>NW_026114529.1:3238540-3886248 GCF_025231255.1 Drosophila biarmipes | reverse complement strand
CTACGCAGATAAAAGTTCGTTGCGGCTGTTGCGATAACAGCTGGAGGTGGTTCGTCAAAGTGACCAAAGCCTTAAGCAATACTATGACGAGGTTGAGCGTAAGCTAACCTCGTTACGAATAAAAAAATGTCATGTCCCACGACACTGAAAGAGCAACACTGCTCAACACTGGGGTAAGGGCGAATGCTCTACACGTGTTTATCTCAGGCCCAAAAACAAACCTGAGGGCAGTTGTATTCGCGGCACAGCCAAAAGACCTTCCTTCGGCATTGGCATTAGCTAAGGAGGCTGAAGCTAGCATCGAAAGAAGCCAGTTCGCGGCAACGTATTCTAGGGCAATAGAACAGAAGACACAGAATTCTGACTTTCGTAAGACTCAGTACCGCACTCCTGATAAACAAGGATACGAAAAGAACCCTTATTATTTTAAAAAACCAACCGTGGCAATCCACGCCGGCAGAAGAGCCAATGGATTGGAACCCATCGTCTTCTAAGTCAAGGCAATAGACACAACTTCAAAACGCGTAGGCAAAAATACAAAAAGACCAAACTCCTTAGATAGGATAACTGACAAAAGGCGCCAGGGGCTTGACAACATGGAGCAAACCGCCAGTGCCAAAGACCAAGAATATGAGCGTAATCGAAGACGACAGCGACTCGGTTGACTCCCATAACCTTCTCAATTTTTTAGAGAGAGGGGTTACCGTTCTTCGAATGACGGCGGGCTGGGAGAACTTTAAAAATTCCTATTAACTTAGGGGCAGCGAAAAGTTATATATAGCTTAAAAATGTAACGCCAGTAGCCTCACCGTTTCGCTTAAATTCAATTCACGGGTCCAGCGCCATAACTAATAAGTGCCTAGTAAGCGTCTTGGGAACAACTTCCCCATTTTGTAAATCACCACCCTCGAACTAAAAAAATTTTGTATGGTTCCTTGACTGTGACAATGTAAACTTTGTCAACATAAGGGACATAGTCGTTTTAGAGTCTGTGAAAAAGAAGTTCATTGAAATGATTTAAAACAAATGTTGTGGCACTGAGAGTAACAACCCAGTGTACTGTAAAACGTACCCACATCCAATGGGGGTTGCAGAGTTTGTTAATAAAGAAATAAAAGACCTACTGAAGTCTAATATTATTATCCTATCGAGATCGCCGTAATATAATCCAATTTGGATGGTCGGTAAAAAAGGGTCAGATGAGACCGGTGGTAGGAAGAAGCGTTTGATAATCGACTTCAGGAAACTGAACGAAAAAACAATTCTTGATAAATACCCCCGAGTATCGAGTTAATACTGGCAAATCTTGGCAAAGCCAAATACTTTATAACCCTGGACTTAAATTCCGGCTATCACCAAAAATCCGGATCTAGAAAAAACCTAATTTTTTGTCAATAGAGCAAAGTATGAATTCTGCCGTTTGCCTTTTGGATTTAAAAATGCTGCTAGCATTTTTCAAAGGGCAATCGATGACGTATTGAGAGAGCAGATTGGGAAACCATGTTACTACATTTTTTTAAAGGAAGTGTCTAATACTTCGATTTCGTAGTTACCCGAAACGTTTATAGGTGTTTCAGCTATTAAAGGTGTTTCATAAAGGATTTCGCTATAATAGCCAGGCCACTTATCAACCTCCTTAAGGGAAAAAACGGTTCCGTAAGTAAACACATGTCTAGAAAAGTTTAAATAAATTATAACGATCAGCAAAGAGACGCATTCAATAGACTTCGAATTATTTTGGCTTCAGAAGAAGTCACTATGTGATGTGATTCTAGGATAATCAAGTCAATATTTGTATGGCACTCGTGACATAAGAATCTACACAGAACACAAGCCGCTAACGTTCGATGTCCCGAATAAAAAACCAAATTACAAATTAAAGCAGTGGAAAGCATTTATAGATGACTTTAGGAATCAGATAATCCTATAAGAGGCAAAGTATTTCCAGAAGCGATACCTTATATTTTTCGGAAATAAATCTCGTCATATTATACACTTCACGGAAAAATCGACAATTTTAAAAACATTAAAACAAATCATCACCCCAAAAGTTGTCAACGATATTTATTGTAACTCGCATTAGTGCCAAATTTTCGTGCACACAGAGCTGCTCAGGAAATATAAAAGAAGTCCTTCACGAGTATTTTTCAAAAATGTCCAAGTTAGCGTCCGAGGTAGTATGAGAGACAGCTTTGAAACGATCACAGTGTTAATGAAAAATCAGTATGGTATAGATATTGTAAATGCACCCAATGCCTCCACAGCAGGCAGCGGTCCTCATTGGAGGGAGGGTGGTTCACAAGGACAAGCAAGTAATAAAAAAATATATTATTTAATATATTATTTAATATATTTTTTTATTACTTCTCTGACCATTTTTTTTACAGATATGTTAGAGTCGTCCGATTTGTATTAAATTAAATTCAAAAATTTTAAAATATGAAAAATTATATTCCCAATATTAAAGGTTAATTGTCAAAAAACACAGAAGATATAATTTTTTTCATAATATTTACTCACTCATTTTCCGATCATTCCTATGAAAGCTATATGATGTGGTCGTCCGATTTTGATAAAATTTGATTCAAAATTCAGAACTAATTAAAAAATGTTTCCAAGCGTAGGAGATTTTATGCTAAAAAAAACCCCAGATATCTAATTTTTTCATATTATATGACAGCTATATGATATAGTCGTCCGATTTTGATATAATTTAATTCAAAATTCACAACTAAAATTCACTGCGTTGCAAACTTCTGACTGAAATCATTATACCCTCTGCAAGGGTATAAAAAGGTAACTGTCTTTCCCGTTTCTCACCAACACTCCGTTCTTCAACTACGAGATAACGTGCAACGAGGAAGGCTTAGCGATCACTGATTGCGTGTCGACAATGTACATGCCAACATATACATGCAGGAGTCAACCCAAGCCATCCACCTATAGTAAACCCCATAACGCTGGTAGACGAAGGTATAACGATAGTCAATGAGTGTCCGGCAATAGTCAGCACGGATGGCGGCCCTAATATAAAAACAAATGGCACGCATTTAGTAAGTTTTTTAATCAGCAGTTTTGTCCTGCTTCATATCGTATGGAGAAAAAGACAATATACATGGGAAATGCGACAGGTTGCCGAAACACTTAAGACGACCGAGGCCGGTCTTACTTTTAAGGGGGGAGTAGTTTACACTACTCGATCACCCTAGGGTTTCTAGATGTCGACTCAGGCGGGGTGAAATTGAAGCAGTCAGTGCTTTCAAAGGCAGCAAGTATGGCCTGGTATACTGGCCAAGTATTCTTCAAGGAATAAGCTTTATTTGTCTAACAAAGTTCGAATATATAAATCGATTCTTAGTCCAATCTGAAAATATGCACTACAGGTCTACGGCATAGCGTCAAAGTCGAACTTAAACAAAATACGTGTAGCGCAAAGCAAGATTATCAGATCGATTTGCAATGACCCATGGTTCATAAGAACCAGAGTTATAGAAAGAGATTTAAAAATCCCAAAAGTAGGCGATGCTTGTCGAACGCATGCTGAAAACTACTTCAGACGCCTTGGCTCTCATCCTAACTCCCTGGCGAAGAGGCTAATTTGGAGACCAACAAGAAGAAGACTTAAAAGATACCACCCACATGATCTTCCATTAAGATATATTTAATACCCTGCTGTCTGCTGTAACTGTAAATTGTAAATTGTAAATGAATAGAAATATTGTATAACCTTTATACCAACGCTTTGTTATCCCCTATATTTAAAACCTGCTCAAGCTGCCATATAGGTAGCAGTATACCTGTTAATTCTAAATAAATATAAACTGTTTTACAAAAAAAAAAATGGTTATAATTCTTGATTATAATATACATTTCATAAAGGTGATCAAATAACAAAAACTGATACCGATTTAATTTCCTTTACAACCGTGTATTTAGAGTAGGAATCGATGCAAGTTAAAAACTTTAAATTTTTTAGAATTGTCATTAGGCTTTCTGTTTGGTCATATTCGATGTTATGCCGTTTATTTTCGAAGACATTGATTTGTTCGTGTGTTGTAAAATTTTCTTTTGCTACTAGAAGTTTTACTTTCGGCTGAATTTTAATCCGAGGATTCTTCATTCTCATCTTCTGTGATATGATTTATTTCAATTCTGGACAGGGCATTCGCTACTACATTAGTAGTACCGGGCTTACATATTATTTTTGGGTTACAATTTTCTATGTAATTAAACCATCGTTTTAATTCAACATTTGGGCTTCCGAAATAGCTTAAGAGAGTGGTTGATGGTCTGTATGATACTCCGCATAAATAAATTCTTAAACTTTTTAGTACCCAAAACTATGGCTAAAAAATCTTTTTTGTTGGTAGCGTGATTTCTTTCGGTTTTTTTGAGTGTTTTAGATAAAAAAGTGATTGGGTTTCCGTTTTGGGAAAGTACTGCTTCTATAACTGTATCAGAGGCTGGTTGATCTAGTTCTATGTAACTTATAAGATGTTCTTTTAGCTCGGTAATGGCCTGGATTGCGGGGTCGTCAAGAGTAATTGAGAAAATTTTTGACATTCTCTCGGAAATTTTTCCATTGGAGCCTTCTTAAAATCTATTTAGTGGTTTTCGCAACGGACGCATAATTTTTTACAAATTTCCTATAATAAGACCTGATATTTTTGGGAACTGGATATTTTGATATGATTTCTACTTTTTAAGGGTCGGTCTTATTAATGTTTTGTGATACTACATATCCTAGGAATGATGTTTCTAGTTTAAAGAAATGAGATTGTTCCAATGATATGTTTATGTTTACTTTTTGAACAACGTTAAGGATCATAGATCGTTGAAATGCTGTTTGAGAGAATGTGAAAATATAATTATATCGTCCATGTAAACATGGAAAAATTTCCCAACATATTCTCTTAGTATATAGTACATTCCTTTCTGGAAAATTGTAGGCACGTTTGTAAAACCAAATGGCATTCTTAGAAATTCGTATTTCCCATTGTTAGTGGAAAAATAAGTTTTTCCTATGTCTGATTCTTTTATTAAGATTTAATGAAAGCCTGATTTCAAGTTTATGCTACTGAAATACTTAGCCTTCCCTAGATAAGATAAAATAACTGGCGTGTCCTGCATAGGGTATCTGAGGTTTAATTTTCTAAAATCTATGCAGAGTCTGTGTTTAGGAGTACCGTCTTTACTTGTACCTTTCTTTGATACTATAATTATCAGTGAATTATAAAGGCTTTTGATAGGTCTAATGATTTCGTCTTCAAGCATACTACTTATTTCCTGATTCACAAACCCGTTTAATGCTTGTGAGTATGGTTATTGTCTTGAGTAAATCGGTTTATCATTAATGGTATCTATCTGTCCGGAAGGGAAAATTCGTAATTTTTTTCGACCGTATTTTTTGTACTGTGTTTAATATTTTTTCTGATAAACTGTCTGTCTTTGCTTCGTTTGCAGTGTATTCTAAATGATATATGTCGGTGGTACGGTTAGATTTGCTACTTATATTATCACATTCTGAAGTGTTTGTTTTGTTTATGTCGGGTTTGACATCGACGGAGTGTTCGGCATCTGAGAGGCCCAAACTATTTGATTCATAAGTGTCGGAAATATCATCGACGGCGCTTTCAGAACTTAATTATTCCAAACTGTTTGTGTCTAAATTGACAAAAACGGCGTGTTCGGGGCTTATATACCCTTTATATACCAGCTGTATTTTTTTCAGTAAAGTCTTCGTGGTTAAAATATATCTTTAACATACATTTTTTTAGAGGAAGTAATGTTGTTTCCTGGTTTATTTTTAAAGTATTTAATTTTTCCGCATAATGTATTTTTTTATTTACCCTTCCAGTTTAGTATATCATTTCTTATGTCAATGAGCGCTCCAATCTTTTTTAGTAAATTATATCCTATTAAAAGATCTGCTTTTAAACCTTTCATTTCACAAACAAATGTTTTTGGTATGAAATATTGTTATGTAATGGTATATTTTGATTATTGAGTATCCGTTGACGGTGGAAACTCTTCTATAAATAAGTAATTCTATACCGTTTTGGTAAATACATTTCTTTATATAGCAGGCTGTAGCTCCGGTGTCTTTGTCCTACCCCTTGTTCACCCTTGTTTTGATAAGTATTGTTCGATTGTGTCCAAATATATTTGTATTATTTTTAACCAAATTATAAAAGTCCATAATTGATAATTTATTTTGTGTAAAAACGCTTAGTTATTGTTCAATTATGTGAATAGGTTGCTTGTCAATTGTCAAAATTAAAATCCGCTCCGTGAGTTGTTAAGGCATTATTGGCCCTTCCCGTTATTTTATTTCTCAGAATGGTTAGTGCTACAAAATATCTTCGACTTTTACGAACGTATAAACCCATCGTGGTTTCGGCGGCTTCCCGCCAAGCCACATAATTTTCTAAATTTCCCGAAAACTGGGATAAGTATTGTTCGATTGTGTCCAAATATATTTGTATTATTTTTAACCAAATTATAAAAGTCCATAATTGATAATTTATTTTGTGTAAAAACGCTTAGTTATTGTTCAATTATGTGAATAGGTTGCTTGTCAATTGTCAAAATTAAAAACCGCTCCGTAAGATGTTAAGGCATTATTGGCCCTTCCCGTTATTTTATTTCTCAGAATGGTTAGTGCTACAAAATATCTTTGACTTTTACGAACGTATAAACCCATCGTGGTTTCGGCGGCTTCCCGAAGTTTGAAGCCGCCGAAAGTTTGAAGTTTTTTTGTTTAAACACTTGACGTTTTCTTGCCTTTTGTTTTATAATTCCTAATTCACTTTTGAATTTTCAATTTTGAATATATTTGTTTTGTTTTTGCTCTTTTTTGGTTAGCATAAAACAATTTTTTGTATTTGATTTTTACCTTTTTGGTTAACATAAAAAAGTTTGTTTGTTTCACCTTTAAGTTTTGTTGTTTATATATATTTGCATTTTTATTAACCGCTAGTTTTTATTTTTACATAGGAA
The DNA here is from genome assembly GCF_025231255.1 of Drosophila biarmipes. NCBI lineage: Eukaryota > Metazoa > Arthropoda > Insecta > Diptera > Drosophilidae > Drosophila > Drosophila biarmipes. Next base: position 3,879,249 of record NW_026114529.1, on the reverse strand, counting down.
TCCTATGTTTTTGGGTCTATGATTTAAAATATATCTGGAAGTACTTGCCACTATTTTTTTAGTACTTCGATATTTTTAACGTCACGGTGTGCGCCAATTACAAAACGGATGCCAATTTAATAATACAAAAATATAATATAATATAACAATTATTTGTAGATATTTATCTCTTAAGCTAATTTTCCGACTTCCCAAGCTTGAGTTGGTTCTCTTCCATTGTTACCTCGGGATCGAAGCTTTTGAAGCTTGTCCTCGTAATTTCCCGAAGTCTTGATTCTGAAGTTAATAACCGAGTAAGATTGCTGTGATCAGCATGGAAAATTTTAAAGCAAAGGCGCCGCCTAAATTATACGATCGCGGATCCTCTATCGGATGTTTAGTCTTGAGCTTGTCTCAACGTTGCTGTCTAGCAACGGCTTGACTTGCCATTTGTTTATTCGGTGGGAATGTTTATATGATAAGAACTTGTAAGAACTCGGTAGCAAGCTTTTTCAAAATAATTTTTTTACAATAAGTTAAATTCGAAGAAAATTTTTATGTAAGTGATAGAACAACAATGGGGTTAATCGACACTAAAACAATGGAATCCATTAATAAAATCAATAGATATCGACCCACACTTAACCCATATATTGTTATTGGTAATTATTATAATTATGTGGGAGTATATTCTTTATAAAGCATATATTTTAAGCAAAAAGTGTATAAAAAAATGCCCTAAAGCATAAAATCTAATTTACTAGACGCACAAACAATTATCATCAAAATATATTAAAAACAAAAAAATATACATTATATTGATGGACACCAAGTACGTGCTTGTTACGCGCGGGGCCCTTTTATCAATTTGGTCCAAAAAATTGGAGTTCGCGAGGAAGATACATAAAACAAATAGAGACGTCACAAAAATGAAAAATAAAAGGCACAACTAAGAATGAAAAAATGAGTTAAAATATTACTTTTTAATACCGGGATGAAAGTTGAAATACAAATTAAATGAAAAGATTGTTATATTTATTACATAGAACGCGAAAAAGGGCTCGTGCAGACAAAAATATTATGTATATCGTGAAAATTTAGAGGATAAATATTTCGTGTCTAACAGGAACATTGAATGTTCGGCGGCTTAAAAGTTCTGCAGAATCTATATCACATTTTTTAAGATTATAAAAATAGTACCAACCATTGTTCGATTTACAAGTGTAGGTAAATTAAGCAATTGTAATCTACTCTCTTACGTTTTGATCCCAGTTCAAACTACGAAGGGCAAATAAAAAAATATTTTTTGCACCGAACTCCAAACTGACGAACAATATTCTAAAACAGGACGGACAAGGGAGGTAAATAATAATTTGGTCGTATAAGGGTCATCAAATTCCTTTGACCAACGCTTTATAAACTAAGAATACTCATGGCCTTGTTAACAGTGGACATTATGTGGCAGTCAAATTTAAGTTAAGGGTCCAGAAGAACACCTAAAACTGAATATATACGATCGAGTCGCGTATTTTTAAGATTCTAACTGATAAACGTAGGAGTACCCCTATAAAAAGTCATAACGTTGCATTTAAGGCAGTTCTTTAAATTTGAATGTACTCACACCATCCATGAAAACAATCAATATCTGACTGTAAGTTAAATCCCGACGCTATATCATTATATGATAAACAAAGCTTAACATCTTCAGCATACATTGGTACACGATAATGTGTTATGATAGAGTGAAGATCGTTAATAAACAACGTAAACTGCAAAGGCCATAAGGATGTCAAGAAGATCAACCTTAAAAGAGCATTCGTGAATAGAGCCCTCTGAGTCCTACCATTCAAGTAACATGAAATCCAAGTTAATAGATTATCAGGAATCCCAAGCTGATCTAATTTAAATAAAGGAATAGAGTGGTTAACAGAGTCAAAGGCCTTACTAAAATCTGTATATATAACCCCAGTCTGCATTTTTTCAAAAATCCATTTATTACAATAGATGTCAAGTCAAGAATGTTGGTGGTGGTCGATCTTGGCTTAACGAAACCATTCTGACACTGTGATATACGCGAGGAACAAAAATGTTGCAAATGAGAAGTGATAATACGTTGAAATGCTTTAGGAATTGACAATAATTTATAAGTACATCTATAATTTTGGGCATCCGCCTTCGCACCTTTTTAATGGAGTGGAATAATAAAAGAGTCCTTCCAGATAGAAGGAAAAGCTGATGATGAAATAGACAAATTAAAAAGTTTAAGAATCGGTTTACAAATGGTTGACGCACAAACCTAAAGCACACATCCAGGAAGTTCATCTGGACCGGTAGAATAAGTTGGCGTTGTAGTTTGTAAATCTTTAAAGAGAGAGCTTTCGGTGATTACAGGGGAAAAATAGAATTTGTCCCTATAAAAGGGATTAGGGTAGTTAGAATAACTCAGCAAATTAATCAACAACCTCAGAATCCGTCAAAGCCGATGTCTTACGCTTGGCACTAGCAAAGTTGTAAAACTGTTTCGGATCATTGAAAATTCAAATTTACAACGATTTAGATACATAGAATAGCAATGACTGTTGAGATCATTAAAATTCGTTTGAGCCACCACATATTTCGAAAAATCTACTGGCCTACTCGATTTTGTATACTTTTTATAAGTTTTTAATTTAAGGTTTTTAAATCTTTGAAGCGCAATGGTAAACCAAGGTTTGAATGAAACCTATCAGAAACGCATTCATTAAATAGTTCAGTGGCACTTTTAATATCTGTACAATTGAACATGGCTGTCCAATTATAGTTAGAAATCATATCGTTAAGTTTATTATAATCACATTTACGAAAAATCTCATTTTAGTTGGAGAAACTAATGAAGAGAGGGTATCAGAGCAGGCAAATTTTCAATTCCATAGTTGGATGATATCGGTCTCCATTCCCTGACTTCAGACGGGTCTGAAACAAACACAATATCTAATTGTCTATTAAAGAATTTTTTATAAAGCTTCCTTGCTGTAACGACAAGTCTAAAGGCCATCCACGAAATCATAAGTCAGTAGGAGAAGACCAAGAAATATCAGGTAGATTAAGTCACGCAAAAGAATAAATTGCTATCTTTTAGAAAAAAGGGCAAAAACAGATTTGATTACACAGATGATGCTCATAAATTACTAGATCAGAGCCAGGTGGAATATAAGAGCACGTAAAAAATACAGATTAAGATTGAAAGGAAACTTTCACACTTAGAAATTTAATTTCATTTGAATTATGAAAGAGAATTCTTTCAGATGTTAGACTAGAGGTAATGGCAATCAGCACACCGCCTCCCTCATGAATGGGGATCGGCCCTATAAGTATCGAAGTTATTAGACAGAACTTTAGAGTCGGATATCTCTGGTTTCAGCCAAGTTTCCGTTAAAGCTAAAATATATTCAGTAAATGCAGAGGAAGAAGCTTGGGTAGCTTCATAATTAGTCCCCTAACATTTTGATACTCCAAAATTAAACTTTTCAGTTTTTTGGCACAGCGGAGGGCCTGTTATTTGTTCTCGGTTTATTCGGAACAAACTTTTTAATTGCTAAATCATCATTAAGCCAAAAGCTTTCAGAAAGTAAAACATTAAACACATCAGGTGGAGCAAATATTTTAAAAGACGATATCCTACAAGCGTATGAAAATCGAAATAGTTCAACTGCAATATCTTCGGATGGGAATTTTTCACGTATAAATTCTAAAACATCCTCAGATGTGGTATCTGGGGTGAATCTCGAACCAAATAATTGCTTCCTTTGTGGAATAACCGAACGTCTCTTACGCCCCCCAGCACCAGTCTGAACCTCACTAGGCTGATATCCAGGAACTGTGCCTACTGTACCTATAGGTAAGGTCGGCACCGATTTCTTTGACTTAGCCAGTACAGAAGCTTTTATTCCGGAAACATTGACTTCACTCGAGATAGCTGTATCCATACGCACAGTTGGTTCGCTTACCCTTGTGTCAACAGGAACTGCTGCTACCAACTTCGGATTTGGGTTGGATTCCATTGTCTTATTAACGGCGGTTAAGTTGGCTTTTTTGCGTTTAGGCGACTAAGTTAATAATTTTTTATTTTACTTTTTTTATTAATCTGGGCACAGACGGTATTAATCCCCTCATTGAGTTGCCTAAAAGCACCTGAGATATTCGATAGGCTGTCATGAGTCTGCTTCATGAAGCCAATTATTTCAACCACCATTTCCTTGCAGGACCCACATGACCACATAAGACCAGAGTTAAGATCAATAAAATCTTTAACTCTGCCGGTGAATTCTGCACATTTGACGTGCATCATGGAATCGCAGAGCCAGCAAAAAATAAAGAGGTCTTTCGTTAAAGTCCCAAGTGTGCAGTTTTTCTTGGAACAGACAAGGGCCAGTATAAGAAAACAAAAACAAAAATGAAGTGAAATAAAATATAGAAATTATTTCAAAGCAAATTCGGCACTGGTATCAAATTTAAAAAGAGAGCACGAGAGAAAAAATATTCTATCGACTGAGAGTGGCTTGTGCCACACTAACAACTTTCAGCACGAACAAGTAAAGTGTAAATCAAGCAAGAGAGAGAGAGAGAGTTACTGAAATAGCACCTAAGAAGTCTGTCAGAAATTCAGCAGGTTCATAGAGAGGGTAAATTACAGTATTAAAATAGAGCGAGGGAGATGAAGAGGGAGTAAAGAGTTTTAGCAAGTTTAGACAGCGTACACGAAGAAATAAAAATGAACAGTAATCGTCTGATTGTTTCGAGTGATACATATAACGAAATGTATTGTAAAAAGTAACATATATGCAAACCAAGACTTTAAAATTGTTTTGGAAGAGGTGATAAAATTCAACTGTCAAAATTGGATGCTCCGTTCAAAAGTAATATGAAAAAACAAAATCTTTCTTGGACTCGAACAACTCCAAGGGCATCCAAGTCACGCAAATCACTATAGAGGCGGCACTCACATAGTACGTGAAGCCAGTCCTCACTCACCTCTCCACATGAGCATGCGGTTGTGATGCTGAGGGTTCTGCCATGGAGGAATGCGTTGAACGACCCGTGTCCTGTCAGCAAGAATTGTAAGGTAAAGACAAAGTTCTTCCTCTTGTAGACGAACGCTGCCTCTGGGAAGAACTGGAGAGTTACGGAACCGTGAGCCGCTTGATCCCATCTGAGTTGCCACTCTTTTAGCAGACACTCGTCTAGCAGAGACATCTTTGATTTCCAGTCTAACACAGACAAGTCCTGTCCGTGGAGCCAGTCGCTCTCGTCCAGGGGAACGTGCTTCCTCAGCTTAAACTTCACTGCCATAATAAGATGGTCCTCTGGCATGAGGTGAGGAGTCTTAAGGACTTGCCCCTGCTCTCCGCCTTGTACCAGACCAAGGCACCGAAGAGTGCACAGGGGGACCATGAGTCCGCTGTATATCGTCCTCTTAGCACGGGAGCTGAGGCCCCAATCGACTCGAAGCACCCGTGCTAGCCCTCCGGCAACTCCAGCCAGCCGATCTCTGAGAGAAGAGATATGCGGGAGAAAACTCATCCTCTCGCCGACTAAGATGCCAAGGTACCGGCATTTGGTGACGTATGGCAGGCTTGCTCCAGCAAACCGTACCGTCGGTCTCCTAGTGCGTGAAAGATTCCCTTTCAGCAACATGATTGCCGTCTTGCTGGTTGACACACTCACTCCAACCTTAGCTCCTCAGGCTCCCACGATGTCCATCAACTGCTCGTCGTTTCGCTCCAGATCGGCACGGGAATTCCCATCGACGAAAAGTAGCAAGTCATCTGCAATCGCGCTCAGAGCACAATAAGGCTCCAGGCGCTGAAGCAGCACATTCATCAGTAGGTTCCAAATGAATGGACCACTGACGGATCCTTGCGGGCAGCCCCGTGTAACCGGCACTGTGGCCGCTTCATAGCTGCCGATGATACTCGCACTTCGACCGGAGAAATAACTTTTCCACAAGTCTATCTCTCGATAGCCGACGTCGACAAGCCGATCCAGCACCGCGTTCCACTCAACATGGTCGAAGGCTCCCTTGAAATCGACAAAGATTCCCAGCACCCTCCTCTCGCGACTGTTGGAAACGGTGTTTTTGGCGTGCATCCACGCATCCTCCACGCAGCGTCCAGGCCGAAATCCAAATTGCCATCTCCAGCCATCCGGTAGCACATCCTTCAGTCGATTCACCATGATCCCTTCCAGCGCCTTTCCGAACACTGGCAAAAGGCATATGCCACGATAAGAGGCAGGATCGCTCCTGTCCTTATCTGGCCCCTTTACCAGCGTTATCACTCTCGGGTGTTTCCACTCGGCAGGAAAATATCCTTCCGAGAGGGACCGAGGGTACAACTTCGTCAGGTGCTGAGAGATACCACGCCATACCTCCTTGACGATCCCACCCGTGATGCCGTCCATTCCCGGCGATCGCCGGCTTCTCAGCTTCGCGACGCTGGTTGCTACCTCGAAGGCTTTGAGGTCGGTGGAGCAGCAGAAGTTATATCCTCACGCACCGTCGACTCCGCAACAGGGAAGAAGTTGCGAAGGAGTATATTTGCGCAGTCGTGCCATGTCGTAAGTAGCGCGCCGTTCGACCTAAGACATCCAAGATCGGCTGTCTTTTTTCCGGCCTCGGCATATTCGGTAGACGTGCGCACGTGGATCATGCTTGTGCCGTCCTTTTGTTCATTTGTCGTCAGGATAAGCTTCTTATATTATCCTGAGGCAAGCCTTAATCCAGCGTCGATATCACTTCTGGAGCGGTGATTATCGAAAGTAAACACCTGGCTGGCCGCATTGAGCACACAGGCACCGCTTGCTATGATCCACTCGTCCATGAGCTGTCCCCGTTCGCGATTCAGACGGTCTCCAGAGTTAGCTGGAGTTTTGCTGAACCACATCGGGGAAACCGCATTCGCATCAAGTCCAAGGATTGTCGGTGTCCTGCCGGCTAGCAGCAGAACCGTATCCAGGTAGTCAGTGTGGGGCTGCAGGGCAGCTGAGAACTGGCAGTATACGGAGGACAGAAAAATGGTGCCGTATTTTCCTGTGACATTCACGCACACTCCATAATCTGTCGTCAATGTCTCGATGGGCATGCAGATGGCAGATGGCAGATGGGTTGTCCACGATGATGGCAGCTTTCTACCTCTTGTCGGCGAAGATAATCATGCCTCTAGGGAGTCCGGTGAGACGTTTGCCTGCGTCCACATAGGGCTCCTGAATGAGTGCGAACTGGTGGCCAGCATCTCTCATCCGTTTTGCAAGCTCGATGACACCGCAACGGCCTTGACCACATTTCGCTTGGATGAAGCTGAATATGTTAATGTCTAGCTTGCACCCTGGCTAGCACCGTGCTGTATATCGCGCATCCACCCGAGAGCATATAGTGCCCCGAGGGTAGCCCTTTATGGCGGCAGTTACGGCAGTCCACCGCGATTTTACATTTCGCCGCGACTTGGTCATTCTGTCCGCACTGACGGCAGACCTGGTTTTTTCGAGCGTACCGACACTCGCTGACTTTGTGGTCAAAGCCAAGACATCGGTGGCACGTATAGGTGCGCACTTGAGAGCGGCAGTGGTAAGAGAACCACTTAATGACACCCCCCCCCCAGTTTCGAGAACGGATCAGGCGCTGATCATCTACTTCCAGCGTCACGTTTATTAAGGCGCTGTTAGCAGCTGACCAGGGCTTGGTCGCCAGGACTACCGCCTTCTGGAACTCCTTCAGCGACATCTCCTCGACGTTTTCCTCTTTTAATTCCATCATAAATTCATCCGGTGTCACAGTGGTGTCCACGTCCTGTACCGTCACCCTGGGTTTCGCGGCAGTGTTTTTGGACACCTTAAGGCCCACCTCAGCGAATTTTGCGGAGGCAACGATTTTCGACATCTCCGCCTGTTAGGGCGTGCGAATAATAGCGCCGCCTCGCTTCAACTCTCACACCTCCTGCACTCTAACGCCCAAAGCGGGCGCTACTTCTTTGCGGATGTTATCCGCAATTTGCCTCCCGGATAAGGCCGGATTGTCGAATGCAACGACTGCCGACCAAGTCTCCCGGATTTTTCGCGGTGCGGCTACGGGGGCATAGGGGGCTACAGGGGCAGCAGGTGAGGTGCTAGGGTGCGCCCCTCTGGCAGCGGCGGCTGCATATGAGACGGCCGAAGCGAAAAAAAAGGGGAGAATCCATTCTGGTGTCTTGCTGACGGAAGCCGCCGGCTCCAAGGAATGGCGACCTTTCCAGGTTTCGTCCTCGGAGTCCTGTCCTCCAGGATCTGCCACCAGGGTCCTGCAGATCTTAACGAGGACACCTATAGCTCAAAAGATTTTCATGTGTTGGACCATCGCCGCCATTATAATCAAAGAAGGAGGGAATATCAACCGCAAGGACGACATTCGACATACTGGGATGCTTGTAACCGCAGTACTCGTAATCCTCATACGATCAGAGGCTTAGTGACCGACAGCATACTTCGAAAAAGTTGAATCTAAGCTAAAGTGAACTTATGCAAACCCAAAGGCAAAGAGCCGCATATAATACAACACAAGCAAAAATCAAAAACATGGGAAGCATACAAAAATGCATTGAAATACATTAAAATCAAGTGAATCGGTAGTGCTGATCCTGATAAACAATTAGCGAAAACGAGTCTCACTACCAGCGTTACGGACGACGCGTGCCTCAGGCATATATATATTTTTTGTGTTCAAGTGAATTGATATTCTTAAGAGCAGCATTCTTTTAGTGCACGTATTTACATATATATCCAATATAATATTTTGAAAATCCCAGGATCCGGAGCGTCGAGATCTCATCGCACACGATTTAAAAGGGGGTAAGTTTGTCGGAACCCAGTTCCTTTCTTAAAGCATACATATATAAATATTCGTGCAGTCCAAAAAGTTTTTTTTATAGGCTGTTATTAATATTTCAGCAGCGAGTATCAGCCTTGTAGTTGTATGTACAATTTCAAGAACCCTCTAAGCGACGTTTACAGTCGTGAATGATCAGCGTTTTGCTTATTTGCGCATCTTACGGGTGGTAAATTCGATACTCTCCGCTAAAAAAAATAAATGTCATGTATAGTTATTTCTTATGCATTAGCCAACTTTATATATTACATATATTAACCAATAAACTTATAATGTGAAAAAGAAGTTGAAACCGTGGTGAACTAGAATTTTAACATAGGGGGTGTGCTGATGACGATCCATTGGCACACGAATGTGTAAAGGGGAGGGAATATGGATAAAACACAACCCGATCGTATTGCGATCAAGCGACAGCTAAGCTTGTGGGACAGTGTGGACTGACGACTGACGAACTTTGTGCTCTTATATTATTTTTTCCTGGCACTTTAAATAATTAATTAATAAAATAATAAATAATTAATTAAGCTTACGCCGGCAAAATGGTGCCTGAACATCGGACGCCTCTATCTCGGCCCAAGTCCTTTTCAGGACTCTGGCACTAATATGCCTACGTAACATATCCATTGTGAACGGATTTTGAAGCATGAGGACAGGGGCACGACAAGGTTCCAAAGAAAACCGGAGTTAAAAAAAAGACAGAACAAATTTTTTTTTCGGCAAAATAAATTTATTTTATTCAAAATAGTCTCCTTCTGCCTTAATACAGCGTTTTGCACGGTCCAAAAGCATGTCGAACGAGTGTTTTATCTCGTTGCTCGGTATGGCCACCAGTATGCCGGTTCAAGCCTTTTGAATGGCAAGTCTCGGAGCGGCAGTCGTCCAAGACTTGGAATTAATATAGTTAAAAATTATTTTGTTTGCAGAGAGTATCGAATTTACCACCTGTAAAGGTGCACACATCAGCAAAACGCTGACCATTCACGACTACAAACGACGCTTAGAGGGCTCTTGGAATATACAAGGTGAGTTCCAAAGTAAAAAGGACTTTTAAAAAAAGACAGAACAAATAGTTTGTCGGCAAAATCAATTTATTTTATTCAAAATAGTCTTCGTCTGCTTTAATACAGCGTTTTACACGGTCCAAAAGCATGTCGAACGAGTGTTTTAGCTCGTTGCCCGGTATGGCCACCAGTATGCCGGTGCAAGCCTTTTCAATGGCCTCTACGTCTGCATAACGCTTTCCTTTCATCGTCAAGTGCATTTTTCCGAAAAGGTAGAAGTCGCACGGTACCAAATCAGGTGAATACGGGGAGAGGTTGATGGTTAAAATGTGATTTTTGGCAAATAGTCGGACACAAGCGTCGATCGAACAAAAGCCAACTTCTATCTTCGAGATATTCGGGCCGAACAAACACACAAGACTCCAAGGTAGGTTACCGCACTAACGTTTTGGCCGGATGGAATAAATTCTTTGTGGACAATACCCTTGGTATCATAAAAAGAAATCAGCATTGTCTTCACTTTTGACTTCTCCATGCGGCGCCTTCCATTCAGCACACTGGCGTTTCGTTTCGGGATTTTATTGAAAACAAAAATTTCGTCACCAGTAACCATCTTGTAAAGGTAGTTCGGGTATTTTTTTTTTAATCTTTATTGATGTCCTTCGAATGTTGAATTCTGAGCAATTTTTGGACGTCAGTCAATTTGTGCGGAACAAAACGTGCACACACCTTTTGTAAGCCCAAATGTTCGGTCATGCTTTGGTTGGCCCACATGTTCATCGTCATTCGTCCTCAGAACCATTTTGAAAACGTTAAAACCACTCGTGCACTCTGCTACGGGATAGGCAATCATCGCCATAAACTTGTTTCAACATTTGAAACGCTTCGGTAAAAGTTTTACCAATTTTAAAACAAAATTTAATGTTGGCTCTTTGTTCGAAGCTGATTTGTCACCGATGACAAAAACATACTGACACTTAAAACGCAATAACCTCACTTCCAATAGATAAAATGTCATCAAATATTTACTGGAAGTCGATAAACGATAGCAGATTCTAACGCATCAGTTGACATATAGATGGCGCCGCTAGAGGGCGCTAGATTAAAAGAGCCCTGATTACTTTGGAACTCACCTTGTATTTTGGAAGAGCGGGGGTTGCCTTGTCCTCCATAGGAAGAAGTACCAGCTTGTGGATGGGACGTGGACTTGGATATATCTGAAAGGATTCTGCCACTTATTGCGCTTGTGAAGTTCCTTTAGGTACTCCTCATTCCATCGCGCGCTGAACTGCTGATGCAGGGCCTTTAAGTGTTGCCAGCGATTTATAATCGACTTGGCTTCGCCCTTGTTTTCGGGTTCAGCTGTGGGAAGCAACTGACCCCCAATCAAAAAGTGGCCTGGCGTCAATGCTAACAACTCAAAAGGATTTTCGGTCATGGGAGACAGCGGCCTGGAATTGAGACATGCTTCAATTTTGGCTAGAAGAGTTGATACATCTTTAAACGTGTATTTCCGACTTGACGTCGACGAGTAGAAAGTGCCTTGAAGCTTTTCACGCCACCCTCTCACAATCCTCCCATATGTGGAGCCTTTGTGGGATGAACCGCACAAAATTCTTTGGTTGCTTAGGTATCAGTCACAGACTCCTTGAACGCCTGCATGAAATCCAGAGAAAGTAGAGTTGCTGCCCCCTTAAAGGTTTTTCCATTATCCTAATGGACCCGCTGAGGACAACCTCTTCTCGGTACGAATCGACCAAATGCCGCGAGGAACTTCTTGGTTGTCAAGTCGGACGTAGGCTCTAAATGGATAGCTTTGTGGCGAAACACACAAACACGCAAACATATCCTTTGGTAATAAGGCAAGCTCTGCCTGTATAGTTCTTCATCTCTAACGGGCCTGCATAATCAACGCCAGTATATGTAATTGGCCTGGAAAAGGAAATTTGAGCGGTAGGAAGATCGTCCTTTAATTGCACAGCTTTTACCAGATTCTTGATTTAATAATCTAGTACTTCGATCGGATGAGGCGTACCACTAGCTGGTTGCCGCCATGCAGGTATATGTGGTGCAAAAAAAGGACGAGCAGACGAGCTAGTCGACAGTTGTGTGGCAGTATAATAGGATACTGCTCGTCATACTGAAGGTCTGCTGAAGCTGTAATGCGACCACATGCCTTTTAACAGGCCTCGCTGGTCTAGAAATGGAAACAGGATGGCTATCAGGCTGGAAACTGGAATTGGACTCTTATCGTTTAGGAATTTAAGCTCTTGGGTATATTCCTCCCCCTAAGTACATAGAATAAAGTCCCTTTTAGCTTCTCGGACGTCTTCCTTGGTAGGCCTATCAGCTGGGCCCTTCGGCATTTTGCGGCAGCATTGAATGATCACAAGGTCCCGCAGAGCCTTGTCCAACTTAGAGAACCGTTCCAGAAAATCTTCGGATGGGGCCTTTGCGAAATTGACTTTAACAGCACGCTGCTCTTAGTCTGTGACTGGAGGTTGAAGCCCCAGTGTTGGTCACTTGTCTTTTAGCCGTTGTAACCAAACCGGTCCTTCCCACCAGAAATGGCTTTGAACCAGCTTCCGCAGCGACACGCCTCGGCTGTCTAGGTCCGCGGAATTGTGCTCAGATCGCACATGCGCCCAATGCTCAGCGCTTGTCACGTGAGTAATCTTGGTCACTCGGTTGGCTACAGACGCGGTCAGTGGCATGCCGGTTTACTCAACTACGCGAGGACGAGTGAAACCAGTCCAGCAGAAAGTGTCGGAATTGGAAATTGCCACGAAAGTTGTCGTGGAGTAGATGCTTATTTGGGATATCTTGGAGTATGATCTCCTGATTCACAAAGTCGTCTACGTACAGAAAATGCTAAACAATATTGCTTGCTTTAGGGAAGACCTTTTCTACGTAATCTGCCAATTGTTGGAGTACTCGGAGTGCCAAAAACGGTGCCAGTTGGCACTAAAAGTGAAGGTTTTTAGTTCGCTTACTTCTCCTTTTTTATTCCGGAATAGAATTCTTTGGAACGGCGTATGCTTGGGATTGACCCAGATTTGACGGTACATTTTTGTAATGTCTGCACTGAACACGTATTGAAAATAACTCCACTTCAAGATCTGAATGGTTAAATCAGATTGTACGACTGGACCAGCATGAAGAATATCGTTTAAGGTTGTCCCATTTGATGAAGGGCTAGAAGCATTCAATACCGCGCGAAGTTTGGTGGTGGTGCTCTCAGGATTGATCATTGCGTGGTGTGGAGAATGGAGACTTGTGATCCCAAGTCTAACCAAATTCTATCAGTTTGTCTCCTGCCTGACTTCGAACATCAAAAAGGGCTGTTGCCAGTAAGACGTGATTGATCCATTGAGGTAAAAGTTGACTAAGCGATGCAATCACTTATTGTTAGGTTACCTGATTGTCAGAAGGCGACGGCGATAGTTTGGTAAGTGGGCTTTTGTACAAACTCGACAACGAGATATCCCCCCCATGTCCCCTGCGTAGACAATTGATGCAAACACCTATGCTTTTTGCGAATTTGAACCGAGCGAAAGAAGTACATCTTTTAATTAAATGTTCATCTGATTTGCAGAAGTGACATTTAGATTTGAGTTCTTTGGCAGGTGGGATTCTGCTAATTCCGTTTTACTACGAGTAGGCTTGTTCTCCAGCTGCCCCTGTTTGGGAGTTCTACTGCAAGTCGTGGATTCCTCAGCCGTTTATAAAGCGCTTCGGAGCAATTTTTCTGGAATCGTAATTATTCGTAATTATAATTTTTTGAGTTTCAGAAAATTTAAATTACTATTATTTGCATAGCTAGAATAACTTCTTTCTCCTTCTTACTGATAGCAATTTGACATTAATAAGGCATTTTATGATAGACATTATTCTTCTAACTCCTCTCTACATGCTAATTGATTATTAATGGCCTTCTTATTCCGCTCTTACTGTTCCAGCAATTAGTTTGTGTCACTCTCTGCTAGAGATTTCTAGCAATACATTTTACACTTCCACCCATTGTGACCAGCAACTTTCCTTTTTTAGATTATTTCTGGCAATGCTCCTGGTAGGCGATAGAATGTCTGCACTGTCTGCAATGTCTGCACTAAAGATATCTGCTAGGCTATGCGCGATTGAAACAAGGCGAAAAGATCGACACAACCAAAGACTGTGCGAAGAATGAGGCAAGGCAGCTTAAGTAAGACCAAATGTGTGTGTGTGTATGTATTGGGAATGGTCTTTTATACGGTTGATGACTATAAATAAACTTTTCAAAGGACTGGCAACCCAAATTCGGTGGGTCAAGCGAAGTTTGCTCAGGAAGCAGGAGTGAATATGCAACTTCGTCACCCGCAACCCACTGGATTTATTTAAAACATTGCCTAGCCGCCATATAAGTAAATTGTGGATTTTATTCCAAGAGCTTTTCTATTCAACATGTTACCAACTCTCTTTGGTATTCAGAGTTAGTACTTCAGGTATTTAGATTTCGTATTATTTATAATCTAGTATTTTTTGTACTCTTAGTATGATCGTTGCTTGCCGACCTGTTTGATGCAACTTATTAGCGATGATCAGCTGAGCTCCTGCTGGCAACTTGCGATAGACGGGCAATCGCAACGAACATTTAAAACAATAACAAACAGTAAATTGACCAAACTCAATATGAATAAAAAAAACACTATTGAATAAACTGATAAACGTGTATCATTTTGCAGAACATATGTGTGAAGCACTTGATCAATTATTTCTAAATATATTAATGGAATAATTCAATAATACTTTTAGCTCACGTATGTCAAAACTCTTCTCCGTAATAGTTAATCCTGTTACAAAGCATGAAACAATTCAAATTACACAGAACGCGTTTGCCTATAGAAACAACTCCTCTCGTTAAAAAAAAATCCCGAAAATAGCGCATAGTGTAAATTTACCTTAAGTACTAAAAGAGTAGGACCACGCGTTTTAACCTGTATTCCTGTTTCTACAGTTGAAAATTACTTATTTACCATTTCTAAAAGTCTCAATGTAGAGATATTTCTTCTACTTGGCTTCCAACCTTAATGACTTATTAACTGTTGATCCTCACCGATACAGCTTCAAGTGCTCAGCCGCCTCAAAGAACCCTTTCTTTCTCCAAGTCCCCGCTTCGTGGATTACTTTTTGACATTTCATCCCTACAAATTTGTTCTTCTTGATTAATGTACTTCGCAATTTGTATTTTTGCAACCACGCAGAATTATTATTATGGATAAAAACTAGGTATTGTTAACCTATTGCGCACTTGATGTAGGCCATAAGTAGTTTTAAAGTTTCATAATTTTATATGTGTTTACTGTGTAAAACTCACCTTGAGTCAGGATTGCGGTCATTAAATTTATTGCTTCACCAATTGTTTTTGGCAACTCTGGAAATTCAAAAATTGTTTTACCTTTCCCCAAGTTTTAAAAATTTTGGGACCGGAAAACTTAGTAATAGAATGGAAATCGATCGATAATTAAAAACAGATATTTTATTAGGACAATATCAAATAAATAATAACAAAATATTCAATATGGTACAAACAGGGCCCTATTTGAAATTCTACTATATTAAATTAGACTAATGGTTTCCTTTGGTTTTGATAACACCTTTCCTTCATCTAAATCGACATTTGTTGAAAACTCTTTATTCCAGGATTGTATTTCGGCGGTCCCGAAAATTTGATAAACAAGATAGGTTAATATTGAAATAATGGCGGAAACTCCAAACACGCTGCGCCACTGATCAATTGAGTCCTAAAAATAAAGATGGTAGTTTCTATGTTAATAAACTTAACAATTTGTTATATTTACTCATATTAATGAAAAAAAGTGTTTTCTTAAATCCATGTTAAGGCAAAACAGAAGGCTAACTTCGGCAAGCTAAAGTTAACACGCCCTTGCATCTTATACCGCGGCATGCAATAAAAATTAAATATATATTAAATAAATGTATGTTCAGGAAGCGTGAATGAATTAACTAAGGCAGTGGTCGGCATACACATACTATCACAAGTTTGACTCCCATTAATCTGAGTGTTCTTTACAAACTTGTGATAGTATGTGTGTTCAGACCACTGTTCTATGCTATACGTGAGTGAGCAGAGGATGGGCAGAACAAAACCCTATGCTAACTTTATAGGGCGCTGCCGACCACTGAACTAAAGTCAACAAGACGATGTCCATGACCAAATTTTCTTCTCAGCATCTTCGGTGAAAAGTGTGCAGCAAACACTGCACAACTTATGTAAGCTTTAAATCAAAGTCTTGTATTCAGTTCGTTATAATCATCGCTCAAAGGCAAAATTTCTAAAACAAAAGTTAAATTTTTTTGATAATGTGTAATACGTCAAAAGTGGAGGAATTTTTAATGTCTTCAAGAGTCCGTCTGTCCGTCCGTACGGCCACTTAGATATCGGAAACCATAAGAGTTATAAAGTGGGAATTGGGTATTTTGAATCTGGAGATTCTAGGACAGCGCTAGTACCACGTCCCTCTAACGTCCAAAGGCTCACTTTTTAACCTGACTGGCGGCCATAGTTTTTAAGATTTTAAAAACGTGTACATTGTATGTTTTGAAGCAATTTTTATCTTATTTAATATGAAAACTGACTAGAATTCATTGAAATTGAATAACTTCGCACTATAGTAAACTGGTAAACAATATATTAAATCTTAGAAAACGCTACATTTAGTTTCTTCGGTTTCCGAAAAACTTACATATTCTAACTATTTCTTGAAAATTTTTTTTAAAAAAGTATCAATACCTTTCATCTGATGTTTTTTTGTTCTGATCTGCCTATCAAAGCAGATGTACATTTTTTGGCTATGGTACACATTCGGCACGAGTCGTCACTGCGTGGACTGTTTTATACGTGCGGTAAAAAAAAACTTAACGTTTTTAACGAACTATTGTTTTCCAATGAACTTTCTTATAACCAATTTTATATGAAATTCTAAATCCAAATAACGGAGTTATCTATAGCGTCTATACCGTTTTATATAGTACCGGAAAGATAATGAAAATTTTAAGAAGTCTCCTCTCGATAGCTTTAAAGCCGAGTGATATTGCTCAAGAAAATATATTTGAAGATGTATTTCCGTTGCGAACATCTAAATTAAAACATTCGGGATTAAAAGTGAATATTACATCAGCTGCGATTCCATTCTCGGATTTTTTCAAAAGGACAATGGTATGTGCATTTCTACATTAATACTTTTGAAAATAATTATGGCTTAAATTGAAAATCGATGAGAGCTTTTTATTACTGTGGCGGGCAGTCTACTTTGTAACGAACTACTTTACATACTCGTATAAAAAGAAATGAAAATCAACTGAAATGGTCCGATCATAACGATTGATACCTAATCGAAAGGTATTGCAAAAACTAGAAGGAGGGCGATTTAAATTTGAGAAATGTATTGATTTAGTAGATCGACAGATAGATATTAAAGATTTTTGTTACTAAATTTAACTACTTCTTTTGCTAGAATTTTAACTTTTTAAGAAGTTTTTTTTTTGCTAAAAAATGTTTTCTTGAAAAACTATTTTTTAGGTGATGCTTTAAACCTAGTCCAGCCGATTACACATATAAAACATATTTCAGACGCCCCCCTTGTTTATCCTTAAATGGAACTAGGCGATTTCGCTAAGTTGTCATCGCTGGCATTCTTATAGGGAACTCTAACATGGAGCACACATACAATGCAACACTACTCGCTGCAAGCACGATCTTGAAGCTGACCAAAGCATTACATAACCATATGAACAATTACAAGACCCACAAACCCTTACCACAATTTAACGAAATTTAAAATCTGCTCAGTAACACACCAGTCAACACAAAATCAAGTGTCAATGTACAGTATAAAGAAACGATTTCACAATAAACGTCTTATTATACAGGCTAATATAAAAAATATATTTCGGTTTGAGTAAGTGGACTCTTTAGTTTCCAGGTTGCGAGCTTACACGGATTACATAACCTCACATCTTCCGTTAAAGGATTCTTTTGCTGCAAAGGAAAACATTTCTCAAAGAAAAGCATTTAAAACTTAAACTTAATAGGTATCATGCGTATATTTTTGCAGCGAAGATCATGTGATATTTCAATGCCCGCCACAAGTAAACGAAAAGTTTGTTATTATGCATTAACTGTCTAAGAGGAAATATCATGTGTGACAATGTTCGTCAGGTATTCAATTCATTTGACACCTCAACGTAGTTTCATTGTAGCCATGTCGTCATCCGCCTTGTTGTCAGCTTCGCAACACCTTTGTATTTCATTATTTGGTAGAGCCGGTGCTTTTCGCCCATGTCGTTTTCCGAATTAAAAGCCACGCAGCCACTTGGTCGCTGTTGGACTGAGGATCTCAACTTCATTTAATGGACGTGCTACTTAATAAGTTGTATTTGCTGGATCGGCAAGGAATTCATCTGGGTTCTTATTAAATAAACTTCTTTATCGGGACCTATAATCCAAGACAGTCTTTTTAACATTCTCATTCGGTTTCGCGCATTTCCCACAGTTAGTAGTTAAGGAAACCGATTCCTTCCCTTTGGGTTCCGCCGTGGTTCAACGAGATTTTTATATCGACGAATGATTTCTGGATTCAATTCTGTGCCAGAAGTCTTAGATTCCATGAATCATACATAATTCGAAATTTTAAATATGTAAAGAACTATATTCCCAATATTATAGAATATGTCGAATCTATAATTTGTTTCATATTATTTTCCCACCCATTTTCGAAACTTTCCTATGACAGCTAGATGATATAGTCGTCCGACTTTGATACAATTAAATTCAAATTTATAACTAATAAAAAAATGTTATTTCCAAGCGTATGCAGTTGTATGTTCAAAAACACCAAATGTATAATTTAAAATAAAAAATGTTCACCGATAGTTTCTATGAGACTTATAAGATATAGTTTTACGATTCGGCTAGATCCGACTTATATACTACCTGCAATAGAAAGAAGACTTTTGGGAAAGTTTCAGCCAGATAACTTTAAACAGAGAGACTAGTTTGCGTATAAACGGACAGACAGACGGAGAGGCGGACGGACAGACGAACAGACGGACATGGCTAGCTCGTCTAGTGATTCTGATCAAGAATATATATACTTTATGGGGTCGGAAGCTTTTTCTTGCAAATTTCTGACTGAAATCATTATACCCTCTGCAAGGGTATAAAAATTCTTTCTGAGAGACGGCTATCTGCATAAAAGCCGCGTGCAGGGAGCTCCCGCATTTTCGGTTACTGGTATGGATTATGGGGTCATCTATCCTCTGTTTTGATGAGATACGCATCCTGCGATAATCAATTCCCGTCATCTTGCACCCCTTTTAGATAATCCTGACGACCTTGACGTGTTTACATCTGGACACGTTCTCATTGAGCGGCCTCTCCCGGCATTTGCTAAGACAGATTTCTCCAGGACAAACAAGGAAGAACTCTATAGTCGACTGCCTCGACTTTCAGATGCCCGTTATTCAGGTAAGGGGCCAAAAGGTAAATAGAGATATATAAGCAGCAAAGCAATATTGTAGGGCACCACCTACCGGCTATTTCAGTAGATGTCTTGTGGGCGGCAGACAGATTTAAGCGTTTAAGCCGTGTGTACGAGGTGTGTTCAAAAAGTAAGGCGACTTTTCAAATTTCGCGGGCAACATTTTTTGATTATCGATTTTTTTGTTTTATTATTTAGGTTCACTCTTCCCTAACATCTGTACCAAGTTTCAATTGAATCCCCTTTTTTGTTTAGTTGTGAGAGGCGTAAAGGTAACAAGTTGTTTTGCGTGCTCAGCGATTTATTGCTATCAAAAAATATGGATCAAAGGATTTGCATCAAATTTTGAGTAAAAAATAAAATTAACTGATCCGAAACACTTGAAATGTTGACAGTGGCATACGGTGAAACTATTCTGCGTAAAAAAATGTTTACAAGTGGTACCAACTCTTCCAAGATGGCCGAGATTATGCCAATGACGAGCCTCGCTCTGGACGCCCAAGCACGTCAACAACTGATAAAAACGTTCAAGCAGTGAGGAAAATTGTTTTGGAAAATCGAATCACTATCAGAGAAGTTGCTGAAGATGTCGGTATATCGCTTGGCTCGTGCCATGAAATTTTTTTAAACGTTTTGGGCATAAGTCGTGTGTCGGCGAAGTTTGTTCCAAAATTGCTGAATTTTGACCAAAAGAACCGTCGCTTGAGCATCGCCCAAGAGCTGTCGGATGACGTCAACGACGACCCAGATTTACTCAAAAGGGTCATAACTGGTGACGAATCATGGGTATATGGTTATGATATCGAAAACAAAGCCCAAGCGTCACAATGGAAGAGCCCAGGTGAGCCAAGACCGAAAAAAGCACGCCAAGGTCGATCAAATGTCAAAGTTTTGATCACTGTATTCTTCGATTACCATGGCGTGGTGCATCAGGAGTTCTTACCATATGGTCGTACGGTCAATAAACAGTATTATCTGGAAGTTATACGCCGTTTGCGAAAAAAAACTTCCAGAATTGTGGAAAAACAATTCATGGCTTTTGCATCACGATAATGCCCCTGCTCACTCATCTTCGCCATATTCACCGGATTTGGCCCCATGTGACTTTTTCTTGTTCCCAAAGAGATTTGAAACGATTCAAGAGATAAAGACTACATCTCTGGAAGAGCTCAAGGCTATACCGAAAAGTGCTTATGGGAAGTGCTTTGAGAATTGGAAAACCGTTGGCATAAGTGTATTGTATCTGAGGGGGATTACTTTGAAGGGGACAACATTAATATTGATCAAAAAATTAATAATTTTTCTTGAAAATACAAAGTCACCTTACTTTTTGAACACACCTCGTATGCGTTAGAGTGGGCGTGGCATCTTTTTTCGGCAAGCCGATAGGTATTGATGAGACAAACACATTTCAGTTAAAATTTTGGCGTTAGAGTGGGCGTGGCACCCCGCTGAAACAAACTTGCGCTGCGCAGGAAGCCCAGGAATCTGCCTGTTCTAGCTCTTATAGTTTCCGAGATCTCAGCGTTCATACAGACAGACAGACATGGCTAGATCGACTCTATTTGATGGGGTCAGAAACGCTTTCTTCTACCTGTTACATACTTCCCGACAATTCTAGTATACCCTTTTACTCTACGAGTAACGGGTATAACTACAGACGATTAGATTGTTGGAAGCGAGCTAGGTTTACTCAGCAAGCCTTTTTAAAAGAAAGAGTTCGCCGCCAAGCATATGTCTTTATTAACTGGGCTAAGGCCACATGGAATCTCGGCGCGGAAGACAGGACTACAGTAATCTCACCGATATCTAGGGCTTGTCAGGTTCTTTACTGCTTTATATCCTATACGCGCTGAAGATTTTAGTTGGTTTTCTTTGAATACCTTTTACCTTAAAAATTGGATAACTTCTGTAGAAGTTGCTACCAACTTTGAGTATTTGCATCGAAAATCTGATCCCCGATCTCTCGGATCTTGGACCGCCATTCGTTGGTTGGTTTCTTTGTTTTGTTTTGACCATACATTCCGTAATGTCAGCTTTGACTTGGCGTTTGATTGCCAATATAATCTGCCTTCCAACTCAACCTTTTTTTTCCTTTTCGCCATATGTTTTGGGCAATAAGCTGGCTTTATCATGGCGCTTGTTAGGTTAGTAGTTATACACACTGTTTCGGATAACTTCCCCAGTTCGGTTGTGGCGTCCTCGAAGATGCCTGGAAAACTTTCTTCGTGGGCAAGTACTTCCTGTCGTCTTAAAACCCAGCAAAATCGATTGACTCTTAGTACTCCAGCTTGTCCCCCGTTTAGGTCCTTTAGGAACATAGACCACTTCTTGCTTGAATGATTTGGTTGATTACTAATACATAATGGCCACCAGAGAATCTTTTTTATACTGGCCTCGTTTCTCTGATTGTCCAGCTGGAATAACACAGTTCCAACCATTTAAGATTTGTTTTTAATTCTCCTCCTTCGAACACAACTGACTTGTGACTTCCGTAACAAAATGTAAGACCGGCTGCCTCTAGATACTTTCCCAGCGCTGCAGAGCACAAATGGTATAATATATATATATATATGGACGTTGAGGCACTTCAAACAGTACAAACAAGTGGCCCAACGACACCAAGCACATGCTTGTTGAGCGCGCGGCCCTTTTATCAATTTGGGCAAAAAATGCAAGTTCGCGAGGAAGATACATACATAAAACAAATAGAGACGGGACACAAATGAAAACAAAAGGCATAACTAAGAATTAAGCAAATGAGTTAAAATATAAGTTTTTAATACCGGGATAGATGTTGAAATGCAAATTAAATGATAAAGTTTATTATAGTTATTACATAGAACGCGAAAGGGGGGCAGACAAAAATTTGATGTACATCATGGCAAATTTAGAGGATAATAATTTCGTGTTAGTCTAACGGGAACGTTGAATGTTAGGCGGTTTAAAAGTTCTGCAGAATCAATGTCACCTCTTATAAGATTTGGTATAAAAATAGTACCAAGCATTGTTTTACGATTTACAAGTGTAGGTAAATTAAGCAATTGTAATCTACTCTCGTAGGAAGGAAGCCTTACGTTTTGATCCCAGCTCAAACTACGGAGGGCAAATAAGAGAAATTTTGTTTGTACCGACTCAATACGGTCGATGTGCACTTGATATTGTGGACTCCAAACCGACGAACAATATTCCAAAATAGGACGGACAAGGGAGGTAAATAATAATTTGGTCGTATAAGGGTCATCAAATTCTTTTGACCAACGCTTTATAAACCCAAGAACACTCATGGCTTTGTTAACAGTAGACATAATGTGTCAGTCAAATTTAAGTTTAGAGCCAAGAAGAACACCTAAATCGTTAACTGAAGTGGCGTATTCTTAAGAAAGTAACTGATAAACGTAGTAGCACCCCTATAAAAAGTCATAACGTTGCATTTAGGCAGTTCAAATTTAAAAGATTGTTCTCACACCATCCATGAAAACAATCAATATCCGACTGTAAGTTAATTCCCGACGCTATATCATTATATGATAAACAAAGCTTAACATCATCAGCATACATTAGTACACGAGAATGTGTTATGATTGAGGGAAGATCGTCAATAAGCAAAGTAAACAGAAAAGAGTGGTTAACGGAGTCAAAGGCCTTACTAAAATCTGTATATACAATGTCAGTCTGCATTTTATTCTTAAACCCATTTATTACAATAGATGACAATTCAAGAAGATTGGTGGTGGTCGATCTTCGCTTAACAAAACCATGCTGACTCGGTGATATAAGCGAGGAACATAAATGTTGCAAATGAGAAGTGATAATACGTTCAAATGCTTTAGGAATCGCCGACAATTTAGAAATACCTCTATAATTTTGGGCATCTGCTTTCGCATCTTTTTTATGGAGTGGAATAATAAAAGAGTCCTTCCAGATAGAAGGAAAAACTGATGATGAAATAGACAAATTAAAAAGTTTAAGAATCGGTTTACAAATGGTTGATGCACAAAACTTAGGCACACATCCAGGAAGTCCATGTGGACCGGGAGAACATGTTGGCGTTGTTGTTGCTAAATCTCTTACGAGAGAGCTTTCGGTGATTACAGTAGTTTGGAAAAACTCAGCTAATAAATCAGCAATTTCAGAATCCGTCGATGCCTCCATAGAGTTTAGACGTACCGATGAAGGCAATGCCGAAGCCTTACGCTTGGCATTAACAAAATTATAAAACTGTTTCGGATCGTTTGAAAATTCAAATTTACATCGACTTAGATACATAGAGTAGCAATGACTGTTGAGAACATTAAAATCTGTTCGAGCCACAACATATTTCGAAAAATCTGCTGGTCTACCCGATTTTATATACTTTTTTTAAGTGTTAGATTTAAGGTTTTTAAGTCTTTGAAGCCCATTGGTAAACCAAGTCTGTCCAATTATAATGAGAAATCATATCGTTAAGTTTATTATAGTTACATTTACGAAAACATCTCATTTTAGTTGGAGAAACTAAAGGAGAGGGTATCAGAGCAAGGGAGGCAAATTGTCAGTTCCATAGTGGGATGATATAGGTCTTCAGGTACAACAAGAGCGTCAATTCTACATACTGTGATTTCAGACGGGTCTGAAACAAACATTTTTTATAAAGCTAACTTGCTGTAACGATAATTCTAAAAGGCCATCCACAAAATCATGGGAGGATAACGGGATAGCGACAAATGAGTCAGTAGGAGGGGACCAAGAAATATTAGGTAGGTATCGATATAACAGGCTTCCAGAGAGAGTGAAAAAAAACTCCCGGACTTCAGCGCGTCAAGTGTTCTGTGATAAGTGATGAAAATCGGTCTCCATATTTGTCATTCCTTTAATGTTCGAATCTACTAATTCCTGGAGGCTAAACTCTGAAGCGATGCAATCTTTCTTTAGTAGTCTATCCGTATATATATTATATAGATATATATATAATCTTTGACTTAAAACTCAAGAACTAGCTTGTATTGGTTTCTCGTTCTTAGAAACCCAATCGCAGGATAATGACATACACTTCATAATACAGTCGTCCTCTGATCCGCGATGTGTTACTTGACAGTTGCAAGGGGCTTCAAATATTCATCGTGATACTTCGAGGATTCTACTTGCGACATTGTCCGTTGAACCTCTTGCCTTTCCACTTCCTCTTCCTTTCTAGGAAGGGAATCCCGTGCTGTTTTATAGCGGCGGCATCTCTGCTTGGATTATAAATTCGGCGCTCATCCCATCGAAACTTTCTCATTTGAGGACGAGGTGTCCTCGTTAAGATCAACCACAACCATGTGATTTTGTCGCAAAGCATTCTGACGGGTGTCCATGCCTGTCTTTCATTAGATGAGGAATCGGACCGGGATCCTTTTGCGATGGAGTTCTGCCTGTAGATGGACCGATCGATTTGCTTACATCGTCCAAAGGACCAGGAAAACGCTAATTGTATTTTTATCCAACCCAACTGACCTGAAATACTTGGGATCAGGTTCATTACAAAAAAAAAAAACAGGACCGACATGAGTTCTATAAAAGACCCATCTACGTCATCGGAAAGTTTCTTTCGTTACCCAAATTTGATTTAAAATTGGAAGGTGGGAGCGTGAAAGCAAAAGAAAATCTCTAGCCAACGGTATAAAAAAAAAATTATAGAGCGCTATAGTTGAGTGTCTCGATTCCAAGACACCCCTTACTCAGCTTTTAAATACAAAATTGATAAAACTTAAGCCAAAATGCTAGGGCACACACACAAATAAGGGCCTCGCCATAAGAGAGTTAGCCGCAGACTAATGGGGATACTGAATGATTTATAGCGAACTTTCGGTCCTTTCATTTCCTTCTAGTGCTTTTCAACAATGGGTAATCGATCTTCCTTTACTTTCTTTCCCATTTGAATAGACTGATCAGAATGGAGAAAACGATAATGCAAAGAGCGAGAATCGAAATTAGATTACTCTAATTGAAGAGAAACAAGAAAGGATATTAACTTCGGCAAACCGAAGCTTGTATACCCTTGCAGTTATAAGATATCATCAACTTTAGTAACACCATGTGAAATTTTTAAGGATTGTTTCTGACTTCAGTGATATTAAACAAATATACGAGGTGTGTTCAAAAAGTAAGGTGACTTTGTATTTTCAAGAAAAACTATTAATTTATTTATCAATATTAATGTTGTCCCCTTCAAAGTAATACCCCTCAGATACAATACACTTATGCCAACGGTTTTTCCAATCCTCAAAGCACTTCCCATAAGCACTTTTCGGTATAGCCTTGAGCTCTTCCAGCGATGCAGTCTTTATTCTTCAATCGTTTCAAATCTCCGTCCTTTGATAGGTGTCTTTAGTTTTGGGAACAAGAAAAAGTCATATGGGGCCAAATCCGGTGAATATGGTGACTGAGGCATTATTGTGGTGTTGTATTTGGCCAAAAAATCTCTCACAAGCAAAGATGAGTGAGCAGAACTCCTGATGCACCACGACATGGTAATCGAATAATCGAATACAGTGATCAGAACTTTGACATTTGATCGAACTTGGCGTGCTTTTTTGGGTCTTGGCTCACCTGGGCCCTTCCATTGTGACGATTGGGCTTTTGTTTCGATATCATAACCATATACCCATGATTCGTCACAAGCTATGACCCTTTTGAGTAAATCTGGGTCGTCGTTTACGTCAGCCAACAGCTCTTGAGCGATGCTCATGCGACGGTTCTTTTGGTCAAAATTCAGCAATTTTGGAACAAACTTCGCTGACACGCGACTCATTCCCAAAACGTTTGAAAAAATTTCATGGCACGAGCCAAGCGACATACCGACATCTTCAGCAACTTCTCTGATAGTGATTCGACGGTTTTCCAAAACAATTTTCTTCACTGCTTGAACGTTTTCATCAGTTGTTGACGTGCTTGGGCGTCCAGAGCGAGGCTCGTCATTGGCATCTTCCCGGCCATCTTGGAAGAGTTGGTACCACTTGTAAACATTTTTTTTACTCAGAACAGTTTCACCTATGCCACTGTCAACATTTCAAGTGTTTCGGAGCACTTAATTTAATTTTTTACACAAAATTTGATGCAAATCCTTTGATCCATATTTGTCGATAGCAAAAAATCGCTGAGCACACAAAACAACTTGTTATCTTTACGCCTCTCACAACTAAACAAAAAAGGGGATTCAATTGAAACTTGGTACAGATATTAGGGAAGAGTGTAACAACATAACAAAACAAAAAAAATCGATAATCGAAAATATGTTGCCCACGAAATTTGAAAAGTCACCTTACTTTTTGAACACACCTCGTATATTTCATTCTTTTTTCAGACGAATTTTTTTTTTTTTGACATTTATATGTTAGAGTAGTCCGATTTTTATTATAAAATTGAATTCAAAATTCTTAAAAATATTTCCTAACAATTTTCCGATCGTTCCTATGACAGCTATATGATATAGTCGTCCGATTTTGATAAAATTCAATTTGAAATTCAGAACTAATAAAAATTGTCATTTCCAAGCTTAGAAGGTTATATGTTAAAAAACATCAAATATAGTTTAATTTTCCTATGGGAGCTATAAGATAGTCCGATCTGACTGGTTACGACTAATATACTACGTGCAATAGAAAGAAGACTTTTAGGAAAGTCTCAGCCCGATAGCTTTAAAACTGAAAGACAGGCGGACAGACGGAAATGACTAGATCGAATCGTCTACTGATGCTGATCAAGAATATGTACACTTCATGAGGTCGGAAACGTCTCGTTCACTGCGTTGCAAGCTTTTGACTGAAATTATTATACCCTCACAGAAATGTTCCTTAAATTTTTAATTACTTAATAGAATAAGTAAGCCGTTTCTAAGATCTCAGCGTTCGTATGGACGTACAGACAGACGTACTTTGCTAGTTCAACTCTGCTAGTGATACTGAAAAGTTTCCTTCTTCCTGTTACATTATTTCCAACGAATCTAGTATTTCCTTTTACACTACTAGTAACGGGTATAATAAAACTTCATGGAAGAAGTTATTAGAAACTCATACCTACTGCCGGTCACCGTGAAGGATAATGAATCCTTAATTCGCAAGGGTAAAGTATCGCTACAAGTCAATCAAAAGTGTCTGTGTGAATAAAGCCAAAACCAAGCTACAAATCGATAAACAATTAAGAACAATAAACCTGAACAGTTCACCAACAGTAACAAATCATAAGTACAAAATGATTTTTGAAAAATTCTTTTTGCATTTACTTTAATTTTTTTTTAAGAAACTTTTGCGCATCAAAAAATTTCAGTTTTAAGGACGAGAAAAAAGTTTAAAAACTAGATTTTCACACAAAATTGGAATTTTTAATAAGTACTAAATGGGTTAAGACAAGTATTGTATCATTTAAACGGCATTTAAGTTACCTTTCTATTGATGCCAAAAAAAACTTAAGGTGTAAGAAAAATGACATAACTTTCTACTGAAGACAAAGAGATTAGGGGATCGTATAGTAGAGCACGCGACGATCAATTTAACAGAAGAATTGTTGCGATTGATAACTCCGACCAGCTTTTCATATTATATCAACTTTTCAGGCGCGAATATTTTGTCTAGTTGTGTTGGGAGAAACTTAGGTGTCACACGTTGAAATAGTGAAACAGTACCGAACGTGGTCACTCATACAAGGTGAGTTCCAAAGTAAACAGGACTTTTTTAATCTAGCGCCTTCTACTGGCGCCATCTATACCGATATCTATATCGACTTCCAGTAAAATTTTCATGATATTTCATCTATTGGAAGTGAGGTTATTGCGTTTTAAGTGTTAGTATGTTTTTGTCATCGGTGGGAAAATGAGCTTCGAACAAAGAGCCAACATAAAATTTTGTTTTAAAATTGGTAAAACTTTTACCGAAGCGTTTCAAATGATGAAACAAGTTTATGGCGATGATTGCCTATCCCGTAGCATAGTGCACGTGTGGTTTTAACGTTTTCAAAGTGGTCCTGAGGACATAATGACGATGAACATGTGAGCCAACCAAAACATGACCGAACATTTGGGCTTACAAAAGGTGTGTGCACGGTTTGTTCCGCACAAATTGACTGACGCCCAAAAATTGCTCAGAATTCAACATTCGAAGGACTTCATTACAGAGGTAAGAAAAGACCCGAAGTTCCTTTACAAGATTGTAAATGGTGACGAATCAACATGATCCCGAAACTAAACGCCAGAGTACTGAATGGAAGGCGCCGGACGAGCCGAAACCCAAAAAATCGAGCCTGGAGAAGTCAAAAGTGAAGACTATGCTGATTTGTTTCTATGATTCCAAGGGTATTGTAAATAAAGAATTTGTTCCACCCAGCCAAAACGTTAATGCGTTAATGAGCCGAAACCCAAAAAATCGAGCCTGGAGAAGTCAAAAGTGAAGACTATGCTGATTTGTTTCTATGATTCCAAGGGTATTGTCCATAAAGAATTTGTTCCACCCAGCCAAAACGTTAATGCGGTATTCTTCCTTGGAGCTTTGAATCGTTTGGTGTGCCGTAGAGGCAATTCAAAAGGCTTGCACCGGCATACTGGCGGCCATACCGGGCAACGATCTAAAACACTCGTTCGACATGCTTTTGGACCGTGCAAAACGCTGTATAAAAGCAGAAGGAGACTATTTTGAATTTATATTTATTTGTTCTGTCTTTTTTTTAAAGTCCAGTTCACTTCGGAACTCACCTTGTAATATAGTAGCATGGAGATTTTATCTATTACTGTGTTATACGATGCCGAATTCACGCTATCATTTCACGCTTTCACCCGATTCTTGTGTGTATAAACGCCATTTCGTGAATTCGACAACACACGAAAGTTGACTATGATTTCAGCCTGAAAGCGTGAATTTGTGGTACGCAACCAACTTAACGCTATGCAGACCAGGTGCCAACGTTCTTTGGCTCTTGCATTAGTGCCCAAAAAGCACTCAGTAACTTTGGAAATTAGTTTTCCCGTTCTTATTTGCCGATTTTAAATGAAGAATTTTAGTTTATCCATCGCGTTTTTTGGTTTGTTTACATTTTGTAAAAGTGTAACCAGACTTAAATACCAAATTTTACACGTCTGGCATCTCTACTATATCGCGCTTTTAAAAAATCGTGATTCCTAAATGTGCGAACTTTTTCTGGGCATTTTTTTCTGACATTGTCTTAAAACATAAACAGCAACCTAAGTATATATTCTTGATTTGAGTCATTAGCTGAGTCGACTAGCCATATACGTCTTCCCGCAATTTGTACGCAATTTAAGATTTAGATTTCTTATCTTCTTACCCACTTATTTAAGACAAATTGATACGTAAATTAATTATGTCCTGTATTTTTGGAGAGTGAGGGTTAACTTTACCATATTTAATAAAAAAAAAACGAGGTATCCAATGCGCATTTTCAGAAAAGAACATAAACCTTTATTTAATAAAAACCCATCTTGCGTGAAAACACTTAAAACTGTTCTTAATCTTTCGTGTCACCTTTTGTGTACGTAAACTTACCAAAATGTCATTTATATAAGCAATATAAGTATTAGAAGTCACCCAATTCCTTTTAAAATATGTGTGCTACAATTTTTCGTGCGAAGGTCATAGTTTACAATTCGTATTGCCTTTCAGCTGCGACAAAAGTTGTAAACTTCAGTGGAATCTGGGTGAATAGAAATTACAATCCACCCAACCTACAAACCTACAAATTATCGTTAATAAGATCTGCTACAGGGCTTGCATTTAATTAGCGGTAATCTGCACAAAAACAATCAGATCCATTCTTCTTTTTTAAAAGCAGTATTCGACTGCAAAAATTATTTTTTGTATTTCTTTAATTTAAATAAAAAACTGTTTTTTTTAATAAATAAGATTGACTTTATAATTAAAACAATGTTAATTTTAAAGCAATATTTTTGTCTAAAAATAGGAAAAATTCTTAATGCCTTACTACACTGAAGTCCAAAAAATAGACAATTGTATGGGATGTCCGCTTTTTCAGGCGTGATAACTCAAATTTAAATTTTCGAAATCTGTCGTGTATTTATAATTGCCTTTATTCATTTTTCGTCTGGGTTGTCGCCTGCACTAAAATCCAATGTGAAATTCAGAATATTTTTAATAAAAATCAATAAACATTTCCTTTATTTTTTATAAAATGAAATGACTTTAACTATTATTTACTTTTTGTTGATTATGTATGTTTGTTTGAAATTGTGTTATATTGGTTTTCTATTACCATACAATTCTTGTTTTTTGCTTTTTTTTACTGAGCAGAGCTTGCAAATAACAGTCAACCGTTTCTTGCAGTCACCAAAAAATCGTTCACCAGTAAACGAACCAATTTCGTGCTTCCTTTTTGCCCTGCTCATTCGCTGACCATTTTGCAAGGAGCGAATAATATAAGAGTCTTTTTCCTTTGTATGAGTGTTTATGCGAATGATCAGTCTACTTGTAAGCCACACATGCTTTTGTGGATTCGGTGCGTTTGGAGTGTTTGTTCTTGTGTCAAGATGGGTCGCGATCGATTGATTTTTATTTTAATATAATATAGAAGACAATAAGATACGCTCAATGTTTGCGGTGTGAAGTTAGCAGGCTCTCATGTAACAAATATAAAACGGCTTTTAATTGTCAAACATGCTGAAGTGATTTCGAGATTGACAACGACAAAGTTTAAACAAAATATGAAATAAAAAAAATTTTATATGAAACCAGTGAAGCATCAATCGTCTTTTTGATTATAAAGACTGTGACTACTGATGGAAAGCCTTTTTCATTTCTGGATAGCCAAGAGATTTTAATAAAAAATTTCGAAGAATCCCATAATTTCTCGAAATGTTAAAGGAGAAGAGCAGGTTATTAAAGAAAATATAAATGCGCTTGTAGAGGGAAAGCTTGTATCACTGAATATAGATGTTGCCACTAGAATAGACAAAGCTACTTTGGGCGTGCAAATGATACATTCTAGTTTGTCTAAAGCTGAGATCGTCATCAAGACTAGGCATGATACATTTACGGAGATCATAAATGACTATAGAATAACCATCGATCAAGTCTCCACGTAAAATCATAATGGCAAAATGTGTTTTACTGGAAACCTAAAACTATAACCAAAGCATTACAGCGGATAATGGAAAAAACATGATTAAAGCCATTCAAACTTTAAATGATGATTCGGAGACTTTATTTGACGAATTGGAAACATTGCACATACCTTATTGTCTTCTGCATTAAATTAAAATAAAAATCGATCGATCGGGATGAAACACGATGACATTTACGGAAAAAAAGTGATAAAAAAACTCAATTCCATGCAGCTAGCGAATATTCACCTTGTATGGTGAGCTGGTCGCTCGCTTTAACTGTGCGTATTCGACATTATCAAGCTAAATGAGATCAGCGAAAAAGTTTTATCCTGTCGCAAAATTTTTAAATTATTGCGCACAGAAACGAATAGGTAAGTGAAAATTTACGATTTTTATACCCTTGCAGAGGATATAATGATTTCAGTCAGAAGTTTGCAAAGCAGTGAAGAAGACGTCTCCGACACCATAAATTATACATATTCTTGATCAGCGTCGCTAGACGAGTCGATCTAGCCATGTCCGTCTCTCCGTCTGTCTGTCCGTTTATACGCAAACTAGTCTCTCAGTTTTAAAGCTATCGGTCTGAAACTTTCCCAAAAGTCTTCTTTCTATTGCAGGTAGTATATAAGTCGGAACCAGCCGGATCGAACAACAATAGCTTATAGATCCCATATGAACTATCGTTATAGCTCCTAAGGGAGCTATATGATATAGTCGTCCGATTTTGATAAAATTTAATTCGCCATTCAGGATTAATTTAAAAATGTTATATCCAAAAAAAAAAGTATTTGTTAAAAAAAACCAAAGATATATACATTTTTTAAATTTTTACCCGCTAGTTCCTATGGGAGCTATAAGATATAGTTGTCCGATCCGGCTAGTTCCGGAGATTAGATTGACTCGTCTTGTGACGCTGATATTATTATAAATGTTTAAAAATATTCAACCTGAGCAGACGTTGGTTGATCGAGGGATAACGTATAATGTGTCGATATTGTTACGAGATGGAACTCTACATATTTAATGATATAAAAATTGTTGGATTTAAAAGAGTTCCTTGCTGTACACCCTAGCATTAGTATGGATGCGGACTGGGATTGGATGGAGATATATGTTGATGCGTGCAAGGTCAGATACGAAGCGATCTTAAAGTTTCAGTATAACATTCTTCAAAATATGGATGGAGCTTAGACTAAAATGCGAGAACAGACCAAATTATATTAAAAAAAATTACTAGGACAGATCAAAATTCGATAATGTAAGTTACTTGAAAATGATGCAATGATAGCTGCAATCTACATTGACTGATTGATTGACTCGTCTAGTGATGCTGATCAAGAATACATATCATTTATGGGGTCGGAAGCGTGTGAATTCAGGCACACGGCGAAGCAGAAAGTTAATTTCGTCACTACTTTTGTTTTCTTAAATTCTTAAAATATGTCCATTGATAAACATTTTGATTTAATTTTAAACAATATAATAGTATAGGATAGTTTGCGGCCCTAGCGGCTAGACTGCTTTTTTAAGCGGTTATATCCACTTAATTAAGTCGAAAAATTAAAAAAAAAAATTTGTTTGCGTTTTTTCAATGTACTTTCCCTAAATAATGTTTCCTTATTTTCATTTTAAAACAATCGGACCTTTAGAACTGACGTTACAGTACTAAGTAGCCAAGGGTGTCCCGCGACCTTCGATTTTGCGTTGAAACTTTAAACATGTTTATCTCAAAATCGTACTTTTTCGAAAAGTGTGAGTGGTGACCATGATTTGTCCGCATCAACTAAACGGATCGATTTGAAACTTTTACTCATTTATTTCTTATTACAATAACTTATTCGTGAGCAGAAGAGTTTGTAATGTTAGTAAATGTCTATTTAAAGGCAAAAAACCAACTTACGAAGTCATTCAATAATCAATAATTCTAGAAAAAAAGGTTTGCTTTAACTCAGGAAAAGCATACAAAGGCATTAATAAAGAAAACATTTTGATTTTTTGAGTTGCGGATAAGCCATTTTAGATTTATCACGAGGTACAAAATTAGGTGTTGCGTGGAAATAGCTGTATAAGATGTCTTTTTGCATGAATATGCAACATAACAATTACTACAAATAACCAAAAACATGTACCAAAATATATGCTAAATACTGCATTTGAAAAGTTTAATATATATAAAATACAAATTCCCGATTATAGCCTATTTTTTTTGAGACCCGAGTGGATATAACACCTTTAATTCCTTAGAATACAACCACAACCCAATATAGATATAGAAGCTTTGAATTATTTTCTGCCAATGGGCATTGTTCGCTATTGATTGCAGCTGTCAATACGAAGTCGATTTCGACGAAGCGCTTCGCTTACTCTAACGCTCACAAACACGTATAGCTCTAATTTCTTCACCAAAATCAATATGCTTTGTCAATACCTTCTACTTTTTAGATGTCGGGATCTCAGATTTTTGAGTACAAATTTGAACATGCTTCGGGGCCTTCCGCTAATTTTTTCCTATTCAAAAGTAATTGTAGATACGGTTAAAGCTAAACTAAGCATTTAAGACGATAATTTTTTTCATACAAGTCATCTCACTCTGAGCCAGAACTAGAAGAGAGGGCTGGTGCTAAAGCCAAGTTAACAGTACAATCAATATGAAACGGAATGGGAAAAGTAAATCACAAAGTATTCCATCGTCTAGATACGTAAACTAATTAAATGAGTGCTGGAACTGTTTGTTTTATTGTTGTCCTAAACGTTAAATGTTTCCTATTTGAACTTGAATTGCACTGCTTTGATCCCTATATTTAAAATATATTTTTGGTTCTTATCTATTTTTTCTTAAGTAAATTACAAATAAGTTTGTATACTTTACCTCTCGAGTGACAATAAATCCAGTAGTCAACGGAGAAATAAAGGACGCAGACATATGAATTGTTTGACAAAAAGCCAAAACGGCAGCAGAATGTCCAAAATTTGGGGCTAGGTCAATTATATTGGCCATTGCTCCTGCATATGATGCAGTTATAAATATCACCGCCATAAACCAAATTGGTAACAATATGTGTACACTATCTATATAACCGATACAATATATTAAGATTCCTGGAATAATTTGTGATATAGCTGTAAATAATTTTCTTACATTAGTAAGATTTAAAATTTTATGCAATATTAACTTGTCAGCAATATAACAAAAAAAAACCGATGAAATATATGAGCAAATAAATGGCATTCCAGATATAAAGCCATTTGTTTCAAAATTAAATTTTAAAACATTTCCAATAAAAGTGGGTCCATTAACAATAAATATATAATGCACATATATTCTGCCAAATGTCGTTATAGCAATTGCCCACGCAGGTAAGGAACTAAATATTTGCAGCCAAGGAACTTTAACCTTAGAAGCATTGTTTATCTCTTTACTAACGTTAAGTTCTATGTAATTAAGTTCTTCTTCAGTAATACGAGGGTGCTCCTGGGGTGTATTAAAAGCAAGAAAATACCATAATGCACACCATCCAAGCCCTAGAGTACCTGTTGTATAAAAAACATATGGCCAACCAAATTCTGATAAAATAAATCCACACAAAGGGTATGTTAAGCCAATCCCAATGCTAAAACCTTGAAAACTTGACATGAAACGGGAACGCTCAGTAAGTGGTATCCAATAGCCAACTATTGCATACATGGCAGGCCACGTCAAGCCAGAGGCAAATCCCTGAAGAGATCTTAACACAATAACAGCTATGTAATGTAATCGAGCTGCTAACGGCATCAGAATACTACATAAAGCTGTTGCTAACTGTGACCATCCGAATACGCACTTCGTCCCAAATAATTCTGTTGCAACCCCACCTACCACCTGTGATAGCACGTAGCACCAGTAGAATGAACTTATTATAACCGACTTCACAATACTTATTTGGTCTTCATTGCCACTACCCTGAAACGAAAAATTTAAGGTAGTTATATGAAATTTGAGTTTTGTACGTGGGGCAGTGCCACAGAAATTGCTAAGCGCTAAAACTCTGATGACATTTTAAAGGAAATCAGCGCTAAGCTACTTCTATGGTACTAATGATATATTACCAAAATTGTTTGCGAGCCATTTAAATATTGGCTTTCAGTTGAATTCCGATTTGAAGTCATAGCTACCAAAGCAAAATTCATATCGTTGCGCATCATAAAAGAGACCAGAAAACCAGACCAGGAAAGAAAATAAAGCACTAGTCGAGCCGGAATTTTGTCTGCAATTAAATGTATTTTAGAATTTAAATATGTTTTAAACTTTTTTTTTTATTTTTTCTTATTAGGCAGTATATTTTCGTAAGAGTAATATATTGCGAAAGGGTGCGCTTGTGGCTAAGCCATGGAACATGGCAACATTTTAAAATAATTCCTATTGAAAATATATATTATGTTCCGACAGCCCACTTAATTGAATTCAACGCACCAGTTACGATAGCTATCGTAAAAATAGTTTAAAGATATACTAGCGGCTGTCAAATATTTTTTGTAGTATAAAAGGCCGTACCAACGTCAGACCAATCTTTTTTTGTGTGATGAATACAGGACAGCCAGAAATCGAAAGAAATATTTGGTTCTGGGCCTCAAACATCTAAGACAATCCCCAAGACATAAAATTATCAATAGTCAACGTTGAACCTTATGCTCCGCCTTCCGAAACTGCTACGTCGTTGAACATTTCCGCTCCGCGGATAACTAGCAATTCATATATACCAGTATTACAGTAATTACAACAATGGCCCAAATACAGCTCCTAAAACTACTGCTAACGTTCTTGTAAACGCTGACTTACTTATTCCACTTGCTTACTTATTTTTAACATCTGTAAATTTCCCACATTAAAAATATTTACTTCCAGACAATTTCCTATAAAAAGCTTTGAGTCCTGTATTTCAAGGCAGTAATTGAATGAATAAGCAAAAAAAAATCCGACAGTGTTATTTTTACTCAACTACTAGTACATGTGGTCAATTTTGGATGAATAAAAATTTTGAAACTTGACATTATACAACAATGTGTTGCATTGTTGTGAAACGTTATAGTAGATAATAGTATTTCCAATAACCTTAGTAACGACATTTGAGTTATTATTTGTGAAACGTTAATAGTTTTTAATTATAGTCTCCAAAAAATGTCTTATTTTTATCACGATACTACACCATTTATATAGGATTTTTAAAAATATTAAACCAAAATCCACTTGGCAGAAGCGAAGATTTGGCGATGCTTTATTTTTGTTAAATGTATTTATAACTAAAGAAAACAAAATATAAGAAAATATTAAAAATACTCAAAAAAATTATAATTTTTGCCAACCTTTTAGATAAAAATAAGTTCCATAACCGTGTCCAAACAAAGTATTGTCCAAATTTAAAAATAGGAATTAAATCGCAATTTTTTTAAATTAAAAAAAAAAAATTTTTTAATCAAATTTATTATTATATATATTAATTATATATATATATTATATATATTTATTATTTTTTAAATTATGGTACAATTAAATTGTTGTATCACTCGTAAAATTCAAAAGGTTCCTGTAGATTTTCATTTTTTGTATATACTCGTATATAGTAGTTGTCTGCGCACACCCTCCTTGTGCGCTTCGCCACTACAGTGATAAAACGAAAATGAACTGTTTTATTGCTTGAACAAATTCAATATAATATCCTTATTAAATCGGTTGAATCCAAAATTACAGCGAGCAATTGACAACCGATTCCAAAAAAAAAAGTTAGTTCCATTTCGGATTTATATTTTAGAAGCGGTTTTCCATCAGAGAAATTGTGAAAATTTTGTTGTTTCCTATAGCTAACAATATGGAGTTCGTTGCTGTAAAAGTTTGCGTTGGCTTAGTTTTATCTGTTTGATCTGCTCATATATTCCCCCAAGGTCTGACCTAAGTACATTTTTAACACATATATGCCATTCAGTTTATCATGTCTGTCTTAGGTCGTGCAGACTAAATAGTAGTTATGGGTGACAACCACATATTTCTTGTATTCCCCGTGATGCTACCATTTGTCATGATTTTATCGGTTTAATCAACTCAAATCAACTCTTAAGAATAATCAGAATGATTCTCATGTTCGTAAGTGATTATTAAGAACTCGTCCGATATTGTTTTCGGAAATCAAATCATTCTGGTCGAGTTTAGCACTTTTTCATGGATTGACTGGTCTGTTTTAATAGCAGTTAGCAGGTATTTTAAAAATTACCGTGGCATTGGCAAACTGTCACCTATTTATTTTTACAGTGGGTACTCGCTACAATGATACATGTATACTACTATAAACATAACATAACATAAGTTTTAAGGTATCGACCAACGCCGTCCAATCTTCTTGAGATTAATTGAGGGTTTCAGTACAGTCAGTAAATCGACGTTAAACCATTCACTGCTTCGACTTAAACTTTCTTATTTGGGATTCCAAAAGTGTCAAATGAAAAAGCACTATTCGTCACTAAAGTAGATATCAGAACATTTCTATGATGATGGAGACCACGACCACGACCCTTCAACCATTAAAATATTTTTTTTTTATACCAGGAATTTTTTTTAAAGAATCAACGGCTACATCACCCGTTAGGCTCCGGCCTGGCTCCGTCAGCCGGTACCCGTATACTGATCGAAAAGAGGTGGGAGTGGCCTCCATGGCCGCAGCGTTCACGACCCGAACCCGGGTGCCGCGCGCCCTGGCTGCCGAGACAGGTGGGGATCTGGGGAGGAAACCTTGCCAGAAAAGCGCAAAAATATAAAATTTTCCTTATTTATTTTCCCTTTAACATAAATGGTTCCTAGCTCTACACCTATCTGTCTCGCCGCCACGAGAGTTGCTCCCCATAGGGTTCGGACCGAGGCCTTTCTCACCGGCTCCTTCTGTTCCTCCATCGTCATGGAGGCCCACCTACCCACGATGGCGAGGCTTCATGGATATCGTTGTCCTAGGAGGCCGGTAGTGGTGCAGTAGTCCCGGACTCGTGGTGTCCTTGTTATCTTAGCTCAGAGATAAACGTCCGATTAATAAACTTATGCCAAAAACAAACTTCCCGATCGGCGAGCAGAGGAGCGTTCGTGAGCCGTCCATGTCCGCCGATCCCTTTGCTGTTCGTTGGCGTTCTCGGCTTTGGCCGCCACGAGAGCTTCATGTCGGCGTATGGTTTCGGCCCTTTGTGTGCACATCGGGGCTGTTGTTAAGGGCGCCCTTCGGGTGTTGATCGCCGATGCTGTTCGGCTCGGTTGAACTCGTTGTTCTGCCATTTGCTCTGCCGGGTGTGCGTCTCTGCCGGTGCTCTATCGGGTGTGCGGCCCTGGCGGTATGTGTAGCTCTACCGATGTTGGCTCAGCCGCTGTGTTCTGGTGTGGCTCTGACGGTGTTGGCTCTGCCGCTGTGTTCCGGTGTGGCTCTGCTGGTGTTGGCCGCTAAGTGTGTGTTTACATGTAGCCTTACGCTACTATTTAGATGCTCTTCATGGAACTTTCTACCTCTGCCCTATGCTAATATTTACATGCCCTTCATGGGACTTTCTACTTCGGCTCTATGCTAACTTATAATCTACTTCGGACCTACACTTACTTATAGTCTACTATTATATTATTCTAACTTTAATCCTATTCTTAACATAAATATTTCTAAATATGTACATATATGTACTCCATCCCTTACTCGGAGGTGGATGCGGACGTAGGTTCCCCGTCGTGATACCTGATCTGATCTCGGTCTTAATTGCGGTCGGATACGCTCCTGCACTTGGTTGTGGAGCTCGACCAGAATCAATCTGTCAGGGACGTGCCAACCTTGGGATGCCTGCATGAGGGGCTCCGGTTCTTCGGGTTCTGAGCCCGTCACTGAGTCCTCATCCACGATTTGCCAAAATACCCAAAGGCTCGTGTTCATGGTGGCCTGCTGGGCGTTGTTCAGCCCGGTGAAACCTCCACCGCCAAGCGTCTGTGGCGGGTAGCAGGCCTACATGCTGGATGGGTCGGTTAATTACCGTGCGCCCTAGCACGATGTCAAAGCTCCCTCGAGGAGACGGAGCTCGGGCTGGCTTCGCGCAGGTGAATGCGGCCGCGATAGCAGCTCCATGATGGCCATGATGGACGTCAGGCGCTGGAGGTGCTTCGTCCTTCCATGGGAGTGGCTGTGCTAATCGATGATCTCCTCCAGGCTGGGCGAGTCTGCCGACACCGCGCGGAGGCGCTCTTTCGTAGAGTCGCTTTCATCGCTTTCACCGCCTTCCCACTTGCTGCTCGTAGAGCTAATTTCGACGTCCTCATCGTCCGAGATCAGTATGTACACTGCGCGGAGCGGTGCAGCCGTGGCCCGCGGAATCGGTGTCAGAGTGCGACGGAAGGCGGAGAAGGTTCTGCGGAGTTGGCGTTGGCTATGGGCCGTGGCGATTCTACATCGAAAGTGGCGGGCGTATGCGGGTGCGCCGGGGCGGAGCGCGTATCGCAACCAACGGCGGCGGTGACTCGTAATCCTGGGGTGGTTTCTTTGGTTTTCCTATTTTTAATGTTACTTGTACGATGTAAACTCGTCGTGATTTTAGAAGCTTGTGTGTCCTGCTATTGAACGTACTTTGTCGACGGCGGAATCGATGAGTTGCCAATCGATGCTGATGGATATCGATTAATCGTGTTCGATCGATATTGCTTGGTCTGGCATGTCTGTGACGGCCGTTAAGTCTTTGAAAACTTGATGGCGTCGTTACTGTTAGGCCGTGGCGTCGTAGACAACATGGTCGTCGTTGAGGCTGGTAATATCTGCCTGACCGTTAAGCTCCAGATCGTTGCCACTGTTTTTCGTTAACGTCTTGGTGGTAATTTTTCAAATTCTTGATACTTTCGGTACGGCGTCGATGAGTCGTTGGCTCGTGTAGCCACACTATGTTTGGAGACAAGACCTTTACGACCTTTTAGGACCCGTCGTACTTTGGGCATAGCATAACGAGAGCGCCCAAAGCTGGCCTCCATCCCGTCGTCGCAGATTATAGTGCCGAACCTGCTCGGCGGTGGCACGCTCAGCATTATCACGGGAAACTTTAAGAATGCCGTGCAGCTGTTGGCTTCGTTCTACAGGCGGGATTAATGCTGATCCCCGTTCTGGCGTCACCTTGTCGTAGAGTGCGTTGGGCATTCGTGGTTCCCGGCCTTAGACAAGAAAGGCGGGGCTGAAACCGATACGCTGCTGTTGACCGCGAGAGATATCTCCGGAAGTCGCTGATCCTAGGTATTCTGCGGCTCGTCTCCAAGATATTGCGCTATCATGGTCTTTGCGGTGCGGTTAGCCCTCTCTGTAGGGTTCTGTCACGGCGTGTATGGGGCGGTATTCTGTAATTCTATTCCAAGGGACTTACAGAAAGCCTGAAAGGCTTTGCTGGTGAACTGAGACCCGTTGTCACAAACCAGGGTATTCGGGATTCCGAATCGGCTGTGGATCCTTTCTCGGACGGCTCGCTCCAAGGACGGTACTGTGGTTCCTCACAAGGGAATTAGTTCAACTTGCTGAAGGAGTCCAGGAATACAAGGAGAACTGTATTCCCTTGTTTTAATCGCGTGAGTGGGACCACGAAGTCGGGAAAGGTTCGTCGACCTGTCGCGTGAACATAATTCCAGCTGCCTTCTTCTGGTTAACCTTGAAGCGTTGGCAGCTCAGGCATCGTCGCAAGTAGACGGCTACTTCTCGGAACAATCCAGGCCAGTAATATTTTTGGGCCACCCGCTTACATGTTTTTCGAATGCCCAGGTGCCCGGCGGTTGGATGATCGTGGCACTCCTGTTATACCCTAGCTGGCGACGGTTCGGAGAACGAATTTCTTCGCGAAATCCGGCGAATTTCGCTACAAAGCGTCTGTACCAGGACGCTATGCCGAGGCATCGCCAACGTTGCTTAAGGTTCGTCGGCGCTGTCAGCTCCCGTATGGCGGAAATTTTATTCCTTGTGTATCTCGGCTTCACTGATTACGTGGCCAAGGTACTTGATGCTCAGTTGGAATTTTTGGCACTTGTCCCGATTCAGACGGAGGTTGGCTTCCCTCAGGCGTCTGAATACCTCTCGCAAGTTCTGGAAATATTCCTTGAGCGTGGAACCGATTACGATGATATCGTCGAGGTATGCGATAGCGAGTGGCTTCATTTCCCGGCCGATCACTGTGAGGAGGGTACGTCGAAAGGTCGCTGGGGCCGAGTGTAGGCCGAAAGGCATTACCTTCCAGTGCAATAATCCACGGCTGGGGACAATAAACGCCGTGCATTCGCTGCTGTCAGGCGCGACCGTTATGGGGTATTTGCCAGTATCCATATCCGCGAACCGGAGTCGAGATAAAACGAGCGGCTACTATAATATTTTGGACCCTCGTCAGCGGATATGCATCGGGGATCGAGATGTCGTTTAGTTGCCTGAAGTCGACGCACATCCCCAAGTCTCCGTTGTTCTTAGCGGCGATGACGATCGGCGCGGTACGGGGACTTTTGGATGGCTCGATTTTACCTATGACGGCTCTTATCGCGGGATTCCTATACTCGGTAATGTGGGAGACGCCGGGTGTCAAACCGAGAGAGTTCTCATTCGAGAAAGGCTCCTATCCAGGGCTCTGGGTAGGTCCTGACGTTGTTGCTGGGGCTCATCCTCTGAGTCGTACTCGGCGTCTGCAATCCCACACGTGGGAATGTTCGTGGTCATTGCTGGTTCCGAATCCTGGACCCTATCTCGTTTCGCTTCCTTACGAAACGGGTTTCGTTGGATCTCCGATAAGTCAGGGGCGGGCAAGGTTCCTGGACCTGCCGTTGTTCTGTTGTGGTTGCGCCGGCTTTTTGGTGCGTGGAGCGTGAGTCCAAGACCACCGCACCAAGTAGGAGGTCGTCCAGCACATCCGCCATAATGAGGACGGAGATGCTGACCCGGGCTTCTCCTGGCTGAATGGTCCCCCTGGATGTTTAAGTTACCTCACGGCTGCTCCCATCGGCTAGCTTGACGTGGCAGCTTACGACTCGGAGATTACTTCCATCGTCGAGTTTCTGGCCAGGCGCTCACTAATGAAGATGTGCGAGGCCCCCGTATCCAAGGTGGCGTTGAGGGATCGTCCCTCGACCGTAACCCTTGCGCGAACACGGTTGTCATCCTGTTGGATCGTTGTTTTCAGTGCTTCTGGGCGTCCTCGGGTAGCTTTTGGTTATTCGAGGCCCCTGTCCGTTTTCTGGCGACTGGTTCCTGCAGCAGCCGATGATCGAGTTCGACACCCTGTCAGGCTGTGTCCATCCTGACCGCAGTTGCGGCAGGCCTGGCTTGAGTTGATGCGTCCTGGGGACTGGGCTTCCTGAAGATGCGTGGATGACGGATGCCGACGTGTGATGTCGGTTTTTTCATTTGCCGGCCGTAGTTGCTGTGTCGGATGGACCGCTGCACATCCAATGTTCGTCCGGTTCCTCGGAGTTGAAGTGTTGTGTGGGCGTTTAGCGTCGGCTCGGCCGGTTGTAACCTCAGAGTGCTCGGCCTCCGTGGCTGCGTGCGACTTCAAAGTTAACGGCAAGATGCATTAGTTCGTTTGCATTTTTTATTTTCCCTTTAACATAAATGCTCTACTCCTATCTGTCTCGCCGCCACGAGACTTGCTCCCCGTAGGGTTAGGCCCAAGGCCTGTCTCAACGGCTCCTTCTGTTCCTCGTCATCGTCATGGAGGCCCGCCTATCCACGATGGCAAGGCCCCATGGATCTCGTTGTCCTGGGCGGCCGAGAGTGGTGCCGATCGGATGGGCGCCACTAAGTCCGGGCAACGTGGTGTCCTTGTTATCTCCTTTAGCTCCGAGATATACGTCCAATTGTCACTGATACCAAAAAACAACTCCCCGATCGGCGAGCAGAGGAGCGCTCGTGAGCCGTCCTCGGCCACCGATCCCTTTTCTGTTCGTTGATGTTCTCGCCTTCGGCACGAGAGCTTCGGACTATTTTCTGCACGTTGGCGCTGTTGCTAAGGGCGCCCTTCATTGCTCTGCCCGTCGCTCTGCCGGGTGTGCGTGTCTGCCGATGTTGGCTCTGCCGCTGTGTGGCTCTGCCGGTGTTGGCTGTGCCGCTATGTGGCTCTGCCGACGTTGACTCTGCCGCTGTGTTCCGGTGTGGCTCTGCTGGTGTTGGCCGCTAAGTGTGTGTTTACATGTAGCCCTATGCTAGTATTTACATGCCCTTCATGGGACTTTCTACTTCGGCTCTATGCTAACTTATAATCTACTTTGGACCTACACTAATTTATAGTCTACTATTATATTATTCTAACTTTAATCCTATTCTTAACATAAATATTTCTAAATATGTACATATATATTTTTGTGAGGGCTGTTCATTCAGCTCCTCACAATATTTAATTCAAAATTTTTAAATATACAGAAAATTATATTCACAATAGTAATAGACAATAAATCAAAAAACACCAAAGCTACGAGGGTGGTCCGATAAGTAGTTAGCCACCAAAAGAAAAAATGAAAATTGTGGTAAAGTGGCGATATATTTCTCAACATAATCTCCTGTCTCCTCCCCGTCTGAAAAATATTTTGCAGGCCTCGAGAAAAGACGACCACCTCGCCATTTGACGCAAATTTCGGTCAAGCGAGTGTAAACAAAAAAAGTCACACGGGGCCAAATCTGGAGAATATGGTCGATGGTGCAGCAGTTCGGAGCGCAATTCGACCAATTTTGGCCTTGGCGAGGGCGGATGTGTGAGCCGGTGCGTTGTCT
Source organism: Drosophila biarmipes (assembly GCF_025231255.1). NCBI lineage: Eukaryota > Metazoa > Arthropoda > Insecta > Diptera > Drosophilidae > Drosophila > Drosophila biarmipes. Next base: position 3,834,997 of record NW_026114529.1, on the reverse strand, counting down.
TGATGGAAGACACCTTGTGAGTCCCAAAAAACGGTGGCCATCAACTTTCCGGCCGATGGGACAGTCTTCGCCTTCTTCGGAGCAGATTCGCCGGGTGAAGGACACAGTTTCGACTGTTCCTTGGTCTGTGGTGTATACTAGTGGATCCATGTTTCGTCGACGGTCACGAAACGACGCAGAAACCCTTTCGGATTGCGCCTAAACAGCGTCAAACACTACTCTGAAGTGGTCTCACGGTTGCGTTTGTTGTTCGAAGTGAACAAAGGCGGCACCCATCGCGCCGACAGCTTTCTCATGCCCAAAATTTCATGCAGGATATGACCCACGCGGTATTTTGACATGCCTACTGTCTCAGCTATATCGCGAGTCTTCAATCGGCGGTCTGCCAATACGAGATCGTGGATACTTGTCACGTTAACCTCCGTTATAACCGTTTTCGGGGCACCTGGGGGTGACTCATGAAAAACCGACGTTGAAACTCGTTAAACCAATTTTTGACGGTCGCCACGAAGGAGAAGAGTCACCGTATATAGCATCTAAGCGCTCTTTGGTTTCCATTTTTCTAAAATCAAAAAAAAAAAAAAACCAAAAATACGAGTCCGATTTCGGCAGTAACCGTCTACGAGAATGTACTTCACGATATTAAATTTCACTTGCGATAGTAACGACATCGGGAGGTGAGGCTAAATACTTATGGGACTGCCCTCGTATAATTTGTTTCATATTATTTTCAAATTAATTTTCCGATCACTCCTATGGCAACTATATGATATGGTCGTCTGATTTGGTAAATTAAAAACTATTAAAAAATGTCATTGCCTTGTGATTCTGATCAAGTATAAATATACTTTATGTTTATTAGGTCAGTCGATAGGTATTGATGAGACAATCTCAATTCAGTAAAAATGTTGACTCTATCATATAAGCTGTAGGCGCTACAGATTTTCGCGGATTGTAAACGTTAGAGTGGGCGTGGCACTCCACTGCGCTGCGCAGGAAGCCTAGGAATCTCATGCCAAGTATGCCTATTCTACCTCTTATAGTTTCCGAGATTTCAGCGTTCATAAGTTAAGTTAAAGTACTGATTCACCAGAGAAAAAAAGAGTGCCAACAGCTGGTTCATAATCGTTTTCAGACACGTCTGTCCACTGTTAAAACCCAAAGTAAACAATAACGGCAAGTCAGACTCAGACCGGTAAAAGCAGTAGAAAATAAAATTCGGAAACTCAGGGGTGTCGCGTCGTCAGAATATGTAGTGGACACGATAGACCTACTGGTAACCGGTAGCTGGGAAAACGCAACAGATGGGCGTTGACTCCCAAGATAGCGTATATCGAGAAATAGAAGATCTAAGTGGGAAAACCTATTTTATTCGATCAATACTGGCAGCCAAGTAAATGCTGAAGAGGCAATTTTCCCAGGGACAGTCGTCCACTGAGTCCTTTGCCACCCGAATTATCCAACCCTAGTGGTGCAATATATAAGTGTTCATTAAATCAATCTAAGCTAAGGTGAACTTATGCATAAGCAAAGACCAATAGCTTCATATATCGTAATACAACCAGAAAGCAAGTGAAGTACTTAAGAGCTGCAGTCTTTTGGTGCACGTATATTTATATATATGTATGTAATAAAATAACCCAGGACCAACTCTAACGCCCACAATCCAGGAAAATCTGTAGTACCTGATTTTTATGATAGTAACAAAATTTTAGCTGAAATTTGTTTGACACATAAATACCTATCGACTGACTTAAGCAAATGAGCCACGCTCACTCTAACACTAAAATCTGTCTGCTGCCCACATAACATCTACTGAAATAGCCGGTAGGTGGCGCCATAAAATATCGCTTTGCTGCTTATACAGTAGTATAGGGTATCTGATAGTCGAAGCACTCGACTATAGCGCTCTTCCTTGTTTTAATTTGTTGTTGGAATTTTCTGCGATTCGAAGTCTTTGCCGTACAGTTTTACACATTTCTAACTTTGGGCTCATTGTTTGACACATAAATACCTATCGACTGACTTAAGCAAATGAGCCACGCTCACTCTAACGCTAAAATCTGTCTGCTGCCCACATAACATCTACTGAAATAGCCGGTAGGTGGCGCCATAAAATATCGCTTTGCTGCTTATACAGTAGTATAGGGTATCTGATAGTCGAAGCACTCGACTATTGCGCTTTTCCTTGTTTTAATTTGTTGTTGGAATTTTCTGCGATTCGAAGTCTTTGTCGTACAGTTTTACACATTTCTAACTTTGGGCTCATTGATCAAATTTAAGTGCCTTTATCGCCATCATTCACTGAAAAAGGATAAACGAAAAACCACTATAATAACAAAAGGTAGATGTAGGAAGCGGTAAAGCATTAATATACGAGTATAGAGAAAAAACACAATATCTAAACGCGGGGAAACGGTTACCCCGACTGGAGACTTTATGAATCACCTTTTTCCCGTAATTTTTGCTCTCTTTTTATATGACCAGCAGGCATATTTTCGGAAAAGCAAGAAGCTGAAATTCTGGCTGTTTTAAAATTAAAATTTTTTTCACATTTTCTTATATATTTCTATGTCAAAGCTGATTTTCTTTTATCGATCCTAATCGTCGGCAAAATGTCCACATTTTTTAAGCAAAAATGTCGAGATGCTTGCCCTTAGCATCCAGATTTTAAGACATGGCTTCGCAAAGACGGCACTGATGCCTCCAGAGTTTTCTGAATTTATTGCAAGTGCACACTTATTGCAAAGTTAAGTGATCTGTGTGCACATGCAGCCATTGAAAAACACTCAAAACGAAGTACTGCTTAAGTCAGACTAACAAGTTGAGTTTCTTCAAATTGCCAAATCAAACAACAGAGCACGAAGCTGCGTTGAGCTTCTTTGTAGCCCAACACACTAGTCAATTTGGAGATAGTGCAACTGCTGGCCAGATTAGGCTGCATATATGGTTTTTTTTTTGTAAGTGGTGGTTTAAAGCATCGAAAGCCAACTCGGAGTTTTGCTAGCTTGCCGTAGGGGGAATGCCCTTAGGGCTCTCTAGGATTCTATCCTATTGGAATTTTGCAGTCTTTCTGCGATGCACAGTTTTTTTTAGAACTATTGTGGCCATGTTACATACAGCGGACCAATTTACTTTTGATTCAAGCATAATTTCCACAAGGTCCTCCCAACCCTCAGATCTCGAAGTTCATTTTCAAATCTTGGACAGACAAAAAATACGTGCTTTGCGTCTTCATTATCCGACTCGCAGAGTGGGCAGTGTGGATAACGTTCATGCTTAAACCTAGTCAGATAGTATTTAAAGCATCCATGTCCCGTCAGCAGTTGCGTTAAGTAAAAGTCCACATGTCCATGCTTCCTTCCCAGCCATCTCTGCATATCTGGGATAAGCTTATCCGTCCATCGTCCTTTCCTGCTATTTGCCCACCTCTCTTGCCTGTCTGCACCTTTTCCGTAGAGATTCTACTGTTTCGACCCCCGAGCTACCTGCGCGGATACCCGCTGACTCCACTGCTAGCAGGTCCATCGGTATTACTCCTGATATTACTAGCGCCGCGTCTCTGTACGGAATCATCCTACAGATAACTCCCATTTTTTTGTGGCTCGGGCCCATATGGGAGCAGCGTACATCAGCGTCGATGTGACAACGCTAACCATTAATCTACGTCCTGGTTGCCTTTATTCGGGATTCCATCAGGTCCCGGTATCTTGTCGTCCTTTATTGTCTTCAGAACCTCAAGGACTTCTTCAGGACTTGTGAGCTTTATGCTCATCGCGTCCACGATCTGTGCTATACGCGCCATACTCTCTTGCTCAGGGAATAGTGTTTGAACTATCCTTTTTAGAATGACTGGGCATGTCGGCGATGGTCTACTAAATGCCCGAAGCCGCTTTGTGACGAGTTTATATGCGAAGCCCCAAGGGTTGGAGTCTATTTCTTCGCATATATTATTAAAGCACCTGCGTTTGCTTTCTTTTATGGATTTTTTCAGGGCCTTGTAGTATATCTGGAGTGCCCTGAATTCGAGTCTACCTCTTGAGCGTTGGTATACGCGTCTGGTTCTATGACATTCTTTCCTGGCTTCCGCAATAGATTGGTTCCACCAGTATGCAAGTCTTCTCCTAGATGGGGTTTTCCCCTTCCTCTGCATATGATGTAATCTGCGATGCGGTTTGCCCTTTCGTCAGCTGATCGGTGTGTAGAGAGGTCCTCGAACAACATCTGCACCATCTCCACGTCTTGCGTTTCTATATTGTACCCCACGACGGTCTTTGGAACGCGTGGTGGGCCATTTGTGGACTTAATCGTACAAATTATTGCTGCATGATCACTACCCATATAGGCGTCACTAAACTCCCAGCTGGAGCCCGAGGCCAATCACAAGTATGAGGTCAATGATGGAACTTGTGCCGGCTCTAGAGAAAGTCGGTTTTGTTCCAGAGTTCAGCAGTACTAGTTCAAGTGCGGCGAAGCTCTCCAGTAGCGCTCTTCCCCTCGCATTATTTCGAGGGAGCCCCACTCCGTAGCCCAGGCGTTAAAGTCCCCGGCAATTAGGGCAGGGCGATTTTCCCAGGCGTCTTTTGCAATCTCTGCGAGCACAGTTATTGCCTGGGGGAGGCTAAGGCTTGGCGTGAGGTAACAGCTATAGAAAGCTATACCATTTACATGGGCCCTGGCGAAGCAATTTCCTTTTTTTTTTTTTTGCTAATCTGGCGCTTTAGGTTTCCGCAGCTACATATTGCCGATTTTTAGCTACCATTGCTGCCATTCACCGGAGTTTTTATTTATTTATTGCTCACTTATGAGTGCCATGTCTACGTTTTGCTCGATGACATTTGGCTCCAACAACGATTGGGCAACCTCGCAGTGGTTTAGGTTTATCTGAAGAATCTTTATTAGCCCCTAAGCCCTTGCAAAGCCTTCCTGAAGTACAGACATTTTCCACTCAGTGTTGGGTGGTCACAGTACTTCTCCTTTTTGCGCTTGCAGAGCATACAGCAGGCCTTTGCTTTGCAGCCTCTGGCTTGGTGCTCCTGCGCGCCGCAGTTGTATTAGCATTTAGAGCAGTCCTCCTGGAATCTGCAGTTCACTGCTATATGATTGGACTCCATACACTTAAAACACCTTTTGGGTGTTATCTTTAACCGGATTCTGCACCAGGTCCATCCCAATCTAAGTGTTCCCTTCTCCATGAGACGTCTCCCTATGTGACGGTTTGGGTGCCCCGTACGCCGCCCGTAGTCCTACCACCGCAGATTCTAGGAGTTCCACATCACACTGTGACATAACCGCACATATGACATCCGTTTTGTCAGTGGTCTCGTCGATGTCCTTCACCTCGATCAGCGTTGTCTCAGTCAGCGCTCTGACGTCGACATTGCTGCCCAGGACCTCTTTCATTTTGCTCTGAAGCTCTGCGGTTTTTGGGTCTGTGACCTTATTTAGGAGGATTAGCAGCTCCCCCTTTGCTGTTCGCCTGACGGCCTGTACAGTTTTTCCTAGGCCCTCCAGCTGCGGGTCTGCCTTTACCTTTTTAAGGATATCCGCGTAGGACCCTCCAGTAGATGTCCTCCTAACTATCGCGTCATTTCGTGGCGGACGTACCTTGGGCTTCCTCGCCTTGTGTTCTTCTTTTTTCCACTCCTGTGGGGATTTTTGGGGCTTTTGGGGTCCCAGCATGTTTGCCCCTATTTCCCCCTTGGCTTGCTTCGCTTGCCGGCGCCTTATGGATCGGCTTTTTTTGGGTTGCCAGGCTGCTACCCACCATATCCCCGACTGGGGAATTCGACGGTACTGCACGAAATTTGGGCCTTTACCCGCAGTGAAATTATTTAATAAAAAAGGAATAAATAAATAAATTTATTTATAATTTTCAAGCGAACAAAGACCGCCCAAGGTGTTCCTACATTCTACGGCACGCACTTATGTGCTTGGCCTGCACCATGTCCGAAGCTTGCTGCTATGTCACCCGCAGCCCCTTTCGCGCACTACGATCAGCTGGTCGCGCAAGCGCTTTTCACAAAACAAAAAGCATGAGTTGAAAATTTGGCAACAACTAAACAAACATCGAGTGGAAATTAGGAAGAGAAAAAAAATGATACCTCCCCTCCCTCGCCTACGTCCAGCCCCTGCCTAGTCGCCAAACCTGTTGGGAATAAATTTCCGGTTTGTTCCTAGGTGTCGTCCAAAGCCTCCTGACCACCAGCTGAAGTTCAGGTACGTGTCCAGATGCTACAGGCCGGATAGCCGCCTGTTCTCTTGGGTTTTCGCTGAAAACTTGGGAAAATAGACGGAGCAATTTAAAAACGCGACCGCACTCTCTGCTTTCACAACTTTCTCTCTCATATAAAGTATCGCTTTGTGTTTGTTCACATAGGTGTCGTCATAAACTACTTCTCTAGTCAGCAGGGAGAGATTGTAACTAATTCCTCAGCCTAGCGCTCTTAGAGAGTGGTAGTGGGAAAAAAGCTCAAGGAACTTAAATTGAATATAAAAACCTAATAGGAAACAATACTGATAATGCCAATGTTATGGTTGGCAGAAACAGAAGCGTCTTTACTGAGCTGAAGAAGGACGCATAGTCTATGATTCTTATAAAATGCGTATGCCACTCTGTGCAGATGGCGGTAAATCAAGCTTGTAAGCAGTTTCTTCCGGACGGATTGGAGTTCCTAATTTATGAGACCTATAATTTGTTCTGTAAGAGTTCAAGTTGACTTTTTGAGTACAAAGCTGTTTACCAGCAGATAAATAATGATAAGGTTCGTGTGACTTTTTTATTCTCGGCATAACTTGTTCTTCATTTTTACTAATGGGTATGATTGTTTTAACATAGGTTTCGCGATGTCCAAGTGTTGATCGTAGTTATTCTCTTTGTCCCTCTATGTAGTTTAATTACATTTTGTCAATAAATTCGCTAAAAAAAACATATAGTTCCACCACATTGTAATATGAAGATAATAAAAGATGATAACATTGAGGAATATGTTGTTAAAGATTTATATCAAGGATATACATTTAAAAAGCAAATTAAAATGCTTCGGATAGATAATGATTCGCACAAAATCTTCTCGAGAGTGCTGCACTCAGCAACTAAAGCTAAGCCTTTTATATTTTTACAAAATACAGAAAATACTAAACTTTAACTAATTATCGGCTACCTGACAAGCTCAAGATTCTGCAACAAATTGATATATTTTCCTTTCAGAATATTTTATGTCCAAAAAAATCAAACATTGTTTCCATTTTGAAAGATTTTGCTGTTGAAGATACCGAATACAGCGCCAATATTATGATATACATCTATTCAAATGGGAGAACAAAGCGATATTTTAGTGCGCCACCTGCCAGTTATTTCAGTAGATGTTGGCAGCAGGCAGATTTAAGCGCTTAAGCCCTTTGCGGGCATGGCACATTTTTTTAGGTCAGACGTTAGGTATTTATGAGACAAACATACTACAGATTATGAGACAAACACACTACAGATTTTCGCGGATTGCGGTGGAGTGGGCGTGGCACTCCGCTGAAACAAACTTGCGCTGCAGAGGAAGCCCAGGAATATGCATGACAAGTCTGACCGCACTAGCTCTTATAGTTTCCGAGATCTCAGCGTTCATACGGACAGACAGACAGAAGGGCAGACTGACATAGCTAGATCGACTTGGCTATTGATCCTGATTAAGACAATATACACTTTATGGAGTCCGAAACGCTTCCTTCTACATTTTAAATACTTTCCGACGAATCTAGTACACCCTTTTACTCTACGAGTAACAGCTATGAAAACCCAAGTTCATTCGTAAGATAATAGTTTCCAATTTTTTAATTTTGTCGAAGATTTTGAAGTGAAAACGCAATTTTTTGACATTATTTCATGGTAAAATTGAAATTTATCGAAAAAACACAAACTTACCATGCGCATATCAAATTGATCTTGACGCATTTTTTTTCTGTGTACCTGTTACATACTTTCCGACGAATCCATTACACCCCTTTTACACTACAACTAAGTGGTATACATTTTTTTTAAATAATTATTTCATTATTTCACTGGCCATTTTTTTTACAGATATATGCCAAAAGCGTTCAATGTTTATTATATTTAATTCGAAATTCTTAAAAATACAAATATATAATATTCCCATTATTATGAGATAAAATGTCAAAAAACACCGAAGCTATAGTTTGTTTCATATAGTCGTCCGAATTTGATAAATTTAAATTCGATATGTAGACCTATTTCGAAAATGTTATTTTCAAGCGTGTTATAGTTGTCCGATCTTGATTAATTTAAATGCAAAATTAAGAACTAACTGAAATGTTAAAAAACCAGAGATATAATAAAAAAAAGTTGTTTCGATAATTTGTATCGGAGCCATAAGTCATATTTGTCCAATCCGGATGGATCCGAGTTATATACTACCTGCAAAAGAAAGATGATTTTGGAGAAAGAGAAAGAGAGAGAGACTAGTTTGCATAGAAACGGACGGACAGGCGAAGGGACACACAGTCAGACGGAGATTACTTGTTCAACTTGTCTAGTGATCAAGAATATATATAAACTTTATAGGGTAGGAAACGTCTTCTTCACTGCATAAAAAGGCATAGTTCACAATCGTTTAACACCTACTACATCCTAACTAATTCCTCCCACTACCCGGCCAGTTATATTGCCACACTCACACAAACATAAAATTCTTGCTGATAGAAAGATCACGTAGTAAATTAAAATCACGCAAACTGTCGCCTTACACATAACAATGCCCAATACACGTCAATACTTTGAATGCCTCAGACAGCCCTCATTCTTAAAGACTGCCAAACTTAAAGTTGCCTCACCTCCTGGCAAAAATTAAAGCATGTCATATGAAGTCGCTTTTAAGAATTTCGTCCACGGTTTGCATTTGCGCCTAAGCATGAGAGGTCAAATCTAAATTCTCATCCTTTTTGATCAGAAATCCGAGGACCGTTAGTATCTTCGGTTAGCAAAAGATTTTATAAACGCAATCATTTTGCATCCAACCCAAGTTGGTGCCGAAACAAGGTTGATCTACTGACAAACTGTTGTCAAATTTTAGAAGGTCGACCAAAGGAGGAGTCATCGACTCAAAATCTGGCTGATTGTTCCTTGAAATCTTGATGTAGATATTACCAAGGTCACACTATTTTGCATGCGTACAGTCCCAATCCAGCCAAAGCCCAACCTGGTTTAAAACACGCTTTCTTTACCAGTCGACCTTGAGTGTCTCTAATAACGCACACAGACAAAAGAGGCCTTAAGCCTACAGGATTAGTGTAGATCAAGGATGGATATACATGAACTTTCAATTATTTGTGCAGTTTCGGCCCAAACTAAGCCCATCAAAAGATTTCGGCTGGACTTATGTTGAAAATCAACATTTTTTTGCATTCATTAAGCTACAAGTGCAATCTATTTAGGAAAGGATGTATCTTGCCAAACGCTTTCTCAAGTTCGGGAGCTTGGGGAAAACAAAATCTCGCTTCAGAGCTTTAGTATTAATTTAGCTGTCACTATCGAACGCCGTATTTAGATGGGCCAAAATCGGTCAAAAATGTTTAGTGCATTAATACGAATAATGATTGTGGACACACAATCATTTGCATCGCGACAACTGAAGAGTGCGGACGTGCGAGCTCCGCGAAAAAAAGGAAGAAAGTTTTTAAATGAAATGCAAACAAAATACAAAAACTAAACTAGTTCATTTCAAATAAGCGAATTGACCCTAAAATAAAAAGATATTTAGGCTTAAACTAAAAAAATCGGTGTATTGACTTAAACTAGCACATTATTATTTTATCTTGTAAAAATAAATGATACGTACAAAATAAAGATAAGAGCTACGTACAAAATAAAGAGCGACTAAACGCCGAGAGCTGAAGAGACGGTTACTTCCCAACGTGTGATAGCGAAGTGAAAAACACGACCTTACTGACGCTCAATAGCTAAAGTACACGATCATTCTCACCATGCTACTCCTTCTCCGACGGATTTGAGTTTCGTACCCTGGCGCACAAACAACATGCAGCGGTAAAACTTCTGCATTCGCACTTAATTTATCAGCAACAACTACAGTTTTGCGCTGACATCATGACAACTAAACAGCAGCAAGACAATTATTGATGCTCTCAAAGAAAAAGGGTTTTCTGCAAAAACGCTAGTAACATTATCAACAGGAATAAAGGGCCGTAACCACTCTTCAGGGTCGATCTGGAGCGGAAGAATTAATGTGGAAGAGCCACAAAAAAGGAATGCACAAATTGTCAGGAGTATATACACACCAGGGCATACTGTTTACTTGGAACATGGAACAACTGGCAAACTGCCCTGTCAACAAAAAAGACCCAAGGAAAAGAATTGCGTAAACTGACAAGAAAATCACACGGCAACAACAGGGGCTGCACAATATATTGGATTGGGCGTGTCAATACATATCCCGCTGTCGAAACCACTGATATTTCCTGTGAGCTATTTTAAAGTCGTACTTCCACAAATCGGCAAACGGCCCTGTCAACAAAAAAGACCCCAAAAAGAAAAAATGAGTGAGCTGCAAAAAAAAAAAAATGAACGGCAAAGGACAGGGAATGTCCATTTGACGAGTGACAGACACGCGTACGACCCCGGAAGTATTTTTCGGCACGAATGCAAGATCTTAATTTGGTCATTTAAATATCCAGAAGGGCTTCTCATACGCCGATGCACTTCGTTTAGGGACGGCCTACAGTATAATTTAGGAAACGTTCAACAGTTTTAAGTACACACAAGTCACAAAGCACTCTAGAAGCTATGATAGTCATTATGCAACAAAGTATGATGGAATTCATGTCATTCATAAATACGACATGAACGGGATATGTATTGCAAACAATTTTTCAAACCCAGAACATGGTGTTAAAGCTGATTGCAGCTAAGCAGTCCAAATAATCAATGGAAAATCTACGAAAAACAATGTGAAACGCCAATGGCGTTTGACGGCACAAAATTAAAGTAACACAGTTCTTGATTGAAAATCATATCGATATTCTGCTACTGGTAGAGAGAACATAATAAGCAAATACAATTTCCAAATAAGAGGCTACACATTCTACCACACATATCATCCAGATGGTGAAGCTCACGGCGAAACCGGCATTTTAATCAGGGTACGCATCAATCACTTCTTTTTGGCAAAGTTGGCAACTAATTACTTCCAAGGCACGTCTATCAAAATGCCGTCAGGCAACGGAAACCACAATTTACTGCTCGGCTCGCTTTACAATTTCTGAAGGACAACTCATGGACTTCTACAACTTGCTTGGAGATCGCTTTATAGCTGCTGGGGGCTATAATGCCAAACACACGCACTAGGGTTCACTCCTTGTGACACCCAAAGGAAGACAATTATACAAAGCAATCATAAAACAAAGAATTAGTCTATTTTTCCCCTGCAGCCCCACATACTGACCAACAGACCCCAGGAAAGATCCTAACTTAATAGACTTTGCGGTGACAAAAAACAATCCCCGCAATAGAATTATAACCAAAGCGCTTTCGAACCTGTCTTCAGACCTTTCGCCAGTGCTAAAAAACTCTTCTGCAAAGCACAAAAACTACAGATCACCTCCACAGGCTGACGTCGCACATAACTATCCCCTCAGTTCAACATCGAAGCGTACATCGTAGAGGCAGCCGCTATCTCAACCACACAAGGCAGGGACGTGCAAATTACCCATTTAAAAACGAATCTGCAAATTGAACGGCAAGTCCTAAAAAAGAGGCGCCTGCGACGTGCCTGGCAAGCCAACAGATCGCCGTAATTAAAACAACGGCTTAAGGAAGCCTCTCGAATACTAAATCGAGCTCTATATTGGCTCACCCAAATCGGAGCTCTCCAATCGAAACAGTCACTCCAATAAGAAATTAATTAGGAAGTTGGGTCCGCAGAGTCGAAGATAGAGCCGAAACTTTTGCTTTACATCTCAGAAACGTATTCGAGACGAACCCTGCCACTGTTTCATTTGTCCTACCGCAAAGCGAATCTAAATATATTTGCCTATCACCATTGTTTCAGCTAAAGGAAATCGCGAAAGTCATTGGGGAACTGAAACCGACCAAATAATCCCAAAAATTTTAATTGAACTTATAATCGCTGCCATGGTGGTTAATTTTAAGCTCTTCAATGGGATCACAACTCTAGGTTACTATCCAAAAAAATGGAAAAATGTATTATTATTATGATACCTAAGCCCGGAAAAAAAATCGAGCCAGATTACACTCACAATCAACTTGATTGGTATCTCTACAGCAAAACTTTCGCAAAAAGGTGAAGCTGGAGTACCGCAAGAAAGCGCGATAAAGCCTACTCTGTTTCTTCTATACACAGATGATATTCCTACGACCTAGCAGCTAACAACAACTACGTTCGCTGATGACACTGCAATTTTAAGTCGCTCGAGGTGCCCAGGACACAGCTAGCAAACCACCTTCTCGTAGTAGAGAGGTGGCTATCTGACTGGCATATTAAAACAAATGAACAGAAATGTAAACACATAACGTTTATTCCCAACAGACAAACATGCCCTCCACTATTATTGAATGGTCTTGGCGTCCATCTGACAGACGACTAACCTAGAGAAGACTCATTGAACGCAACAAAGTACATATAATACTAAAACCCGGATCTACTGGATCCTTAACGCTCGTACGCTCCTGCGTCTGGACTACAAGGTTTTGCTCTACAACTCCACTCTCAAGCCCATCTGGACATATTGCTCTTCAATCGAAAATCCTGCAAACTATCACTGGGGCACCAGTGACATCCACAGGGGCCTTGGCTGGCATTCTTACCGTTAAAGATGAAATAGACAAACAAAAAGCGTCCAACAATGAAAAGCTCTCTGTACACCCCAATCGCCAGTCATATGACTGTTAGAGTAGTTAGTTTAAGATACACTCATTGAAGAAGATTGAATAAATAAATAGCAAAGCATACCAAAAAAAATAATTATTTTACACCGGTGGTACTTAGACAAATCGAGTTTAAAACGCGTGCATAAAACTTTAAAATATCTTCCCTTCAGTTCCGTTAGTTATACTTATGTTATATGTTGAAAATTTGATACACTTATTGTTAGTATCTAAAGGGTGAAGATTCAATAAATAACTAGCAAAGCATAAAGAAAGGCTACATGCACTTTATGAGGGTATATGTCAGACACATGTCTCGCACTGACACAGTGGCCATTTTTAAAATCCTCCCCAATGCGTTTTGTGGCGCAGTGCCTTACAATTAGATGTAGAGTTGCAAAGAAAAAGGGTTTTCTGCAAAAACGCTAGTAACATTATCAACAGGAATAAAGGGCCGTAACCACTCTTCAGGGTCGATCTGGAGCGGAAGAATTAATGTGGAAGAGCCACAAAAAAGGAATGCACAAATTGTCAGGAGTATATACACACCAGGGCATACTGTTTACTTGGAACATGGAACAACTGGCAAACTGCCCTGTCAACAAAAAAGACCCCAAGAAAAAAAATTGCGTAAACTGACAAGAAAATCACACGGCAACAACAGGGGCTGCACAATATATTGGATTGGGCGTGTCAATACATATCCCGCTGTCGAAACCACTGATATTTCCTGTGAGCTATTTTAAAGTCGTACTTCCACAAATCGGCAAACGGCCCTGTCAACAAAAAAGACCCCAAAAAGAAAAAATGAGTGAGCTGCAAAAAAAAAAAAAATGAACGGCAAAGGACAGGGAATGTCCATTTGACGAGTGACAGACACGCGTACGACCCCGGAAGTATTTTTCGGCACGAATGCAAGATCTTAATTTGGTCATTTAAATATCCAGAAGGGCTTCTCATACGCCGATGCACTTCGTTTAGGGACGGCCTACAGTATAATTTAGGAAACGTTCAACAGTTTTAAGTACACACAAGTCACAAAGCACTCTAGAAGCTATGATAGTCATTATGCAACAAAGTATGATGGAATTCATGTCATTCATAAATACGACATGAACGGGATATGTATTGCAAACAATTTTTCAAACCCAGAACATGGTGTTAAAGCTGATTGCAGCTAAGCAGTCCAAATAATCAATGGAAAATCTACGAAAAACAATGTGAAACGCCAATGGCGTTTGACGGCACAAAATTAAAGTAACACAGTTCTTGATTGAAAATCATATCGATATTCTGCTACTGGTAGAGAGAACATAATAAGCAAATACAATTTCCAAATAAGAGGCTACACATTCTACCACACATATCATCCAGATGGTGAAGCTCACGGCGAAACCGGCATTTTAATCAGGGTACGCATCAATCACTTCTTTTTGGCAAAGTTGGCAACTAATTACTTCCAAGGCACGTCTATCAAAATGCCGTCAGGCAACGGAAACCACAATTTACTGCTCGGCTCGCTTTACAATTTCTGAAGGACAACTCATGGACTTCTACAACTTGCTTGGAGATCGCTTTATAGCTGCTGGGGGCTATAATGCCAAACACACGCACTAGGGTTCACTCCTTGTGACACCCAAAGGAAGACAATTATACAAAGCAATCATAAAACAAAGAATTAGTCTATTTTTCCCCTGCAGCCCCACATACTGACCAACAGACCCCAGGAAAGATCCTAACTTAATAGACTTTGCGGTGACAAAAAACAATCCCCGCAATAGAATTATAACCAAAGCGCTTTCGAACCTGTCTTCAGACCTTTCGCCAGTGCTAAAAAACTCTTCTGCAAAGCACAAAAACTACAGATCACCTCCACAGGCTGACGTCGCACATAACTATCCCCTCAGTTCAACATCGAAGCGTACATCGTAGAGGCAGCCGCTATCTCAACCACACAAGGCAGGGACGTGCAAATTACCCATTTAAAAACGAATCTGCAAATTGAACGGCAAGTCCTAAAAAAGAGGCGCCTGCGACGTGCCTGGCAAGCCAACAGATCGCCGTAATTAAAACAACGGCTTAAGGAAGCCTCTCGAATACTAAATCGAGCTCTATATTGGCTCACCCAAATCGGAGCTCTCCAATCGAAACAGTCACTCCAATAAGAAATTAATTAGGAAGTTGGGTCCGCAGAGTCGAAGATAGAGCCGAAACTTTTGCTTTACATCTCAGAAACGTATTCGAGACGAACCCTGCCACTGTTTCATTTGTCCTACCGCAAAGCGAATCTAAATATATTTGCCTATCACCATTGTTTCAGCTAAAGGAAATCGCGAAAGTCATTGGGGAACTGAAACCGACCAAATAATCCCAAAAATTTTAATTGAACTTATAATCGCTGCCATGGTGGTTAATTTTAAGCTCTTCAATGGGATCACAACTCTAGGTTACTATCCAAAAAAATGGAAAAATGTATTATTATTATGATACCTAAGCCCGGAAAAAAAATCGAGCCAGATTACACTCACAATCAACTTGATTGGTATCTCTACAGCAAAACTTTCGCAAAAAGGTGAAGCTGGAGTACCGCAAGAAAGCGCGATAAAGCCTACTCTGTTTCTTCTATACACAGATGATATTCCTACGACCTAGCAGCTAACAACAACTACGTTCGCTGATGACACTGCAATTTTAAGTCGCTCGAGGTGCCCAGGACACAGCTAGCAAACCACCTTCTCGTAGTAGAGAGGTGGCTATCTGACTGGCATATTAAAACAAATGAACAGAAATGTAAACACATAACGTTTATTCCCAACAGACAAACATGCCCTCCACTATTATTGAATGGTCTTGGCGTCCATCTGACAGACGACTAACCTAGAGAAGACTCATTGAACGCAACAAAGTACATATAATACTAAAACCCGGATCTACTGGATCCTTAACGCTCTACAACTCCACTCTCAAGCCCATCTGGACATATTGCTCTCAGCTATGGGGGGACGCCAACAGCAGCAACATAGACATTATACAGCGCGTTCAATCGAAAATCCTGCAAACTATCACTGGGGCACCAGTGACATCCACAGGGGCCTTGGCTGGCATTCTTACCGTTAAAGATGAAATAGACAAACAAAAAGCGTCCAACAATGAAAAGCTCTCTGTACACCCCAATCGCCAGTCATATGACTGTTAGAGTAGTTAGTTTAAGATACACTCATTGAAGAAGATTGAATAAATAAATAGCAAAGCATACCAAAAAAAATAATTATTTTACACCGGTGGTACTTAGACAAATCGAGTTTAAAACGCGTGCATAAAACTTTAAAATATCTTCCCTTCAGTTCCGTTAGTTATACTTATGTTATATGTTGAAAATTTGATACACTTATTGTTAGTATCTAAAGGGTGAAGATTCAATAAATAACTAGCAAAGCATAAAGAAAGGCTACATGCACTTTATGAGGGTATATGTCAGACACATGTCTCGCACTGACACAGTGGCCATTTTTAAAATCCTCCCCAATGCGTTTTGTGGCGCAGTGCCTTACAATTAGATGTAGAGTTGCATTCGAGGCAAGCGCTATAACCCCAAACCTAGCCTAAAACATAAAACAAGGTCTCATTTCTAAATTTTCCAGCCACTTATGAAAAATGTTTGACAATATCCAATGGATGAGAGAGATCGAAAATTCCAGCGTATTTTGTAAAGGAAAATAAAAAAAACACCTTTTATACTATCAAATAAACAATGTGACGTAAGGTGAATCAGCCGCTCCGCTTCATTATTTAGATTCGATTTAGCGTCGCTTGTGAACAGCTGTGTTTACTTTTGTGCTTCGAGTTTTTGTCTTTTTAAGTGATTTTGTGCGAGTGTTCTGTGTGTATTTATTTACAAAGATTAGCCTAACAATTGCGCTAGTAATTTTAAGTAGATCTCCCAGTAAACGGGTACGTGTTAATAGTTATTTTAAGATTTCTATTAGATTTGTTTAATGTCTTAGCTTTGTTTGTGTAACTTACGCTCCTAAACTTGCTAAAACTCTTTTACTCTCTCTCAATCTCCCTCGATCTATTTTATAACTGTAACCTGCTCTCTATGAACCTGCTGCATTTCTGATTGACTTTTTCTGTAACTCTCTCTCCATCTCTTGCTCGTTTTACATTGTATTTGTTCGTGCATAAAGTTGTTAGTGTCGTACAAGCCACGATCAGTCGATAGAATATTTTTTCATCTCGTGCTCCCTTACGTTTGATAAATTTTTGGGATCTCGCGATCTTATTTTTTTGTGTTTTGTGCCTTTGTGATTTTTGAATTTGATCCCAGGTCCTACAAGGAAATGGTAGTTAGGATGAGCGGCTTTATGAAACAGACTCTAGACAGCCTATGAATATCTCAGGTGCTTTTAGGCAACTCAATGAGGGGTTCAATACCGTCTGTGCCCAGTTTAATAATAAAAAAATTATTAACCGAGTCGCCTAAACGCAAAAAAGCCAGCTTTACCGCCGTTAATACGACTATGGAATCCAACCCAAATCCGAACTTGGTAGCAGCAGTTAGCTTTTACGGAAACGTGGCTGAAACCAGAAATATCCGACTCTGAAGTTCTGTCTACTAACTTTAATACTTATAGGAACGATCGCCACTCACGTAGGGGCGCGGTGGGCTGATTCCCGTTACCTCTAGCATAAAATCTGAAAGATTCATATCCCGAATGAAATTGAATTTCGAAGTGTGAAAGTTTCTTTGCAATCTTTATCTGTTCTTGTTACATGTTCTTATAGTCCAATCTGTTTTATCCCTTCTTTCGAGCGGATACCTTTTAATTGTTTTAGGTGACTTTAATCTACCTGATATTTCTTGGTCTCCTCCTACTGACTCATTTATCTGCCCATGATTCTGTGGATGGCCTTTTCGAATTATAATTACAGCAAGTAAGCATTATAAAAAATTCCTTAAGTAGACAATTAGATCTTGTGTTTGTTTCAGACCCGTCTGAAATCACAGTATGTAGAATTGACGCTCTTGTTGTACCTGAAGACCGATATCATCCAATTATGGAACTGACAATTTGCCTCCCCTGCTCTGATACCCTCTCTCCTTTAGTTTCTCCAACTAAAATGAGATGTTTTTGTAAATGTGACTATAATAAACTTAACGATATGGTTTCTCATTGTAATTGGACAGACTTGTACAATTGTACAGACAATTAAAGTGCCACAGGCATCGACGGATTCTGAAATTGTTCATTTATTTGCTGAGTTTTTCCAAACTACTTATAGTTCCACAGCTTGGTCAAATTCTATCTTCCCTAATCCCTGAAATAGGACAAATTGTATTTTTTCCCTGTAATCACCGAAAGCTCTCACTTAAGAGATCAAGCAACAACAACGCCAACTTGTTCTTCCGGTCCAGATGGACTTCCTGGTTATGTGCTTTAGTTTTGTGCATCAACCATTTGTAAACCGATTTTTAATTTGTCTATTTCATCATCCGTTTTTCCTACTCTTTTATTATTTTACTTCGTAAAAAAGGTGCGAAGGTGGATGTCCAGAATTATAGAGGTTTCCAAATTGTCGCAAATTCCTAAAGCATTTGAACGCATCACTTCTCATTTGCAACATTTATGATCCTCGCTTATATCACCTTGTCAGCATGGTTTTGTTAAGCGAAGATCGACCACCAACCTTCTTGAATTGACATCTATTGTAATAAATGGATTTAAGAAAAAAATGCAGACTGACATTGTATTTACAGATTTTAGTAAGGCCTTTGACTCCGTTAACCACTCTCTTCATTTATTTAAATTAGATCAGCTTGGGTAATCTATTATCTTGGATTTTATGTTACTTGAATGGTAGGACTCAGAGGGTTATATTCAAAAATGCTGTTTCAAAATTGTACTACGTGACATGTTGAGTGCCTCAGTGTAGTCATTTTTGCCCTTTGCTGTTAACTTTGCTTATAAACGATTAACACATTCTCGCGTACTTATTTATGCTGATGATGTTAAGCTTTGTTTATCATATAATGATGTAGCGTCGGGATTTAACTTACAGTCAGATATTGATTGTTTTCATAGATGGTGTGAGTACAAACTTTTAAATTTGATGTCTTAAATGCAACGTTATGACTTTTTACAGGGGTACTCCTACGTTTGTCAGTTACTTTCCTAAAAATACTCCACTTGACCGTATATATTCAGTTAACGATTTAGGTATTCTTCTGGACCCTAAACTTAAATTTGACTGCCACAGTATGTCCACTGTTAACAAGTGTTCTTGTGCTTATAAAGCGTTGGCAAAAGAATTTGATAACCTTTATTTGACCAAATTATTATTTACATCCCTTGTCCGTCCTATTTTAAAACATTGTTCGTCGGTTTGGAGTCCACAATATCAAGTGCACATCGACCGTATTGAGTCGGTACAAAAAAAATTTTCTCTTATTTGCCCTGCGTAATTCCTGTTCCTGTTAGACTAACACGAAATTATTATCCCCTAAATTTTCCACGTTGTACATCAAATTCTTGTCTGCACGAGCCCTTTCGCGTTCTATGTCATAACTATAATAAACTTTATCATTTAATTTGCATTTCAACATCTATCCCGGTATTAAAAACTAATATCTTAACTCATTTGCTTCATTCTTAGTTGTGCCTTTTATTTTTATTTGTGTCCCGTCTATATTTGTTTTATGTATGTATCTTCCTCGCGAACTCGCATTTTTTTCCCAAATTGATAAAAGGGCCCCACACGTAACAAGCACGTGCTTGGTAACGTTGGGCCACTCGTTTGTACTGTTCGAAGTCCATCAACTTCCATATATATTGTCATCAGAATATTTACTTTAAACTGGGAACCATTTCGTTTAACCCTAAAAACATTTCTTAAATACCAGATATGTGCTTCCTTTCTATGTCACTGCAGAACAAAGGATGAATTTTTCCGTTTGATATCAAGATTTGTGACGAAAATGTATTATAGGTTGTACTGAATAAATACTTTTTATACATTTTCTCTTTCGGCACACTTTATCAAAATCGTACTGCTTAACACATGCATATTAAATTGCAGCGTGCTGAATGCACCATTCTCTCGTAACTTTTAAACTATTATTATAAGTTATGTAGTAGAATAAACTGTAAAAAGTTTCTTATATTAAGTTGTTTAACAAAATCTAAAATTTCCAGAACCTTCATAAAGAATTGGCATACTCACAAAAGAAGTTCAATGCCAAGGCAGTGTTCTGAACTGGTAATTTTGATTTACAACAATGTGTCGTATGAAAATTGAGCCATTTTAGAAGTCTTTCCGACAAACTAACTAGTTTTTCCAAAAATAGTAAGACATATGTTTCTTAGCTTGTGACTGACCTGGCAAGAACTTTTAACTTTGTTAACAAAGATCAAAGTCATCTTAAACTCGCGACCTATTGCTTCTTGTCCCGAACAAAGGTTCCGTACAAACTTCAGCTCATTAGCACACTGGCGGTGATCACCTGAAGAGGACCTTTAAGTTTCAACTGCTAAGCAGCCATTCTGGCGCATACGGCAGCCGACTATATTCATACCCTGCAGACGCGGATCAACTCCAAAACTGGGCAGCTAGTGATCATTCAGGAATACACATTACCTTCGCAGCACTGGATCATAGCATGAATCACGGCTGTTATTTCTGGAAAGGATGATCAAGTTGGTGTATTCGATCCTAAGACTAGCAAATACACAGCACGTCTGCTAAAAATTTCACCTTGCACCTTTACCTGTTAAATGTTCTTGAAGTTTCCCAGGTTATTTAAATGGCCCGAGAAGTTTTGGAAGATTACAGTTCAGTTTAAATGTTAACAGTATCTACCGCCACACACGAAGGTTTAGGCCAGTTCTTTTTCCTGCGAACGACAGAGGGCTAAAACAACCACTTAAGTTTTTGACAACCGTCTTTTGCCTTCTTCTTCTACCTTTAAAGAGAGCGAAAGACAAAATCTTGAAGTCAGAAAAAAAAACCTTTTAGTATTTAAGATCCACGCAGTTATTACTATTTGAGCTGGGTTTGGAGAGTATAAACTTAGTTGCGTTTAATTACAGCAATTAGTGTTGTTAACGTCGCTGCTTGTGAAAATTTTATTTGATAAAAGTCGCGGACCAATCAGAAATTGGACAGCTTGCAACCGCATAATTTTTGCAATTCGCTGATGAACGCAACGTCACGCTGCACACTTTGTAAAGAACCATCTTCGTTTTTCGTCCTCCTTTTGAACCGTAAATCTTTTTTATCTTTTTAAGGTAAACATGACGCAAAATGAACACCTCTTCGACAGCAGTGCACAGCAACGGAAGCCAACATCAAAAACATAACTGCGAAATACAACCAAGCCAGTTCTCAATCTGGCCGACTTCAAAAGCTGAAATGGCCGCACCCCATGACAAATATTCAGACTACAAGCGCTTTAAAATCGCTTTTAAAAATATCCTCCACAGTGAGTAGTTTGTCATGCGTTGCATTGAGGTCGTCCAAGCATATCAAGTCAAAACGACATTTCTATCTTTCTCAATTCTATCTCTAAGTTTTTCAGCTTGCAATATATATCCAACCTCGATGATACACGATAGATAGCTTTAGAGATCTGAGGAACGTTATTATTTTTAGTATTAGCTAACGATATCATGAACACAATCATGTTTAATTTAGCTGCTTTCCGAGGTGATACGGAAACAAGGTTGAGCTACTGATACACCAATTTTTGGATGGTCGATTACGCGCCATTACCAAAGGAGGAGCCATTGACACACAGCGGAAGGACTTCGTAAGGAAAGCCAATCTTTCCTTAAATCATGCGCAAATCATTTGCTGAATATCCCTTTAAAATCCTATGTAGTTGTCTCAGTCTTTTGCGTCCTAGTCCAGCCAAAGTCCAACCTCGTTTCAGAACGTAAACCAGTACAGCCGACCTACAGTTTCCGTAATAGCGCGCACGGCCAGGATGCGCATCATACCTACAGCATTAGTACAGAACTTTCAAATTGTTTGCGCACTTTTAGAGTCGAATTCTGTGGTAACAGTTACTTTTACAGATATGTTAGAGTCCTCTTTTTTTATATCCGTTACTCGTAGAGTAGAAGGGTACAGTAGATTCGTCGGAACGCATGTAACATTTTTTTTGCTAAAATGATCGAGGGTGTTCCGATAAGTACTAAGTCTCCAAAAGAAAAACGAAAATCTTTTAAAAGTGGCGATTTATTTCTCAACATAATCTCCTTTTAGCTCGATACACTTGACCCAGCGATGCCACAACAAATAAGTTTTCTCGAGGTCTGCAAAATGGGCCTCTGTTGCAGCGACAACCTCCTCATTCGACGCAAATTTCTGTTCAGCGAGTGCCTTTTTTAAGTTTGTAAACAAAAAGAATTCACACGCGGCCAAATTTGGAGAATATGGCCTATTTGGCCTTGGCGAGGGCGGAAGAGTGAGCCTGTGCGTTGTCATGATGGAAGAACACTTTTTTTCTCGCAAAATGGGGCCGCACTTTTTGCAATTCGGCGGGAATCAGAACACTAATTCGGCAGAGTACAGCCCTGTGACCGTTCTGCCCTTCTCCAGATAGTCGATGTAGATCACACCTTGTGAATCCCAAACAACGGTGGCCATCACCTTTCCGGCCGATGGGACAGTCTTCGCCTTCTTGGGAGCAAGTTCGCCGGGTGAAGTCAACTGTTTCGACTGTGCCTTGGTCTGTGGTGTGTTCCATCGGATCCATGTTTCATCGACGGTCACAAAACGACGCAGAAACTCTTTAGGATTGCGCTTAAACAGCGTCAAACACTGTTCTGAAGTGGTCTGACGGTTGCATTTATTGTCCGGAGTGAGCAAACGCGGCACCTATCGCGCCGACAGCTTTCTCATGCCCAAATTTCATGCAGGATACGCGGTATTTTGACATGCCTACAGTCTCAGCTATCTATCGTATTTTCAAGCTGCGGTCTGCCAATACGAGATCGTGTATTTTTGTCACGAATGTATATCATTTTGATGTTGGTTGCCGTTTCGGGGCACCTGGTCGTGGCTCTTTAAAAACAAAAACACATTGAAAACCGTTAAACAAATTTTTGACGGTCGCTACCGCAGGAGAACAGTACCCGTGGACAGCGTCCAAGCCCTCTTTGATTTCGCTGTAATCACTTTGATTTTGGTAAAAAAAACAGTCTGCAAACCGTCTAGCCTGACAATGGCAAAAAATATATCCTAATTCTGGTAAAAATTTCATATTAAAAAAAGTAGTAGTTATTAAGAGTTGGCAGAACTGTCGTGAAAAACGTCTTGGTAAAACTAAACAATTTTTGTTTATTATTAATTAAGACTTATAAACGTTGATAATTTTCGGCCATAAAAATAGGTCACCACTGCTTGAGAGGACCTGCTGGAACAAAGGCGGGATTGACGATTTTGGGATGCGTTTTTATGTGAATGTATATCATTAATTTCCAGACTCCATTTTGATGAACTCTTACCCTCTCAATGAAATATACCGCTCATTATCCTTGTTCCGATTACACCGATTTTCAGTACTATAATTCTAGAATTTAATGTTTCTCAGATTTTGGAATAATTTTAAAACATTCATTTGTTCAATTCCACATTACCATTAGAACATCTTTCGAAATTGCCTAAGATAGGGGCGTCTTTAATTTAATTTAAATTTAAGTTTATGATAGAGGTGATGAGAAGACAAGGGAATAAACAATAAATAATAGCATTTCATTTCTTTCAGTTCTTTCATCTTATTCAGGTCCCATAATACATTCAATCTTCAGATATTACCTACAATACAATGTATAATTATCAAAAAGTTGTTAAATAAAACCAGTTAAATTATTTTTCTTATTATTTTGTTCTTATATGGAGAACATTGATATTAGAATGTATTTGTTCATTAAAAAAAAAAAAAACAGAAGGATGGCCTAGATAACGCCAGTTGTGGCCCTTGGTTGCTTCATCGGTTCTGGTCGTTTTCGCAGGGATCGATCTGTCTTGCGTAGCTGTCGCTATGTGGTGGCTGGCGTGCTAATGGCGATGTCCTGCGAACTGATTCTGGCTTTTATTTTTATTTGTGTCCCGTCTATATTTGTTTTATGTATGTATCTTCCTCGCGAACTCGCATTTTTTTCCCAAATTGATAAAAGGGCCCCACACGTAACAAGCACGTGCTTGGTAACGTTGGGCCACTCGTTTGTACTGTTCGAAGTCCATCAACTTCCATATATATTGTCATCAGAATATTTACTTTAAACTGGGAACCATTTCGTTTAACCCTAAAAACATTTCTTAAATACCAGATATGTGCTTCCTTTCTATGTCACTGCAGAACAAAGGATGAATTTTTCCGTTTGATATCAAGATTTGTGACGAAAATGTATTATAGGTTGTACTGAATAAATACCTTTTATACATTTTCTCTTTCGGCACACTTTATCAAAATCGTACTGCTTAACACATGCATATTAAATTGCAGCGTGCTGAATGCACCATTCTCTCGTAACTTTTAAACTATTATTATAAGTTATGTAGTAGAATAAACTGTAAAAAGTTTCTTATATTAAGTTGTTTAACAAAATCTAAAATTTCCAGAACCTTCATAAAGAATTGGCATACTCACAAAAGAAGTTCAATGCCAAGGCAGTGTTCTGAACTGGTAATTTTGATTTACAACAATGTGTCGTATGAAAATTGAGCCATTTTAGAAGTCTTTCCGACAAACTAACTAGTTTTTCCAAAAATAGTAAGACATATGTTTCTTAGCTTGTGACTGACCTGGCAAGAACTTTTAACTTTGTTAACAAAGATCAAAGTCATCTTAAACTCGCGACCTATTGCTTCTTGTCCCGAACAAAGGTTCCGTACAAACTTCAGCTCATTAGCACACTGGCGGTGATCACCTGAAGAGGACCTTTAAGTTTCAACTGCTAAGCAGCCATTCTGGCGCATACGGCAGCCGACTATATTCATACCCTGCAGACGCGGATCAACTCCAAAACTGGGCAGCTAGTGATCATTCAGGAATACACATTACCTTCGCAGCACTGGATCATAGCATGAATCACGGCTGTTATTTCTGGAAAGGATGATCAAGTTGGTGTATTCGATCCTAAGACTAGCAAATACACAGCACGTCTGCTAAAAATTTCACCTTGCACCTTTACCTGTTAAATGTTCTTGAAGTTTCCCAGGTTATTTAAATGGCCCGAGAAGTTTTGGAAGATTACAGTTCAGTTTAAATGTTAACAGTATCTACCGCCACACACGAAGGTTTAGGCCAGTTCTTTTTCCTGCGAACGACAGAGGGCTAAAACAACCACTTAAGTTTTTGACAACCGTCTTTTGCCTTCTTCTTCTACCTTTAAAGAGAGCGAAAGACAAAATCTTGAAGTCAGAAAAAAAAACCTTTTAGTATTTAAGATCCACGCAGTTATTACTATTTGAGCTGGGTTTGGAGAGTATAAACTTAGTTGCGTTTAATTACAGCAATTAGTGTTGTTAACGTCGCTGCTTGTGAAAATTTTATTTGATAAAAGTCGCGGACCAATCAGAAATTGGACAGCTTGCAACCGCATAATTTTTGCAATTCGCTGATGAACGCAACGTCACGCTGCACACTTTGTAAAGAACCATCTTCGTTTTTCGTCCTCCTTTTGAACCGTAAATCTTTTTTATCTTTTTAAGGTAAACATGACGCAAAATGAACACCTCTTCGACAGCAGTGCACAGCAACGGAAGCCAACATCAAAAACATAACTGCGAAATACAACCAAGCCAGTTCTCAATCTGGCCGACTTCAAAAGCTGAAATGGCCGCACCCCATGACAAATATTCAGACTACAAGCGCTTTAAAATCGCTTTTAAAAATATCCTCCACAGTGAGTAGTTTGTCATGCGTTGCATTGAGGTCGTCCAAGCATATCAAGTCAAAACGACATTTCTATCTTTCTCAATTCTATCTCTAAGTTTTTCAGCTTGCAATATATATCCAACCTCGATGATACACGATAGATAGCTTTAGAGATCTGAGGAACGTTATTATTTTTAGTATTAGCTAACGATATCATGAACACAATCATGTTTAATTTAGCTGCTTTCCGAGGTGATACGGAAACAAGGTTGAGCTACTGATACACCAATTTTTGGATGGTCGATTACGCGCCATTACCAAAGGAGGAGCCATTGACACACAGCGGAAGGACTTCGTAAGGAAAGCCAATCTTTCCTTAAATCATGCGCAAATCATTTGCTGAATATCCCTTTAAAATCCTATGTAGTTGTCTCAGTCTTTTGCGTCCTAGTCCAGCCAAAGTCCAACCTCGTTTCAGAACGTAAACCAGTACAGCCGACCTACAGTTTCCGTAATAGCGCGCACGGCCAGGATGCGCATCATACCTACAGCATTAGTACAGAACTTTCAAATTGTTTGCGCACTTTTAGAGTCGAATTCTGTGGTAACAGTTACTTTTACAGATATGTTAGAGTCCTCTTTTTTTATATCCGTTACTCGTAGAGTAGAAGGGTACAGTAGATTCGTCGGAACGCATGTAACATTTTTTTTTGCTAAAATGATCGAGGGTGTTCCGATAAGTACTAAGTCTCCAAAAGAAAAACGAAAATCTTTTAAAAGTGGCGATTTATTTCTCAACATAATCTCCTTTTAGCTCGATACACTTGACCCAGCGATGCCACAACAAATAAGTTTTCTCGAGGTCTGCAAAATGGGCCTCTGTTGCAGCGACAACCTCCTCATTCGACGCAAATTTCTGTTCAGCGAGTGCCTTTTTTAAGTTTGTAAACAAAAAGAATTCACACGCGGCCAAATTTGGAGAATATGGCCTATTTGGCCTTGGCGAGGGCGGAAGAGTGAGCCTGTGCGTTGTCATGATGGAAGAACACTTTTTTTCTCGCAAAATGGGGCCGCACTTTTTGCAATTCGGCGGGAATCAGAACACTAATTCGGCAGAGTACAGCCCTGTGACCGTTCTGCCCTTCTCCAGATAGTCGATGTAGATCACACCTTGTGAATCCCAAACAACGGTGGCCATCACCTTTCCGGCCGATGGGACAGTCTTCGCCTTCTTGGGAGCAAGTTCGCCGGGTGAAGTCAACTGTTTCGACTGTGCCTTGGTCTGTGGTGTGTTCCATCGGATCCATGTTTCATCGACGGTCACAAAACGACGCAGAAACTCTTTAGGATTGCGCTTAAACAGCGTCAAACACTGTTCTGAAGTGGTCTGACGGTTGCATTTATTGTCCGGAGTGAGCAAACGCGGCACCTATCGCGCCGACAGCTTTCTCATGCCCAAATTTCATGCAGGATACGCGGTATTTTGACATGCCTACAGTCTCAGCTATCTATCGTATTTTCAAGCTGCGGTCTGCCAATACGAGATCGTGTATTTTTGTCACGAATGTATATCATTTTGATGTTGGTTGCCGTTTCGGGGCACCTGGTCGTGGCTCTTTAAAAACAAAAACACATTGAAAACCGTTAAACAAATTTTTGACGGTCGCTACCGCAGGAGAACAGTACCCGTGGACAGCGTCCAAGCCCTCTTTGATTTCGCTGTAATCACTTTGATTTTGGTAAAAAAAACAGTCTGCAAACCGTCTAGCCTGACAATGGCAAAAAATATATCCTAATTCTGGTAAAAATTTCATATTAAAAAAAGTAGTAGTTATTAAGAGTTGGCAGAACTGTCGTGAAAAACGTCTTGGTAAAACTAAACAATTTTTGTTTATTATTAATTAAGACTTATAAACGTTGATAATTTTCGGCCATAAAAATAGGTCACCACTGCTTGAGAGGACCTGCTGGAACAAAGGCGGGATTGACGATTTTGGGATGCGTTTTTATGTGAATGTATATCATTAATTTCCAGACTCCATTTTGATGAACTCTTACCCTCTCAATGAAATATACCGCTCATTATCCTTGTTCCGATTACACCGATTTTCAGTACTATAATTCTAGAATTTAATGTTTCTCAGATTTTGGAATAATTTTAAAACATTCATTTGTTCAATTCCACATTACCATTAGAACATCTTTCGAAATTGCCTAAGATAGGGGCGTCTTTAATTTAATTTAAATTTAAGTTTATGATAGAGGTGATGAGAAGACAAGGGAATAAACAATAAATAATAGCATTTCATTTCTTTCAGTTCTTTCATCTTATTCAGGTCCCATAATACATTCAATCTTCAGATATTACCTACAATACAATGTATAATTATCAAAAAGTTGTTAAATAAAACCAGTTAAATTATTTTTCTTATTATTTTGTTCTTATATGGAGAACATTGATATTAGAATGTATTTGTTCATTAAAAAAAAAAAAAAACAGAAGGATGGCCTAGATAACGCCAGTTGTGGCCCTTGGTTGCTTCATCGGTTCTGGTCGTTTTCGCAGGGATCGATCTGTCTTGCGTAGCTGTCGCTATGTGGTGGCTGGCGTGCTAATGGCGATGTCCTGCGAACTGATTCTGGCTTTTATTTTTATTTGTGTCCCGTCTATATTTGTTTTATGTATGTATCTTCCTCGCGAACTCGCATTTTTTTCCCAAATTGATAAAAGGGCCCCACACGTAACAAGCACGTGCTTGGTAACGTTGGGCCACTCGTTTGTACTGTTCGAAGTCCATCAACTTCCATATATATTGTCATCAGAATATTTACTTTAAACTGGGAACCATTTCGTTTAACCCTAAAAACATTTCTTAAATACCAGATATGTGCTTCCTTTCTATGTCACTGCAGAACAAAGGATGAATTTTTCCGTTTGATATCAAGATTTGTGACGAAAATGTATTATAGGTTGTACTGAATAAATACCTTTTATACATTTTCTCTTTCGGCACACTTTATCAAAATCGTACTGCTTAACACATGCATATTAAATTGCAGCGTGCTGAATGCACCATTCTCTCGTAACTTTTAAACTATTATTATAAGTTATGTAGTAGAATAAACTGTAAAAAGTTTCTTATATTAAGTTGTTTAACAAAATCTAAAATTTCCAGAACCTTCATAAAGAATTGGCATACTCACAAAAGAAGTTCAATGCCAAGGCAGTGTTCTGAACTGGTAATTTTGATTTACAACAATGTGTCGTATGAAAATTGAGCCATTTTAGAAGTTTTTCCGACAAACTAACTAGTTTTTCCAAAAATAGTAAGACATATGTTTCTTAGCTTGTGACTGACCTGGCAAGAACTTTTAACTTTGTTAACAAAGATCAAAGTCATCTTAAACTCGCGACCTATTGCTTCTTGTCCCGAACAAAGGTTCCGTACAAACTTCAGCTCATTAGCACACTGGCGGTGATCACCTGAAGAGGACCTTTAAGTTTCAACTGCTAAGCAGCCATTCTGGCGCATACGGCAGCCGACTATATTCATACCCTGCAGACGCGGATCAACTCCAAAACTGGGCAGCTAGTGATCATTCAGGAATACACATTACCTTCGCAGCACTGGATCATAGCATGAATCACGGCTGTTATTTCTGGAAAGGATGATCAAGTTGGTGTATTCGATCCTAAGACTAGCAAATACACAGCACGTCTGCTAAAAATTTCACCTTGCACCTTTACCTGTTAAATGTTCTTGAAGTTTCCCAGGTTATTTAAACGGCCCGAGAAGTTTTGGAAGATTACAGTTCAGTTTAAATGTTAACAGTATCTACCGCCACACACGAAGGTTTAGGCCAGTTCTTTTTCCTGCGAACGACAGAGGGCTAAAACAACCACTTAAGTTTTTGACAACCGTCTTTTGCCTTCTTCTTCTACCTTTAAAGAGAGCGAAAGACAAAATCTTGAAGTCAGAAAAAAAAACCTTTTAGTATTTAAGATCCACGCAGTTATTACTATTTGAGCTGGGTTTGGAGAGTATAAACTTAGTTGCGTTTAATTACAGCAATTAGTGTTGTTAACGTCGCTGCTTGTGAAAATTTTATTTGATAAAAGTCGCGGACCAATCAGAAATTGGACAGCTTGCAACCGCATAATTTTTGCAATTCGCTGATGAACGCAACGTCACGCTGCACACTTTGTAAAGAACCATCTTCGTTTTTCGTCCTCCTTTTGAACCGTAAATCTTTTTTATCTTTTTAAGGTAAACATGACGCAAAATGAACACCTCTTCGACAGCAGTGCACAGCAACGGAAGCCAACATCAAAAACATAACTGCGAAATACAACCAAGCCAGTTCTCAATCTGGCCGACTTCAAAAGCTGAAATGGCCGCACCCCATGACAAATATTCAGACTACAAGCGCTTTAAAATCGCTTTTAAAAATATCCTCCACAGTGAGTAGTTTGTCATGCGTTGCATTGAGGTCGTCCAAGCATATCAAGTCAAAACGACATTTCTATCTTTCTCAATTCTATCTCTAAGTTTTTCAGCTTGCAATATATATCCAACCTCGATGATACACGATAGATAGCTTTAGAGATCTGAGGAACGTTATTATTTTTAGTATTAGCTAACGATATCATGAACACAATCATGTTTAATTTAGCTGCTTTCCGAGGTGATACGGAAACAAGGTTGAGCTACTGATACACCAATTTTTGGATGGTCGATTACGCGCCATTACCAAAGGAGGAGCCATTGACACACAGCGGAAGGACTTCGTAAGGAAAGCCAATCTTTCCTTAAATCATGCGCAAATCATTTGCTGAATATCCCTTTAAATTCCTATGTAGTTGTCTCAGTCTTTTGCGTCCTAGTCCAGCCAAAGTCCAACCTCGTTTCAGAACGTAAACCAGTACAGCCGACCTACAGTTTCCGTAATAGCGCGCACGGCCAGGATGCGCATCATACCTACAGCATTAGTACAGAACTTTCAAATTGTTTGCGCACTTTTAGAGTCGAATTCTGTGGTAACAGTTACTTTTACAGATATGTTAGAGTCCTCTTTTTTTATATCCGTTACTCGTAGAGTAGAAGGGTACAGTAGATTCGTCGGAACGCATGTAACATTTTTTTTGCTAAAATGATCGAGGGTGTTCCGATAAGTACTAAGTCTCCAAAAGAAAAACGAAAATCTTTTAAAAGTGGCGATTTATTTCTCAACATAATCTCCTTTTAGCTCGATACACTTGACCCAGCGATGCCACAACAAATAAGTTTTCTCGAGGTCTGCAAAATGGGCCTCTGTTGCAGCGACAACCTCCTCATTCGACGCAAATTTCTGTTCAGCGAGTGCCTTTTTTAAGTTTGTAAACAAAAAGAATTCACACGCGGCCAAATTTGGAGAATATGGCCTATTTGGCCTTGGCGAGGGCGGAAGAGTGAGCCTGTGCGTTGTCATGATGGAAGAACACTTTTTTTCTCGCAAAATGGGGCCGCACTTTTTGCAATTCGGCGGGAATCAGAACACTAATTCGGCAGAGTACAGCCCTGTGACCGTTCTGCCCTTCTCCAGATAGTCGATGTAGATCACACCTTGTGAATCCCAAACAACGGTGGCCATCACCTTTCCGGCCGATGGGACAGTCTTCGCCTTCTTGGGAGCAAGTTCGCCGGGTGAAGTCAACTGTTTCGACTGTGCCTTGGTCTGTGGTGTGTTCCATCGGATCCATGTTTCATCGACGGTCACAAAACGACGCAGAAACTCTTTAGGATTGCGCTTAAACAGCGTCAAACACTGTTCTGAAGTGGTCTGACGGTTGCATTTATTGTCCGGAGTGAGCAAACGCGGCACCTATCGCGCCGACAGCTTTCTCATGCCCAAATTTCATGCAGGATACGCGGTATTTTGACATGCCTACAGTCTCAGCTATCTATCGTATTTTCAAGCTGCGGTCTGCCAATACGAGATCGTGTATTTTTGTCACGAATGTATATCATTTTGATGTTGGTTGCCGTTTCGGGGCACCTGGTCGTGGCTCTTTAAAAACAAAAACACATTGAAAACCGTTAAACAAATTTTTGACGGTCGCTACCGCAGGAGAACAGTACCCGTGGACAGCGTCCAAGCCCTCTTTGATTTCGCTGTAATCACTTTGATTTTGGTAAAAAAAACAGTCTGCAAACCGTCTAGCCTGACAATGGCAAAAAATATATCCTAATTCTGGTAAAAATTTCATATTAAAAAAAGTAGTAGTTATTAAGAGTTGGCAGAACTGTCGTGAAAAACGTCTTGGTAAAACTAAACAATTTTTGTTTATTATTAATTAAGACTTATAAACGTTGATAATTTTCGGCCATAAAAATAGGTCACCACTGCTTGAGAGGACCTGCTGGAACAAAGGCGGGATTGACGATTTTGGGATGCGTTTTTATGTGAATGTATATCATTAATTTCCAGACTCCATTTTGATGAACTCTTACCCTCTCAATGAAATATACCGCTCATTATCCTTGTTCCGATTACACCGATTTTCAGTACTATAATTCTAGAATTTAATGTTTCTCAGATTTTGGAATAATTTTAAAACATTCATTTGTTCAATTCCACATTACCATTAGAACATCTTTCGAAATTGCCTAAGATAGGGGCGTCTTTAATTTAATTTAAATTTAAGTTTATGATAGAGGTGATGAGAAGACAAGGGAATAAACAATAAATAATAGCATTTCATTTCTTTCAGTTCTTTCATCTTATTCAGGTCCCATAATACATTCAATCTTCAGATATTACCTACAATACAATGTATAATTATCAAAAAGTTGTTAAATAAAACCAGTTAAATTATTTTTCTTATTATTTTGTTCTTATATGGAGAACATTGATATTAGAATGTATTTGTTCATTAAAAAAAAAAAAAAACAGAAGGATGGCCTAGATAACGCCAGTTGTGGCCCTTGGTTGCTTCATCGGTTCTGGTCGTTTTCGCAGGGATCGATCTGTCTTGCGTAGCTGTCGCTATGTGGTGGCTGGCGTGCTAATGGCGATGTCCTGCGAACTGATTCTGGCTTTTATTTTTATTTGTGTCCCGTCTATATTTGTTTTATGTATGTATCTTCCTCGCGAACTCGCATTTTTTTCCCAAATTGATAAAAGGGCCCCACACGTAACAAGCACGTGCTTGGTAACGTTGGGCCACTCGTTTGTACTGTTCGAAGTCCATCAACTTCCATATATATTGTCATCAGAATATTTACTTTAAACTGGGAACCATTTCGTTTAACCCTAAAAACATTTCTTAAATACCAGATATGTGCTTCCTTTCTATGTCACTGCAGAACAAAGGATGAATTTTTCCGTTTGATATCAAGATTTGTGACGAAAATGTATTATAGGTTGTACTGAATAAATACCTTTTATACATTTTCTCTTTCGGCACACTTTATCAAAATCGTACTGCTTAACACATGCATATTAAATTGCAGCGTGCTGAATGCACCATTCTCTCGTAACTTTTAAACTATTATTATAAGTTATGTAGTAGAATAAACTGTAAAAAGTTTCTTATATTAAGTTGTTTAACAAAATCTAAAATTTCCAGAACCTTCATAAAGAATTGGCATACTCACAAAAGAAGTTCAATGCCAAGGCAGTGTTCTGAACTGGTAATTTTGATTTACAACAATGTGTCGTATGAAAATTGAGCCATTTTAGAAGTTTTTCCGACAAACTAACTAGTTTTTCCAAAAATAGTAAGACATATGTTTCTTAGCTTGTGACTGACCTGGCAAGAACTTTTAACTTTGTTAACAAAGATCAAAGTCATCTTAAACTCGCGACCTATTGCTTCTTGTCCCGAACAAAGGTTCCGTACAAACTTCAGCTCATTAGCACACTGGCGGTGATCACCTGAAGAGGACCTTTAAGTTTCAACTGCTAAGCAGCCATTCTGGCGCATACGGCAGCCGACTATATTCATACCCTGCAGACGCGGATCAACTCCAAAACTGGGCAGCTAGTGATCATTCAGGAATACACATTACCTTCGCAGCACTGGATCATAGCATGAATCACGGCTGTTATTTCTGGAAAGGATGATCAAGTTGGTGTATTCGATCCTAAGACTAGCAAATACACAGCACGTCTGCTAAAAATTTCACCTTGCACCTTTACCTGTTAAATGTTCTTGAAGTTTCCCAGGTTATTTAAACGGCCCGAGAAGTTTTGGAAGATTACAGTTCAGTTTAAATGTTAACAGTATCTACCGCCACACACGAAGGTTTAGGCCAGTTCTTTTTCCTGCGAACGACAGAGGGCTAAAACAACCACTTAAGTTTTTGACAACCGTCTTTTGCCTTCTTCTTCTACCTTTAAAGAGAGCGAAAGACAAAATCTTGAAGTCAGAAAAAAAAACCTTTTAGTATTTAAGATCCACGCAGTTATTACTATTTGAGCTGGGTTTGGAGAGTATAAACTTAGTTGCGTTTAATTACAGCAATTAGTGTTGTTAACGTCGCTGCTTGTGAAAATTTTATTTGATAAAAGTCGCGGACCAATCAGAAATTGGACAGCTTGCAACCGCATAATTTTTGCAATTCGCTGATGAACGCAACGTCACGCTGCACACTTTGTAAAGAACCATCTTCGTTTTTCGTCCTCCTTTTGAACCGTAAATCTTTTTTATCTTTTTAAGGTAAACATGACGCAAAATGAACACCTCTTCGACAGCAGTGCACAGCAACGGAAGCCAACATCAAAAACATAACTGCGAAATACAACCAAGCCAGTTCTCAATCTGGCCGACTTCAAAAGCTGAAATGGCCGCACCCCATGACAAATATTCAGACTACAAGCGCTTTAAAATCGCTTTTAAAAATATCCTCCACAGTGAGTAGTTTGTCATGCGTTGCATTGAGGTCGTCCAAGCATATCAAGTCAAAACGACATTTCTATCTTTCTCAATTCTATCTCTAAGTTTTTCAGCTTGCAATATATATCCAACCTCGATGATACACGATAGATAGCTTTAGAGATCTGAGGAACGTTATTATTTTTAGTATTAGCTAACGATATCATGAACACAATCATGTTTAATTTAGCTGCTTTCCGAGGTGATACGGAAACAAGGTTGAGCTACTGATACACCAATTTTTGGATGGTCGATTACGCGCCATTACCAAAGGAGGAGCCATTGACACACAGCGGAAGGACTTCGTAAGGAAAGCCAATCTTTCCTTAAATCATGCGCAAATCATTTGCTGAATATCCCTTTAAATTCCTATGTAGTTGTCTCAGTCTTTTGCGTCCTAGTCCAGCCAAAGTCCAACCTCGTTTCAGAACGTAAACCAGTACAGCCGACCTACAGTTTCCGTAATAGCGCGCACGGCCAGGATGCGCATCATACCTACAGCATTAGTACAGAACTTTCAAATTGTTTGCGCACTTTTAGAGTCGAATTCTGTGGTAACAGTTACTTTTACAGGTATGTTAGAGTCCTCTTTTTTTATATCCGTTACTCGTAGAGTAGAAGGGTACAGTAGATTCGTCGGAACGCATGTAACATTTTTTTTGCTAAAATGATCGAGGGTGTTCCGATAAGTACTAAGTCTCCAAAAGAAAAACGAAAATCTTTTAAAAGTGGCGATTTATTTCTCAACATAATCTCCTTTTAGCTCGATACACTTGACCCAGCGATGCCACAACAAATAAGTTTTCTCGAGGTCTGCAAAATGGGCCTCTGTTGCAGCGACAACCTCCTCATTCGACGCAAATTTCTGTTCAGCGAGTGCCTTTTTTAAGTTTGTAAACAAAAAGAATTCACACGCGGCCAAATTTGGAGAATATGGCCTATTTGGCCTTGGCGAGGGCGGAAGAGTGAGCCTCTGCGTTGTCATGATGGAAGAACACTTTTTTTCTCGCAAAATGGGGCCGCACTTTTTGCAATTCGGCGGGAATCAGAACACTAATTCGGCAGAGTACAGCCCTGTGACCGTTCTGCCCTTCTCCAGATAGTCGATGTAGATCACACCTTGTGAATCCCAAACAACGGTGGCCATCACCTTTCCGGCCGATGGGACAGTCTTCGCCTTCTTGGGAGCAAGTTCGCCGGGTGAAGTCAACTGTTTCGACTGTGCCTTGGTCTGTGGTGTGTTCCATCGGATCCATGTTTCATCGACGGTCACAAAACGACGCAGAAACTCTTTAGGATTGCGCTTAAACAGCGTCAAACACTGTTCTGAAGTGGTCTGACGGTTGCATTTATTGTCCGGAGTGAGCAAACGCGGCACCTATCGCGCCGACAGCTTTCTCATGCCCAAATTTCATGCAGGATACGCGGTATTTTGACATGCCTACAGTCTCAGCTATCTATCGTATTTTCAAGCTGCGGTCTGCCAATACGAGATCGTGTATTTTTGTCACGAATGTATATCATTTTGATGTTGGTTGCCGTTTCGGGGCACCTGGTCGTGGCTCTTTAAAAACAAAAACACATTGAAAACCGTTAAACAAATTTTTGACGGTCGCTACCGCAGGAGAACAGTACCCGTGGACAGCGTCCAAGCCCTCTTTGATTTCGCTGTAATCACTTTGATTTTGGTAAAAAAAACAGTCTGCAAACCGTCTAGCCTGACAATGGCAAAAAATATATCCTAATTCTGGTAAAAATTTCATATTAAAAAAAGTAGTAGTTATTAAGAGTTGGCAGAACTGTCGTGAAAAACGTCTTGGTAAAACTAAACAATTTTTGTTTATTATTAATTAAGACTTATAAACGTTGATAATTTTCGGCCATAAAAATAGGTCACCACTGCTTGAGAGGACCTGCTGGAACAAAGGCGGGATTGACGATTTTGGGATGCGTTTTAATGTGAATGTATATCATTAATTTCCAGACTCCATTTTGATGAACTCTTACCCTCTCAATGAAATATACCGCTCATTATCCTTGTTCCGATTACACCGATTTTCAGTACTATAATTCTAGAATTTAATGTTTCTCAGATTTTGGAATAATTTTAAAACATTCATTTGTTCAATTCCACATTACCATTAGAACATCTTTCGAAATTGCCTAAGATAGGGGCGTCTTTAATTTAATTTAAATTTAAGTTTATGATAGAGGTGATGAGAAGACAAGGGAATAAACAATAAATAATAGCATTTCATTTCTTTCAGTTCTTTCATCTTATTCAGGTCCCATAATACATTCAATCTTCAGATATTACCTACAATACAATGTATAATTATCAAAAAGTTGTTAAATAAAACCAGTTAAATTATTTTTCTTATTATTTTGTTCTTATATGGAGAACATTGATATTAGAATGTATTTGTTCATTAAAAAAAAAAAAAACAGAAGGATGGCCTAGATAACGCCAGTTGTGGCCCTTGGTTGCTTCATCGGTTCTGGTCGTTTTCGCAGGGATCGATCTGTCTTGCGTAGCTGTCGCTATGTGGTGGCTGGCGTGCTAATGGCGATGTCCTGCGAACTGATTCTGGCTGCGTGGCTGGACGCCGTGTGGCTCCTGGTACTAGGGGCCTCGGGTATAAGCCGATCCGGGACTTCACGAGTCGGAACCGTAGGCACTCCTGCAAAACTGCACTCGAAACCGTACCGATTGACCGGGGTACGGACACGCCGCTCCGGGAATTCACAAGTTGGAACACTAGGCTCTCCTGGAAAACTCCTCTCAAGACCGTACTGATCGACCGCTTTCCCTTCTGGCTGATCGCGCCAGTAACTGCTCCTTTACCATCCGACGTACGGGACATGCCAAAGTAGTGCTTGGGGCGCGGTACACTGGGTTTAGACAGGCTTCTAACCGAGCTCATGATTTCTCGTCGCGGGATTTCACTACTCACAGGAATAAACAGATCGCCTTGACCTAGCCTTGTGATGCCCTCTGGACTGGACTTGTTGTGGCTCTCATGTAGTTTATTTCGTTGTTTGACTGTTCACTTTGATATCTTGACTGATCTTGATGGTTTGATTTCTCGTGATCGACTGATGATTTTGCCCACGCCTGTAAATAGGGCCACCGGGAACCGTTGCTTTCATTTTGCTCACGGCCGGCTGAATCTCTCCACTACGGGTCCAAAGTTCATGGCTCCTGCTTGACCCACCTGTCCTTTATGCGCACCTTCCAACCGAAAGACCTGCCTAATGCTGCTGTCCCGCTGTCTCCCGTGATGCAAGTGGCACGCCTGTGTGCCGCTAGGCTGCTGAAATGTGGCACATCCTCTCCTGGTCCAACATTAACGGCAGAGTCCAAAGTCCAGCGGAGTCCCGTTATTCCGTTTAGGAAACGGCACTCCCGCTCTGCCCCCCAATCTCCATTATTGGTCTTCAAACTCTCACGTTTTCCATCCTTGGTCTCCAATCTCTCTTGCTCTCCATATTTGGTTTCCAAACTCTAACGTTCTCCATCCTTGGTCTCCAAACTCTCTTCCTTTCCAACTTGATCTCCAAACTCTCTATCTCTCCAACCACTCTTCGCTGCGTACCTGGTAGGTGGCCGGCCATCTACTGTTATTGCTGCTGGGATTTGTGCGGAGTTATTCAACTCCTCACACACAGTACCATAGTCAAGTGTGATACCACCCTCCAAGCAAAATGGCGACAATTTTATCGCCTATGGTTCAGAAGTCCCTTCTTAGTAACTTCTGGAAGATGTAAAGACTACAGTAAACTCCTTACATTTCTGGCGATAGTACAAATTTTACAAAAACAACAAATAGTTTCAGAGACACTTTTGCGCAATAGAAAGGCGATAGAATACATTTTACAAAAAAAATGTATCTGGAAAAAAGAGGAAGCGATAATAATATAATCTCTATTTCCTCTTTGCTCCGTTATGTTATATATATATATATATATGTTTTGTTATTTATATATATATTTATACTTGAATAAGTTAATTTGTTTCTAATCAATTGAGTAATATACTTTAATATGAATTTTGAATTTACCAATAACAGTTCCACTTTTCTCTCATACAGTAAATAAAATAAAATTTAATTTTTTACAGAAAAAAAACAGCAAACAGCGAAGCTAATATTCTTGTTCGATCATTTAAATTGTAATGCATACTACGACCCCCAAGCACACCCACCACTGAAACTTTTCAACTTTTCAAACGGATTTCCCGCCTAATGTGTATTCATGTGAATTTAACTTTTCTTTTCTAAAAATACGTATAACATTTGGAACTGGCTTTGACTTTCATTATTAGCTTCCTCTTATTTAATTTCGATATTTATCAGATCCCTTCCTAACACTATTTATAACCGTTACTCGTAGTTGGTTGAGAAACCAATTACGTTTTCGTTACAATGACTTATCCACCCAGCGACCGAATGCAAGCAACTAGAATGCAGTCTTAGTATCCTGTTAGTTAAATTTTAATGTTAAGATTAGTAAACCTGTTGTTAGTCTCAAAATTAAGAGAAAATTCAATAAATAAAAGCAAAGTTAAACAAAAAATTATATATACCTTCAAACCATGATATTTAGACTAATCATCACGGCAAGAGTACAAAGTATTTAAAAATACCTTTTTAACGACATTGTAAACAATCTTGTAGCTGCAGTAGTTCGCACGTTAAGGGGGTATGCATTTTAGCTATTGAAAGCTGTTTTCCCGCCAAACTAGTGAATTGTCCCAGAAGTGTGAAACTGAAGTTTCTTATATTGAGCTGTTTAACATTGTCTAAAATTTCTAGAATCCTACACCATTTTTTTTTATTTAGAGAAAACAGTTGAGGTGTTATTCGACGCGTATTAAATGAGAATACAACTAGCAGAGGGTAATAATCCCCAGCGGCGCCCTCAGATGAAATTGGCCAAATTTTCATTGTAACGAACTGATTTGTTTACTTTCTACACGCTAGGGTATTTGTGCGGCTAGCTCAGTAGATTGTGTGTGTTCGTCCCATCAAATTTATATAAACGTGACCGCCCAGTAGTTCAGTGAAAAAGCACAGAATTCACGGGTTCGTAGTGGGTTTATTGCGGGTATAACTGCAGTCGGCTTTATAATTTGCTTGTCTCGCTGTCTCCGACGGTACGGTTTGTCTCGATACTCTCTCGCCTCGCTGACACGGTGTTCCAGTTTTGTAGCTCCCTGAAGATCCTTGTCCGCTGCTTGTTCCTGACGCGTTGGCTCGGTGTCTGCTCGGGCACGATTCAGACTCGCTATGGGGTCAGCCGTGCGGGCTTAGGGAAGCGTCACCGTTCTCAGACTGGTTGAACAGACTGACGAGCTCTCCAGAATCACTCACCTGACCGCCTGTCCCTTGCTCTGTCCCGGGTGGGGCAGTGTCCCACTGGGGCTTCCACTCAGATCGTGCGGACATTCAAGGCGAAACGCCAGGTAAACGAACGTTCTACCCTAGCCTCACCCTTTCGCTTACTGGCCGTGCTGTTCCTATGGGCTCGATTCTCCTTGCGTAGCTGTTGCGGTGTGGTGTCCTGCTTGCTGGTGGCGGCGTCCTGCGAACTGCTCCTGACTGGGTGGCTGTGCGTAGCGTGACTTCTGTCGCGCTACTCCGGGACTTCTCTCCCTTCTGGCTAATCGCACCAGGACCCGCTCAACTCCACTTGGCGCACGGGGTTTACGCCGGGACACGACAAACTAGTGCTTGGGGCGAGGTACACTGGGGTTCGAAAGGCTTACCCCGTGCTCACGATTTCTAGTCGCCGGCCTTCACTGCTCCAAGTCTGGTAGATCCTCCACGCGTAATACCAGGACTTCGTTGGCTGGAATAAGCAGACCGCCTTGACTTAGCCCTTGGCCCTTTAGACCTCAGCACCTGTCTCAGTCCGGAGATCCCTTGTAGTCCCGATCCCGAACGTCTCGACGTGGCAATCTTGCTCCTTGTAGGCTCCAACGGCGCTGCTTTCGACGACTCTCCTTGTTGTGGCTCCCTCGTAGTTTGCTTGGTTGGTATTTGATCGACTGCTTGTCTCAACTCTCCGACTTTTCTTCTCGTGATCGACTGACTGCTCTCCCTGCCAGCGACCTGCGTTTATAAAGGGCCCCCGGGAAACGTTATTTCCCTTTTGCGCACGGCCCGCCAGACTCTCCACACCCGGTCCAAAGTCCATGGCTCCAGTTTGACCCTCATGCGCTGCTTTCCGCCGATGTCCAGCCTGATGCTGTCGACCAGCTGATGCGTGATGCATATGGCATGCTTGTGTGACGCTCCGTTGTCGAGATGAGGTACCTTCTCTCTCGGTTCAAAGTTCACGGCCGCGTCCGAAGTCCGGCGGCGTCCCGTTACTTCCATTTGCACACGGCACCCTCGCTCTTCTCGTTAAGTCTCCGCTCTCTCTTTCTACATCCCTGGTCTCCAAACTCTGTTGGTCTCCAATCCCTCTTGCTCTCCAAGCTCTCTTGCTCTCCTTACTCTCACGTTCTCCGTCCTCGATGTCCAAACTCTCTCGTTCTCCGTCCTCGATCTCCAAACTCTCACGTTCTCCAACCGCTCTTCGCAGGCAAAGCAAGATTGCTTGCCAATACAATAATATTATTATTATATGGAAACACATTTCAATTAGTTGTTGATAATGGTGTGTTTATACGAATAAAAAGTATCATCACATTATACCAACACCATGGTATACCCCTCAAAACAATCAACATATCAACACAACCCAACTCGTTTTAACATCAACAGATCCATATTACAAAACACCTTTATATCACCCTAAAACAATTTCACATCGCCTTAAACAATATCCGTGTTGTAAGGAAGATGGAGTTGGGTAGTTGTTTAAAATACACGTAAGACATATTTATAGAGTTTGATATATCCCATCTTATTCTGCAACCAGCAAAACAAAACAAAATATATTTAAATCCAATAATTTAGTACTTTTTCAAAAAAATTTACAAAGGATAAAAATGTAACCAGAATCTGATTTTGAACTTTGTTAGCAGTGATTAGAAGAGATGGAAATATAATGTCCAGTACTATGAAATTGTAAGCCAGTTTTGAATGTAGGAGAAAATGTGTCTGAATGGCCACCTATCAGCAGCCAATCTTGCTAAATATTAATATTCAGCAGCGGAAATATGTGAACAGAAAATTAAACTACAAGCATTATATGTGAATCTTGATGTCATCAACTCAGTGTGACGAATATAAGGTGATCAATAACCCCATTAAATAATAACAGTTTAATAATATTAATTAGTTTTACCAATCAAATCAAATTAATATTTCAGATGAATGTATCGTAAAAACATAAATTTAAAAACAAAAAAAAAATAGGTAGAGATCAGAAAAATATTGAAAATAAATAATAAGAAGCCATTAAAGAGGGAAGCCGGAATCCGTTTTAAATTTGTGTTTCTTGCTTAGGCTTACTTTCAACCCAACAAAAAGTCGTCCCAAACCAAAAACTTCATTAAAAAAAAACAAGGATTAACGCAAAGATCGAGTACCTCGACTATTAGATACCCGTAACTCAGCTTAAAAGAACAAAAGAGAAATGGAGCTATATAAGCAGCAAAGCGACATTGTATAGAGCCACCTACCCACCATTTT
The DNA here is from genome assembly GCF_025231255.1 of Drosophila biarmipes. Classification (NCBI taxonomy): domain Eukaryota; kingdom Metazoa; phylum Arthropoda; class Insecta; order Diptera; family Drosophilidae; genus Drosophila; species Drosophila biarmipes. The sequence goes on along the minus strand of NW_026114529.1, from coordinate 3,792,647 downwards.
AATATATAATTATTTGGGTGGCAGATCGATTTAAAGAGAAATAAGGTATTAAACTTTTTAGTTTTAAAATCTAATGCATAATATCTGAAGAATATTGTGTCTAAATATAAAGTCAATTAAAGAAAAGTGGTAGAATGGTTTCGTTTTACACTGTATTTTTTTGTGTTAAAAACTTTAAAGCTCAACTCACGTCATTAAAGTCGGTGCCCATCATAACTTCAATACCGATTCTTTTGAAATTTTAAACACTATTTCTGTACATACGAGGTGTGTTTAAAAAGTAAGGTGACTTTTCAAATTTCGCGGGCTACATATTTTTGATTATCGATATTTTTGTTTTGTTATGTTGGTACACTCTTCCCTAACATCTGTACCAAGTTTCAATTGAATCCCCTTTTTTGTTTAGTTGTGAGAGGCGTAAAAGTAACAAGTTGTTTTGCGTGCTCAGCGATTTTTTGCTATCCAAAAATATGGATCAAAGGATTTGCATCAAATTTTCTGTAAAAAATAAAATGAAGTGCTCCGAAACACTAGAAATGTTGACAGTAACATACGGTGAAACTGTTCTGAGTAAAAAAAATGTTTTCAAGTGGTACAAACTCTTCCAAGATGGCCGGGAAGATGCCAATGACCAGCCTCGCTCTGGACGCCCAAGCACGTCAACAACTGATGAAAACGTTCAAGCAGTGAAGAAAATTGTTTTGGAAAATCGTCGAATCACTATCAGAGAAGTTGCTGAAGATGTCGGTATATCGCTTGGCTCGTGCCATGAAATTTTTTCAAACGTTTTGGGCATGAGTCGTGTGTCAGCGAAGTTTGTTCCAAAATTGCTGAATTTTGACCAAAAGAACCGTCGCATGAGCATCGCTCAAGAACTGTTGGATGACGTCAACGACGAACCAGACTTACTCAAAAGGGTCATAACTGGTGACGAATCATGGGTATATGGTTATGATATCGAAACCAAAGCCTAATCGTCAAAAGCACGCCAAGTTCGATCAAATGTCAAAGTTTTGATTACTGTATTCTTCAATTACCATGGCGTGGTGCATCAGGAGTTCTTACAATTCATGGCTTTTGCATCACGATAATGCCCCTGCTCACTCATCTTTGCTTCTGAGAGATTTTTTGGCCAAATACAACAACACAATAATGCCTCAGCCACCATATTCACCGGATTTGGCCCCATGTGACTTTTTCTTGTTCCCAAAACTAAAGAGACCTATGAAAGGACGGAGATTTGCAACGATTGAAGAGATAAAGACTGCATCGCTGGAAGAGCTCAAGGCTATACCGAAAAGTGCTTATGGGAAGTGCTTTGAGGATTGGAAAAACCGTTGGCATAAGTGTATTGTATCTGAGGGGGATTACTTTGAAGGGGACAACATTAATATTAATAGTTTTTCTTGAAAATTCAAAGTCACCATACTTTTTGAACACACCTCGTATTTTACAAGGTAACGTAGTCGAGTTTTTTTCTCATAATTGTAATTTTACAATGACAATTTAGCCGGTTTTTTTTTTTCAAAAAATGTTATTCACTTTATAGTCTTCAAAAAAAATGAAATTAAAAAAAAACTCGACAGCGTTACCAGGGGCTAACTCTTATCTAACAAATGAACTTGTATTTTTTGATTTCTGATGATCCAGCGCCGAGTTACGAGGGACACCGCAATTCAACATTTTTTCGACACCCGTCCGTTGCTACCATTGCCATATTTTTGAATATTTCTTTGCTAAAATTGGATAAGACATTCTTTAAATGTTATACTTTAATGTACCATTCGTTGAATAAATATATATTGACTGTGTCGTCAGGAAACAAATCACAAAAACATTAAATTTTTCCTATGGTTTGAAAAATTTTATGTGTTTGGGCCAGTGCCCAGTGGTTGATTTCATAGGCCAAAAACAGTTTAAAATTGGTTATTTCTTGCCTAAAAATACTACTATTAAATAGCAGCGTGCCGAAAAGAGATTTTTTCCAGTTGAAAACTATGGGAAGCAAAGTTTTTGGGCAGTTTGGGGGCTATACAAAGGGCTTGGCAAAATGTTCTTTGGTTTAAACGATAGGTATTAACGAGACCAATACGTTTGAGTTAAAAGTTTGTTTCTAGAATTAAGCTGCAGGCGCTGAAGTATTTATAGAATTGTGCGCGATAAAGTGGGCGTGGCACCTTACATTTATAATTCAGAACTAATTAAAAAATGTTATTTCCAAACTTAGGATATAATCACAAAAAAAAAAAGAAAGATCATAGATATAATTTTTTCATGTTGTTTTCCCATCAATTTTCCGATTGGTCCAATGGAAACTATATGATACAGTCGTCCGATTTTTATAAAATTAAATTCGACATTCAGAACTAATTAAAAAATATTTCCAAGCGTAGGAGGTTATGTTGAAAAACACCGAAGATACAATTTTTTAACATTATTTTCCCACCAATTTTACAATCTTTCCTTTGGCAGCTATATGATATAGTCGTCCGATTTTGATAAAATTTAATTCAAAATTCAAAACTAATTAAAAAGTATAATTTCTTTAAAAATTGTTTTCCTATAATTCCTATGGGAGCTACAAGATATACTTGTCCGATCCGGCTGGTTCCGACTTATATGCAAAAGAAGACTTTTGGGAAAGTTTCAGCTCTATAGCTTTAAAACTGAGAGACTAGTTTGCGTAGAAATGAACGGACAGACGGACATGGCCATATTGACTCATCTAGTGATGCTGATCAAGAATATTTATACTTTATGGGGTCGGAAACGTCTCCTCCACTGCGTTGCAAACTTCTGACTGAAATCATTATACCCTCTGCAAGGTTGTAACAAGAAAGGAAGTTATTATAAAGGGCCCCCGGGAAACGTTATTTCCCTTTTGCGCACGGCCCGCCAGACTCTCCACACCCGGTCCAAAGTCCATGGCTCCAGTTTGACCCTCATGCGCTGCTTTCCGCCGATGTCCAGCCTGATGCTGTCGACCAGCTGATGCGTGATGCATATGGCATGCTTGTGTGACGCTCCGTTGTCGAGATGAGGTACCTTCTCTCTCGGTCCAAAGTTCACGGCCGCGTCCGAAGTCCGGCGGCGTCCCGTTACTTCCATTTGCACACGGCACCCTCGCTCTTCTCGTTAAGTCTCCGCTCTCTCTTTCTACATCCCTGGTCTCCAAACTCTGTTGATCTCCAATCCCTCTTGCTCTCCAAGCTTTCTTGCTCTCCTTACTCTCACGTTCTCCGTCCTCGATGTCCAAACTCTCTCGTTCTCCGTCCTCGATCTCCAAACTCTCACGTTCTCCAACCGCTCTTCGCAGGCAAAGCAAGATTGCTTGCCAATACAATAATATTATTATTATATGGAAACACATTTCAATTAGTTGTTGATAATGGTGTGTTTATACGAATAAAAAGTATCATCACATTATACCAACACCATGGTATACCCCTCAAAACAATCAACATATCAACACAACCCAACTCGTTTTAACATCAACAGATCCATATTACAAAACACCTTTATATCACCCTAAAACAATTTCACATCGCCTTAAACAATATCCGTGTTGTAAGGAAGATGGAGTTGGGTAGTTGTTTAAAATACACGTAAGACATATTTATAGAGTTTGATATATCCCATCTTATTCTGCAACCAGCAAAACAAAACAATATATATTTAAATCCAATAATTTAGTACTTTTTCAAAAAAATTTACTAAGGATAAAAATGTAACCAGAATCTGATTTTGAACTTTGTTAGCAGTGATTAGAAGAGATGGAAATATAATGTCCAGTACTATGAAATTGTAAGCCAGTTTTGAATGTAGGAGAAAATGTGTCTGAATGGCCACCTATCAGCAGCCAATCTTGCTAAATATTAATATTCAGCAGCGGAAATATGTGAACAGAAAATTAAACTACAAGCATTATATGTGAATCTTGATGTCATCAACTCAGTGTGACGAATATAAGGTGATCAATAACCCCATTAAATAATAACAGTTTAATAATATTAATTAGTTTTACCAATCAAATCAAATTAATATTTCAGATGAATGTATCGTAAAAACATAAATTTAAAAACAAAAAAAAAATAGGTAGAGATCAGAAACATATTGAAAATAAATAATAAGAAGCCATTAAAGAGGGAAGCCGGAATCCGTTTTAAATTTGTGTTTCTTGCTTAGGCTTACTTTCAACCCAACAAAAACCCTTTATATATTTAATAATTGGGTGGCAGACAGATTTAAAGAGAAATAAGGTATTAAACTTTTTAGTTTTAAAATCTAATGCATAATATCTGAAGAATATTGTGTCTAAATTTAAAGTCAATTAAAGAAAAGTGGTAGAATGGTTTCGTTTTACACTGTATTTTTTTGTGTTAAAAAATTTAAAGCTCAACTCACGTCATTAAAGTCGGTGCCCATCATAACTTCAATACCGATTCTTTTGAAATTTTAAACACTATTTCTGTACATACGAGGTGTGTTTAAAAAGTAAAATGACTTTTCAAATTTCGCGGGCTACATATTTTTGATTATCGATATTTTTGTTTTGTTATGTTGGTACACTCTTCCCTAACATCTGTACCAAGTTTCAATTGAATCCCCTTTTTTGTTTAGTTGTGAGAGGCGTAAAAGTAACAAGTTGTTTTGCGTGCTCAGCGATTTTTTGCTATCCAAAAATATGGATCAAAGGATTTGCATCAAATTTTCTGTAAAAAATAAAATGAAGTGCTCCGAAACACTAGAAATGTTGACAGTAACATACGGTGAAACTGTTCTGAGTAAAAAAAATGTTTTCAAGTGGTACAAACTCTTCCAAGATGGCCGGGAAGATGCCAATGACCAGCCCCGCTCTGGACGCCCAAGCACGTCAACAACTGATGAAAACGTTCAAGCAGTGAAGAAAATTGTTTTGGAAAATCGTCGAATCACTATCAGAGAAGTTGCTGAAGATGTCGGTATATCGCTTGGCTCGTGCCATGAAATTTTTTCAAACGTTTTGGGCATGAGTCGTGTGTCAGCGAAGTTTGTTCCAAAATTGCTGAATTTTGACCAAAAGAACCGTCGCATGAGCATCGCTCAAGAGCTGTTGGATGACGTCAACGACGAACCAGACTTACTCAAAAGGGTCATAACTGGTGACGAATCATGGGTATATGGTTATGATATCGAAACCAAAGCCTAATCGTCAAAAGCACGCCAAGTTCGATCAAATGTCAAAGTTTTGATTACTGTATTCTTCGATTACCATGGCGTGGTGCATCAGGAGTTCTTACAATTCATGGCTTTTGCATCACGATAATGCCCCTGCTCACTCATCTTTGCTTCTGAGAGATTTTTTGGCCAAATACAACAACACAATAATGCCTCAGCCACCATATTCACCGGATTTGGCCCCATGTGACTTTTTCTTGTTCCCAAAACTAAAGAGACCTATGAAAGGACGGAGATTTGCAACGATTGAAGAGATAAAGACTGCATCGCTGGAAGAGCTCAAGGCTATACCGAAAAGTGCTTATGGGAAGTGCTTTGAGGATTGGAAAAACCGTTGGCATAAGTGTATTGTATCTGAGGGGGATTACTTTGAAGGGGACAACATTAATATTAATAGTTTTTCTTGAAAATTCAAAGTCACCATACTTTTTGAACACACCTCGTATTTTACAAGGTAACGTAGTCGAGTTTTTTTCTCATAATTGTAATTTTACAATGACAATTTAGCCGGTTTTTTTTTTTCAAAAAATGTTATTCACTTTATAGTCTTCAAAAAAAATGAAATTAAAAAAAAACTCGACAGCGTTACCAGGGGCTAACTCTTATCTAACAAATGAACTTGTATTTTTTGATTTCTGATGATCCAGCGCCGAGTTACGAGGGACACCGCAATTCAACATTTTTTCGACACCCGTCCGTTGCTACCATTGCCATATTTTTGAATATTTCTTTGCTAAAATTGGATAAGACATTCTTTAAATGTTATACTTTAATGTACCATTCGTTGAATAAATATATATTGACTGTGTCGTCAGGAAACAAATCACAAAAACATTAAATTTTTCCTATGGTTTGAAAAATTTTATGTGTTTGGGCCAGTGCCCAGTGGTTGATTTCATAGGCCAAAAACAGTTTAAAATTGGTTATTTCTTGCCTAAAAATACTACTATTAAATAGCAGCGTGCCGAAAAGAGATTTTTTCCAGTTGAAAACTATGGGAAGCAAAGTTTTTGGGCAGTTTGGGGGCTATACAAAGGGCTTGGCAAAATGTTCTTTGGTTTAAACGATAGGTATTAACGAGACCAATACGTTTGAGTTAAAAGTTTGTTTCTAGAATTAAGCTGCAGGCGCTGAAGTATTTATAGAATTGTGCGCGATAAAGTGGGCGTGGCACCTTACATTTATAATTCAGAACTAATTAAAAAATGTTATTTCCAAACTTAGGATATAATCACAAAAGCACGTCAACAACTGATGAAAACGTTCAAGCAGTGAAGAAAATTGTTTTGGAAAATCGTCGAATCACTATCAGAGAAGTTGCTGAAGATGTCGGTATATCGCTTGGCTCGTGCCATGAAATTTTTTCAAACGTTTTGGGCATGAGTCGTGTGTCAGCGAAGTTTGTTCCAAAATTGCTGAATTTTGACCAAAAGAACCGTCGCATGAGCATCGCTCAAGAGCTGTTGGATGACGTCAACGACGAACCAGACTTACTCAAAAGGGTCATAACTGGTGACGAATCATGGGTATATGGTTATGATATCGAAACCAAAGCCTAATCGTCAAAAGCACGCCAAGTTCGATCAAATGTCAAAGTTTTGATTACTGTATTCTTCGATTACCATGGCGTGGTGCATCAGGAGTTCTTACAATTCATGGCTTTTGCATCACGATAATGCCCCTGCTCACTCATCTTTGCTTCTGAGAGATTTTTTGGCCAAATACAACAACACAATAATGCCTCAGCCACCATATTCACCGGATTTGGCCCCATGTGACTTTTTCTTGTTCCCAAAACTAAAGAGACCTATGAAAGGACGGAGATTTGCAACGATTGAAGAGATAAAGACTGCATCGCTGGAAGAGCTCAAGGCTATACCGAAAAGTGCTTATGGGAAGTGCTTTGAGGATTGGAAAAACCGTTGGCATAAGTGTATTGTATCTGAGGGGGATTACTTTGAAGGGGACAACATTAATATTAATAGTTTTTCTTGAAAATTCAAAGTCACCATACTTTTTGAACACACCTCGTATTTTACAAGGTAACGTAGTCGAGTTTTTTTCTCATAATTGTAATTTTACAATGACAATTTAGCCGGTTTTTTTTTTTCAAAAAATGTTATTCACTTTATAGTCTTCAAAAAAAATGAAATTAAAAAAAAACTCGACAGCGTTACCAGGGGCTAACTCTTATCTAACAAATGAACTTGTATTTTTTGATTTCTGATGATCCAGCGCCGAGTTACGAGGGACACCGCAATTCAACATTTTTTCGACACCCGTCCGTTGCTACCATTGCCATATTTTTGAATATTTCTTTGCTAAAATTGGATAAGACATTCTTTAAATGTTATACTTTAATGTACCATTCGTTGAATAAATATATATTGACTGTGTCGTCAGGAAACAAATCACAAAAACATTAAATTTTTCCTATGGTTTGAAAAATTTTATGTGTTTGGGCCAGTGCCCAGTGGTTGATTTCATAGGCCAAAAACAGTTTAAAATTGGTTATTTCTTGCCTAAAAATACTACTATTAAATAGCAGCGTGCCGAAAAGAGATTTTTTCCAGTTGAAAACTATGGGAAGCAAAGTTTTTGGGCAGTTTGGGGGCTATACAAAGGGCTTGGCAAAATGTTCTTTGGTTTAAACGATAGGTATTAACGAGACCAATACGTTTGAGTTAAAAGTTTGTTTCTAGAATTAAGCTGCAGGCGCTGAAGTATTTATAGAATTGTGCGCGATAAAGTGGGCGTGGCACCTTACATTTATAATTCAGAACTAATTAAAAAATGTTATTTCCAAACTTAGGATATAATCACAAAAGCACGTCAACAACTGATGAAAACGTTCAAGCAGTGAAGAAAATTGTTTTGGAAAATCGTCGAATCACTATCAGAGAAGTTGCTGAAGATGTCGGTATATCGCTTGGCTCGTGCCATGAAATTTTTTCAAACGTTTTGGGCATGAGTCGTGTGTCAGCGAAGTTTGTTCCAAAATTGCTGAATTTTGACCAAAAGAACCGTCGCATGAGCATCGCTCAAGAGCTGTTGGATGACGTCAACGACGAACCAGACTTACTCAAAAGGGTCATAACTGGTGACGAATCATGGGTATATGGTTATGATATCGAAACCAAAGCCTAATCGTCAAAAGCACGCCAAGTTCGATCAAATGTCAAAGTTTTGATTACTGTATTCTTCGATTACCATGGCGTGGTGCATCAGGAGTTCTTACAATTCATGGCTTTTGCATCACGATAATGCCCCTGCTCACTCATCTTTGCTTCTGAGAGATTTTTTGGCCAAATACAACAACACAATAATGCCTCAGCCACCATATTCACCGGATTTGGCCCCATGTGACTTTTTCTTGTTCCCAAAACTAAAGAGACCTATGAAAGGACGGAGATTTGCAACGATTGAAGAGATAAAGACTGCATCGCTGGAAGAGCTCAAGGCTATACCGAAAAGTGCTTATGGGAAGTGCTTTGAGGATTGGAAAAACCGTTGGCATAAGTGTATTGTATCTGAGGGGGATTACTTTGAAGGGGACAACATTAATATTAATAGTTTTTCTTGAAAATTCAAAGTCACCATACTTTTTGAACACACCTCGTATTTTACAAGGTAACGTAGTCGAGTTTTTTTCTCATAATTGTAATTTTACAATGACAATTTAGCCGGTTTTTTTTTTTCAAAAAATGTTATTCACTTTATAGTCTTCAAAAAAAATGAAATTAAAAAAAAACTCGACAGCGTTACCAGGGGCTAACTCTTATCTAACAAATGAACTTGTATTTTTTGATTTCTGATGATCCAGCGCCGAGTTACGAGGGACACCGCAATTCAACATTTTTTCGACACCCGTCCGTTGCTACCATTGCCATATTTTTGAATATTTCTTTGCTAAAATTGGATAAGACATTCTTTAAATGTTATACTTTAATGTACCATTCGTTGAATAAATATATATTGACTGTGTCGTCAGGAAACAAATCACAAAAACATTAAATTTTTCCTATGGTTTGAAAAATTTTATGTGTTTGGGCCAGTGCCCAGTGGTTGATTTCATAGGCCAAAAACAGTTTAAAATTGGTTATTTCTTGCCTAAAAATACTACTATTAAATAGCAGCGTGCCGAAAAGAGATTTTTTCCAGTTGAAAACTATGGGAAGCAAAGTTTTTGGGCAGTTTGGGGGCTATACAAAGGGCTTGGCAAAATGTTCTTTGGTTTAAACGATAGGTATTAACGAGACCAATACGTTTGAGTTAAAAGTTTGTTTCTAGAATTAAGCTGCAGGCGCTGAAGTATTTATAGAATTGTGCGCGATAAAGTGGGCGTGGCACCTTACATTTATAATTCAGAACTAATTAAAAAATGTTATTTCCAAACTTAGGATATAATCACAAAATCCGATTTTGATAAAATTTAATTCAAAATTCAAAACTAATTAAAAAGTATAATTTCTTTAAAAATTGTTTTCCTATAATTCCTATGGGAGCTACAAGATATACTTGTCCGATCCGGCTGGTTCCGACTTATATGCAAAAGAAGACTTTTGGGAAAGTTTCAGCTCTATAGCTTTAAAACTGAGAGACTAGTTTGCGTAGAAATGAACGGACAGACGGACATGGCCATATTGACTCATCTAGTGATGCTGATCAAGAATATTTATACTTTATGGGGTCGGAAACGTCTCCTCCACTGCGTTGCAAACTTCTGACTGAAATCATTATACCCTCTGCAAGGTTGTAACAAGAAAGGAAGTTATTATAAAGGGCCCCCGGGAAACGTTATTTCCCTTTTGCGCACGGCCCGCCAGACTCTCCACACCCGGTCCAAAGTCCATGGCTCCAGTTTGACCCTCATGCGCTGCTTTCCGCCGATGTCCAGCCTGATGCTGTCGACCAGCTGATGCGTGATGCATATGGCATGCTTGTGTGACGCTCCGTTGTCGAGATGAGGTACCTTCTCTCTCGGTCCAAAGTTCACGGCCGCGTCCGAAGTCCGGCGGCGTCCCGTTACTTCCATTTGCACACGGCACCCTCGCTCTTCTCGTTAAGTCTCCGCTCTCTCTTTCTACATCCCTGGTCTCCAAACTCTGTTGATCTCCAATCCCTCTTGCTCTCCAAGCTTTCTTGCTCTCCTTACTCTCACGTTCTCCGTCCTCGATGTCCAAACTCTCTCGTTCTCCGTCCTCGATCTCCAAACTCTCACGTTCTCCAACCGCTCTTCGCAGGCAAAGCAAGATTGCTTGCCAATACAATAATATTATTATTATATGGAAACACATTTCAATTAGTTGTTGATAATGGTGTGTTTATACGAATAAAAAGTATCATCACATTATACCAACACCATGGTATACCCCTCAAAACAATCAACATATCAACACAACCCAACTCGTTTTAACATCAACAGATCCATATTACAAAACACCTTTATATCACCCTAAAACAATTTCACATCGCCTTAAACAATATCCGTGTTGTAAGGAAGATGGAGTTGGGTAGTTGTTTAAAATACACGTAAGACATATTTATAGAGTTTGATATATCCCATCTTATTCTGCAACCAGCAAAACAAAACAATATATATTTAAATCCAATAATTTAGTACTTTTTCAAAAAAATTTACTAAGGATAAAAATGTAACCAGAATCTGATTTTGAACTTTGTTAGCAGTGATTAGAAGAGATGGAAATATAATGTCCAGTACTATGAAATTGTAAGCCAGTTTTGAATGTAGGAGAAAATGTGTCTGAATGGCCACCTATCAGCAGCCAATCTTGCTAAATATTAATATTCAGCAGCGGAAATATGTGAACAGAAAATTAAACTACAAGCATTATATGTGAATCTTGATGTCATCAACTCAGTGTGACGAATATAAGGTGATCAATAACCCCATTAAATAATAACAGTTTAATAATATTAATTAGTTTTACCAATCAAATCAAATTAATATTTCAGATGAATGTATCGTAAAAACATAAATTTAAAAACAAAAAAAAAATAGGTAGAGATCAGAAAAATATTGAAAATAAATAATAAGAAGCCATTAAAGAGGGAAGCCGGAATCCGTTTTAAATTTGTGTTTCTTGCTTAGGCTTACTTTCAACCCAACAAAAAGTCGTCCCAAACCAAAAACTTCATTAAAAAAAAACAAGGATTAACGCAAAGATCGAGTACCTCGACTATTAGATACCCGTAACTCAGCTTAAAAGAACAAAAGAGAAATGGAGCTATATAAGCAGCAAAGCGACATTGTATAGAGCCACCTACCCACCATTTTAATATATAATTATTTGGGTGGCAGATCGATTTAAAGAGAAATAAGGTATTAAACTTTTTAGTTTTAAAATCTAATGCATAATATCTGAAGAATATTGTGTCTAAATATAAAGTCAATTAAAGAAAAGTGGTAGAATGGTTTCGTTTTACACTGTATTTTTTTGTGTTAAAAACTTTAAAGCTCAACTCACGTCATTAAAGTCGGTGCCCATCATAACTTCAATACCGATTCTTTTGAAATTTTAAACACTATTTCTGTACATACGAGGTGTGTTTAAAAAGTAAGGTGACTTTTCAAATTTCGCGGGCTACATATTTTTGATTATCGATATTTTTGTTTTGTTATGTTGGTACACTCTTCCCTAACATCTGTACCAAGTTTCAATTGAATCCCCTTTTTTGTTTAGTTGTGAGAGGCGTAAAAGTAACAAGTTGTTTTGCGTGCTCAGCGATTTTTTGCTATCCAAAAATATGGATCAAAGGATTTGCATCAAATTTTCTGTAAAAAATAAAATGAAGTGCTCCGAAACACTAGAAATGTTGACAGTAACATACGGTGAAACTGTTCTGAGTAAAAAAAATGTTTTCAAGTGGTACAAACTCTTCCAAGATGGCCGGGAAGATGCCAATGACCAGCCTCGCTCTGGACGCCCAAGCACGTCAACAACTGATGAAAACGTTCAAGCAGTGAAGAAAATTGTTTTGGAAAATCGTCGAATCACTATCAGAGAAGTTGCTGAAGATGTCGGTATATCGCTTGGCTCGTGCCATGAAATTTTTTCAAACGTTTTGGGCATGAGTCGTGTGTCAGCGAAGTTTGTTCCAAAATTGCTGAATTTTGACCAAAAGAACCGTCGCATGAGCATCGCTCAAGAACTGTTGGATGACGTCAACGACGAACCAGACTTACTCAAAAGGGTCATAACTGGTGACGAATCATGGGTATATGGTTATGATATCGAAACCAAAGCCTAATCGTCAAAAGCACGCCAAGTTCGATCAAATGTCAAAGTTTTGATTACTGTATTCTTCAATTACCATGGCGTGGTGCATCAGGAGTTCTTACAATTCATGGCTTTTGCATCACGATAATGCCCCTGCTCACTCATCTTTGCTTCTGAGAGATTTTTTGGCCAAATACAACAACACAATAATGCCTCAGCCACCATATTCACCGGATTTGGCCCCATGTGACTTTTTCTTGTTCCCAAAACTAAAGAGACCTATGAAAGGACGGAGATTTGCAACGATTGAAGAGATAAAGACTGCATCGCTGGAAGAGCTCAAGGCTATACCGAAAAGTGCTTATGGGAAGTGCTTTGAGGATTGGAAAAACCGTTGGCATAAGTGTATTGTATCTGAGGGGGATTACTTTGAAGGGGACAACATTAATATTAATAGTTTTTCTTGAAAATTCAAAGTCACCATACTTTTTGAACACACCTCGTATTTTACAAGGTAACGTAGTCGAGTTTTTTTCTCATAATTGTAATTTTACAATGACAATTTAGCCGGTTTTTTTTTTTCAAAAAATGTTATTCACTTTATAGTCTTCAAAAAAAATGAAATTAAAAAAAAACTCGACAGCGTTACCAGGGGCTAACTCTTATCTAACAAATGAACTTGTATTTTTTGATTTCTGATGATCCAGCGCCGAGTTACGAGGGACACCGCAATTCAACATTTTTTCGACACCCGTCCGTTGCTACCATTGCCATATTTTTGAATATTTCTTTGCTAAAATTGGATAAGACATTCTTTAAATGTTATACTTTAATGTACCATTCGTTGAATAAATATATATTGACTGTGTCGTCAGGAAACAAATCACAAAAACATTAAATTTTTCCTATGGTTTGAAAAATTTTATGTGTTTGGGCCAGTGCCCAGTGGTTGATTTCATAGGCCAAAAACAGTTTAAAATTGGTTATTTCTTGCCTAAAAATACTACTATTAAATAGCAGCGTGCCGAAAAGAGATTTTTTCCAGTTGAAAACTATGGGAAGCAAAGTTTTTGGGCAGTTTGGGGGCTATACAAAGGGCTTGGCAAAATGTTCTTTGGTTTAAACGATAGGTATTAACGAGACCAATACGTTTGAGTTAAAAGTTTGTTTCTAGAATTAAGCTGCAGGCGCTGAAGTATTTATAGAATTGTGCGCGATAAAGTGGGCGTGGCACCTTACATTTATAATTCAGAACTAATTAAAAAATGTTATTTCCAAACTTAGGATATAATCACAAAAAAAAAAAGAAAGATCATAGATATAATTTTTTCATGTTGTTTTCCCATCAATTTTCCGATTGGTCCAATGGAAACTATATGATACAGTCGTCCGATTTTTATAAAATTAAATTCGACATTCAGAACTAATTAAAAAATATTTCCAAGCGTAGGAGGTTATGTTGAAAAACACCGAAGATACAATTTTTTAACATTATTTTCCCACCAATTTTACAATCTTTCCTTTGGCAGCTATATGATATAGTCGTCCGATTTTGATAAAATTTAATTCAAAATTCAAAACTAATTAAAAAGTATAATTTCTTTAAAAATTGTTTTCCTATAATTCCTATGGGAGCTACAAGATATACTTGTCCGATCCGGCTGGTTCCGACTTATATGCAAAAGAAGACTTTTGGGAAAGTTTCAGCTCTATAGCTTTAAAACTGAGAGACTAGTTTGCGTAGAAATGAACGGACAGACGGACATGGCCATATTGACTCATCTAGTGATGCTGATCAAGAATATTTATACTTTATGGGGTCGGAAACGTCTCCTCCACTGCGTTGCAAACTTCTGACTGAAATCATTATACCCTCTGCAAGGTTGTAACAAGAAAGGAAGTTATTATAAAGGGCCCCCGGGAAACGTTATTTCCCTTTTGCGCACGGCCCGCCAGACTCTCCACACCCGGTCCAAAGTCCATGGCTCCAGTTTGACCCTCATGCGCTGCTTTCCGCCGATGTCCAGCCTGATGCTGTCGACCAGCTGATGCGTGATGCATATGGCATGCTTGTGTGACGCTCCGTTGTCGAGATGAGGTACCTTCTCTCTCGGTCCAAAGTTCACGGCCGCGTCCGAAGTCCGGCGGCGTCCCGTTACTTCCATTTGCACACGGCACCCTCGCTCTTCTCGTTAAGTCTCCGCTCTCTCTTTCTACATCCCTGGTCTCCAAACTCTGTTGATCTCCAATCCCTCTTGCTCTCCAAGCTTTCTTGCTCTCCTTACTCTCACGTTCTCCGTCCTCGATGTCCAAACTCTCTCGTTCTCCGTCCTCGATCTCCAAACTCTCACGTTCTCCAACCGCTCTTCGCAGGCAAAGCAAGATTGCTTGCCAATACAATAATATTATTATTATATGGAAACACATTTCAATTAGTTGTTGATAATGGTGTGTTTATACGAATAAAAAGTATCATCACATTATACCAACACCATGGTATACCCCTCAAAACAATCAACATATCAACACAACCCAACTCGTTTTAACATCAACAGATCCATATTACAAAACACCTTTATATCACCCTAAAACAATTTCACATCGCCTTAAACAATATCCGTGTTGTAAGGAAGATGGAGTTGGGTAGTTGTTTAAAATACACGTAAGACATATTTATAGAGTTTGATATATCCCATCTTATTCTGCAACCAGCAAAACAAAACAATATATATTTAAATCCAATAATTTAGTACTTTTTCAAAAAAATTTACTAAGGATAAAAATGTAACCAGAATCTGATTTTGAACTTTGTTAGCAGTGATTAGAAGAGATGGAAATATAATGTCCAGTACTATGAAATTGTAAGCCAGTTTTGAATGTAGGAGAAAATGTGTCTGAATGGCCACCTATCAGCAGCCAATCTTGCTAAATATTAATATTCAGCAGCGGAAATATGTGAACAGAAAATTAAACTACAAGCATTATATGTGAATCTTGATGTCATCAACTCAGTGTGACGAATATAAGGTGATCAATAACCCCATTAAATAATAACAGTTTAATAATATTAATTAGTTTTACCAATCAAATCAAATTAATATTTCAGATGAATGTATCGTAAAAACATAAATTTAAAAACAAAAAAAAAATAGGTAGAGATCAGAAAAATATTGAAAATAAATAATAAGAAGCCATTAAAGAGGGAAGCCGGAATCCGTTTTAAATTTGTGTTTCTTGCTTAGGCTTACTTTCAACCCAACAAAAAGTCGTCCCAAACCAAAAACTTCATTAAAAAAAAACAAGGATTAACGCAAAGATCGAGTACCTCGACTATTAGATACCCGTAACTCAGCTTAAAAGAACAAAAGAGAAATGGAGCTATATAAGCAGCAAAGCGACATTGTATAGAGCCACCTACCCACCATTTTAATATATAATTATTTGGGTGGCAGATCGATTTAAAGAGAAATAAGGTATTAAACTTTTTAGTTTTAAAATCTAATGCATAATATCTGAAGAATATTGTGTCTAAATATAAAGTCAATTAAAGAAAAGTGGTAGAATGGTTTCGTTTTACACTGTATTTTTTTGTGTTAAAAACTTTAAAGCTCAACTCACGTCATTAAAGTCGGTGCCCATCATAACTTCAATACCGATTCTTTTGAAATTTTAAACACTATTTCTGTACATACGAGGTGTGTTTAAAAAGTAAGGTGACTTTTCAAATTTCGCGGGCTACATATTTTTGATTATCGATATTTTTGTTTTGTTATGTTGGTACACTCTTCCCTAACATCTGTACCAAGTTTCAATTGAATCCCCTTTTTTGTTTAGTTGTGAGAGGCGTAAAAGTAACAAGTTGTTTTGCGTGCTCAGCGATTTTTTGCTATCCAAAAATATGGATCAAAGGATTTGCATCAAATTTTCTGTAAAAAATAAAATGAAGTGCTCCGAAACACTAGAAATGTTGACAGTAACATACGGTGAAACTGTTCTGAGTAAAAAAAATGTTTTCAAGTGGTACAAACTCTTCCAAGATGGCCGGGAAGATGCCAATGACCAGCCCCGCTCTGGACGCCCAAGCACGTCAACAACTGATGAAAACGTTCAAGCAGTGAAGAAAATTGTTTTGGAAAATCGTCGAATCACTATCAGAGAAGTTGCTGAAGATGTCGGTATATCGCTTGGCTCGTGCCATGAAATTTTTTCAAACGTTTTGGGCATGAGTCGTGTGTCAGCGAAGTTTGTTCCAAAATTGCTGAATTTTGACCAAAAGAACCGTCGCATGAGCATCGCTCAAGAGCTGTTGGATGACGTCAACGACGAACCAGACTTACTCAAAAGGGTCATAACTGGTGACGAATCATGGGTATATGGTTATGATATCGAAACCAAAGCCTAATCGTCAAAAGCACGCCAAGTTCGATCAAATGTCAAAGTTTTGATTACTGTATTCTTCGATTACCATGGCGTGGTGCATCAGGAGTTCTTACAATTCATGGCTTTTGCATCACGATAATGCCCCTGCTCACTCATCTTTGCTTCTGAGAGATTTTTTGGCCAAATACAACAACACAATAATGCCTCAGCCACCATATTCACCGGATTTGGCCCCATGTGACTTTTTCTTGTTCCCAAAACTAAAGAGACCTATGAAAGGACGGAGATTTGCAACGATTGAAGAGATAAAGACTGCATCGCTGGAAGAGCTCAAGGCTATACCGAAAAGTGCTTATGGGAAGTGCTTTGAGGATTGGAAAAACCGTTGGCATAAGTGTATTGTATCTGAGGGGGATTACTTTGAAGGGGACAACATTAATATTAATAGTTTTTCTTGAAAATTCAAAGTCACCATACTTTTTGAACACACCTCGTATTTTACAAGGTAACGTAGTCGAGTTTTTTTCTCATAATTGTAATTTTACAATGACAATTTAGCCGGTTTTTTTTTTTCAAAAAATGTTATTCACTTTATAGTCTTCAAAAAAAATGAAATTAAAAAAAAACTCGACAGCGTTACCAGGGGCTAACTCTTATCTAACAAATGAACTTGTATTTTTTGATTTCTGATGATCCAGCGCCGAGTTACGAGGGACACCGCAATTCAACATTTTTTCGACACCCGTCCGTTGCTACCATTGCCATATTTTTGAATATTTCTTTGCTAAAATTGGATAAGACATTCTTTAAATGTTATACTTTAATGTACCATTCGTTGAATAAATATATATTGACTGTGTCGTCAGGAAACAAATCACAAAAACATTAAATTTTTCCTATGGTTTGAAAAATTTTATGTGTTTGGGCCAGTGCCCAGTGGTTGATTTCATAGGCCAAAAACAGTTTAAAATTGGTTATTTCTTGCCTAAAAATACTACTATTAAATAGCAGCGTGCCGAAAAGAGATTTTTTCCAGTTGAAAACTATGGGAAGCAAAGTTTTTGGGCAGTTTGGGGGCTATACAAAGGGCTTGGCAAAATGTTCTTTGGTTTAAACGATAGGTATTAACGAGACCAATACGTTTGAGTTAAAAGTTTGTTTCTAGAATTAAGCTGCAGGCGCTGAAGTATTTATAGAATTGTGCGCGATAAAGTGGGCGTGGCACCTTACATTTATAATTCAGAACTAATTAAAAAATGTTATTTCCAAACTTAGGACATAATCACAAAAAAAAAAAGAAAGATCATAGATATAATTTTTTCATGTTGTTTTCCCATCAATTTTCCGATTGGTCCAATGGAAACTATATGATACAGTCGTCCGATTTTTATAAAATTAAATTCGACATTCAGAACTAATTAAAAAATATTTCCAAGCGTAGGAGGTTATGTTGAAAAACACCGAAGATACAATTTTTTAACATTATTTTCCCACCAATTTTACAATCTTTCCTTTGGCAGCTATATGATATAGTCGTCCGATTTTGATAAAATTTAATTCAAAATTCAAAACTAATTAAAAAGTATAATTTCTTTAAAAATTGTTTTCCTATAATTCCTATGGGAGCTACAAGATATACTTGTCCGATCCGGCTGGTTCCGACTTATATGCAAAAGAAGACTTTTGGGAAAGTTTCAGCTCTATAGCTTTAAAACTGAGAGACTAGTTTGCGTAGAAATGAACGGACAGACGGACATGGCCATATTGACTCATCTAGTGATGCTGATCAAGAATATTTATACTTTATGGGGTCGGAAACGTCTCCTCCACTGCGTTGCAAACTTCTGACTGAAATCATTATACCCTCTGCAAGGTTGTAACAAGAAAGGAAGTTATTATAAAAAATATTATTCAAAATAGTATAAGATAATATGTCAAACACCAAATACACAAACACTATAATTTGTTTCATATTATTTTCTCACCAATTTTCCGATCATTATAACAGCATATCTCCGTCTTAAAGTTCTAGCACTCCATTTCGAATTCTTTTGCACATTATAATTTTATTGAGTCGGCATATGCCGTGGATTAACAATATAATTTGGAGTAAAACATATGTAATAAACCTACTTATTTAACTTACCTACAATTATTAAAAGGATAATGAACTGCTTATATATCAGCAGCAAAGCGATATTTTACCGACTTTTTCAGTAGATGTTATGTGGGCGGCAGACAGACATAAGCGTTTTGGAGATTTGTAGTGGGCGTGGTCAATGGGTGTTGATGAGACAAACCCAATTCAATTAGAGCGGGCGTGGCACCCCGCTGAAACAAACTTGCCCTGCACGCCAAGTATGAATATACTAGTTCTTATAATTTCCGAGATCTCAGCGTTCATACGGACGGACGAACAGACGGACATGGACGACATAGATCGTCTCGGCTAAAGATCCTTATCAAGAATAAATATACGAGGTGTGTTCAAAGAGTAAGGTGACTTTGTATTTTTAAGAAAAACTATTTATTTATTTATCAATATTACTGTTGTCCCCTTCAAAGTAATCCCCCTCAGATACAATACACTTATGCCAACGGTTTTTCCAATCCTCAAAGCACTTCCCATAAGCACTTTTCGGTATAGCCTTGAGCTCTTCCAGCGATGCAGTCTTTATCTCTTCAATTGTTGCAAATCTCCGTCGTTTCATAGGTCTCTTTAGTTTTGGGAACAAGAAAAAGTCACATGAGGCCAAATCCGGTGAATATGGTGGCTGAGGCATTATTGTGTTGTTGTTTTTGGCCAAAAAATCTCTCACAAGCAAAGATGAGTGAGCAGGGGCATTATCGTGATGCAAAAGCCATGAATTGATTTTGCACAATTCTGGACGTTTCTTTCGTATTGCTTCTCGCAAACGGCGCATAACTTCCAGATAATACTGTTTATTGACCGTACGACCATATGGTAAGAACTCCTGATGCACCACGCCATGGTAATCGAAGAATACAGTGATCAAAACTTTGACATTTGATCGAACTTGGCGTGCTTTTTTCGGCCTTGGCTCACCTGGGCTCTTCCATTGTGACGATTGGGCTTTGGTTTCGAAATCATAACCATATACCCATGATTCGTCCCCAGTTATGACCCTTTTGAGTAAATCTGGGTCGTCGTTGACGTCATCCAACAGCTCTTGAGCGATGCACATGCGACGGTTCTTTTGGTCAAAAATCATCAATTTTGGAACAAACTTCGCTGACACACGACTCATGCCCAAAGTGTTTGAAAAAAATTTCATGGCACGAGCCAAGCGATATACCGACATCTTCAGCAACTTCACTGATAGTGATTGGACGATTTTTCAAAACAATTTTCTTTACTGCTTGAACGTTTTTATCAGTTGTTGACGTGCTTGGGCGTCCAGAGCGAGGCTCGTCATTGGCATCTTCCCGGCCATCTTGGAAGAGTTTGTACCACTTGTAAACATTTTTTTTACTCAGAACAGTTTCACCGTATGCCACTGTCAACATTTCAAGTGTTTCGGAGCACTTAATTTTATTTTTACACAGAATTTGATGCAAATCCTTTGATCCATATTTTTTGATAGCACAAAATCGCTGAGCACGCAAAACAACTTGTTACCTTTACGCCTCCCACAACTGAACAAAAAAGGGGATTCAATTGAAACTTGGTATAGATGTTGGGGAAGAGTGTACCAACAAAATAATAAAAAAAAAAAAAACGATAATCGAAAACATGTTGCCCGCGAAATTTGAAAAGTCGCCTTACTTTTTGAACACACCTCGTACTTTATGGGGTCGGAAAGGCTTCCTTTTACCTGTTAATACTATCTGACCAATCTAGTAAACCATTTTACTCAACGAGTAACAGGTATAATTACTTTACAAAAAAATAGCACTATTGCCGCATGTAAGTATGTATGCATCGTACGGAAGTTCCACAGTGGCACACGTCAGTTTCAATCATCAGATATAGCAGTGTTGCACATCACAAAAAATTTTCTGTCATAAAGGTAAGAATTTAAAAGCTTGTTGGTATTTTAGGGGAGAATTGTCTTGTACATTAGACCTTCAAGCCAGACTCTATCGAATACTTGAGAAATATCTAAAAATATGGCAGTATAGTATTCTCGTTTTTTGAACGCGTTCCGAATTTCTAATGGTTTCCGGTTGACCTGATCCATTGTTCCGTGCTTTTCATGAAACCCAAATAGATTTGACGGGATTCCTTCCTGGAGTCTTAGGTATGTGTTTATCCGAGTCAATACGCATTTTTAAAATTTTTAATGATGTTAACGATTTGGTTTGGGCGAAACTCAATTGGCTCGTGTTGAAGCTCATATGGCAAAATGGGCTAGAAAACGCACTAGTGGAAGGATTTGGGTAGAAGACATTTTTAAGCTAATGTCAAAATGTCTCAATCGCTGCGCGCCCAGCCGACTAATATATTTCTAATAGGCATCACAGTTTCTTTCGGTGATCTCAGAGATGGGTGAACTCTCCATAGTGAGAGTTTTGAACTAGAGGTTGACAATTGCGGTGGTGGACATATGCTTCTTCTTCCTGTGGAGCTTCAGTAAGTTGACGAAAGGCATGTCTTAAGCTTTGCTTAGCAGATGACGATCTGTGGAATTGCCACTCTCGACGAAAGCGTCGCTTTTCGAGGACGAGCTTTTCGACTTGTAGATTTGTCTTCTTTTCATTGCACTGTGTATTTATAGTTTGAGATGTTGAAGCTCGAGCTGCAGAGATCCAGTGAATTAACAAAGCTGTCTACGTCGGCTTCATCGTTGAGATCAGGACTTAGCTCAATGTGTGACCTAATATACTTTCTTTACTTAACCCAATTGGTGAGGTATCATTTAATTATTTTTTCAATGTTTTGGAGGAGAAGATCCGGCGCTTATCAGATTTTTGGTAACCGCAAAATTTATTAAATCGAGTAGTTTCTTTGGGTCTGCCGGCCAGTATGTTGGTGTACAGGATGATACTTAGTCAAGCTTGTTCTTGGCTTTGATAATTGCACTATAGAGCTGCTATCCTTTTGGAGTCACGGTTTCTGATTAGAATTTCAGTCCCACCATTCGGCTTACCATCTGGTTGATTTGTTCCGTAGAATGGATATCCTCCTTGTATTTGTTTGTAGGGTGTGTTTCTGAAAGCAGCATTACGTCGACATGGTTATCGAGTAGGAATTGAGCTAACTCAAGTTTATGCTGCGAAACGCCGATAGCGTTCCACGTAGATATCCGTAGGGAAGTCATTATTTGGATTGTTGTGAAACCAGCCTTTGAATCAATTGATTATGGTTTCGCAATAAATCTAGCATAGTTGTGCGCATAAACGATATAAATTCTGTTGTAGGATGCATTTTTGGGTGCGGGCAGGTAAGGACTTTTCAGGTCCTTATAAACTTGTCATCCTTTATCCCGTCCCAGTTTACACTATGGCCATATTCTTGGCAGTTCGCACATTGTACTGGTCTAATACGTTTCTGCTGTTCCTCAACTGTAATTCGGCGGTGCAGCAGTAATTGAAGATTGTTTATAGGGTGCACTTCGTATTATTTCAGGTGCTTATTTTATGGTTCGAGCTAAACCTTAAAGAGTGGTTGCGCCTTTCTTCCCTGTTAAGGATTTTGAAGAGTGTCTTAAATCCCATCTCTGTCTAGGTGATACGTGTAAAAGTTATTTTTGTTCTCGGTAAGATATTTTGATAATACTCTGTAATTATCTTTAGACTTCATTTTAACCTTTGTGTCTCAAATGTTGCCCTTTACAAGGGGTTTTTTGGAAGTTATCCTAGCCAATAAGCTCAATAATTTTGTTGACAAGAACATTGGAACTTTTTAAGACGTATTAATATTTGAGCTGCTAGCTGATAATGTCGTTAAACGCGCTGTCGATACACTGACGTTGTCAAAAAAATTGCGGTGCGGAGCAAGAAATCGCTCTCTCGGTCTCTAAATAAGAATTCGGTCAAGTTGGGGTAATTGATCAGATCTTGCATTATTTTCGGTTGCTTTAAAATATAGGTATGCGTTATTTCTTTGTACTGAGAGACGTGTCTCGTCTTGCTCACATTGACGTTCTGTGCTAACGTCGTTTTGACTTATTGTAACATAGATTGATTTAGTTAGATGTTTAAATATTTTTTTTAATATTTTATAATTATGAATTTAGATAATATAAACATTCGCGATTTTATCGCAGAACGCGTATTTTCGCTTTAGTGTAGATTTATTGGACCAGTCACTGCACTTTTATGATTTTATTGAAAAGTTTTTCCGTGAGTACAATAAATAACGTCTTCATGCGACGATGATTATTTGGTAGTGTTTTAAGGATATGGCGGTTTTTTTTTTCTGTTCCTCAAAAGAGGCATTAACGATTTCGGGATAATCCCAAAAGTGTATAACCTTTGACATTCCTGAACGTTTAACATGCAACACATTGTTTTATAAAGTTACGTTTTAAAATTTGTATTTATTTGTAGTGGTAGAACTAATGGTTCTTGTATTGAGCTGTTTAACATCATCTAAAATTTCTAGGATCATTAAAAATAATTATGGGACAAAAATATTGTTCATTTGAGAAGTCCCCCAAAATCTTGTTTTGCGTATTGCTTTTGAGCGGATCATCCGCTTTTGACAGTTGAGGTGTCATCCGACGCGTATTTGAAGTGGGAACAAAACTTTATTAGTGGCGTGTATATATATAGTAGTCACCAACGTACACTCTCCTGGTGTGCTTTGTCACTACGTGGACTACCGTTCATAGTGATAAGAGCAAAAAAAATTAAACCAAAAAGAGTAAGTTTTTTTATTGTTTCCGAAAACATAGAATACGAAAAATTCAAATAAAGCATAGCAAGAACCTGCAAGATTGTAAAATTGATCTTAAAAATAAAATTGATCTGAGTAGAAATTGAAGTGTATTATTATCTTGGTTTATACTAGTTTTATCGTGATAAGATAGATTTTTAGAAAGCTTTTTAAATTGATATTAAAAGAGATTAAAATGGAAAAAGATTCGTTCGCAAAATTTATGAAAAAGATAACATAATCTAAAAAAAAAAAAACAAAAAGAAAAATTTGAAAAAAAAACAAGGAACGTTATAGATGTTATCGGGGCGGCAGAAAGATTTAAGCGTTTAAACCATTTGTGGGCGTTAGAGTGGGCGGGGCACATTTTTTAGGTCAGTTAAAATGTTGTTTTTATCATAAAAACTGTTGGCGCTACAGATTTTGGTGAATTGTGGGCGTTAGAGTGGGCGTGGCACCCAACAAACTTGCACTGCTCAGGAAGGCCAGGAATCTGAATGTCAAGTTTGATTGTTCTAGCTCTAATAGTTTCAGAGATCGCAGCGTTCATACGGACAGACAGACAAACGGACATGGCCAGATGGACTTGTCTAGTGATGCTGACCAAGAATATATATGGGGTCGGACACGTCTCCTTCACTGCGTTGCAAACTTCTGACTGAAATCATTATACCCTATGAAAGGATATGAAAACGACATCAGGCAAGGGAAACTCTAAACAATATATTTTTTTATATTTATATTTTTTTATATTTATATTTTTTTATATTTATATTTTTTTATATTTTTTTTGTTGCATTTATTACATCTGTTAAAATTGTCCTTTCTTAAGACGTGGGCCGAATACGGATGGACCCAAAAATATCTAGTTCGCTTCTTCTTGATAACTACAATCTTTTGTTTGTATTCAGGCCAGTGTGACCGCAAATTTGTACGCAGATATTACCACATTAATCAACACTGGACCCGCAAGAAATAAAGATCTGAAAATATATTTTCTTAAGCTTTAGAAGGGAAAAGATAAATTCATATTAAAATTACACTACAGGTAGCTGTATTAGCTTGAAAAGTCGAATCTGTTACAGTGGTGGGTGTTGCTAGCAACGAAGTATGCGATGAAATTTTAAACGAATTTATATAATAAAGTATCCTTTATCCTTTATGTAAATAAGATCAGATTTTTTTTTTGGCTGGGAGGGGGCGGGGTCGGTACCATAAATAATAAAAGGGGGAAACTTCTATTTCACCCTCAGAAAAGATTCAAATCGAATTTTAATTAATCTCTGTGGACGGAAGAAGAAATGAAAACCTACAGTAATCGAATGTTTCGAGTCACATATCAATCGGAAGATATTGCAAAAACTAAAAAAAACTGCATACCAAGACTGAAAAAAAAAATAAATTAGTTTAAAACAAAAAGTGAAGAAAGTGAAAAAGTAAAAATTTGGAAAATTTGATCTGTTGGGGCCTGTGGAGATAATTACAATTAAAGTGAGAAACTGCAGCTTGTGCTATATGTCGTTAAAAAAGGTATTTCAAATTACTATATACACCTTTTTTTATTTATATTTTTTAAGCCGTTTTTCTCATTTCTCAAAAACGGCTAACGATTTCAAGGTGTATATCCCTTGAGATTCCATAACTTTTAGTTTACGACACATTCTTCTAAAAATAGCTGTTTTAAAGTTATTAATCAGCAAAAATTACCACATTTACCAGTTCAAGGCATCTTACACTGCCTGAGCATTGACCTTTTTTTTGTGCGAATCCAAACTTTATTTTGAAGGCCCGTAACTTGTGAAGAAACTTGTAAAGTACGAAAGTTACAGGTTTGTGCTATATGTCGTTAGAATGGTATTTTAAAATACTTTGTTTGATTTTCAAATTTGATTTGTCGAAATACTATCGTTTAATGATTATGACCAAAAGTTTTTTTGTTCCGATATTTTGAAAATTATTTTCCTATTTTTCAAAAGCAACTTAAACGATTTGAATAAATACATTTTCGATCGCCAATAGGTTTTTACCTCGTTCAGAGGTGTTTTTGTTTGATATCAGAAATTCTTGTGTTAAAAATCAATATTTATAATTCGTCTACTTTTATAAAATAAAAAGCCCGATCGACATTCCTGAACGTTTAACATGTTTTAAAAAGTTACGTTTTAAAATTTGTATTCAACAAAAATCGCCACATGTACTACTCAGAAGCCTGTAGCTAGATGGGAGCGTATGATTTTTAGCTATTTATAGCTGTTTTCTCGCCAAACTAGGTAGTTTTTACAAAAGTGGTAGAACTAATGTTTTCTGTATTGAGCTGTTTAACATCATCTAACATTTATAGGATAATTAAACATAATTATGGGACAAACGGACAAAGAAAAATTATATATTAAACAGAGTTTATTTAACAACATTTTGATAATTTTACAATGTATTGTAGGTAATAACTGTTGTTATGAGTGTAAAGCTAGCAATATAAGATAAGATATGTATAAAATTAAAGAATGCGAAAAGGAAATGTTATTATTTGTTGTTTACAAAACACTGGTCTCAGTGAAGAAAGATTTCATGGTTTTTTTAAAACCTGATAACATGAATCAAAATTTTTTATGAGTAGATAGAGAGAACAAACCAAGAATATTGGGCTTGAATTCGTTCTTAAAAACCATGTAAGCACAAATGTTCTTGAAAAAAAGAAAAGTAAATATATTTAGATTTTTGATTTCGTTAATTGAACCGCTTGCGTGTATATTGGCCCTTGAGCCGTACGGAACTTTCTTGTTTTAATTAAAGAATTGCATACAGCTTTCCAAACTTGTCAAATAAAATGAAAAGGGAAAACGCTTTAGTCGGCTAAAGGAAACGCAGAGAAGACAGAAGTAGGCAAGCAGCAAGTAATTTAACTTAATTATGTTATGTTATAAGCGTTTTTGGGCGTTATAATGGGCGTGGCAAACTACTTTATCTTCAATGGATACATTTTGGCAAGACCAATAATTTATATTTCATTTTAGTTAACTGCAGGTTGCACGCTTTTTGTAAATTGTATGAATAATCATATAGAAATTCTAAAACATTAAATTTCTTTATAGCTAACTGCTGATTTGCAGCTGCGACCAACATTATTTACTTCACTGGTATATATTTATGTGCTATATTATAGTAGCTTAGAACAAATTTATTTGATACCTTACCATTGAGATGCCAGGATGGAAAAACTCTTCTGGAAGGGACACCATCTTGAGGTACAGAGTTAGAGCCCCTCGAATTTAGCATTTGTCTTAAAGATGAAAAAAAATATTGAATTTTTTATTATTTAAGATACATGGGCACCACGACAATCTAATTAAACCAAATCCAAAACTGGGTTGATGTAAATCCTAGACTAATTATACAAATAATATACTATAAATAAAATATGATTCGTAAACCTATTCAATTATTTATGTTTGTGTTTAAATTAAAATATATCTCTTAAATTTTTAATGTTTTATTAGATTAATGTGCAGTTTTTATATGTTACTGCTCATTTTCGATTTCTACTTGAAACAATTTTAATTTCATCGCTAACCGCTTTGAAACCAAATATTTTAATCTAATTTGAGCTCCCTTAACATACTTTTTGAGAGACATTAGCATGCTCGCAACTTTGAGCCTTAGCTCTAGCAACATATTATTGAAGTCACCCATTTTCATTTGTGAGCTCAGCAATCTTAAACAATGTTTTAAATTTGTTTTACTGTTTTGTGTAATTTAATTTTTAATATAATTTTTTAATATAAGTTCAAAACTGGTCAAAAAACTTTAATACGCTTATTGATTGATTTATTATCCAAGCATAAGCACAAGAGTTATATACTGTTATTTGTATGACTGAAATACTGGATACCCATAGTTCAAGATTTCCACACAACTTAAGCTGAATCAACTCGTCTCTGTTTCAAAGGTTCTCATTAGTATTTGACACACTAAAACTTCATCGACATAAAAGTCCTTCAGTAGGATTTTTGAATCTCTCGGGTATTCACCTTGATGTTCCACATCGAGTTATTCCAGCACTCGTCCGCCTGAAATGGTGCACCTGATGTTCCGTACGTTACAGGGCACATTTGGAAATGCTTAATCGGATCGGATGTTCTCTCTAAACAATTTAACTTTCATTAACCCATATTTGGCGGAACATTTAACATTCGCTAAGAACGCGAACGTGTACATTCGAAAGCAAATAGATCGCGTAGGATACTGGGCCCTGCGAAAAGAATGTCATTTAACGCCGTACCATTATTGTCCCGAAAGGCTCTATTAAAAACTACTCGCAGCTTTCGTCCTAAGAGGTGAGGAAGAAAAAACGGGTTCCCCAAGTTAAAATACTTCCGCAAAAAATATAAGTACTGGGTATGCAGCGGATCGGTTTGTTTTTTAGTCTTCGCTTCTACGAATTGAATCGGTTATGAGCTCCATGTAGAGTTTCTCCAAATTCAGACTTTTTCGGCTTGAATGGAAGTTCTACGACAAAAAGTGCATTAGAAGATTTCCATTGTTGTGGTAAGAGCAATAGCGTTGCTTGTGCTCGTTGTGATGATTAGGGTTATAGCACATCCGAATATCGACAAAATGGCGATAAGATTACCCTTGTCGTACATCTTAATTATTTATTTATTATTAACAATTAACTGCGGGCAAATGCTTAATTATAGAAGTGCTGAAAACTAAATAAGCAAAATTACAAGTCTAATGATTCAAAATGTCTTAATATAATGGAACCGTACCAATAGGTATATTAAATGACAAATTATTATATAGGCTATTGTAGTTGTAACACAGTGCACGAAAAAGTTAAGGCTGAGCATAAGAACCCCTGGACAAAGAGAGCGCAATAGTCAAAATGAGCGTATAAATCTGGAACATTTGAAACTCTGTTGGAAAAAAGTGATGCTAATAGACAAACATTATAGCATTGCAAGTTGTAAAGTCTTGTCGATTATTAAGATAGAAGTAGACTACCAGATTCCCAGACAAGATTACGCAGTGCAAATATCAGAAATTGCTTTTGTACAGATTCGATAATGGTTTGAGGCTCCTTATACAATTGTCTCCATAAACAAGAAAAATATTCCAGGATTGGACGTACTAAAGCAACAAGCTACCAAAACATTGGTCATATTCTTTGGACCATCGCTTTATAAAAGATAAGAATGCCTTGTCTTTGTTTGGCAATTCAGTAAAATGGCGTCGCCGAACATAAAAATAGAAGATCATGCTATAACTTAAGGTAGATCGTTAATAAACAGTATGAAATAAAGTTTCAAAGTCACTGCCTTGGGGAACACCGGAAATAACGTCAAAAATATAAGATGGCTCACTCATAATAAAAACTCTCAGTTAGTTAAGTTAAAAAGTTGTGTAATCAAAAATAAAATATTATTAAAATGTTTTAAAATTTATCTTGGGACCCTATTAGAACCAGCTGAGACGTCAATATAATAAAAATACGGTGTAGTGGTGTTGTTGGGTTAAGAAGAATAAGTGGAAAAAAAAACGAATAGGTAATGTTTTGTTTGTGTTTTGTTTGGTTTGTGTTTTTCCTGCAGTATTCCTTATGCTCAAAGGCTATGCTTATTTCTAATGTTATTCTGTTAATTTTTTCGATATGTTTCATAGTTTTGACGCAAGCTAATTGATGAGGAACAACATTGTGTGCTCCTAGATTTGTTAGAAGGCATTTTTCGAAAAACTTAGACAGGCACGAAAAAAACACTTTTTGGTCTGTACGATAATGGAATTGTGTGGTCTTTTCCGGGCTTCGGTTCTGATGGTAACCGAGAATTATGAATAGCACAGTTTGGAAGTTCAATTAAAATTTTCAGGGTTATTTGGCCACCGCCTTTTTCGGTTTCAGTTCCCGAATGACTTTCGCGATCTCATTTGGCTGAAACAATGGAAATAGATTTAAATTTAAAGCAAAAATTTACGCTCTATCTTCGTCGCTGTGGATCCAGCTGCGTAATAAATTCCTTATTATAGTGACTGTTTCGGTTGGGGAGCTCAGATTTGGGTGAGCCCTTCACAGAGGATATGTGTACTGATTGGTTTGTAATGTACCGCAGCAGTCTATTTTCTGTTTCCTGCTTTATATCTCGATTTAGTATGCGAGTGGCTTCCTTAAGCCGTTATTTTGATGACGGCGATCTGTTGGCATGCCAGGTGCGTCGCAGGCGCCCCTTTTCTAGGACTAACCGTTCAATTTGCAGATTCGTTTTGAAGTAGTTGGTTTGCACGTCCCTGCCTTGTGTTGTTAAGATAGTGGCTGCCTCCACGAATATATCTTCAATAGCATCGGTAGAGCAGTCAATGCCCGCTTCGATGTTGAACTGAGGGTTTAATTTGTTCGTCTGTGCGTCGTCTGCCTGTGGGGGTAATCTGTAGTTTTTGTGGTTTGAAGAAGAGTTTTTAGCATTGGCGAAAGGTCTGAAAACAGGTCCGGAACTTTCCTGGGGCCTGATTGCTTTGTATAATAGCCTTCCTTTGGGAGTCACAAGAAGTGATTCCTAGTGTATGTGTTTGGCATTATAGTCCCCTGCAGCTATAAAGCGTTCCCCAAGCAAGTTGTTAAAGTCCATGAATTGTCCTTTAGAAATTGTAAAGCGAGGTGGGCAGTATACAGCAGCAATGGAGAGGTTACTTTTATCCGACTGCAGTTTGATTGACGCGGCTTGCAAGTAATTAATTGCAAGCCTTTGGTGAAACTGGTACTTGATGCGGCTTCTGATTAAATTGCCGGTTCCGCCAACTAGAACATCTATAAAATAGCTTACAGGAAATATCAGCTAAGTCAGATATGCATTGAGACGCCCAAACCATAAAATTGTACAACCCCTGTTTTTTGCCGTGTGGTTTTCGTCACAGTTTACTCATTTCTTCTTTTTTGAATCTTTTTTGTTGGCAGAGCAGTTTGCCGAATTGCTACAAGTTCCAACCCTGAAGTATCCATACTCCTGACAATTCGTGCATTGCACTGGGTCGTCTCTTTTTTGAGGCTCTTCCACCTTATTTTTTATTTTTTGAGCTCCAGCTCGACCCTGAAGAGTGGTTGCGGTAATGATAACTTCCTTGTCGGTTGTGTCGAGCTCGATTCTTGTTAGTACCACTTGGGGGGTTTGCACTGATAACTCCACGCCGTCGGAGTAGGAGTAGCAGTAGGTAGGCATGGTGAGCATGATCGTGCCCTTTAGCTATCGAGCGTTGAGACATACGTGAAGTAACCGTTTCTTAGGCACACGGAGCTTAGTCGCTCTATATTTTTTCTCTATAAGCTTTTTGTAGGGTGACACTAATTTATTATGCATAAATGCACTTGTATGCACTTGTTAAGGCAGCAGGAGCTTGGACCTAAGGCTGAAAAACTATCGAACCCACTGAAAGAAACCAGCAGGCAGTGCACGGCTTTTACAGAGCTTTGGCAACATTTCAAATGCAAAATGTAACAGCCATCGATGAACTGGAGAAGTGTTTTTGGGCTCTCGACTTTTAGCAGTACGACTTTGCAATAGCGTATAGGAAATATCAGATAAACGTGATAGTTGTTAGTAGAACACAAAGGTAGTGAGACGCCCAGCCAATATAAGAATCCGACAGAGCGAGAAAATCGGAATGAAGAAACTGTAATAACGCAATTAGCAGGGCGGAAAACTGGGAGAAAAAATGGCCTGATGTCATGGTCGCGGTGAGCTTAAGCACGTCGGAATACACCGGATACTCCCCGTCCAACCTATTGGAAACTAACCACGAGCGTAGAAAAACACAGTTCAACATCATACACGTACAATATTGACGAATTTCGGCCTAGCCTCGATTTTCGCGCGCTCTTGGGTGGGTCCAACTTTTTGCTATTTCACTGGTTAAAGTTAAATTTATGTATGTTAATAATAAAGTAAAAATGTATACTGCATTCGTCGGAAAGTACGAAAGTCTAATCGGAGAGTCGATCTAGCCATGTCCGTGTGTCCGCATGAACGCTTAGCTAGATGAGTAGGACTTGGCATGCGGATTTCGGGCTTCGTGCGCAAGATTGTTTAACGCAATTCGCGAAAAACTGTAGCGCCTACAGCTTTTATATTAAAAAAAATGTTTTATTGAACGTATGGTCTCATGAACATCTATCGTTTGAGCCAAAAGAACGCCCACCCCAACGTCCACAAGCCGCCTAACAGTATGGCGGAAAGTTTTTATGCCTGAAAGAACATTTTATTTGAAATAAATTAGCCTTATTAATACCTTATATTGCAATAGCAGTTAGAGGCCTTATATTCTTTATCAGCATCACTACACGAGTCAATCTAGCCATGTCCTTCTCACCGTCTGTACTTCCGTTCCTACGCAAAACTGGTAGTACATAAGTCGGAACCAGCCGGATTGGACAGCTATATCTTATAGCTCCCATAAGAATAATCGGAAATTTTTAAAATATTATTTTATTTTTTTAACATTTTTTTTTAGCATATACAAAATGGGACGACTATATCAAATAGCTGCCGTTAAAAAGATCAGAAAATTTGTTGGAAAATAATATAAAATTATATAAATTTTAGCAACTGTGTTTTTTTCGAGTTTTTCGAGAATTTTATACAAATCGGACGAATCACATAGATGTCAAAGAAACAGTCAGAGAAAAAATAAAAAAATTTCTTTGTTTTTAAATTATTGATGCTAGCAACAATCCTTAAAAATTTAACATGGTGTTACTAACGTTGATTATTTCTTATAACTGCAAGGGTATACAAACTTTGGCTTGCCGAAGCTAACGTTTTTTTTTCTTGTTCCCCCCTTAGCGTTCGGACTTATTTAAACAAATTATTTTTTTTCTTTAGGAGTTATAGAATCCGATCCGTTCCGGCTCGTTCAGACTTATGTACTCCCTACAATAAAAAAAAAACTTTTGGGAGGGGTCCTCCTGAAAGCTTTAAAACTGAGAGAATAGTTTGCGTAGAACAAAAGAAGACAGACAGACATGGCTCGACTTTTCTAGTGGTGCTGATTTTAAAAAACCTCTCCATCACTACTTTGTAAACTGTATAATAATATCATTTTACACTTTCTGCAAGGGTATGAAAAACAAGAAAAAAAGTTAACTTCGGCAAGCCAAAGTATGTATACCCCTGCATTTATAAGAAATAATCAACTTTAGTAACGCCATGTGAAAATTTTAATGATTGTTGCTGACTTCAGTGATATTAAAAAAAAATTAGTTCATTCTTTTTTAAGACCATTGGTTTTACATCTATATGCTAGAGTAGTATGATTTTTATTAAATTGAATTCGAAATTCTTAAAAATATGAGAAATTATATTCTTAATATAATAAGATAATATGTCAAAAAGCCCCAAAGCTATAATTTGTTTTATATAATTTTCACACCAATTTTTCGATCGTTCCCATGACAGCTATATGATAAAGTCGTCCGATTTTGATCAAATTTAATATGAAATTCAGAACTAATTAAAAAGTGTTATTTCCAAGCTTAGAAGGCTATTTGTTATTAAACACCAAAGCTACAATTTGTTTCATATTATTTTCCCACCAATTTTCCGATCGTTCTATGACGGCTATATGATATAGTCGTCCGATTTTGATAAAAATTATTTCAAAATTCATAACTAATAAAAAAAAATGTTCTTTTCAAACTTAGAAGAATGTATGTTAAAAAACACAAAAGAACAATTTTTTTCAAAATTTCCGACTAATTTTTCGATTGTTTCTATGACAGCTATATGATGTAGTCGTCCGATTTTGATAATATTTAATTAAAAACCAATCAAAAAATGTTATTTCCAAGCGTAGGAGGTTATATGTTAAAAAAACACCGAATATATAATTTTTTCATATTATTTTACTACTAATTTTCCGATTGTTCATATGGCAACTATATGATTAAGTCGTCTATTTTTGAAAAAATTTTATTCGAAATTAGGAACTCTTTGTAGAAAGTCTTGCTTGTATCAGATTCTATACACCCGCAATGTCGGCAGATATCACTAAAAAGTATAGGCAAGTGGTTTAAAATATCTTCCCGTAGCAGGAAGGAAAAGACTCTATCGACTGAATTTTATGTCGATGTCTTATTAACGGGGCGATCTGAAACAAGAAAGTAAGTCGTCCGAATTTTATTAAACTTAATTAAAAATTATTAAAATACAAAAAATAATATACCCAATTTATAATAATATGTCAAAAAACACGCAAGCTATAATTTATATCATATTATTTTTTCCACAAATTTTCGGATCTGTCATATGGCAGCTATTTGATATAGTCGTCCCATTTTGATAAAATTAAATTCAAAATTCAGAACTAATTTAAAAATTTTATTTACAAGCGTAGGAAGTTTTATGTTAACAAGAAAGGAAGTTAACTTCGGCAAGCCGAAGTTTTTATACACTTGCAGTTATAAGAAATAAGCAACTTTAGTAACACCATGTTAAATTTTTAGGGATTGTTGCTGACTTCAGTGATATAAAACAAATGATTTCATTCTTATTTTTGACCATTTTTTAAATCTATAGAGCAGTCCGATTTGTATACCCTTGCAGAGGGTGTAATGATTGCAACGCAGTGAAGGAGACGTTTCCGACCCCATAAAGTATATATATTCTTGATCGTCTGTCCGTCCGTTTCTACGCAAACTAGTCTCTCAGTTTTAAAGCTATCGGGCTGAAACTTTCCCAAAAGTCTTTTTCTATTGCAGGAAGTATATATGTCGGAACCAGCCGGATCGGACAATTATACCTCATAGCTCCCATAGGAACTATCGGGGAAAACATTTAAAAAAATATATATCTTCGGTGTTATTTAACATATAACCTTCTAAGCTTGGAAATAACATTTTTTAATTAGTTCTGAATTTCGAATTAAATTTTATCAAAATCGGACGATTATGTAATATAGCTGACATAGTAACAATCGGAAAAGTAGTGGTAAAATAATATTGAAAAATTAAATCTTCGGTGTTTCTTAACATACGAGGTGTGTTCAAAAAGTAAGGGACTTTGTATTTTCAAGAAAAACTATTCATTTATTTATCAATATTAATGTTGTCCCCTTCAAAGTAATCCCCCTCAGATACAATACACTTATGCCAACGGTTTTTCCAATCCTCAAAGCACTTCCCATAAGCACTTTCGGTATAGCCTTGAGCTCTTCCAGCGATGCAGTCTTTATCTCTTCAATCGTTGCAAATTTCCGTCCTTTCATAGGTCTCTTTAGTTTTGGGAACAAGAAAAAGTCACATGGCGCCAAATCCGGTGAATATGGTGGCTGAGGCATTAATGTGGTGTTGTATTTGGCCGAAAAATCTCTCACAAGCAAAGATGAGTGAGCAGGGGCATTATCGTGATGCAAAAGCCATGAATTGTTTTTCCATAATTCTGGACGTTTCTTTCGTATTGCTTCTCGCAAACGGCGCATAACTTCCAGATAATACTGTTTATTGACCTTACGATCATATGGTAAGAACTCCTGATGCACCACGCCATGGTAATCGAAGAATACAGTGATCCAAACTTTGACATTTGATCGAACTTGGCGTGCTTTTGACGATTAGGCTTTGGTTTCGATATCATAACCATATACCCATGATTCGTCACCAGTTATGACCCTTTTGAGTAAGTCTGGGTCGTCGTTGACGTCATCCAACAGCTCTTGAGCGATGCTCATGCGACGGTTCTTTTGGTCAAAAATCAGCAATTTTGGAACAAACAGTTTCACTGTATGCCACTGTCAACATTTCAAGTGTTTCGGAGCACTTAATTTTATTTTTTACAAAAAATTTGATGCAAATCCTTTAATCCATATTTTTTGATAGCAAAAAATCGCTGAGCACGCAAAACAACTTGTTACCTTTACGCCTCCCACAACTGAACAAAAAAGGGGATTCAATTGAAACTTGGTACAGATGTTAGGGAAGAGTGTACCAACATAACAAAACAAAAAAATCGATAATCGAAAATATGTTGCCCGCGAAATTTGAAAAGTAACCTTACTTTTTGACTTCTTATAACTTCCTACGCTTGGAAATAACATTTTTTATTTGGTTTTGAATTTTGAATTAAATTTTATCAAAATTGGACGACTATATCATATAGCTGCCATAGGAACGATCGGAAAATTAGTCGGAAAATATGAAATAAAAATTATATCGTTGATGTTTTTTAACATATAACTTTATAAGCTTGAAAATAACATTTTTAAATAGTTCTGAATTTCGAATTAAATTTTTTTAAAATCGGACGACTATATCATATAGCTGCCATAGGAACTATCGGATAATTGGTGGGAAATAATATGAAACGAATTATAGCTTTGGGGTTTTTTGACATATTATTTATAATATTGGGAATATACATTTTTATATTTTTAAGAATTTCGAATTCAATTTAATAAAATTATTGATTATTTTTTAAAACTGCAAGGGTATACAATCTTCGGCTTGCCGAAGTTAACTTCCTTTCTTTTTTTTCAATAAAAACCACAAAAGATAGAAAACAATTGCCTTGGCCAACCATCCCATTATCATGTGACGCCGTGCGCTAGCTTGGCCGAGTGTGGCCTTATCATGTTTTGACACGACTAGCAAAGCCAAGAAGTCCAGCGGTTTGACCGGTGAAATACCTTCTCAAGACATCGTCAACAGCTAAACTAACATTTTCATGCGTTTTTAAACTTGTTCACATTAACATTTTTTAATAAGTTCTGAATTTTGAATTTAATTTTATCAAAATGGGACGACTATATCAAATAGCTGCCGTTAAAAAGATCAGAAAATTTGTTGGAAAATAATATAAAATTATATAAAAATTAGCAACTGTGTTTTTTTCGAGAATTTAGAGTTAAATTTAATACAAATCGGACGAATCACATAGATGTCAAAGAAACAGTCAGAGAAAAAATAAAAAAATGTCTTTGTTTTTAAATTACTGATGCTAGCAACAATCCTTAAAAATTTAACATGGTGTTACTAACGTTGATTATTTCTTATAACTGCAAGGGTATACAAACTTTGGCTTGCCGAAGCTAACGTTTTTTTTTCTTGTTCCCCCCTTAGCGTTCGGACTTATTTAAACAAATTATTTTTTTTCTTTAGGAGTTATAGAATCCGATCCGTTCCGGCTCGTTCAGACTTATGTACTCCATACAATAAAAAAAACTTTTGGGAGGGTCCTCCTGAAAGCTTTAAAACTGAGAGAATAGTTTGCGTAGAACAAAAGAAGACAGACAGACATGGCTCGACTTTTCTAGTGGTGCTGATTTTAAAAAACCTCTCCATCACTACTTTTTAAACTGTATAATAATATCATTTTACACTCTCTGCAAGGGTATGAAAAACAAGAAAAAAAGTTAACTTCGGCAAGCCAAAGTTTGTATACCCCTGCAGTTATAAGAAATAATCAACTTTAGTAACGCCATGTGAAAATTTTAATGATTGCTGCTGACTTCAGTGATATTAAAAAAAAATTAGTTCATTCTTTCTTAAGACCATTGCTTTTACATCTATATGTTAGAGTAGTATGATTTTTATTAAATTGAATTCGAAATTCTTAAAAATATGAGAAATTATATTCTTATTATAATAAGATAATATGTCAAAAAGCCCCAAAGCTATAATTTGTTTTATATAATTTTCACACCAATTTTCCGATCGTTCCTATGACAGCTATATGATAAAGTCGTCCGATTTTGATCAAATTTAATTTAATATGAAATTCAGAACTAATTAAAAAGTGTTATTTCCAAGCTTAGAAGGCTATTTGTCATTAAACACGAAAGCTACAATTTGTTTCATATTATTTTCCCACCAATTTTCCGATCGTTCTATGACGGCTATATGATATAGTCGTCCGATTTTGATAATAATTCTTTCAAAATTCATAACTAATAAAAAAAATGTTCTTTTCAAACTTAGAAGAATGTATGTTAAAAAACACAAAAGAACAATTTTTTTCAAAATTTCCGACTAATTTTTCGATTGTTTCTATGACAGCTATATGATGTAGTCGTCCGATTTTGATAATATTTAATTAAAAACCAATCAAAAAATGTTATTTCCAAGCGTAGGAGGTTATATGTTAAAAAAACACCGAATATATAATTTTTTCATATTATTTTACTACTAATTTTCCGATTGTTCATATGGCAACTATATGATTAAGTCGTCTATTTTTGAAAAAATTTTATTCGAAATTAGGAACTCTTTGTAGAAAGTCTTGCTTGTATCATATTCTATACACCCGCAATGTCGGCAGATATCACTAAAAAGTATAGGCAAGTGGTTTAAAATATCTTCCCGTAGCAGGAAGGAAAAGACTCTATCGACTGAATTTTATGTCGATGTCTTATTAACGGGGCGATCTGAAACAAGAAAGTAAGTCGTCCGAATTTTATTAAACTTAATTAAAAATTATTAAAATACAAAAAATAATATACCCAATTTATAATAATATGTCAAAAAACACGCAAGCTATAATTTATATCATATTATTTTTTCCACAAATTTTCGGATCTGTCCTATGGCAGCTATTTGATATAGTCGTCCCATTTTGATAAAATTAAATTCAAAATTCAGAACTAATTTAAAAATTTTATTTACAAGCGTAGGAAGTTTTATGTTAACAAGAAAGGAAGTTAACTTCGGCAAGCCGAAGTTTTTATACACTTGCAGTTATATGAAATAAGCAACTTTAGTAACACCATGTTAAATTTTTAGGGATTGTTGCTGACTTCAGTGATATAAAACAAATGATTTCATTCTTATTTTTGACCATTTTTTTAAATCTATAGAGCAGTCCGATTTGTATACCCTTGCAGAGGGTGTAATGATTTCAGTCAGAAGTTTGCAACGCAGTGAAGGAGACGTTTCCGACCCCATAAAGTATATATATTCTTGATCGTCTGTCCGTCCGTTTCTACGCAAACTAGTCTCTAAGTTTTAAAGCTATCGGGCTGAAACTTTCCCAACTTCTTTCTATTGCAGGCAGTATATATGTCGGAACCAGCCGGATCGGACAATTATATCTAATAGCTCCCATAGGAACTATCGGGGAAAACATTTAAAAAAATATATATCTTCGGTGTTATTTAACATATAACCTTCTAAGCTTGGAAATAACATTTTTTAATTAGTTCTGAATTTCGAATTAAATTTTATCAAAATCGGACGATTATGTAATATAGCTGACATAGTAACAATCGGAAAAGTAGTGGTAAAATAATATTGAAAAATTAAATCTTCGGTGTTTCTTAACATACGAGGTGTGTTCAAAAAGTGAGGGACTTTGTATTTTCAAGAAAAACTATTAATTTATTTATCAATATTAATGTTGTCCCCTTCAAAGTAATCCCCCTCAGATACAATACACTTATGCCAACGGTTTTTCCAATCCTCAAAGCACTTCCCATAAGCACTTTCGGTATAGCCTTGAGCTCTTACAGCGATGCAGTCTTTATCTCTTCAATCGTTGCAAATTTCCGTCCTTTCATAGGTCTCTTTAGTTTTGGGAACAAGAAAAAGTCAGTGGCTGAGGCATTAATGTGGTGTTGTATTTGGCCAAAAAATCTCTCACAAGCAAAGATGAGTGAGCAGGGGCATTATCGTGATGCAAAAGCCATGAATTGTTTTTCCATAATTCTGGACGTTTCTTTCGTATTGCTTCTCGCAAACGGCGCATAACTTCCAGATAATACTGTTTATTGACCTTACGATCATATGGTAAGAACTCCTGATGCACCACGCCATGGTAATCGAAGAATACAGTGATCCAAACTTTGACATTTGATCGAACTTGGCGTGCTTTTGACGATTAGGCTTTGGTTTCGATATCATAACCATATACCCATGATTCGTCACCAGTTATGACCCTTTTGAGTAAGTCTGGGTCGTCGTTGACGTCATCCAACAGCTCTTGAGCGATGCTCATGCGACGGTTCTTTTGGTCAAAATTCAGCAATTTTGGAACAAACAGTTTCACTGTATGCCACTGTCAACATTTCAAGTGTTTCGGAGCACTTAATTTTATTTTTTACACAAAATTTGATGCAAATCCTTTAATCCATATTTTTTGATAGCAAAAAATCGCTGAGCAGGCAAAACAACTTGTTACCTTTACGCCTCCCACAACTGAACAAAAAAGGGGATTCAATTGAAACTTGGTACAGATGTTAGGGAAGAGTGTACCAACATAACAAAACAAAAAAATCGATAATCGAAAATATGTTGCCCGCGAAATTTGAAAAGTAACCTTACTTTTTGAACACACCTCTTATAACTTCCTACGCTTGGAAATAACATTTTTTATTTGGTTTTGAATTTTGAATTAAATTTTATCAAAATTGGACGACTATATCATATAGCTGCCATAGGAACGATCGGAAAATTAGTCGGAAAATATGAAATAAAAATTATATCGTTGGTGTTTTTTAACATATAACTTTATAAGCTTGAAAATAACATTTTTAAATAGTTCTGAGTTTCGAATTAAATTTTTTTAAAATCGGACGACTATATCATATAGCTGCCATAGGAACTATCGGATAATTGGTGGGAAATAATAT
Source organism: Drosophila biarmipes (assembly GCF_025231255.1). NCBI lineage: Eukaryota > Metazoa > Arthropoda > Insecta > Diptera > Drosophilidae > Drosophila > Drosophila biarmipes. The sequence goes on along the minus strand of NW_026114529.1, from coordinate 3,752,369 downwards.
GAAACGAATTATAGCTTTGGGGTTTTTTGACATATTATTTATAATATTGGGAATATACATTTTTATATTTTTAAGAATTTCGAATTCAATTTAATAAAATTATTGATTATTTTTTAAAACTGCAAGGGTATACAATCTTCGGCTTGCCGAAGTTAACTTCCTTTCTTTTTTTTCAATAAAAACCACAAAAGATAGAAAACAATTGCCTTGGCCAACCATCCCATTATCATGTGACGCCGTGCGCTAGCTTGGCCGAGTGTGGCCTTATCATGTTTTGACACGACTAGCAAAGCCAAGAAGTCCAGCGGTCTGACCGGTGAAATACCTTCTCAAGACATCGTCAACAGCTAAACTAACATTTTCATGCGTTTTTAAACTTGTTCACATTAACATTTTTTAATAAGTTCTGAATTTTGAATTTAATTTTATCAAAATGGGAAATAGCTGCCGTTAAAAAGATCAGAAAATTTGTTGGAAAATAATATAAAATTATATAAATTTTAGCAACTGTGTTTTTTTCGAGTTTTTCGAGAATTTAGAGTTAAATTTAATACAAATCGGACGAATCACATAGATGTCAAAGAAACAGTCAGAGAAAAAATAAAAAAATTTCTTTGTTTTTAAATTACTGATGCTAGCAACAATCCTTAAAAATTAAACATGGTGTTACTAACGTTGATTATTTTTTATAACTGCAAGGGTATACAAACTTTGGCTTGCCGAAGCTAACGTTTTTTTTTCTTGTTCCCCCCTTAGCGTTCGGACTTATTTAAACAAATTATTTTTTTTCTTTAGGAGTTATAGAATCCGATCCGTTCCGGCTCGTTCAGACTTATGTACTCCCTACAATAAAAAAAAACTTTTGGGAGGGGTCCTCCTGAAAGCTTTAAAACTGAGAGAATAGTTTGCGTAGAACAAAAGAAGACAGACAGACATGGCTCGACTTTTCTAGTGGTGCTGATTTTAAAAAACCTCTCCATCACTACTTTGTAAACTGTATAATAATATCATTTTACACTCTCTGCAAGGGTATGAAAAACAAGAAAAAAAGTTAACTTCGGCAAGCCAAAGTTTGTATACCCCTGCAGTTATAAGAAATAATCAACTTTAGTAACGCCATGTGAAAATTTTAATGATTGTTGCTGACTTCAGGGATATTAAAAAAAAATTAGTTCATTCTTTCTTAAGACCATTGCTTTTACATCTATATGTTAGAGTAGTATGATTTTTATTAAATTGAATTCGAAATTCTTAAAAATATGAGAAATTATATTCTTAATATAATAAGATAATATGTCAAAAAGCCCCAAAGCTATAATTTGTTTTGTATAATTTTCACACCAATTTTCCGATCGTTCCTATGACAGCTATATGATAAAGTCGTCCGATTTTGATCAAATTTAATTTAATATGAAATTCAGAACTAATTAAAAAGTGTTATTTCCAAGCTTAGAAGGCTATTTGTCATTAAACACCAAAGCTACAATTTGTTTCATATTATTTTCCCACCAATTTTCCGATTGTTCTATGACGGCTATATGATATAGTCGTCCGATTTTGATAAAAATTATTTCAAAATTCATAACTAATAAAAAAAAATGTTCTTTTCAAACTTAGAAGAATGTATGTTAAAAAACACAAAAGAACAATTTTTTTCAAAATTTCCGACTAATTTTTCGATTGTTTCTATGACAGCTATATGATATAGTCGTCCGATTTTGATAATATTTAATTAAAAACCAATCAAAAAATGTTATTTCCAAGCGTAGGAGGTTATATGTTAAAAAAAACACCGAATATATAATTTTTTCATATTATTTTACTACTAATTTTCCGATTGTTCATATGGCAACTATATGATTAAGTCGTCTATTTTTGAAAAAATTTTATTCGAAATTAGGAACTCTTTGTAGAAAGTCTTGCTTGTATCATATTCTATACACCCGCAATGTCGGCAGATATCACTAAAAAGTATAGGCAAGTGGTTTAAAATATCTTCCCGTAGCAGGAAGGAAAAGACTCTATCGACTGAATTTTATGTCGATGTCTTATTAACGGGGCGATCTGAAACAAGAAAGTAAGTCGTCCGAATTTTATTAAACTTAATTAAAAATTATTAAAATACAAAAAATAATATACCCAATTTATAATAATATGTCAAAAAACACGCAAGCTATAATTTATATCATATTATTTTTTCCACAAATTTTCGGATCTTTCCTATGGCAGCTATTTGATATAGTCGTCCCATTTTGATAAAATTAAATTCAAAATTCAGAACTAATTTAAAAATTTTATTTACAAGCGTAGGATGTTTTCTGTTAACAAGAAAGGAAGTTAATTTCGGCAAGCCGAAGTTTTTATACACTTGCAGTTATAAGAAATAAGCAACTTTAGTAACACCATGTTAAATTTTTAGGGATTGTTGCTGACTTCAGTGATATAAAACAAATGATTTCATTCTTATTTTTGACCATTTTTTTAAATCTATAGAGCAGTCCGATTTGTATACCCTTGCAGAGGGTGTAATGATTTCAGTCAGAAGTTTGCAACGCAGTGAAGGAGACGTTTCCGACCCCATAAAGTATATATATTGTTGATCGTCTGTCCGTCCGTTTCTACGCAAACTAGTCTCTCAGTTTTAAAGCTATCGGGCTGAAACTTTCCCAAAAGTCTTCTTTCTATTGCAGGTAGTATATATGTCGGAACCAGCCGGATCGGACAATTATATCTCATAGCTCCCATAGGAACTATCGGGGAAAACATTTAAAAAAATATATATCTTCGGTGTTATTTAACATATAACCTTCTAAGCTTGGAAATAACATTTTTTAATTAGTTCTGAATTTCGAATTAAATTTTATCAAAATCGGACGATTATGTAATATAGCTGCCATAGTAACAATCGGAAAAGTAGTGGTAAAATAATATTGAAAAATTAAATCTTCGGTGTTTCTTAACATACGAGGTGTGTTCAAAAAGAAAGGGACTTTATATTTTCAAGAAAAATTATTAATTTATTTATCAATATTAATGTTGTCCCCTTCAAAGTAATTTCCCTCAGATACAATACACTTATGCCAACGGTTTTTCCAATCCTCAAACCACTTCCCATAAGCACTTTCGGTATAGCCTTGAGCTCTTCCAGCGATGCAGTCTTTATCTCTTTAATCGTTGCAAATCTCCGTCCTTTCATAGGTCTCTTTAGTTTTGGGAACAAGAAAAAGTCACATGGGTTCAAGTCCGGTGAATATGGTGGCTGAGGCATTAATGTGGTGTTGTATTTGGCCAAAAAATCTCTCACAAGCTAAGATGAGTGAGCAGGGGCATTATCGTGATGCAAAAGCCATAAATTGTTTTTCCATAATTCTGGACGTTTCTTTCGTATTGCTTCTCGCAAACGGCGCATAACTTCCAGATAATACTGTTTATTGACCTTACGATCATATGGTATGATGCACCACGCCATGGTAATCGAAGAATACAGTGATCCAAACTTTGACATTTGATCGAACTTGTCGTGCTTTTGACGATTAGGCTTTGGTTTCGATATCATAACCATATACCCATGATTCGTCACCAGTTATGACCCTTTTGAGTAAGTCTGGGTCGTCGTTGACGTCATCCAACAGCTCTTGAGCGATGCTCATGCGACGGTTCGATAATCGATAATCGAAAATATGTTGCCCGCGAAATTTGAAAAGTAACCTTACTTTTTGACTTCTTATAACTTCCTACGCTTGGAAATAACATTTTTTATTTGGTTTTGAATTTTGAATTAAATTTTATCAAAATTGGACGACTATATCATATAGCTGCCATAGGAACGATCGGAAAATTAGTCGGAAAATATGAAATAAAAATTATATCGTTGGTGTTTTTTAACATATAACTTTATAAGCTTGAAAATAACATTTTTAAATAGTTCTGAATTTCGAATTAAATTTTTTTAAAATCGGACGACTATATCATATAGCTGCCATAGGAACTATCGGATAATTGGTGGGAAATAATATGAACCGAATTATAGCTTTGGGGTTTTTTGACATATTATTTATAATATTGGGAATATACATTTTTATATTTTTAAGAATTTCGAATTCAATTTAATAAAATTATTGATTATTTTTTAAAACTGCAAGGGTATACAATCTTCGGCTTGCCGAAGTTAACTTCCTTTCTTTTTTTTCAATAAAAACCACAAAAGATAGAAAACAATTGCCTTGGCCAACCATCCCATTATCATGTGACGCCGTGCGCTAGCTTGGCCGAGTGTGGCCTTATCATGTTTTGACACGACTAGCAAAGCCAAGAAGTCCAGCGGTCTGACCGGTGAAATACCTTCTCAAGACATCGTCAACAGCTAAACTAACATTTTCATGCGTTTTTGAACTTGTTCTAACGATGACTAAGCTTCTTATGCGTGTATTGATTTTCAAAATAATACAAAGTTTTTATACACTTGCAGTTATAAGAAATAAGCAACTTTAGTAACACCATGTTAAATTTTTAGGGATTGTTGCTGACTTCAGTGATATAAAACAAATGATTTCATTCTTATTTTTGACCATTTTTTTAAATCTATAGAGCAGTCCGATTTGTATACCCTTGCAGAGGGTGTAATGATTTCAGTCAGAAGTTTGCAACGCAGTGAAGGAGACGTTTCCGACCCCATAAAGTATATATATTGTTGATCGTCTGTCCGTCCGTTTCTACGCAAACTAGTCTCTCAGTTTTAAAGCTATCGGGCTGAAACTTTCCCAAAAGTCTTCTTTCTATTGCAGGTAGTATATATGTCGGAACCAGCCGGATCGGACAATTATATCTCATAGCTCCCATAGGAACTATCGGGGAAAACATTTAAAAAAATATATATCTTCGGTGTTATTTAACATATAACCTTCTAAGCTTGGAAATAACATTTTTTAATTAGTTCTGAATTTCGAATTAAATTTTATCAAAATCGGACGATTATGTAATATAGCTGCCATAGTAACAATCGGAAAAGTAGTGGTAAAATAATATTGAAAAATTAAATCTTCGGTGTTTCTTAACATACGAGGTGTGTTCAAAAAGAAAGGGACTTTGTATTTTCAAGAAAAATTATTAATTTATTTATCAATATTAATGTTGTCCCCTTCAAAGTAATTTCCCTCAGATACAATACACTTATGCCAACGGTTTTTCCAATCCTCAAACCACTTCCCATAAGCACTTTCGGTATAGCCTTGAGCTCTTCCAGCGATGCAGTCTTTATCTCTTTAATCGTTGCAAATCTCCGTCCTTTCATAGGTCTCTTTAGTTTTGGGAACAAGAAAAAGTCACATGGGTTCAAGTCCGGTGAATATGGTGGCTGAGGCATTAATGTGGTGTTGTATTTGGCCAAAAAATCTCTCACAAGCTAAGATGAGTGAGCAGGGGCATTATCGTGATGCAAAAGCCATAAATTGTTTTTCCATAATTCTGGACGTTTCTTTCGTATTGCTTCTCGCAAACGGCGCATAACTTCCAGATAATACTGTTTATTGACCTTACGATCATATGGTATGATGCACCACGCCATGGTAATCGAAGAATACAGTGATCCAAACTTTGACATTTGATCGAACTTGTCGTGCTTTTGACGATTAGGCTTTGGTTTCGATATCATAACCATATACCCATGATTCGTCACCAGTTATGACCCTTTTGAGTAAGTCTGGGTCGTCGTTGACGTCATCCAACAGCTCTTGAGCGATGCTCATGCGACGGTTCGATAATCGATAATCGAAAATATGTTGCCCGCGAAATTTGAAAAGTAACCTTACTTTTTGACTTCTTATAACTTCCTACGCTTGGAAATAACATTTTTTATTTGGTTTTGAATTTTGAATTAAATTTTATCAAAATTGGACGACTATATCATATAGCTGCCATAGGAACGATCGGAAAATTAGTCGGAAAATATGAAATAAAAATTATATCGTTGGTGTTTTTTAACATATAACTTTATAAGCTTGAAAATAACATTTTTAAATAGTTCTGAATTTCGAATTAAATTTTTTTAAAATCGGACGACTATATCATATAGCTGCCATAGGAACTATCGGATAATTGGTGGGAAATAATATGAACCGAATTATAGCTTTGGGGTTTTTTGACATATTATTTATAATATTGGGAATATACATTTTTATATTTTTAAGAATTTCGAATTCAATTTAATAAAATTATTGATTATTTTTTAAAACTGCAAGGGTATACAATCTTCGGCTTGCCGAAGTTAACTTCCTTTCTTTTTTTTCAATAAAAACCACAAAAGATAGAAAACAATTGCCTTGGCCAACCATCCCATTATCATGTGACGCCGTGCGCTAGCTTGGCCGAGTGTGGCCTTATCATGTTTTGACACGACTAGCAAAGCCAAGAAGTCCAGCGATCTGACCGGTGAAATACCTTCTCAAGACATCGTCAACAGCTAAACTAACATTTTCATGCGTTTTTGAACTTGTTCTAACGATGACTAAGCTTCTTATGCGTGTATTGATTTTCAAAATAATACAAAGTTTTTATACACTTGCAGTTATAAGAAATAAGCAACTTTAGTAACACCATGTTAAATTTTTAGGGATTGTTGCTGACTTCAGTGATATAAAACAAATGATTTCATTCTTATTTTTGACCATTTTTTTAAATCTATAGAGCAGTCCGATTTGTATACCCTTGCAGAGGGTGTAATGATTTCAGTCAGAAGTTTGCAACGCAGTGAAGGAGACGTTTCCGACCCCATAAAGTATATATATTGTTGATCGTCTGTCCGTCCGTTTCTACGCAAACTAGTCTCTCAGTTTTAAAGCTATCGGGCTGAAACTTTCCCAAAAGTCTTCTTTCTATTGCAGGTAGTATATATGTCGGAACCAGCCGGATCGGACAATTATATCTCATAGCTCCCATAGGAACTATCGGGGAAAACATTTAAAAAAATATATATCTTCGGTGTTATTTAACATATAACCTTCTAAGCTTGGAAATAACATTTTTTAATTAGTTCTGAATTTCGAATTAAATTTTATCAAAATCGGACGATTATGTAATATAGCTGCCATAGTAACAATCGGAAAAGTAGTGGTAAAATAATATTGAAAAATTAAATCTTCGGTGTTTCTTAACATACGAGGTGTGTTCAAAAAGAAAGGGACTTTGTATTTTCAAGAAAAATTATTAATTTATTTATCAATATTAATGTTGTCCCCTTCAAAGTAATTTCCCTCAGATACAATACACTTATGCCAACGGTTTTTCCAATCCTCAAACCACTTCCCATAAGCACTTTCGGTATAGCCTTGAGCTCTTCCAGCGATGCAGTCTTTATCTCTTTAATCGTTGCAAATCTCCGTCCTTTCATAGGTCTCTTTAGTTTTGGGAACAAGAAAAAGTCACATGGGTTCAAGTCCGGTGAATATGGTGGCTGAGGCATTAATGTGGTGTTGTATTTGGCCGAAAAATCTCTCACAAGCAAAGATGAGTGAGCAGGGGCATTATCGTGATGCAAAAGCCATGAATTGTTTTTCCATAATTCTGGACGTTTCTTTCGTATTGCTTCTCGCAAACGGCGCATAACTTCCAGATAATACTGTTTATTGACCTTACGATCATATGGTAAGAACTCCTGATGCACCACGCCATGGTAATCGAAGAATACAGTGATCCAAACTTTGACATTTGATCGAACTTGGCGTGCTTTTGACGATTAGGCTTTGGTTTCGATATCATAACCATATACCCATGATTCGTCACCAGTTATGACCCTTTTGAGTAAGTCTGGGTCGTCGTTGACGTCATCCAACAGCTCTTGAGCGATGCTCATGCGACGGTTCGATAATCGATAATCGAAAATATGTTGCCCGCGAAATTTGAAAAGTAACCTTACTTTTTGACTTCTTATAACTTCCTACGCTTGGAAATAACATTTTTTATTTGGTTTTGAATTTTGAATTAAATTTTATCAAAATTGGACGACTATATCATATAGCTGCCATAGGAACGATCGGAAAATTAGTCGGAAAATATATGGTGTTTTTTAACATATAACTTTATAAGCTTGAAAATAACATTTTTAAATAGTTCTGAATTTCGAATTAAATTTTTTTAAAATCGGACGACTATATCATATAGCTGCCATAGGAACTATCGGATAATTGGTGGGAAATAATATGAACCGAATTATAGCTTTGGGGTTTTTTGACATATTATTTATAATATTGGGAATATACATTTTTATATTTTTAAGAATTTCGAATTCAATTTAATAAAATTATTGATTATTTTTTAAAACTGCAAGGGTATACAATCTTCGGCTTGCCGAAGTTAACTTCCTTTCTTTTTTTTCAATAAAAACCACAAAAGATAGAAAACAATTGCCTTGGCCAACCATCCCATTATCATGTGACGCCGTGCGCTAGCTTGGCCGAGTGTGGCCTTATCATGTTTTGACACGACTAGCAAAGCCAAGAAGTCCAGCGGTCTGACCGGTGAAATACCTTCTCAAGACATCGTCAACAGCTAAACTAACATTTTCATGCGTTTTTGAACTTGTTCTAACGATGACTAAGCTTCTTATGCGTGTATTGATTTTCAAAATAATACAAAGTTTTTATACACTTGCAGTTATAAGAAATAAGCAACATTAGTAACACCATGTTAAATTTTTAGACATTGTTGCTGACTTCAGTGATATAAAACAAATGATTTCATTCTTATTTTTGACCATTTTTTTAATTCTATAGAGCAGTCCGATTTGTATACCCTTGAAGAGGGTGTAATGATTTCAGTCAGAAGTTTGCAACGCAGTGAAGGAGACGTTTCCGACCCCATAAAGTATATATATTCTTGATCGTCTGTCCGTCCGTTTCTACGCAAACTAGTCTCTCAGTTTTAAAGCTATTGGGCTGAAACTTTCCCAAAAGTCTTCTTTCTATTGCAGGTAGTATATATGTCGGAACCAGCCGGATCGGACAATTATATCTCATAGCTCCCATAGGAACTATCGGGGAAAACATTTAAAAAAATATATATCTTCGGTGTTATTTAACATATAACCTTCTAAGCTTGGAAATAACATTTTTTAATTAGTTCTGAATTTCGAATTAAATTTTATCAAAATCGGACGATTATGTAATATAGCTGCCATAGTAACAATCGGAAAAGTAGTGGTAAAATAATATTGAAAAATTAAATCTTCGGTGTTTCTTAACATACGAGGTGTGTTCAAAAAGTAAGGGACTTTGTATTTTCAAGAAAAATTATTAATTTATTTATCAATATTAATGTTGTCCCCTTCAAAGTAATCCCCCTCAAATACAATACACTTATGCCAACGGTTTTTCCAATCCTCAAAGCACTTCCCATAAGCACTTTCGGTATAGCCTTGAGCTCTTCCAGCGATGCAGTCTTTATCTCTTCAATCGTTGCAAATCTCCGTCCTTTCATAGGTCTCTTTAGTTTTGGGAACAAGAAAAAGTCACATGGGGTCAAGTCCGGTGAATATGGTGGCTGAGGCATTAATGTGGTGTTGTATTTGGCCAAAAAATCTCTCACAAGCAAAGATGAGTGAGCAGGGGCATTATCGTGATGCAAAAGCCATGAATTGTTTTTCCATAATTCTGGACGTTTCTTTCGTATTGCTTCTCGCAAACGGCGCATAACTTCCAGATAATACTGTTTATTGACCTTACGATCATATGGTAAGAACTCCTGATGCACCACGCCATGGTAATCGAAGAATACAGTGATCCAAACTTTGACATTTGATCGAACTTGTCGTGCTTTTGACGATTAGGCTTTGGTTTCGATAACATAACCATATACCCATGATTCGTCACCAGTTATGACCCTTTTGAGTAAGTCTGGGTCGTCGTTGACGTCATCCAACAGCTCTTGAGCGATGCTCATGCGACGGTTCGATAATCGATAATCGAAAATATGTTGCCCGCGAAATTTGAAAAGTAACCTTACTTTTTGACTTCTTATAACTTCCTACGCTTGGAAATAACATTTTTTATTTGGTTTTGAATTTTGAATTAAATTTTATCAAAATTGGACGACTATATCATATAGCTGCCATAGGAACGATCGGAAAATTAGTCGGAAAATATGAAATAAAAATTATATCGTTGGTGTTTTTTAACATATAACTTTATAAGCTTGAAAATAACATTTTTAAATAGTTCTGAATTTCGAATTAAATTTTTTTAAAATCGGACGACTATATCATATAGCTGCCATAGGAACTATCGGATAATTGGTGGGAAATAATATGAAACGAATTATAGCTTTGGGGTTTTTTGACATATTATTTATAATATTGGGAATATACATTTTTATATTTTTAAGAATTTCGAATTCAATTTAATAAAATTATTGATTATTTTTTAAAACTGCAAGGTATACAATCTTCGGCTTGCCGAAGTTAACTTCCTTTCTTTTTTTTCAATAAAAACCACAAAAGATAGAAAACAATTGCCTTGGCCAACCATCCCATTATCATGTGACGCCGTGCGCTAGCTTGGCCGAGTGTGGCCTTATCATGTTTTGACACGACTAGCAAAGCCAAGAAGTCCAGCGGTCTGACCGGTGAAATACCTTCTCAAGACATCGTCAACAGCTAAACTAACATTTTCATGCGGTTTTGAACTTGTTCACATTAACATTTTTTAATAAGTTCTGAATTTTGAATTTAATTTTATCAAAATGGGACGACTATATCAAATAGCTGCCGTTAAAAAGATCAGAAAATTTGTTGGAAAATAATATAAAATTATATAAATTTTAGCAACTGTGTTTTTTTCGAGTTTTTCGAGAATTTAGAGTTAAATTTAATACAAATCGGACGAATCACATAGATGTCAAAGAAACAGTCAGAGAAAAAATAAAAAAATTTTTTTGTTTTTAAATTACTGATGCTAGCAACAATCCTTAAAAATTTAACATGGTGTTACTAACGTTGATTATTTTTTATAACTGCAAGGGTATACAAACTTTGGCTTGCCGAAGCTAACGTTTTTTTTTCTTGTTCCCCCCTTAGCGTTCGGACTTATTTAAACAAATTATTTTTTTTCTTTAGGAGTTATAGAATCCGATCCGTTCCGGCTCGTTCAGACTTATGTACTCCATACAATAAAAAAAAACTTTTGGGAGGGTCCTCCTGAAAGCTTTAAAACTGAGAGAATAGTTTGCGTAGAACAAAAGAAGACAGACAGACATGGCTCGACTTTTCTAGTGGTGCTGATTTTAAAAAACCTCTCCATCACTACTTTGTAAACTGTATAATAATATCATTTTACACTCTCTGCAAGGGTATGAAAAACAAGAAAAAAAGTTAACTTCGGCAAGCCAAAGTTTGTATACCCCTGCAGTTATAAGAAATAATCAACTTTAGTAACGCCATGTGAAAATTTTAATGATTGCTGCTGACTTCAGTGATATTAAAAAAAAATTAGTTCATTCTTTCTTAAGACCATTGCTTTTACATCTATATGTTAGAGTAGTATGATTTTTATTAAATTGAATTCGAAATTCTTAAAAATATGAGAAATTATATTCTTATTATAATAAGATAATATGTCAAAAAGCCCCAAAGCTATAATTTGTTTTATATAATTTTCACACCAATTTTCCGATCGTTCCTATGACAGCTATATGATAAAGTCGTCCGATTTTGATCAAATTTAATTTAATATGAAATTCAGAACTAATTAAAAAGTGTTATTTCCAAGCTTAGAAGGCTATTTGTCATTAAACACCAAAGCTACAATTTGTTTCATATTATTTTCCCACCAATTTTCCGATTGTTCTATGACGGCTATATGATATAGTCGTCCGATTTTGATAAAAATTATTTCAAAATTCATAACTAATAAAAAAAAATGTTCTTTTCAAACTTAGAAGAATGTATGTTAAAAAACACAAAAGAACAATTTTTTTCAAAATTTCCGACTAATTTTTCGATTGTTTCTATGACAGCTATATGATATAGTCGTCCGATTTTGATAATATTTAATTAAAAACTAATCAAAAAATGTTATTTCCAAGCGTAGGAGGTTATATGTTAAAAAAAACACCGAATATATAATTTTTTCATATTATTTTACTACTAATTTTCCGATTGTTCATATGGCAACTATATGATTAAGTCGTCTATTTTTGAAAAAATTTTATTCGAAATTAGGAACTCTTTGTAGAAAGTCTTGCTTGTATCATATTCTATACACCCGCAATGTCGGCAGATATCACTAAAAAGTATAGGCAAGTGGTTTAAAATATCTTCCCGTAGCAGGAAGGAAAAGACTCTATCGACTGAATTTTATGTCGATGTCTTATTAACGGGGCGATCTGAAACAAGAAAGTAAGTCGTCCGAATTTTATTAAACTTAATTAAAAATTATTAAAATACAAAAAATAATATACCCAATTTATAATAATATGTCAAAAAACACGCAAGCTATAATTTATATCATATTATTTTTTCCACAAATTTTCGGATCTGTCCTATGGCAGCTATTTGATATAGTCGTCCCATTTTGATAAAATTAAATTCAAAATTCAGAACTAATTTAAAAATTTTATTTACAAGCGTAGGAAGTTTTATGTTAACAAGAAAGGAAGTTAACTTCGGCAAGCCGAAGTTTTTATACACTTGCAGTTATATGAAATAAGCAACTTTAGTAACACCATGTTAAATTTTTAGGGATTGTTGCTGACTTCAGTGATATAAAACAAATGATTTCATTCTTATTTTTGACCATTTTTTTAAATCTATAGAGCAGTCCGATTTGTATACCCTTGCAGAGGGTGTAATGATTTCAGTCAGAAGTTTGCAACGCAGTGAAGGAGACGTTTCCGACCCCATAAAGTATATATATTGTTGATCGTCTGTCCGTCCGTTTCTACGCAAACTAGTCTCTCAGTTTTAAAGCTATCGGGCTGAAACTTTCCCAAAAGTCTTCTTTCTATTGCAGGTAGTATATATGTCGGAACCAGCCGGATCGGACAATTATATCTCATAGCTCCCATAGGAACTATCGGGGAAAACATTTAAAAAAATATATATCTTCGGTGTTATTTAACATATAACCTTCTAAGCTTGGAAATAACATTTTTTAATTAGTTCTGAATTTCGAATTAAATTTTATCAAAATCGGACGATTATGTAATATAGCTGCCATAGTAACAATCGGAAAAGTAGTGGTAAAATAATATTGAAAAATTAAATCTTCGGTGTTTCTTAACATACGAGGTGTGTTCAAAAAGAAAGGGACTTTGTATTTTCAAGAAAAATTATTAATTTATTTATCAATATTAATGTTGTCCCCTTCAAAGTAATTTCCCTCAGATACAATACACTTATGCCAACGGTTTTTCCAATCCTCAAAGCACTTCCCATAAGCACTTTCGGTATAGCCTTGAGCTCTTCCAGCGATGCAGTCTTTATCTCTTTAATCGTTGCAAATCTCCGTCCTTTCATAGGTCTCTTTAGTTTTGGGAACAAGAAAAAGTCACATGGGTTCAAGTCCGGTGAATATGGTGGCTGAGGCATTAATGTGGTGTTGTATTTGGCCAAAAAATCTCTCACAAGCAAAGATGAGTGAGCAGGGGCATTATCGTGATGCAAAAGCCATAAATTGTTTTTCCATAATTCTGGACGTTTCTTTCGTATTGCTTCTCGCAAACGGCGCATAACTTCCAGATAATACTGTTTATTGACCTTACGATCATATGGTATGATGCACCACGCCATGGTAATCGAAGAATACAGTGATCCAAACTTTGACATTTGATCGAACTTGTCGTGCTTTTGACGATTAGGCTTTGGTTTCGATAACATAACCATATACCCATGATTCGTCACCAGTTATGACCCTTTTGAGTAAGTCTGGGTCGTCGTTGACGTCATCCAACAGCTCTTGAGCGATGCTCATGCGACGGTTCGATAATCGATAATCGAAAATATGTTGCCCGCGAAATTTGAAACGTAACCTACTTTTTGACTTCTTATAACTTCCTACGCTTGGAAATAACATTTTTTATTTGGTTTTGAATTTTGAATTAAATTTTATCAAAATTGGACGACTATATCATATAGCTGCCATAGGAACGATCGGAAAATTAGTCGGAAAATATGAAATAAAAATTATATCGTTGGTGTTTTTTAACATATAACTTTATAAGCTTGAAAATAACATTTTTAAATAGTTCTGAATTTCGAATTAAATTTTTTTAAAATCGGACGACTATATCATATAGCTGCCATAGGAACTATCGGATAATTGGTGGGAAATAATATGAACCGAATTATAGCTTTGGGGTTTTTTGACATATTATTTATAATATTGGGAATATACATTTTTATATTTTTAAGAATTTCGAATTCAATTTAATAAAATTATTGATTATTTTTTAAAACTGCAAGGGTATACAATCTTCGGCTTGCCGAAGTTAACTTCCTTTCTTTTTTTTCAATAAAAACCACAAAAGATAGAAAACAATTGCCTTGGCCAACCATCCCATTATCATGTGACGCCGTGCGCTAGCTTGGCCGAGTGTGGCCTTATCATGTTTTGACACGACTAGCAAAGCCAAGAAGTCCAGCGGTCTGACCGGTGAAATACCTTCTCAAGACATCGTCAACAGCTAAACTAACATTTTCATGCGTTTTTGAACTTGTTCTAACGATGACTAAGCTTCTTATGCGTGTATTGATTTTCAAAATAATACAAAGTTTTTATACACTTGCAGTTATAAGAAATAAGCAACATTAGTAACACCATGTTAAATTTTTAGACATTGTTGCTGACTTCAGTGATATAAAACAAATGATTTCATTCTTATTTTTGACCATTTTTTTAAATCTATAGAGCAGTCCGATTTGTATACCCTTGCAGAGGGTGTAATGATTTCAGTCAGAAGTTTGCAACGCAGTGAAGGAGACGTTTCCGACCCCATAAAGTATATATATTCTTGATCGTCTGTCCGTCCGTTTCTACGCAAACTAGTCTCTAAGTTTTAAAGCTATCGGGCTGAAACTTTCCCAACTTCTTTCTATTGCAGGTAGTATATATGTCGGAACCAGCCGGATCGGACAATTATATCTCATAGCTCCCATAGGAACTATCGGGGAAAACATTTAAAAAAATATATATCTTCGGTGTTATTTAACATATAACCTTCTAAGCTTGGAAATAACATTTTTTAATTAGTTCTGAATTTCGAATTAAATTTTATCAAAATCGGACGATTATGTAATATAGCTGCCATAGTAACAATCGGAAAAGTAGTGGTAAAATAATATTGAAAAATTAAATCTTCGGTGTTTCTTAACATACGAGGTGTGTTCAAAAAGAAAGGGACTTTGTATTTTCAAGAAAAATTATTAATTTATTTATCAATATTAATGTTGTCCCCTTCAAAGTAATTTCCCTCAGATACAATACACTTATGCCAACGGTTTTTCCAATCCTCAAACCACTTCCCATAAGCACTTTCGGTATAGCCTTGAGCTCTTCCAGCGATGCAGTCTTTATCTCTTTAATCGTTGCAAATCTCCGTCCTTTCATAGGTCTCTTTAGTTTTGGGAACAAGAAAAAGTCACATGGGTTCAAGTCCGGTGAATATGGTGGCTGAGGCATTAATGTGGTGTTGTATTTGGCCAAAAAATCTCTCACAAGCAAAGATGAGTGAGCAGGGGCATTATCGTGATGCAAAAGCCATAAATTGTTTTTCCATAATTCTGGACGTTTCTTTCGTATTGCTTCTCGCAAACGGCGCATAACTTCCAGATAATACTGTTTATTGACCTTACGATCATATGGTATGATGCACCACGCCATGGTAATCGAAGAATACAGTGATCCAAACTTTGACATTTGATCGAACTTGTCGTGCTTTTGACGATTAGGCTTTGGTTTCGATAACATAACCATATACCCATGATTCGTCACCAGTTATGACCCTTTTGAGTAAGTCTGGGTCGTCGTTGACGTCATCCAACAGCTCTTGAGCGATGCTCATGCGACGGTTCGATAATCGATAATCGAAAATATGTTGCCCGCGAAATTTGAAACGTAACCTACTTTTTGACTTCTTATAACTTCCTACGCTTGGAAATAACATTTTTTATTTGGTTTTGAATTTTGAATTAAATTTTATCAAAATTGGACGACTATATCATATAGCTGCCATAGGAACGATCGGAAAATTAGTCGGAAAATATGAAATAAAAATTATATCGTTGGTGTTTTTTAACATATAACTTTATAAGCTTGAAAATAACATTTTTAAATAGTTCTGAATTTCGAATTAAATTTTTTTAAAATCGGACGACTATATCATATAGCTGCCATAGGAACTATCGGATAATTGGTGGGAAATAATATGAACCGAATTATAGCTTTGGGGTTTTTTGACATATTATTTATAATATTGGGAATATACATTTTTATATTTTTAAGAATTTCGAATTCAATTTAATAAAATTATTGATTATTTTTTAAAACTGCAAGGGTATACAATCTTCGGCTTGCCGAAGTTAACTTCCTTTCTTTTTTTTCAATAAAAACCACAAAAGATAGAAAACAATTGCCTTGGCCAACCATCCCATTATCATGTGACGCCGTGCGCTAGCTTGGCCGAGTGTGGCCTTATCATGTTTTGACACGACTAGCAAAGCCAAGAAGTCCAGCGGTCTGACCGGTGAAATACCTTCTCAAGACATCGTCAACAGCTAAACTAACATTTTCATGCGTTTTTGAACTTGTTCTAACGATGACTAAGCTTCTTATGCGTGTATTGATTTTCAAAATAATACAAAGTTTTTATACACTTGCAGTTATAAGAAATAAGCAACTTTAGTAACACCATGTTAAATTTTTAGGGATTGTTGCTGACTTCAGTGATATAAAACAAATGATTTCATTCTTATTTTTGACCATTTTTTTAAATCTATAGAGCAGTCCGATTTGTATACCCTTGCAGAGGGTGTAATGATTTCAGTCAGAAGTTTGCAACGCAGTGAAGGAGACGTTTCCGACCCCATAAAGTATATATATTGTTGATCGTCTGTCCGTCCGTTTCTACGCAAACTAGTCTCTCAGTTTTAAAGCTATCGGGCTGAAACTTTCCCAAAAGTCTTCTTTCTATTGCAGGTAGTATATATGTCGGAACCAGCCGGATCGGACAATTATATCTCATAGCTCCCATAGGAACTATCGGGGAAAACATTTAAAAAAATATATATCTTCGGTGTTATTTAACATATAACCTTCTAAGCTTGGAAATAACATTTTTTAATTAGTTCTGAATTTCGAATTAAATTTTATCAAAATCGGACGATTATGTAATATAGCTGCCATAGTAACAATCGGAAAAGTAGTGGTAAAATAATATTGAAAAATTAAATCTTCGGTGTTTCTTAACATACGAGGTGTGTTCAAAAAGAAAGGGACTTTGTATTTTCAAGAAAAATTATTAATTTATTTATCAATATTAATGTTGTCCCCTTCAAAGTAATTTCCCTCAGATACAATACACTTATGCCAACGGTTTTTCCAATCCTCAAACCACTTCCCATAAGCACTTTCGGTATAGCCTTGAGCTCTTCCAGCGATGCAGTCTTTATCTCTTTAATCGTTGCAAATCTCCGTCCTTTCATAGGTCTCTTTAGTTTTGGGAACAAGAAAAAGTCACATGGGTTCAAGTCCGGTGAATATGGTGGCTGAGGCATTAATGTGGTGTTGTATTTGGCCGAAAAATCTCTCACAAGCAAAGATGAGTGAGCAGGGGCATTATCGTGATGCAAAAGCCATGAATTGTTTTTCCATAATTCTGGACGTTTCTTTCGTATTGCTTCTCGCAAACGGCGCATAACTTCCAGATAATACTGTTTATTGACCTTACGATCATATGGTAAGAACTCCTGATGCACCACGCCATGGTAATCGAAGAATACAGTGATCCAAACTTTGACATTTGATCGAACTTGGCGTGCTTTTGACGATTAGGCTTTGGTTTCGATATCATAACCATATACCCATGATTCGTCACCAGTTATGACCCTTTTGAGTAAGTCTGGGTCGTCGTTGACGTCATCCAACAGCTCTTGAGCGATGCTCATGCGACGGTTCGATAATCGATAATCGAAAATATGTTGCCCGCGAAATTTGAAAAGTAACCTTACTTTTTGACTTCTTATAACTTCCTACGCTTGGAAATAACATTTTTTATTTGGTTTTGAATTTTGAATTAAATTTTATCAAAATTGGACGACTATATCATATAGCTGCCATAGGAACGATCGGAAAATTAGTCGGAAAATATATGGTGTTTTTTAACATATAACTTTATAAGCTTGAAAATAACATTTTTAAATAGTTCTGAATTTCGAATTAAATTTTTTTAAAATCGGACGACTATATCATATAGCTGCCATAGGAACTATCGGATAATTGGTGGGAAATAATATGAACCGAATTATAGCTTTGGGGTTTTTTGACATATTATTTATAATATTGGGAATATACATTTTTATATTTTTAAGAATTTCGAATTCAATTTAATAAAATTATTGATTATTTTTTAAAACTGCAAGGGTATACAATCTTCGGCTTGCCGAAGTTAACTTCCTTTCTTTTTTTTCAATAAAAACCACAAAAGATAGAAAACAATTGCCTTGGCCAACCATCCCATTATCATGTGACGCCGTGCGCTAGCTTGGCCGAGTGTGGCCTTATCATGTTTTGACACGACTAGCAAAGCCAAGAAGTCCAGCGGTCTGACCGGTGAAATACCTTCTCAAGACATCGTCAACAGCTAAACTAACATTTTCATGCGTTTTTGAACTTGTTCTAACGATGACTAAGCTTCTTATGCGTGTATTGATTTTCAAAATAATACAAAGTTTTTATACACTTGCAGTTATAAGAAATAAGCAACATTAGTAACACCATGTTAAATTTTTAGACATTGTTGCTGACTTCAGTGATATAAAACAAATGATTTCATTCTTATTTTTGACCATTTTTTTAATTCTATAGAGCAGTCCGATTTGTATACCCTTGAAGAGGGTGTAATGATTTCAGTCAGAAGTTTGCAACGCAGTGAAGGAGACGTTTCCGACCCCATAAAGTATATATATTCTTGATCGTCTGTCCGTCCGTTTCTACGCAAACTAGTCTCTCAGTTTTAAAGCTATTGGGCTGAAACTTTCCCAAAAGTCTTCTTTCTATTGCAGGTAGTATATATGTCGGAACCAGCCGGATCGGACAATTATATCTCATAGCTCCCATAGGAACTATCGGGGAAAACATTTAAAAAAATATATATCTTCGGTGTTATTTAACATATAACCTTCTAAGCTTGGAAATAACATTTTTTAATTAGTTCTGAATTTCGAATTAAATTTTATCAAAATCGGACGATTATGTAATATAGCTGCCATAGTAACAATCGGAAAAGTAGTGGTAAAATAATATTGAAAAATTAAATCTTCGGTGTTTCTTAACATACGAGGTGTGTTCAAAAAGTAAGGGACTTTGTATTTTCAAGAAAAATTATTAATTTATTTATCAATATTAATGTTGTCCCCTTCAAAGTAATCCCCCTCAAATACAATACACTTATGCCAACGGTTTTTCCAATCCTCAAAGCACTTCCCATAAGCACTTTCGGTATAGCCTTGAGCTCTTCCAGCGATGCAGTCTTTATCTCTTCAATCGTTGCAAATCTCCGTCCTTTCATAGGTCTCTTTAGTTTTGGGAACAAGAAAAAGTCACATGGGGTCAAGTCCGGTGAATATGGTGGCTGAGGCATTAATGTGGTGTTGTATTTGGCCAAAAAATCTCTCACAAGCAAAGATGAGTGAGCAGGGGCATTATCGTGATGCAAAAGCCATGAATTGTTTTTCCATAATTCTGGACGTTTCTTTCGTATTGCTTCTCGCAAACGGCGCATAACTTCCAGATAATACTGTTTATTGACCTTACGATCATATGGTAAGAACTCCTGATGCACCACGCCATGGTAATCGAAGAATACAGTGATCCAAACTTTGACATTTGATCGAACTTGTCGTGCTTTTGACGATTAGGCTTTGGTTTCGATAACATAACCATATACCCATGATTCGTCACCAGTTATGACCCTTTTGAGTAAGTCTGGGTCGTCGTTGACGTCATCCAACAGCTCTTGAGCGATGCTCATGCGACGGTTCGATAATCGATAATCGAAAATATGTTGCCCGCGAAATTTGAAAAGTAACCTTACTTTTTGACTTCTTATAACTTCCTACGCTTGGAAATAACATTTTTTATTTGGTTTTGAATTTTGAATTAAATTTTATCAAAATTGGACGACTATATCATATAGCTGCCATAGGAACGATCGGAAAATTAGTCGGAAAATATGAAATAAAAATTATATCGTTGGTGTTTTTTAACATATAACTTTATAAGCTTGAAAATAACATTTTTAAATAGTTCTGAATTTCGAATTAAATTTTTTTAAAATCGGACGACTATATCATATAGCTGCCATAGGAACTATCGGATAATTGGTGGGAAATAATATGAAACGAATTATAGCTTTGGGGTTTTTTGACATATTATTTATAATATTGGGAATATACATTTTTATATTTTTAAGAATTTCGAATTCAATTTAATAAAATTATTGATTATTTTTTAAAACTGCAAGGTATACAATCTTCGGCTTGCCGAAGTTAACTTCCTTTCTTTTTTTTCAATAAAAACCACAAAAGATAGAAAACAATTGCCTTGGCCAACCATCCCATTATCATGTGACGCCGTGCGCTAGCTTGGCCGAGTGTGGCCTTATCATGTTTTGACACGACTAGCAAAGCCAAGAAGTCCAGCGGTCTGACCGGTGAAATACCTTCTCAAGACATCGTCAACAGCTAAACTAACATTTTCATGCGGTTTTGAACTTGTTCACATTAACATTTTTTAATAAGTTCTGAATTTTGAATTTAATTTTATCAAAATGGGACGACTATATCAAATAGCTGCCGTTAAAAAGATCAGAAAATTTGTTGGAAAATAATATAAAATTATATAAATTTTAGCAACTGTGTTTTTTTCGAGTTTTTCGAGAATTTAGAGTTAAATTTAATACAAATCGGACGAATCACATAGATGTCAAAGAAACAGTCAGAGAAAAAATAAAAAAATTTCTTTGTTTTTAAATTACTGATGCTAGCAACAATCCTTAAAAATTTAACATGGTGTTACTAACGTTGATTATTTTTTATAACTGCAAGGGTATACAAACTTTGGCTTGCCGAAGCTAACGTTTTTTTTTCTTGTTCCCCCCTTAGCGTTCGGACTTATTTAAACAAATTATTTTTTTTCTTTAGGAGTTATAGAATCCGATCCGTTCCGGCTCGTTCAGACTTATGTACTCCATACAATAAAAAAAAACTTTTGGGAGGGTCCTCCTGAAAGCTTTAAAACTGAGAGAATAGTTTGCGTAGAACAAAAGAAGACAGACAGACATGGCTCGACTTTTCTAGTGGTGCTGATTTTAAAAAACCTCTCCATCACTACTTTGTAAACTGTATAATAATATCATTTTACACTCTCTGCAAGGGTATGAAAAACAAGAAAAAAAGTTAACTTCGGCAAGCCAAAGTTTGTATACCCCTGCAGTTATAAGAAATAATCAACTTTAGTAACGCCATGTGAAAATTTTAATGATTGCTGCTGACTTCAGTGATATTAAAAAAAAATTAGTTCATTCTTTCTTAAGACCATTGCTTTTACATCTATATGTTAGAGTAGTATGATTTTTATTAAATTGAATTCGAAATTCTTAAAAATATGAGAAATTATATTCTTATTATAATAAGATAATATGTCAAAAAGCCCCAAAGCTATAATTTGTTTTATATAATTTTCACACCAATTTTCCGATCGTTCCTATGACAGCTATATGATAAAGTCGTCCGATTTTGATCAAATTTAATTTAATATGAAATTCAGAACTAATTAAAAAGTGTTATTTCCAAGCTTAGAAGGCTATTTGTCATTAAACACCAAAGCTACAATTTGTTTCATATTATTTTCCCACCAATTTTCCGATTGTTCTATGACGGCTATATGATATAGTCGTCCGATTTTGATAAAAATTATTTCAAAATTCATAACTAATAAAAAAAAATGTTCTTTTCAAACTTAGAAGAATGCATGTTAAAAAACACAAAAGAACAATTTTTTTTTTTAAAATTTCCGACTAATTTTTCGATTGTTTCTATGACAGCTATATGATATAGTCGTCCGATTTTGATAATATTTAATTAAAAACTAATCAAAAAATGTTATTTCCAAGCGTAGGAGGTTATATGTTAAAAAAAACACCGAATATATAATTTTTTCATATTATTTTACTACTAATTTTCCGATTGTTCATATGGCAACTATATGATTAAGTCGTCTATTTTTGAAAAAATTTTATTCGAAATTAGGAACTCTTTGTAGAAAGTCTTGCTTGTATCATATTCTATACACCCGCAATGTCGGCAGATATCACTAAAAAGTATAGGCAAGTGGTTTAAAATATCTTCCCGTAGCAGGAAGGAAAAGACTCTATCGACTGAATTTTATGTCGATGTCTTATTAACGGGGCGATCTGAAACAAGAAAGTAAGTCGTCCGAATTTTATTAAACTTAATTAAAAATTATTAAAATACAAAAAATAATATACCCAATTTATAATAATATGTCAAAAAACACGCAAGCTATAATTTATATCATATTATTTTTTCCACAAATTTTCGGATCTGTCCTATGGCAGCTATTTGATATAGTCGTCCCATTTTGATAAAATTAAATTCAAAATTCAGAACTAATTTAAAAATTTTATTTACAAGCGTAGGAAGTTTTATGTTAACAAGAAAGGAAGTTAACTTCGGCAAGCCGAAGTTTTTATACACTTGCAGTTATATGAAATAAGCAACTTTAGTAACACCATGTTAAATTTTTAGGGATTGTTGCTGACTTCAGTGATATAAAACAAATGATTTCATTCTTATTTTTGACCATTTTTTAAATCTATAGAGCAGTCCGATTTGTATACCCTTGCAGAGGGTGTAATGATTTCAGTCAGAAGTTTGCAACGCAGTGAAGGAGACGTTTCCGACCCCATAAAGTATATATATTGTTGATCGTCTGTCCGTCCGTTTCTACGCAAACTAGTCTCTCAGTTTTAAAGCTATCGGGCTGAAACTTTCCCAAAAGTCTTCTTTCTATTGCAGGTAGTATATATGTCGGAACCAGCCGGATCGGACAATTATATCTCATAGCTCCCATAGGAACTATCGGGGAAAACATTTAAAAAAATATATATCTTCGGTGTTATTTAACATATAACCTTCTAAGCTTGGAAATAACATTTTTTAATTAGTTCTGAATTTCGAATTAAATTTTATCAAAATCGGACGATTATGTAATATAGCTGCCATAGTAACAATCGGAAAAGTAGTGGTAAAATAATATTGAAAAATTAAATCTTCGGTGTTTCTTAACATACGAGGTGTGTTCAAAAAGAAAGGGACTTTGTATTTTCAAGAAAAATTATTAATTTATTTATCAATATTAATGTTGTCCCCTTCAAAGTAATTTCCCTCAGATACAATACACTTATGCCAACGGTTTTTCCAATCCTCAAACCACTTCCCATAAGCACTTTCGGTATAGCCTTGAGCTCTTCCAGCGATGCAGTCTTTATCTCTTTAATCGTTGCAAATCTCCGTCCTTTCATAGGTCTCTTTAGTTTTGGGAACAAGAAAAAGTCACATGGGTTCAAGTCCGGTGAATATGGTGGCTGAGGCATTAATGTGGTGTTGTATTTGGCCAAAAAATCTCTCACAAGCAAAGATGAGTGAGCAGGGGCATTATCGTGATGCAAAAGCCATAAATTGTTTTTCCATAATTCTGGACGTTTCTTTCGTATTGCTTCTCGCAAACGGCGCATAACTTCCAGATAATACTGTTTATTGACCTTACGATCATATGGTATGATGCACCACGCCATGGTAATCGAAGAATACAGTGATCCAAACTTTGACATTTGATCGAACTTGTCGTGCTTTTGACGATTAGGCTTTGGTTTCGATAACATAACCATATACCCATGATTCGTCACCAGTTATGACCCTTTTGAGTAAGTCTGGGTCGTCGTTGACGTCATCCAACAGCTCTTGAGCGATGCTCATGCGACGGTTCGATAATCGATAATCGAAAATATGTTGCCCGCAAAATTTGAAACGTAACCTACTTTTTGACTTCTTATAACTTCCTACGCTTGGAAATAACATTTTTTATTTGGTTTTGAATTTTGAATTAAATTTTATCAAAATTGGACGACTATATCATATAGCTGCCATAGGAACGATCGGAAAATTAGTCGGAAAATATGAAATAAAAATTATATCGTTGGTGTTTTTTAACATATAACTTTATAAGCTTGAAAATAACATTTTTAAATAGTTCTGAATTTCGAATTAAATTTTTTTAAAATCGGACGACTATATCATATAGCTGCCATAGGAACTATCGGATAATTGGTGGGAAATAATATGAACCGAATTATAGCTTTGGGGTTTTTTGACATATTATTTATAATATTGGGAATATACATTTTTATATTTTTAAGAATTTCGAATTCAATTTAATAAAATTATTGATTATTTTTTAAAACTGCAAGGGTATACAATCTTCGGCTTGCCGAAGTTAACTTCCTTTCTTTTTTTTCAATAAAAACCACAAAAGATAGAAAACAATTGCCTTGGCCAACCATCCCATTATCATGTGACGCCGTGCGCTAGCTTGGCCGAGTGTGGCCTTATCATGTTTTGACACGACTAGCAAAGCCAAGAAGTCCAGCGGTCTGACCGGTGAAATACCTTCTCAAGACATCGTCAACAGCTAAACTAACATTTTCATGCGTTTTTGAACTTGTTCTAACGATGACTAAGCTTCTTATGCGTGTATTGATTTTCAAAATAATACAAAGTTTTTATACACTTGCAGTTATAAGAAATAAGCAACATTAGTAACACCATGTTAAATTTTTAGACATTGTTGCTGACTTCAGTGATATAAAACAAATGATTTCATTCTTATTTTTGACCATTTTTTTAAATCTATAGAGCAGTCCGATTTGTATACCCTTGCAGAGGGTGTAATGATTTCAGTCAGAAGTTTGCAACGCAGTGAAGGAGACGTTTCCGACCCCATAAAGTATATATATTCTTGATCGTCTGTCCGTCCGTTTCTACGCAAACTAGTCTCTAAGTTTTAAAGCTATCGGGCTGAAACTTTCCCAACTTCTTTCTATTGCAGGTAGTATATATGTCGGAACCAGCCGGATCGGACAATTATATCTAATAGCTCCCATAGGAACTATCGGGGAAAACATTTAAAAAAATATATATCTTCGGTGTTATTTAACATATAACCTTCTAAGCTTGGAAATAACATTTTTTAATTAGTGCTGAATTTCGAATTAAATTTTATCAAAATCGGACGATTATGTAATATAGCTGACATAGTAACAATCGGAAAAGTAGTGGTAAAATAATATTGAAAAATTAAATCTTCGGTGTTTCTTAACATACGAGGTGTGTTCAAAAAGTGAGGGACTTTGTATTTTCAAGAAAAACTATTAATTTATTTATCAATATTAATGTTGTCCCCTTCAAAGTAATCCCCCTCAGATACAATACACTTATGCCAACGGTTTTTCCAATCCTCAAAGCACTTCCCATAAGCACTTTCGGTATAGCCTTGAGCTCTTCCAGCGATGCAGTCTTTATCTCTTCAATCGTTGCAAATTTCCGTCCTTTCATAGGTCTCTTTAGTTTTGGGAACAAGAAAAAGTCAGTGGCTGAGGCATTAATGTGGTGTTGTATTTGGCCAAAAAATCTCTCACAAGCAAAGATGAGTGAGCAGGGGCATTATCGTGATGCAAAAGCCATGAATTGTTTTTCCATAATTCTGGACGTTTCTTTCGTATTGCTTCTCGCAAACGGCGCATAACTTCCAGATAATACTGTTTATTGACCTTACGATCATATGGTAAGAACTCCTGATGCACCACGCCATGGTAATCGAAGAATACAGTGATCCAAACTTTGACATTTGATCGAACTTGTCGTGCTTTTGACGATTAGGCTTTGGTTTCGATATCATAACCATATACCCATGATTCGTCACCAGTTATGACCCTTTTGAGTAAGTCTGGGTCGTCGTTGACGTCATCCAACAGCTCTTGAGCGATGCTCATGCGACGGTTCTTTTGGTCAAAATTCAGCAATTTTGGAACAAACAGTTTCACTGTATGCCACTGTCAACATTTCAAGTGTTTCGGAGCACTTAATTTTATTTTTTACACAAAATTTGATGCAAATCCTTTAATCCATATTTTTTGATAGCAAAAAATCGCTGAGCACGCAAAACAACTTGTTACCTTAACGCCTCCCACAACTGAACAAAAAAGGGGATTCAATTGAAACTTGGTACAGATGTTAGGGAAGAGTGTACCAACATAACAAAACAAAAAAAATGATAATCGAAAATATGTTGCCCGCGAAATTTGAAAAGTAACCTTACTTTTTGAACACACCTCTTATAACTTCCTACGCTTGGAAATAACATTTTTTATTTGGTTTTGAATTTTGAATTAAATTTTATCAAAATTGGACGACTATATCATATAGCTGCCATAGGAACAATCGGAAAATTAGTCGAAAAATATGAAATAAAAATTATATCGTTGGTGTTTTTTAACATATAACTTTATAAGCTTGAAAATAACATTTTTAAATAGTTCTGAATTTCGAATTAAATTTTTTTAAAATCGGACGACTATATCATATAGCTGCCATAGGAACTATCGGATAATTGGTGGGAAATAATATGAAACGAATTATAGCTTTGGGGTTTTTTGACATATTATTTATAATATTGGGAATATACATTTTTATATTTTTAAGAATTTCGAATTCAATTTAATAAAATTATTGATTATTTTTTAAAACTGCAAGGTATACAATCTTCGGCTTGCCGAAGTTAACTTCCTTTCTTTTTTTCAATAAAAACCACAAAAGATAGAAAACAATTGCCTTGGCCAACCATCCCATTATCATGTGACGCCGTGCGCTAGCTTGGCCGAGTGTGGCCTTATCATGTTTTGACACGACTAGCAAAGCCAAGAAGTCCAGCGGTCTGACCGGTGAAATACCTTCTCAAGACATCGTCAACAGCTAAACTAACATTTTCATGCGTTTTTGAACTTGTTCACATTAACATTTTTTAATAAGTTCTGAATTTTGAATTTAATTTTATCAAAATGGGACGACTATATCAATAGCTGCCGTTAAAAAGATCAGAAAATTTGTTGGAAAATAATATAAAATTATATAAATTTTAGCAACTGTGTTTTTTTTCGAGTTTTTCGAGAATTTAGAGTTAAATTTAATACAAATCGGACGAATCACATAGATGTCAAAGAAACAGTCACAGAAAAAATGAAAAAATTTCTTTGTTTTTAAATTACTGATGCTAGCAACAATCCTTAAAAATTTAACATGGTGTTACTAACGTTGATTATTTCTTATAACTGCAAGGGTATACAAACTTTGGCTTGCCGAAGCTAACGTTTTTTTTTTCTTGTTCCCCCCCTAGCGGTCGGACTTTTTTAAACAAATTATTGTTTTTTCTTTAGGAGTTATAGAATCCGATCCGTTCCGGCTCGTTCAGACTTATGTACTCCCTACAATAAAAAAAAACTTTTGGGAGGGGTCCTCCTGAAAGCTTTAAAACTGAGAGAATAGTTTGCGTAGAACAAGAGAAGACAGACAGACATGGCTAGATCGACTTTTCTAGTGGTGCTGATTTTAAAAAACCTCTCCATCACTACTTTGTAAACTGTATAATAATATCATTTTACACTCTCTGCAAGGGTATGAAAAACAAGAAAAAAAGTTAACTTCGGCAAGCCAAAGTTTGTATACCCCTGCAGTTATAAGAAATAATCAACTTTAGTAACGCCATGTGAAAATTTTAATGATTGTTGCTGACTTCAGTGATATTAAAAAAAAATTAGTTCATTCTTTTTTAAGACCATTGGTTTTACATCTATATGTTAGAGTAGTATGATTTTTATTAAATTGAATTCGAAATTCTTAAAAATATGAGAAATTATATTCTTAATATAATAAGATAATATGTCAAAAAGCCCCAAAGCTATAATTTGTTTTATATAATTTTCACACCAATTTTTCGATCGTTCCCATGACAGCTATATGATAAAGTCGTCCGATTTTGATCAAATTTAATATGAAATTCAGAACTAATTAAAAAGGGTTATTTCCAAGCTTAGAAGGCTATTTGTCATTAAACACCAAAGCTACAATTTGTTTCATATTATTTTCCCACCAATTTTCCGATCGTTCTATGACGGCTATATGATATAGTCGTCCGATTTTGATAAAAATTATTTCAAAATTCATAACTAATAAAAAAAAATGTTCTTTTCAAACTTAGAAGAATGTATGTTAAAAAACACAAAAAAACAATTTTTTCCAAAATTTCCGACTAATTTTTCGATTGTTTCTATGACAGCTATATGATGTAGTCGTCCGATTTTGATAATATTTAATTAAAAACCAATCAAAAAATGTTATTTCCAAGCGTAGGAGGTTATATGTTAAAAAAACACCGAATATATAATTTTTTCATATTATTTTACTACTAATTTTCCGATTGTTCATATGGCAACTATATGATTAAGTCGTCTATTTTTGAAAAAATTTTATTCGAAATTAGGAACTCTTTGTAGAAAGTCTTGCTTGTATCAGATTCTATACACCCGCAATGTCGGCAGATATCACTAAAAAGTATAGGCAAGTGGTTTAAAATATCTTCCCGTAGCAGGAAGGAAAAGACTCTATCGACTGAATTTTATGTCGATGTCTTATTAACGGGGCGATCTGAAACAAGAAAGTAAGTCGTCCGAATTTTATTAAACTTAATTAAAAATTATTAAAATACAAAAAATAATATACCCAATTTATAATAATATGTCAAAAAACACGCAAGCTATAATTTATATCATATTATTTTTTCCACAAATTTTCGGATCTTTCCTATGGCAGCTATTTGATATAGTCGTCCCATTTTGATAAAATTAAATTCAAAATTCAGAACTAATTTAAAAATTTTATTTACAAGCGTAGGAAGTTTTATGTTAACAAGAAAGGAAGTTAACTTCGGCAAGCCGAAGTTTTTATACACTTGCAGTTATATGAAATAAGCAACTTTAGTAACACCATGTTAAATTTTTAGGGATTGTTGCTGACTTCAGTGATATAAAACAAATGATTTCATTCTTATTTTTGACCATTTTTTTAAATCTATAGAGCAGTCCGATTTGTATACCCTTGCAGAGGGTGTAATGATTTCAGTCAGAAGTTTGCAACGCAGTGAAGGAGACGTTTCCGACCCCATAAAGTATATATATTGTTGATCGTCTGTCCGTCTGTTTCTACGCAAACTAGTCTCTCAGTTTTAAAGCTATCGGGCTGAAACTTTCCCAAAAGTCTTCTTTCTATTGCAGGTAGTATATATGTCGGAACCAGCCGGATCGGACAATTATATCTCATAGCTCCCATAGGAACTATCGGGGAAAACATTTAAAAAAATATATATCTTCGGTGTTATTTAACATATAACCTTCTAAGCTTGGAAATAACATTTTTTAATTAGTTCTGAATTTCGAATTAAATTTTATCAAAATCGGACGATTATGTAATATAGCTGACATAGTAACAATCGGAAAAGTAGTGGTAAAATAATATTGAAAAATTAAATCTTCGGTGTTTCTTAACATACGAGGTGTGATCAAAAAGTGAGGGACTTTGTATTTTCAAGAAAAACTATTAATTTATTTATCAATATTAATGTTGTCCCCTTCAAAGTAATCCCCCTCAGATACAATACACTTATGCCAACGGTTTTTCCAATCCTCAAAGCACTTCCCATAAGCACTTTCGGTATAGCCTTGAGCTCTTCCAGCGATGCAGTCTTTATCTCTTCAATCGTTGCAAATTTCCGTCCTTTCATAGGTCTCTTTAGTTTTGGGAACAAGAAAAAGTCAGTGGCTGAGGCATTAATGTGGTGTTGTATTTGGCCAAAAAATCTCTCACAAGCAAAGATGAGTGAGCAGGGGCATTATCGTGATGCAAAAGCCATGAATTGTTTTTCCATAATTCTGGACGTTTCTTTCGTATTGCTTCTCGCAAACGGCGCATAACTTCCAGATAATACTGTTTATTGACCTTACGATCATATGGTAAGAACTCCTGATGCACCACGCCATGGTAATCGAAGAATACAGTGATCCAAACTTTGACATTTGATCGAACTTGTCGTGCTTTTGACGATTAGGCTTTGGTTTCGATATCATAACCATATACCCATGATTCGTCACCAGTTATGACCCTTTTGAGTAAGTCTGGGTCGTCGTTGACGTCATCCAACAGCTCTTGAGCGATGCTCATGCGACGGTTCTTTTGGTCAAAATTCAGCAATTTTGGAACAAACAGTTTCACTGTATGCCACTGTCAACATTTCAAGTGTTTCGGAGCACTTAATTTTATTTTTTACACAAAATTTGATGCAAATCCTTTAATCCATATTTTTTGATAGCAAAAAATCGCTGAGCACGCAAAACAACTTGTTACCTTTACGCCTCCCACAACTGAACAAAAAAGAATATTCAATTGAAACTTGGTACAGATGTTAGGGAAGAGTGTACCAACATAACAAAACAAAAAAATCGATAATCGAAAATATGTTGCCCCCGAAATTTGAAAAGTAACCTTACTTTTTGACTTCTTATAACTTCCTACGCTTGGAAATAACATTTTTTATTTGGTTTTGAATTTTGAATTAAATTTTATCAAAATTGGACGACTATATCATATAGCTGCCATAGGAACGATCGGAAAATTAGTCGGAAAATATGAAATAAAAATTATATCGTTGGTGTTTTTTAACATATAACTTTATAAGCTTGAAAATAACATTTTAACATTTAACAATTAAATTTTTTTTAAATCGGACGACTATATCATATAGCTGCCATAGGAACTATCGGATAATTGGTGGGAAATAATATGAAACGAATTATAGCTTTGGGGTTTTTTGACATATTATTTATAATATTGGGAATATACATTTTTATATTTTTAAGAATTTCGAATTCAATTTAATAAAATTATTGATTATTTTTTAAAACTGCAAGGGTATACAATCTTCGGCTTGTCGAAGTTAACTTCCTTTCTTTTTTTTTCAATAAAAACCACAAAAGATAGCAAACAATTGCCTTGGCCAACCATCCCATTATCATGTGACGCCGTGCGCTAGCTTGGCCGAGTGTGGCCTTATCATGTTTTGACACGACTAGCAAAGCCAAGAAGTCCAGCGGTCTGACCGGTGAAATACCTTCTCAAGACATCGTCAACAGCTAAACTAACATTTTCATGCGTTTTTGAACTTGTTCTAATGATGACCAAGCTTCTTATGCGTGTATTGATTTTCAAAATAATACATTTTTAATTCAGTTCCTATTTTTTTATTTAAAAAAAAAAATTAAAAAATAATTTTTCTATATTATGCCTTTAATTTGATTTCCTAGCTGTTTTAAATAATTTAATTTTGTAACGGCAGTCGTTTTAATACATTTTCTAATCTAGCTATAAAGGAAAGTGACAACGAAGGTACTGTATTTTTCGCGACAGATAGCAGAACTATTATACGAAGAGCTGTTTTACATCATGCAGATTTCTCAGAAAAAGCTGTTTTAAGTTTTAACACTTTGAATAGTCTTTTGCAAAACTAAAAAAGGTATGTTTTACTTATTAACACTTCGTTGATTCTAGCACACAAATGGTTTGCCAGATAAGTGTACTATAGTTATCACATTTCTTTGCGTGGCCAGATGAGGCCGCTTTGAGAAAACGTTTGAAAAATCCGGCAGTTATCGGATCCGATCCGATCCGGGTCGTTCCGACTTGTATTTTTTGGAATGATTTTATCCTAAAAGCTCTAAAACAGACACTCTAGTTGGCGTAAAACAAAGAAAGACAGGTGGACATGACTAAATCGATTCACGTATTCATCCTGATCAAGAATATAATAATTACAAAGATCCGATTTTTTCGTTTTCGGCAATCAAATTCGCTACTTAATTTAAATTATACACTATTTTGATTTTTCTGTGATTATTTTTAATCACCTTCTAAATCTTAAGTCGCGAGCGTTTAGTCAGATCGATCTCTCAAAGTTGTTGTTGAATAAGCACAGCATGAACAACGCATCAGAGAACCGTCAACAGAAAAAAAAAAGGAAGATATCTGTTGGGAACAAAAATAATCAATAATAAGCTTTTTACCATCGTGTTATATTTTCAGGACCTTCAAATGAAAAGCAGAGTAAGATGTTCTGAATTGGTAAATGCGGCTATTGTCGTGTCCTGATTCTCGCGCAGTGTAGTTGCCGGCTAGTCGTCGAATATCCCAGGGAGGGGATACACTCACACGAAGTCATTTCGCTATTACATTGTATTTTAAACCTTTCTTTGAAATTATAAAATTTAACAAGCCTACCTAGGTACCGAAGGACTTTACAAGGAACATATATCACTGTGGACGGCAGTAGTGACGAAGCGCACCAAATGGGTGAGTGAAGGCGACTACTGTACATACACGAAGAAATGAAGATCTAGAGAAATCATTCGATGGTTTGGAGTGATACAGCAATCGAAAAGTATCGCAAAAACTAAAGGAATTGGAATACCAAGACTTAAAAAAGAACAACTTGTGTGGCAAAAAAGTGGTGAAAGTGTAAAAGTTAAAATTTTGAAAATTTGATCTCCTGCTATCAACCTAGTTGTATTCTCAATTAAAATACGCGACGAATGACACCTCAACTGTCGGATGCTCCGTTCAAAAGTACTACGAAAAACAAGATTTTCGGGTTCCTTTCAAATTGAAAATTGTATCTTGTTTGTCAGTTTGTACCAAAGCGTTATTTTAGAGTCCTGAAAATTCTAGACGATGTTAAAAAGCTCAATGAAAGAAACATCAGTTTTACCACTACTCGAAAAACTAGATAGTTTGGCGAGTAAACAGCTATAAATAGCTACATTTTGTATACCCGTAACATGTGAAGTACTGAAGCTAGAAAGGTATTTCGAAATATACACGATTTGTCTAAATACCACCGTTTAAAAATTATGGGCAAAACTTTTAGTTTTATATACATTTTTTTATCCTTTTTAAATGAAATGTTAAGTTAAGATTCCTCAACTTTTGGCAAACGACACATTCTTGCAAAAATTGCCGTTTCAAAGTTATTAATCAAGAAGCAGTTGAGAACATCCTACACTGCCTGAGCATGCAAATTCAAACTAAAACTTCTGATATCAAACAAAAACATCTCTTACCGAGGTAAAAATATAGTGACGACTTCACCTTCAACAATGAAAAGTTTTGATATCAACTTCTGATATCAACTTTTAAGTAAATATTTTTCTATATTTTTACATTCAGCACGCTTGATTAAAATCAAACAATCGTATTAAATTGCAGCGTGCCGAATGTAAACAAGGAAGAACGCTATAGTCGAGTGCCTCGACTATCAGATACCCGTTACACAGCTTGGGGGTGCAAAATAGAAATAGAGATATATAAGCAGCAAATAAATATTTTAAAGCGCCACCTACCGGCTATTTTGGTATATGTTATGTGGGCGACAGACAGTTTCAAGCGCTGTAGCCGCTAAGCTTGGCAGACATGTTTTTAGGCCAATCGAAAAATTTTAATGAGACAAATTCAGTAAACCAAAAAAATGTCTAGGAAGACAATGTGTCCACCGCAGTTTTGGGCGGTTTGTGGGCGTTAGAGTGGGCGTGTCAAATTTTTAATGGGTCAATCATTAGATATTAATGAGACAAATACGTTTTGGAAAAAAAAAATTTTCTGGCCTGTCAATTGTGGCCACCACAGCATTGGGCGGTTGGTGAATATTCGAGTGGTCGTGGCACATTTTTTGGGTCAATTGATAGGTATTGAAGAGGCAAACACATTTCTGTTAAAATTTATTTAAATCATAAAAACTGTAGGCGCTACTAATTTTCTCAAATTGTGAGCGTGGCACCCCGCTTAAACAAACTTGCGCTGCGTAGGAAGCCTGCATGTCAAGTTCGACTGTTTTACCTCTTATAGTTTCCGAGATTTCAGCGTTCATAGGGACGGACATGGGCACGGGCATGGCTAGATCGACTCGTCTAGTGATACTGACCAATAATGTATATACTTTATGGGGTCGGAAACACATCCTTCTTCCTGTTATAGTATACCCTTTTACTCTACGAGTAAAGGGTATAAAAATATAGAAAGTGTATTTATTTAGTAGAATAAATATTATATATATAGTGGCCAATTTTCGTGCTGAAAAATCGTTTTCCTCCTGGTGGCTGGTCTTCGTCTGGGCTCATGCGAATCACAAATACCTCACTCATTCGCCAATAGAACCGTATGCAACCACTTATTTTCGCCTTTTAATTAACCTTTACCGGATTTATGCCTATTGTTATCAGGACTAACGTAAACAACTTTGTCTAATTCCTCATATGTGTATGCTTTTTGCAATTTAACACATAACAAGCACACTACGGTTTTGATGCTCGTCACAGAACAGGAGTGGGGGATGTGCGTGTGCTGCTGATTGTACTACTCAAATTTTGTCATAGATTTCTTGTCCCGG
Source organism: Drosophila biarmipes (assembly GCF_025231255.1). Classification (NCBI taxonomy): domain Eukaryota; kingdom Metazoa; phylum Arthropoda; class Insecta; order Diptera; family Drosophilidae; genus Drosophila; species Drosophila biarmipes. The sequence continues at coordinate 3,717,495 of NW_026114529.1, read as the reverse complement.
TAAGTATCGAATCGCTTGGGCCTTTAACTTGTAACGCTTCGCTACTTCCTTGTGTTCCTTTTTTTTATTTTCTATCTGTATAGCTGTTGTCGTTCAGATCTGGGCAATTGGGCTATCTCAGCTCATTCAGAGCTTTCAACTTGTAAGCCAGCGAGTAATCTTTTTCATTCGTAAACATATGTTGTCCGCACATGGCAAAGTACGGCGAAGTTCCGGTGCTCCTATGGATGGATGACCTCAGCGGCGCTTGTATGTCCGCTAAGTGTTTATCCCATCGCATTTGGTCGTCTTGCTTACACGGATTGGGTTCATCTCTCCGATGCATTGGATTGTGTTGCGAATCTCCCTTTCCTCATGTATGTAATTACACCAAAAAGTTTCCGGAACTCAAAATTGGGTAAATATTTTTTCTTGCAAGAATTGGATTGCAGCTGTCGATGTCGCTTTTAGCCACACAAAATTGGTTAGGTAAGCCAACGCGATAAATAACATTGTATTTCCTCGACAAGATCACGGATACTTTCCTAGTTAATCCAACTTTTAAATGTCTGTCCTTACCTCCTTTCACATCACTGGTCGCTTTATCTGCGTTGTGCTTTTTTTTTCTTATAGTGTTCGCATGGTGCTACAAATTCTCGGACTTGAAGTACCATTGTGGGCCAGTAATATGAGGGTGGTCCGATAAGTACTTTGCGTCAAAAAAACAGATCATTTTTCAAAAAATGTTATGTTACGATACGTTTTCTCGAGGTCTGCAAAATTCAAATTTCTCTTGCGATAATGACGCCATCGGGCGGTGACCCCCAACTCAAGAGGCAGATCGGATGGCTATGTCGGACTTGTCAGGCTTTAAGATTTCCCTAAGCTTCTTCAACACCTTGATTTGGCTACCTCGAAATTTTTTTACTCTTCTGGAATTATTATTATATAAATATTATTATTATATAAATATTATTATTATATAAATATTATTATTATATATATTATTATTATAGAAAACTCCTTCTCTGAACGCAGGTATGTGGAAGATTGCGACGTAAATTTGGTACCCATATATGTAGCAAAACAGTCATAAAACCCAAGAAGAAGAATGAGAAGCATTCCAGAAGAGTAAAAAAATTGCGAGGTAGCCAAATCAAGGTGTTGAAGAAGCTTAGGGAAATCTTAAAGCCTGACAGGTCCGATATAGCCATCCGATCAGTCAAAAAAAGTAAGTCGGGGGATCTGCCTCTTGAGTTGGGGCTCACCGCCCGATGGCGTCATTATCGCAAGAGAAATTTACTGTTATGTAGTACATTCTCGTAAACGGCTACTGTCGAAATTTCAGCCGAATCGGACTCGTATGTTTGTTTGGACGCGGACGCGTCCGCGATTGTTAGAAAAATTGAGAAAGAGCAATATCGATCTGTGGTTCGATTCTTGTTTTTCGAAGGGAAATCGCGCAGGGAAATCAAAGAGCGCTTGGATGCTGTGTACGGTGACTGTTCTTTTTCGATGGCGACCGTCAAAAATTGGTTTAACGAAAGGTGATGGACACCGTTTTTTAAGATATACAAGGTGTGTAGATCGGCTACCTGGAGAAGTGCAAAACTGTGACAACTATGCTGAATTATTGAGCCGATCCGCTGCCGAAAAAAAATTCGGCCCCATTTGACGTTCTTCCAACAAGACAACTCACCGGCTCACACTTCTGCTCTCGCCAAGGCCAAATTGGTCAAATTGGGCTACGAACTGCTACCCCATCCACTATATTTTCTACATTTGGCCGCGTGTTACTTCTTTTTGTTTCCAAACTTGAAAAAGTCACTCGCTGTCCAGAAATTTGCGTCGAATTTGGAGGTCGTCGCCGCAACAGAGCCCTTTTTTGCAGACCTCGAGAAAACGTATCGTAACATAACATTTTTTGAAAAATGATCTGTTTTTTTTTGACGCAAAGTACTTATCGGACCACCCTCATATTACTGGCCCACAATGGTACTTCAAGTCCGAGAATTTGTAGCACCATGCGAACACTATAAGAAAAAAACAAGCACAACGCAGATAAAGCGACCAGTGATGTGAAAGGAGGTAAGGACAGACATTTAAAAGTTGGATTAAATAGGAAAGTATCCGTGATCTTGTCGAGGAAATACCATGTTATTTATCGCGTTGGCTTACCTAACCAACTTTGTGTGGCTAAAAGCGGCATCGACAGCTGCAATACAATTCTTGCAAGAAAAAATATTTACCCAATTTTGAGTTCCGGAAACTTTTTGGTGTAATTACATACATGAGGAAAGGGAGATTCGCAACACAATCCAATGCATCGGAGAGATGAACCCAATCCGTGTAAGCAAGACGACCAAATGCGATGGGATAAACACTTAGCGGACATACAAGCGCCGCTGAGGTCATCCATCCATAGGAGCACCGGAACTTCGCCGTACTTTGCCATGTGCGGACAACATATGTTTACGAATGAAAAAGATTACTCGCTGGCTCACAAGTTGAAAGCTCTGAATGAGCTGAGATAGCCAAATTGCCCAGATCTGAACGACAACAGCTATACAGATAGAAAATAAAAAAAAGGAACACAAGGAAGTAGCGAAGCGTTACAAGTTAAAGGCCCAAGCGATTCGATACTTACCGGGACAAGAAATCTATGACAAAATTGGAGTAGTACAACCAGCAGCACACGCACATCCCCCACTCCTGTTCTGTGACGAGCATCAAAACCGTAGTGTGCTTGTTATGTGTTAAATTGCCAAAAGCATACACATATGAGGAATTAGACAAAGTTGTTTACGTTAGTCCTGATAACAATAGGCATAAATCCGGTAAGCAACTGCCGACGACTCGTAAGTCGACGACTCGTAAGTTTGTCTATAATAATAATATATATATAATTATATTCAATATGTTTCCTTTAATAAAGATGGAAAATTAATATCTCTCGCAGTTTCAATAATGTATCTTGATAATTTGGATATATATATATTGTATATATATATATATATTGTATATATATATATATATTATATAATAATAATATATATATATATATATTATATAATAATATTCAATATGTTTCCTTTAATAAGGACGCAAAATTAATATCTTGCAGTTTCAATAATATATCTTGATAATTTGGATTGATTTCGCTTTCAATGTGGGTAGGGTGATTGTTTTGGATTTTCTCCTTATTTGTATTTTCCGACCTGCTTTTCCGATTCTTATATTTACCCAGCGTGCACAGAATCGATGCTTTACTCAGCAGCTAATAATATAATAAAATACAATATATATATAATAACAATATATATATATATATACAATAAATATATAATAACAATATTTATATAATAACAATATATATATAATAACAATATATATATAATAATGACATATAATAATATTTTTCCGTTGGCAGTGGTATTTTAAGGTAATAGTCCATTATTTATATTTTTCGTGTGAGCTTTTTAGAAGTACAAACGTGTACAAGCAACGAATTGTACAGTCCTTTTTCATGCCGCAGCTTATTTCGTGCAGTATGTTTAAAGTCAAAACATTGAACATTTTAAAAATGACAATTTTTAATATTTGATAATTTAAAATACTAATGAATACATGTTTTATGAGTTTCTGAGCTTGGATACACCTATATAAAGAGATACAGGGCAATTATTGAAATGGCACCATGCACAACCATTGAGCTGCGAGAACTTGTGATTAAACACTTTAAAAGGTGATAAGGTGCGGTGTGCTGCACAATCATAACATAAATGGTCGAGTAGCACGGAAAAAGCCTTTTATCAGCAAGGAAAATATTGCTGTTCGGCTAAAGTATGCAAGGGAGCACATACATTTACCGATTTCCTTCTGAGATAACGTTATTTTGCGGACGAGTCAAAATGTAACAATTTTGGTTCAGATAGACTACATTTAGTGTGGCCACGAGTGCCTCGACTATCAGATACACGTTACTCAGCTTAAGGGAGCAAAAGGGAAATAGAGATATTTATGCAGCAAAGCTATATTTTTGGGCGACACCTATCGGCTATTTCAGTAGATGTTATGTGGGCAAACAGATTTAAGTTTTGGACAGTTTTAGGCGTTACAGTAGGCGTGGCACCCCGCTGAAAACCATTGCGCTGCATGCCAATTATGAATATTCTAGCTCTTATAGTTTCCGAGATCTCAGCGTTCATACGGACGGACGGACAGGCGGACATGGCTAGATGGACTTGATCCTGATCAAGAATATATATACTTTATGGGGTCGGAAGCGCTTCCTATTACATGTCACAGACTTTCTGACGAATCTAGTATCGACCGCAAGCATTCAGCAGGAATTGTGAATTATTGGCTTATATGAAACTGAATATTAAGTTAAGTAGAATCTACTGCACGAAATATGCTGCGGCGTGGAAAAAGCCGGAACATTTTGCTTTGATTAAATAATTGTTTAGTTTTTATAATCAAGAAAATCGCTTTCGTTAAATAAACTTTGGTATTTTAATAGTTATAGTTATTTTAACATTTCTATTAGATTTGTTTAATCTCATAGCTTTGTTTGTGTAACTTACGCTCCTAAACTTTGTAAAACTCTTTTACTCCCTCTTAATCTCCCTCGCTCTATTTTATAACTGTAACCTGCTCTCTATGCACCCGCTGAATTTCTGGTATACTTTCTCGGTGCTATTTCTGTAACTCTCTCTCCATCTTTTGCTTGATTTACATTGTATTTGTTCGTGCATAAAGTTGTTAGTGTCGCACAAGTTACGCTCAGTCGATAGAATATTTTTTTCTCTCGTGCTCTCTTACGTTTTTGATAAATTTTCGCGATCTCGCGATCTTATTTTTTTTTTTTTTTGCTTTGTGATTTTTGAATTTGATCCTAGTGCCAAATTTACTTTGAGGTATTTTTGATATTTTATTTCATTTTTCATTTGTTTGTCTTATAATGGGCCTTGTCTGTTCCAAAAAAAATGCACACATGCGTCTTCAACAAAAGACCCCTTTATTTTTTGCTGGCTCTGCGATTCAATGATGCACGTCAAATGTGCAGGATTCACCGGCAGAGTAAAAGATTTTATTGATCTTAACTCTGGTCTTATGTGGTCATGTGGTTCCTGCAAGGAAATGGTGGTTGTGATGGGCGGCTTTATGAAGCAGACAGGCAGACAGCCTGTTGAATATCTCGGGTGCTTTAAGGCAACTCAATGAGGGGTTCAATACCGTCTGTGCCCAGTTTAATAGTACAAAATTATTAACAGAGTCGCATAAACGCAAAAATGCCGTTAACTCTAGCCTAACATGTGAAAGAATGCTCATTCATATTCCCAATGAAATTGAATTTCTAAGTGTGAAAGTTTCTTTGCAATCTTTATCTGTTTTTGTTACATGTTCTTATATTCCACCTGGCGCTGACCTAGTAATTTATGAGCACCATCTGTCTGCAATAAAATCTGTTTTATCCCTTCTTTCTAACAGAGACCTTTTGATTGTCTTAGGTTTCTTTAATCTACCTGATATTTCTTGGTCTTCTTCTACTGACTCATTTGTCGCTATGCCGTTATCCGCCCATGATTTTGTGGATAGCCTTTTAGAATTATCGTTACAGCAAGTAAGCTTTATAAAAAATTCGTTAAGTAGATAATTAGATCTTGCGTTTGTTTCAGACCCGTCTGAAATCACAGTATGTAGAACTGACGCTCTTGTTGTACTTGAAGACGATATCATCCAACTATGGAACTGGCAATTTGCCTCCCCTGCTCTGATACCCTATATCCTTAAGTTTCTCCAACTAAAATGAGATGTTTTCGTAAATGTGACTATAACAAACTTAACGATATGATTTCTCATTTTAATTGGACAGACTTATATAATTGTACAGACATTGAAAGTGCCACTGAACTATTCTATACAGTCTTAAATACGTTTTTTAATGAATGCGTACCTGATGGGTTTCTTTTAAACTTAAACAGGCCTCCTTGGCTTACCAATGCGCTTCAAAAACTTAAAAACAGATTTTAATATTCTCAACAGTCATTGCTATTCTATGTATCTAAGTCGATGTAAATTTGAATTTTCAAACGATCCGAAACAGTTTTACAATTTTGTTAATGCCAATGGAGACATCGACGGATTCTGAAATTGCTGATTTATTTGCTGAGTTTTTCCAAACTTCTTATAGTTCGACAGCTTGGTCAAATTCTAACTACCCTAATCCCTTAAATAGGGCAAATTGTAGTTTCTCCCCTGTAATCACCGAAAGCTCTCTCGTAAGAGATTCAGGAACAACAACGCCAACATGTTGTCCCGGTTCAGATGGACTTCCTGGATGTGTGCTTAAGTTTTGTGCGTCAACCATTTGTAAACCGATTCTTACACTTTTTAAATTGTCTATTTCATCATCAGTTTTTCCTTCTATCTGGAAGGACTCTTTTATTATTCCACTCCATAAAAAAGGTGCGAAGGCAGATGCCCAAAATTATAGAGGTATTTCGAAATTGTCGACAATTCCTAAAGCATTTGAACGTATTATGACTTCTCATTTGCAACATTTATGTTCCTCGCTTATATCGCCGTGTCAGCATGGTTTTGTTAAGCTAAGATCGACCACCACCAACCTTCTTGAATTGTCATCTATTGTAATAAATGGGTTTAAGAAAAAAATGCAGACTGGCATTGTATATACAGATTTTAGTAAGGCCTTTGACTCCGTTAACCACTCACTTCTTTTATTTAAATTAGATCAGCTTGGGTTTCCTGGTAATCTATTATTCTTGGATTTCATGTTACTTGAATGGTAGGACTCAGAGGGTTATATTCAAGAATGCTTTTTCAAAATTGATCGACGTGACATCTGGAGTGCCCCAGGGTAGTCATTTGGGCCCTTTGCTGTTTACTTTGTTTATTAACGATCTTCCCTCAATCATAAAACATTCTCGTGTACTAATGTATGCTGATGATGTTAAACTTTGTTTATCACATAATGATATAGCGTCGGGATTTAACTTACAGTCGGATATTGATTGTTTTCATGGATGGTGTGAGTACAACCTTTTAAATTTGAACTGCCTTAAATGCAACGTTATGGCTTTTTATAGGGGTACTCCTACGTTTATCAGTTACTTTCTTCGCTTCAAGCTCTATACGACTAAAGAACACAAGTTCTATAGCATTGCAAAACTCCGGCAACCGCCGTTAAATATCTCTTATTATTTGGCACTGACTGGATCTCTAGGCCAGCAGGCGAAGGGGACAGTTACCTCCCAACTTAAGTCAACCTAATCAGCAATTGTGAAGGTATAGCCATCCGGCTCTGACTGCAGCAAGGCATCCCCGATCTCCACATACGAAAACCAAATTAAGGCCCCCTCCGGGCTTCAGCAGGTGGGACCTGCGGAAAACATATTCCTCCCGCGTTTACGGGATGCAATTACAAGCTGCAGCTTCCAACGGTCTACCCTCACGCGTGGGTGCTAACGCATTTCCCCGCACCTACGGGAGGCAACCACAAGCTGGCCGCCACTCAACTATAACGGGCGCTCCCAGAAGCGACCGCTTCCCCCGCGCTCACAAGCGGGCATCACCGAGAAGACCAGCGTTTCACCAGGAACACCCTTGGCCACACACACGTATCACATATTGTTACTCTCGCACATACTTGTGGGCTCATTGAGGAAGACCACCCTTGACAGTGCGGCCGTCAAGAACTACCTCTTGCCGCACCCTTCAACAAGATTAATTGGCGCTCAACAATAAAAACCAAACGGTTTCGCTTAGATATTTTTACATTCTTGGAAGAAACATTTTATCTTTGAGGAAGAAAACAACGGTAAATAAAATGTAAGTGCACCCCCATTGAAATATTTTCTAACCAGTCTGCAAAGTAGAAATAGTTAATAAAGAATACTAAGAGAGTAAAACGGCTTCATTTTTCTGATTTGAAATATTTTAACTATGAGTCAAGGCTGTGTGTCAGTTTACCCTTTATCTCTTATAATTTACAATATTATAATTTTTATATATTTACCATTACACTAATTTCTATGCAAAGGCCCAGGGCTACTACCCTTAAAATAAACTTGGTGAATTATATAGTGATGAAATACGAGCCCTCATTTTGGCGCCTTTGTGTCCCCGTTTTCTTTTCTAATCCTTTTGTGTGAGTATATGAGCTCGCCATTTTCTAAGTATAGAAGCGTCAAGCAGTGCGCTAGCGATTCAGGGTCAGATAATGAAGAGCTCCTTCGAGCTTCCTCTCCGAAAAACACGCGTAGAAACCCCCCAGCGGGCGAAAGGGTAGACCTCATGGATCCTGAACAACTTAGAGAAGAAGTGCAGGCGGCTATTGACAACGCCCTGGCCGGACAGGCCGCCGCAAATTTACAAAAAGAACGGGAGTTTAGACAAGTAATCGATGAATTGATCAGCCAAGTCGCAGAACTGCGCGCTTCGCCCGTCATCCCGAAGTTCGGCCCCAACGCCAGAAATTAAGGCTTATGCAGCCATAGAAATTGGGGACACAGTTTAATGCAGCGAGCCCCTGGACGCTGTCAAGTGCCTACCCGAATTTGCGGGGGCACAGGAGTCATATGTTTCGTGGAGGCAAGCCGCCACCGCTGCCTACCGCATATTTAGACGATGCAATGGTAGTTTACGCCAATTTCAGGCAGTGATTATCATAAGAAGTAAAATAAGAGGCCCTGCTGATGCAGTGTTATCCTCCTTTGGCACAATTTTAAATTTTGACGCGATCATAGACCGTTTGGAATTAACTTACAGTGACAAACGGCAGATCCACGTCATTGAACAGGAGATGGGCACCCTCAGACAGGGAAGCCTCACACTCCTGCAATATTGCGATGAGGTTGAGAAAAAACAAATAAAGCCACGATGTCGTACGAGACATCGGCGGCAAGAATTCTGTGTGATAAATTCCAGGGCCGATGCGCTCCGGGTATTTATTTTAGGCCTTAGACGCAGCCTATCTGATGTCCTCTTGTAGGCAAAGCCGAAGGACATGCCAACTGCGTTGGCATTAGCGCAAGAAGTGGAATCAAACCACGAAAGGTACACGTTCGCAACATCGTTTGCAAAGAGTCTAGAGGATAGGGACCGTAAGACGAGTCCAAAGGAGCAAAGGCGCCATCAGCATAGAAATTTTTCCCAAACAGACCCCCAGTTTGGTATTAATAAAAATCCCAATTATACCAAACAAGTGAAAGTGCAGGTATAATCTGACCCGCGCAATAACAGATTGCAGAGTACACCGGAGCCGATGGAAGTCGACCCCTCTGCAAAGGTTTACATTCCTGCCCAAGCTCCACAGGAGACCGGCAAAGTCCGAGCGCACAGGCGCCCATAGAAAACAGCATAGGATCTAACGCCAACACTGCGTCCAGCGCAATAGCAGATTTCAACGATGATGCTTTTTGCGAATACGATTCAGACGTAGTCCATTTTTTAGGGGAAAATCTCTGCTGCCCGTCATCAGACCAAGAGTAGCAGGGATAAATATGCTTATTGACACGGGCGCCTACAAAAATTTCATCCGACCGTTCGAAGGATTGAAATGCGTCCCGGTAGAAAACCCCTTCGAAATTCACTCAATTCCCGGCAACACCACAATCACGAAGAAATGCTCCGTGTCACTTTTCGATTTGAAGTCCACCTTCTTCATCTTACCCGACTTATCTTCTTTTGATGCAATCGTAGGCCTCGACCTTCTTAAACAGGCGGGAGCATCACTTTGACTGGCCTCCGGCCACATCAAATGGGGCAACAAAGAGGAGAAAATTGATTTTCACTTGTGCCCTGATGGCAATTTCACCGAGGTGGATTGCTCAGATGCGCAACCTTTGGTCAGAAAGACATTTTTAACAATGCTCCGCGACAGGAAAAAAGCCTTTGCGGACCAATGAGGCTTTACCTTACAACACATCGGTGGTAGCCACTGTCAGAACTGTTGGGTATGGGTACCCAATGGGCGCAGCCGATTTCGTTAATGGCGAGATTCAAGAGCTGCTAAAAAATGTCATAGCCCAAAAGTCGAGATCCCCCTACAATAACCCGATATGGGTTGTATACAAAAAGGGCACTGACGAAATGGGCGACTCGTATTGGACTTTAAATTGAACGAGAGGACAATACCTGATCGCTATCCCATGCAGAATATCTCTATGATACTAGGAAATTTAGGCAGAGCGAAATACTTTACTACGCTCGACTTAAAATCTGGCTAGCTTTTCCGTAAATGGAGGAAAGTACGAGTTTCGCAGAATACCATTTGGACTAAAAAATGCTGCCTGCATTTTCCAAAGAACTATAGACGACACACTGCGAGAGCAGATAGGCAAATTTTGCTATGTTTATGTCGATGACATTATCGTCTTCTTTCACATCCAGCACGTAGATTGAGTTCTGAAAAGCCTTTACGATGCTAATATGAGGGTATCAACTGAAATATCTAAATTCTTCAAAAAAAGCGTTAGCTTCTTGGGTTTTATAGTCACCAGCAAAGAGGCTACCACTGACTGTTTGCAGTTCAGCGAGCCGCAACGGGTAGCTTTTCACAAACTGCGTAACATTCTAGCTTCCGAGGAGGTCATCCTCAGGTATCCCAACTATAAAAAAGCATTTGATCTAACGACAGATGCCTCAGCTTACGGCATTGGCGCAGTCCTATCCCAAGAGGGACGGCCCATTACCATGATCTCGAGAACCCTAAAGGACAGAGAGATCAATTATGCCACCAATGAAAGGGAGCTGCTAGCAATAGTTTGGGCATTGGCCAAATTACGTCACTATCTATATGCAGTGAAAGATATCAACACCTTTACTGACCATCAACCACTGACCTTCGCGGTATCGGAATCCAATCCGAATGCAAAATCAAACGGTGGAAATCTCGCATCGACGAGTCCGGCGCCAAAATTTTTTACAAGCCCGGCAAGGAAAACCTCGCTGCGGATGCCCTCTCAAGACAGCAACTTACCGTTCTGGGCGAGGAAGAAGCTTTTTCAAGTGCGGCCACGATTCACAGTGAGCTGTCACTGACCCACACAATTGAATTGCATCCAAATCTAGATAACTCTGGAGGAAGCTCGCTTTCCGCAAAAACGCAGCTTTGTCCTCTTTGGAAACAAGATACGGCACGCGATCAGCTTCTCCAGCAAAGAGTCATTACTCAATGAGCTCGCAGATTTAATTGTTCCTAAGGGCGTAAACGCCATCCAATGCGATTTGCACACACTCGCAATGATCCTGTCACAGGGTCACCGGGGGAGTCCGCCAAGGATCAGTCATAGGCTCCTTGTTGTGGAATGTCATGTACGACGAGATCCTTAGGATCACGATGCCCGAAGGGGCACGACTCATTGGTTTCGCGGATGACGTAGCCATAGTAGTTACGGCCAAGAAACTCCCAGACGAGGAAAGAATCTGCAATGAAGCTGGGAAACGAGCAAGCGCATGGCTCGACTCTAAGGGTCTCGCCTTGGCAACTCATAAGACCGATAAGTAGCAGGCAGAAAGTGGAAACGGCCACTATAAAAATTGGAGAAGCCACCATAAAATCTCACCCAAGCTTAAAATACTTGGGGGTCATGATCGACCACCGGCTTTCTTTCAAAGAGCATCTAGCGTACGCTAGTGGCAAGGCAGGCAGAACCGCGGCAGCAATTTCGCGAATTATGGCGAACACTCGTGGACCGAGGCAACCAGGACGTAGATTACTGGTTAGCGTTGTCACATCGAGGCTGATGTACGCTGCTCCCATATGGGCCCGAGCCACAAAAAATGGGAGTTAACTGCAGGAGGGTGATTCCGTACAGAGACTGTGTGCCCTGAGGGTTTGCTGTGCGTTCCGCACGGTATCCCATGACGCGGCACTAGTTATTTCAGGAGTAATACCGATGGACCTGCTAGCAGTGGAGTCAGCGGGTATCCGCGCAGGTAGTACAGGGGTCGAAACTGTCGAATACCTACGAAAAAAATGCAGATGCAAATTGCATTGCAAAGTGCCAGGAGAGGTGGGAAAATAGCAGCAAAGGACGATGGACGCATAAGTTTATCCCAGAATTGCAGAGATGGCTGGGAAGGAAGCATGGACATGTGGACTTTTACTTAAAGCAACTGCTGACAGGACATGGATGCTTTAAATACTACTTGAATAGGTATAAGCATGAACGTTATCAGCACTGCCCACTCTGCGAGTCGGATAATGAAGACGCAGAGCACGTATTTTTTGTCTGTCCGAGATTTGAAAATGAACGTACATAAAGGTTGGGAGGACGACAGCCGTTTGTAACCTGGTGGAAATTATGCTTGAATCAGAAGTAAATTTTTCCGCTGTATGTAACATGGCCACAATAGTTCTCAAAAAACTGCGCATCGCAGAAAGGCTGCGAAATTCCAATAGGATAGTATCCTAGAGAGCCCTTAGGGCATTCCCCACCCGGCGAAGTAATACCTAACAGCAGTACCGCCGGGGAAGCGGGGAGCGGGTGGAGTTTTTACTGGGTTAGAGTCCCAGACTTCGGTAAGCTAGCACAGCTCCGAGTTGGCTTTCGATGCTTTAAACCACCACTAAGAAAAAAAAAAAAAAAAAAAAAAAAACACTTGCAATGATACAGGACCAACTGGTACGTCAATTTCCAGCCGCAAAATTTCGGTATTGTAAAAATCGTGTAAGGGACATTTTTGCAGTCCCGGACGAGAAATTTTGTCCACTGAACACAAGTGGGCTCACAGGTCGGCCCAAGAAAATGGCCAAGCTAGCTAGCGAAATCGTCGCTAACTTCAAAACATGTGCTAAAGCTAAATATGACAGGCATCCCAAAAAGCAGGAGCTTGGGGATACACCAATCCCGTCCCAGGTTGGGGAAATATTACACTTAGACATCTTCTCAACGGATAAAAAATATTTTCTTACACCCATTGACAAATTCTCAAAATTTGCGATGCTCCATCTAATCCCCTCTAGAACCATAGAGGACATTAAACCAGCACTGCTACAACTCTTGAATGTTTTCCCGAAATCCAAGGTCATATATTGTGACAACGAACCATCGTTGAATTTGCACACCATTTTGTCCATGCTGGAAAACCATTTCGCCGTGAGCATCTCAACTGCACCACCCCTCCACAGTGTCTCGAACGGACAAGTGGAACGTTTCCACAGCACTCTAGAAGAGCTTGGTAGATGCCTTAAAATTTATAAAGGCATCAGTGACACCGTCGAGCTAATCTTGCTGGCCACAGCCAGATACAATAAATCTATCCATTCGGTCATCGACAAGAGGCCAGCCGACGTAATTCAAACACAGTCGGATCAACTACAGTATGATATTCAGGATAAGATAAAAATCGCCCATGACAAGCTCAGGAACAAGGAAAATGCTGCCTGACAGAACAGGGTGTTCAAAGTTGGTGAAAAAGTCCTGGTAGAATCCAACAGGCGGCTAGGCAACAAACTCTCACCATTGTGTGAAGAAAAGATTGTGGAAGCGGACATGGGGACCACAGTCCTCATCAAGGGTAGGGTGGTCCACAAGGACAACATTAAATAAAAAAAAGTTTTTTACCTTCTTTTTTTCCTTTTTGCCTCTTGGCACAAATTTTACTAGCTTTAAGTATACCTTAAAAAATATTTTTCTAATGTTAAATTCATTTCCGTTGGTGGTGGGCAACCTCGTCATGAACAAAAATATACGAGTAGCTCCGAATTCATTCCACAGGTCCAAAATCATCCCAATCCTCTTCTCCTTAACCATGGCGTCGGCGCACATCACCGACTATTCACAAGCCAAGTACATCCCCATTATTGACGGTCGAATACTAGTGTGGGAGGAATTCGCATTCGTTAGACAATAACCAAACCTTTCAGAGTACAGGCGCGTAGTAGAAGAAACAGAGAATGTGAGCGATATGTTCCCCCAGTCACACATGAAGAAACTTTTAAACACAGCTCACCTCCGCGACCTGCTCGACTCGTTAGGGGTATTAAAAGTCGTAGCAGGAACTCCGGACGCCGGGGATTTAGAAAGAATTTCATTTTCAAATAAAAATAAATACCAGAATATAAAGCCAAATTAATGAATTAACGCCAACGGTAAATCAGATCCTGAAAGTTGCAAGGGGTTCACAACAAGTGGCCATTTATACGAAATATTACTCTCCAGATAATGATGGAACTCCAAAATTTAATGATGGCAATTTCGCTTGCCAAAGTAAACATAGTCAGCCCAAACATTTTAGATCAGGCAGACCTAGAAAGTATTTAAATGGAGGAGCCCACCGACACCCCTATAAAAAATATTTTGTCTGTGCGTCTGTGAAAATTCTCCAGTCCGTTAACATATTACATTTCATATTAAATTCCCAAAAATTAAATTAGCATGTAAGAAAAGTACAATGTTCCCGGTAACGCATAATAATGTGATGCTATGGTTTGTGGAAATTATAATAGCAGAATGCAATGGGAAAATGCGTGCAATCCAGAATTGCTCCACAACACCAGGAGCCACTTTCTGGAGTTGCACACTGCGAGACCCAACAAAGCGACTTACATTAAATCACTTATGTGGACGAAGGAATTATCATCATTAATGATCAATTAGCGTAGCTACGAGTAGACAACGGAACAAGCGTCTGGGTACACGGTACGCATCTCGTCACCTTTAATGAGCGTTACGGTAAATGAAACCCTGGTTTTGAATTAAAACTCCGCCCAGAAGAGGACTCCGGTGGTAACAAGCTCTCCATCGCTGAATATCACCATCAGTCAAAATACTCTGAGCCTCCCCTACCTCCACCGCTTGAGTGAACGTAACCTGGAATACATTCAGAAGTTCGGAAATAAAATCAACACCAATCGGACACACATGGTAGCGCTAATTACAGGAGTAATATGTTGCGCATTGATTTGTGTCGGCGACTTACCGGTGCCAGAAGGTTTGCGGTCCAAATAAAAAGGGTGATCGCTGAAAAAGGGTTAGCCGAAAGCGGCCTCAATCTTGAGGGGGGAGTAGTTAACTAAGTAGCTAACCGGACGTATGCGATGACCGAATGTCCGAAGCCAAGCGGCGGCCAAAACCGCTGACGCGGCATTTGGCCGGATGCTCGGTTTGCATAGCCGGCAAACACAGCATATTTGCGTGGCCGCAATGAATTTCATTTTTGTCAACTTTAAGTTCAGTTCGCTTCAAGCTCTATACGAATAAAGAACACAAGTTCTATAGCATTGCCAAACTCCGGAAACCGCCGTTAAATATCTCTTATTATTTTGCACTGACTGGGTTCTAGGCCAGCAGGCGAAGGGGACAGTTACCTCCCAACTTATGTTAACCTAACCAGCAATTGTGAAGGTATAGCCATCCGACTCTGACTGCAGCAAGGCATCCCCGATTTTTACATACGAGAACCAAGTTTAGGCCCCCTCCTCCCCCGCACTAGCAAGCGGGCTTCAGCAAGTGCGACCTGCGGCAAACATATTCCTCCCGCGTTTACGGGAGGCAATTACAAGATCCAGCTTCCAGCGGCCTACCCTCACGCGTAGGTGCTAATGCATCTCCCCGCATCAACAAGCTGCTGGCCGCCCCTCAACTATAACGGGCGCTTCCAGAAGCGACCGCTTCCCCCGCGCCCACAAACGGGCATCTCCGAGAGGACCAGCGTTTCACCAGTGTGGCTGAAGAGGACCAACCTTGGCCTCACACACGTATCACATATTGTTTCTCCTGCTCATACGTGTGGGCTCATTGAAGAAGACCACCCTTGACAGTGCGGCGGTCGAGGACCACCTCAGGCCGCGCCCTTCAACAAGATTAATTTATATACTTTATGGGGTCGGAAACGTCTTCTTTACTGCGTTGCAAACTTCTGACTGAAATTTTTATACCCTCTGCAAGGGTATAACAATAATTATGTATAAGTAGATTAACAAAATAATGAACCTCAGATTTGTATATTGCGAAGCAAATAAAACCGTATTCCTGTTTATATTAAAAGTTTCTGCGTCCAATGCTTAAATATAAACTAAGCGGATGCGTCACAGAATACAAATTGCCGCCTTTGCTTGCCACCCGAGTTAGGCAATAACCGATTTCTGTGGGCTCCTGGATAAGTTCATCATGTACATATAAAATAATGTTACCTTTTTATTATTTCAAGCTGGTGATTATACAAATAATTCAAAGTTTTATGACATGCTTTTTGGTATGAGTAGGTAAACAAATAAAGTTATAAAATTGGTGTCTAACAATATACTACGGCTTCTTCAGAATTTTCGTAACTGAGAACCTTTTGATTATTTACATATATACAATCTTATTTAATTTTAACATAGGAAAGTGTGTTCACTATTGTCTATATAAATAGCGTTATAGCCTGTTCGCACAGATGGTGTTTCCGTTGCAACGACCATATTTTTCCTAAAATACTTACTTTTTTACTTTTTACTTTGATGCGTTAAAAGAATTACACTCTTAGCGAGTGAATTTCATAGGACCGTGTTAGCCGCAGCCCTAAGAACAAGAAATTCAATATTTCTATGTGTTCGTGCAAAAACGGTGCGGAAAATTGGAGAATTTAAAGTAAAACAAAAAAGCGTCCAAGATGTCCCGATAATAAAAGAAATTTGGTTGCATTGTACTAATATAAACCGGCGAAATTGGGGTAAGGTGACGAGTAGGGTAAGGCAACAAACTTTAAGCAAAGATTTTTGGAAAACCAAGTCAGATAAATATTACAAGTTTAAATAAAATCTTTATTGGCCGTAAGTACTTTTTCATTGTTTGTTTTTCTACAGCCATAAACAACAACCATATTTTTTTAAATTTTTGGAATTAAGCCCAGAACTAAAGAAGAGATTTTTTTTAAGTAAACATTTTGTTACGAATTGCTTAATTTTTGGTGGCAGTGCCGCTAACCCAGTCTTTCTCAGGGCAGCCACGTTAAATATCGACACATAAAATATCGACAACTCCGGTGTCTCACATCACAGAAAGTATTTATCATTTCTAAGAAAACAAAACGTAAACAAATGTAAATATTTACAAATATTGACAGAAAATTTGGTTTTTATTTGTCAGCTATTGATGACCTAGCCTAGTTCTTTCATTATGAAATTGCATCAAAAAGGTGAATGTACCCGTTGCATGCTTCTGGAAGCATATATCTGGAATGTACCTGTAAGTAACAAACTAAACACAATTTGGGTGCCAATTAATTTTCTTCAGATAATTTTTAAGAACAAAATTTAAGTTTTATTTTCATATATTTTATGATGTTAAACTTTTATTGAAAATTGTATTAACACAAAACTTTTCTTTCGTTTTACTTAAACATTACTGATCTCGGCTTGGGTCTAAAAAGGACTGCCTTCTTCCATCTTAAATAAAATCCAACGAACCTCGGTCAGAAGCTTTTCTTTTTGAACCTTTAGAACTTCAATTTATGTTTAGATTAAAAGTTTAAGATGAAATTTTCGCATCTCATTGTGAAATTCAATTATGCAGACCGATGCAATTTGATGTTTAATTTTGATTTGTTTAACTTAACTGTGAAACCAAGATCGGACCTCGGACCTTAAAGCCAAAGGCAAGTACTAAGGCGAATGCAGAGATTGAAATTATTGTTTATAAAATCCACAAGCAGCCGGTTTCACGGGTTGGATAACTACTTAAATGTTGATTTGTTTAACTTAGCTGGGGAACCAAGATCGGACCTTGGACCTCAAACCAAGAGCAAAGACTAAAGTGGATGCAGAGATTGAAATTATTGTTTATAAAAGGCCATAAGCGGCCTGGTTTCACGGATTGAATAACTCTCACCTTTCTGGTATGGATCGTCCCGATTCAATATGTTATTCATTTAATTGATCTCTTAATTCTGTTAAAAAAATTGTTTTTGGTTACAAATAATATAGCATTTTTGTATTTTATAATAAGAAGAAAAGTCAAATATATAATGATTAAAATTAATAATAAAAAGGAAAGTGATATTCTAGTATTATTAATTTTAATGAAGGGATATAACATTTTTATATTATCTAAAGAAGAGAGTTCAGAGTTATTTGATAAATGTAATTATTTAGTCAAGAATTTTGTGTTCCAAATTGGTATATGAGATATTATTATTTTTGGTTGTACCATTAAATGTTATTAAATATGACCCGTTTAATGGGAGTTATTGTTACCATTTATAAGAATAGCACCATCTTGTATAATGTCCATTTTCTTATATTTTCTCTTATTTTTTACAACTTGATTTCTTACCATTAAATAATCGGGTAAAACAATGCTTTTTTCTTAAATAAAGTGCAATAAATTTTAAAAAGTTCTTTCTTAAAGTTAGACATTTCATAAAACATATTTGAGAATTTTGCGGCTTGATAGCTTAGTATTAGTTTCCCATCGATTTAAGAAATCGCTCTGTCATGATATATTTTGCATCATTTTTTTATTATTGGGTATTTTATATAAATTATTAAAAGTTCTCTATGAAGTAGATTTTAAAAACAGATGCTATTTCCAAGATGTCATCATTGTTTAAAATTTTGGTATTAAAAACGTCAATTTTTTCAAGTGTGATTGTGTCAATTAAATTTTGCTGATCAAATCTTTATAATCGTAAGCTATGTTTTTGCAGGGTAAATCTTAATTAATAAAGCATTTTTAAAATGATCAGAAAGAGATTCTATTTCCTTGAAAAATTTGGAATTGATAATAGATTAGATGATAGAATATGTTATTTTCAATTAATTCATAGATTTTGTTCTGCACTGTAACAAAATCATCATGATCCGGAGTTCCAGCTAACCATTTCCACACAGTGCCTAACTAATTTATTCCCCTTTTTGATCTAGTTGAAATTAATTGTGATAAAATAAATTCGATTACTTCTAAGTCATATTTAATTTCCCATGTGTTTTTTATTAGTATCACTTTTTATATTATCTGATTCCAAGGGAATTATTTCTTTATAAACACTTAATTTACGCGAAATAAATCTGTGTATGTATCATACGTCAATACCTCTTTATTGTCATTGAATAAAAGATACTCGTGACTTGTATAGTCAATTATTTCTGATTTTATTAATAAAATAAGGTGAAGTATGAGCACCTGATTAAACATTTTCTGGAAAGGAAAAAAATAATATATAAATATTTATAATTTAATATTATCTTTATAAATAAATCTATTTCCACTGTTGATTATAATTTTGTTAGTAAAATGTCCTTAACTACTTGCTTTTTATATCTAGTCTTAAGTTTATTTCTTTCCTCGTATTTCTTTTCATAAACTACTTGTCCTATATGATATTGCTTATCTTTTCTGTTATCATTATGTGTTTCTCACATTTTCTCTTGTGAATTTTTTAAAATTTGAGGAATATAATCAAGCTCTATTTTAGTATGTCAAAAGGTTTTGGTTTGTTGATGATGAATGCTCTGATTATATTCTAGAGCGGCCCGACGTTAAGCTCGGTTCACTATCGGTCATTATTACTTTGGCTTGTGGAAATTGTTGAAGTAACTCTATTACTTTGTTTTCGATATTTAATTTATTTTGGATTTATTTTACTACTGGAAATTTTGAATAAGCGTCAATGCACTATGGTCCAAAGGGCCAAATTTTTGGCATAAACTCTAAAAATGATCGTAAGATTCTGAAAATTTGCACGAATATCAGGGAGGATAAAATAGAATTTCGAAAAAAATTTTGTGTTATTCTGACCACGCCTTCCCCCCGCCCCCATACAACCGATATAAACAAAATTACACATATGTCGTATTTATTGGTATAAATAGTAAAGCCGTCTTATATAAAACCCCAAAATCAACACAAATGAAAACGCTAATACATTTATAAAATATATTTTTATCATTATATTATTAAGCTAATTTTCATTTTCAATTTCTGAATCCAAAATAATATTATCTAAACAAAGAAAATCTTCTTCGTCTGTTTCTCCATCCGACTTTCCGGTCATATATAGCTCTGGATCAGGAACATCGAGTAGATCAATGACTTCTTTGGGAAGGACCTTTTTGGATTTTTTTCCCTTTCTTTCAAACAAATTGTAGAGAGAAATGGGTCGGAAGAGTCCAGTGCTCGATGAAAGACGTCTTCAATATTTGCTAATCGGCTGCATTTTCTGGCATGAGACTTTCGATCGCTCTTGTATAATTTGTTTCGCGCTTCAGATGCATTTTCTCCAAGCACACCAACTGGAACAATAAAATGGGTTATAATTTGGTGTCCATGTACCAATATTTTATGTACGGTTGGGGACATTGGATACCAAGAATACAGTTTCATATATAAATTAAAAGTATTGTTACACAAATATTTAAATTTTTCGGAGTCAATAATATGCTCAGAAGAAATAGCTATTAAAATAATATAAAAATTATAGATGAGTTTAAAATCCAAATCCAAGATAGCCGAAAATTTTAGACTATTTGAGAATGCCCGTCTTGCGGTATTTCCGTCATTGCTATTACCGCTTCCATTTTGTTTTGGTGTATCTACATTAAGGCCAAGCTCAATCCACAACTTCTCTTGAATACTTTTTTTACGCAAGGATACTTTAAGCTTTTCATCTCCTTTCACGTGCCATTTCTTTACTTCAATTCTATAGGAAATTCGCAGAGCAAACTCCATAAACCGTATCCATGCATGTAGCGGACTCACTCCATATTTCTGATTTCACATTAAAAATCGGCGAGTTAAAATCAGTTGTTTTAAGCAATTGAGTAGGCTTTGCTCCACATAACGGACGTGATTGACACGAATTGGTTCCGGTTACAATGTTTAAGACCTTACCATCGATTAAAGTCATATGAGTTTGGTATTTTACAGTTATTATATTGCTTTTGTAGCTATAAGATAATACGTTTAGGTTTTCTATTTCCACGTCCAGATTTTTTTCTCTTTTAAAATCAGTGCAGTACTTTCCTTCACGAACTCAATTTTCAAAGATCGAAAAAATCTCACTGACTGTGGAGTCCTATTAATCCAAATAACCCGATGATGCTGATCCATTAGCTTTAACGGTATAACAGTGGTGACAAAAAGCGAATGATCTAACCCAACTGATTCATTCAATTGAAATCTTTGCTTATATGTGCTGTGTCCAGTAGACCCATCGAACCCATAGCTCACAATTAAAGTGCATTCTGTTGCATCTGGCCAAATATCAAAAACTTCCTGTTGCATTTCAGGCATGCGGTGAGCTGTATGATCTAGCAAATTTTGGAATGAGGCTTCCGCTTTCGTTTCACAGATTTTAATTTCCAGTGGTCTGCATTTCAATTTGGATTCGGCGATTTAATTATATGAAGGGAAAATATCACATCCTTGTTGCTTATTTAGTGCTCTTATATACAAATATTGCTGCTTTGTAAATCCATTTTCAATAAAAAATGCCAGTGCACTATCAGGACTTATTGGAATCGGCTCATTCATATTAAGTTTTTTTTTTAAATCATTTATGTCTTCACTGCTTTTAGCTTTCTGAAACTGAGGCAGCGTGTAAAAGGAGAGAAGTTGAATGAGCTTCTTCTGAAGCCAGCTCAGATGCTAATTTTCTTTTAAGGCGAGGTCCTGCATCTTCATAATTCGACTTTTTCTCCCAGTTTTCAAAGTGACTGGTTGCTTGTCAATGCGTATAACCATTTTTGAACCAAGCCATCGTGAGTGAACTGATTTAAAACGCCCTAACATACGATTGCATTTCGGTAAGTTTCTCTTAACATAGTTAATGAAATACTTAACTTTTTTTAGTATTTCCCCCATATGATCTTCAGAAAGGTCAATCCTGTCGCTTTCTGTTATTCGTTTTATAACAAAACCTCTAACAGCGTCGTCTTTCCGGTTGCTCTCCTCCCAAACTTCGAGGAGCGCTGCATGAGAAAACTCATAAACACCTGCAACATGTATTGTTTTTTCGAAAAGGGGCAAAAACGGGCAAAAACCATTACTTAAAATTGATTTTATAGTAATTTGTTAAAAACATTAATATATTACCTTCAAGGCACTTGGAGGCACTTAAAAGAAAACTTTAACAGAACACGTGTACTTTTGTTAGAATAACCTAGAACAACACACTTGCAAAACATTGGACAAAACAACACAAACATGTATAAATATAGTAAAAAGTTTAGAAATTATAAATTTACATACCTTGACCTTTATTTTCCATTAAGACAATTTTAGCTTTGAATGTTCGCTTTAATTGAATCACTAGCTGCAAGTTATGAAAATTTTCCCGCGTTTTTAGCCAAAACATAACGACACTGAACAGCTGACTTTAAAAGCGCGCAGAAGATTAGGGGCATTCCGAAAAAATCTTTCCAACATTTTTTTTATATCATTTCAGTATTATAGAAACCAAAAAATTAAACAAAAATAAATTATTTCACAAAAAAAAATATCATTTATGCCAAAAATTTGGGCTTTTGGACCATAGTGCAATGCATGTTATGAAAGTGAGACTTTGCGCGTAATATATGTCAATGTGTAAATTTTCGCCTTTACTTGGGATTGGGGCTTCTCCAATTGGAATTTTAATTGGATGTCTGTTATATTTGTTATCATTGCAAATTGTACAATATGTTATATATTCTTTTAATTTTGTGAGTACAATTGGCCAATAACACAATCTATGATTTGTTTGTAATTTCTTGTATACAAAAATTTTCTTTAAGTGGTTTTTGAAGTCAATAAAAGTCCTCTAAAGTGCAATGAATACCCACTGTTATATTAGGGGGAATGGTATTCTTTTAAGATGGAATTTTCGGGAGTGTCGAATTCTACTATATGTCTGGTATTTTCGAATATATTAACCGACTCATGTATTGTATACCTCCCCGTTGCTAATAGCAATTGTGGCTTAAGCTGGTTTAGAGTTTACGGGTTTCTTGTTTAACATTCTCAAAACTACTCTCTGCTGAATGCTGAGTATTTAGATCTGAGACCTATTCGTTACTGTTAGTTAAGTTTTTATAAATGACCTTGGGAGGTAAACTTTTAATGAAGGAATACCTGCGTTTCATTTCTATATTAAAATTTGTATGAGGGATTGTGAAAGATAATAGTTGGTGATCGGTTTGAATTTCAATTGCAATCTGTATAAGTAATTTCTTAGATTTTTAAGAGCCCATAGCTAAGAGTTTTTTTATTAGTTGCATAAACTTGTTCTGTTTTAGAAAAGGTTTTTGAAATAGAAGTAATTGGTTTAGCTTCTTGAGATAAAACTGCACCAATTGCGACGTCCGAAGCATAGCAATGTGATTTTCTTTCAGCTCGTTAATAGCTTTAATAGCTGGGTCATCCAGCTGAATAAACATTTTCGTTGACATTCTTTTTTAAATTTTGCCATTATGACCTCCAAGATACTTTGTTAGAGGTTTGGCTATAGAAGCGTAGTTTAATACAATATTTCTATAATAGCCCGTAAGGCCAAGGTAACTTCTTAGTTCCCGAATATTTTTTGGAAGTAATTCGTGAATTTTTTTTTGGGTCTGTCTTAAAGACGTTATAAGATACGATGTATCCAAGAAAACTGGTTTCGCGTTCAAAAAACTTTTATTTTTCCAAAGAAATTTTCATTTCTTTGGGACTACCAGAACTGCTGAATTGTAAGGGCTTCAGCTAGGCCTTATAATTTCTTCTGATAACATTCTGTTGATTTCGCTATTCACAAAGTCGGTGACATATAAAGCATACGGATATTGTTTCACGTATATTGGCCTGTCGTTAATAAGATTTATTTCCACTTTTATGTCTGTACTAAAAGTAATTTTCATATTTATATTTCAATGTTCTATTTCAATATAGTGAACTATTTTTTCTTTTAGTCCTTCTTTTTGATCTATACCTATAATATTTATCTATTGTTTGTCGGATAACTCAATGACGGGCTTGAAATTTTTTTGATTTTTGGCGTTATTTTCTTTGTCGGCACTCTCAGGATTTTTAATTCCCAAGATATTTGTATTTTTGACGGATATTTCTATGTCTGCACTCTCAGAATTTCTAAGTCCCAAGATATTTTTATTTTTATTGACGGATATTTCTACGTCGGCGTTCTCAGGATTTTCAATTCCTAAGCTTTTCTAACTATTTTCCACAAATAATGAATCTGTATCTTACTACTTTTATCTGCAAAATTTTTTATAATAAATTTTTTTAACGAAAGAATATTATTTTTTTCTTCAATTAAACTTATTTAAATTTTTTCCTCATTGTTATAATATTTTACCTTTTCTGTTTTCCCATTACATTCCAATACTGCCTTTGCTATATTTATTATAGCTTCAATTTTTCTTAGTAAATTGAATCAATTTAGAAGATCAGATTCTTATCCTTCTATTTAATAAAATAAATGTCGTGTTTTAAATATATTTATAATATGGAACTGTAGTTACCTTTTTAAATATTGCTAAAACCTTTTTTTCGAAAATTCCCTTTTTTATATTACAAGCAGAGGCTCCTGTATCTATTAAAATCTTTAACTGCATCTTGGTTTTTCTGTCTATCCTACTTAAATATTGCATTACCTTGTAGGAGTCTCGTCTAAATAATGATCCTCATTAATATTATTTAATCTAGTTACTTTATTTGCTGGCTGATTTACAGTTCCCTCTGGTTCCCTTTTTTAAGCTTGAATTTGCTCTCTATTTTGATTTGGGCGATAATAATTTGAACGGTTGTTATTCTGATAATAATTATTATTATATCTTCCTGGATTATTATTGGTCTGCCAATTGTTATTTTTTCCTTGATTATTATTTGCCTGCCAATTATTATTCGGCTGCCGCTGGTTATTAGGTTTATTCTGGAGTTGCATCGATGGATAAACATCCATTGGCTCGACAGCTTGTTGCTTTTGAGTGTTATTTTGGTTATTGTTACGCCAAAAATTTCTCTTTTATGGCCAGTTATAACTTTGGATATTGCCCGTTTTATTATTATTATTATTTTGTCGTACTTGATCAAATCGTAAGTTGTTTCCCTGATATTTATTTTCATTTTTAAACCCATTAAACCGCAAATTGATCACGGAAATTGTTTAATTCTAATTGGTCAAATCTGGTGGATTTAATGAGAAAAGAGTTTCTGAGATAGATCCATTTAATCCGGATATAAATATTCGTAGAACGTTGCTCCTTATTGTTTTGTTTCTTTCTTTGGTTATTACACTGTCCTTTCCGTGTGTCATTATGGTTTTCTTTATTAGTAAAGTCATTTTTTTATTTACTTCGCTATAGTATTCAGTGACTGTCATTCGTCCCTCCCTGAGAATACTTAGTTCCGACTCTAAAATACGTATTGGTCGTTTATCGTTATATACAAAATCCAATCTAGATAAGATTTGCTTGAAAATTTATAACGGTGCCATGATTGGTAAGAGCACCATGGGCAGCTCCCATAATTTTATTTCGTAAAATTGTTAAAGCAATAAATTATGTTTCGCTTTGGATTTTATAAAGACTCATAGCAGTTTCTGCAGCTTCCCTCCAACCTACATATTGTGTTGGTTCCCAGGTGAACTTTGGTAAAGATTTTACCACTTCAAGCGTTGTATCGCACTTTATAGTTGGGTCGATTGTTTGTATTTTATAATCCTTCACAGTGTTTACATCTGTGGCTAATCTACTTTCTAAACCTTCTATTTTCTTGCTCACTTCATTCAACTGAACATTTATTAATCTATTAATTAATTCCACTGTTAGGCTGCCAGTTGTGGCTACACTTCCTGCAGAGGAATTTGGTGTTGGACCTCCGGTTGCCATTTTTAATTTTAATTCACCAAAGCTATTTATTAAATCTTCCCGATTGTATTTCGATGATATTCTTTAATTCGCAAATCTAACATATTATTTTTATCAATTATATTATTTTTCTCAATTCCCTGAACTTAAATTAAAATTTTTAATTTTTTATTATTTTAAATTAATTTTTCACGAAATTGTCCCGATGGGGTCTTCCTTCTTTTAGGTTGTGGGTTGACCTTCCGTCCTTAGTTTGCTTGATTGTTGTCGTGCTGATTTTGGCGAGGGAATGTCCTTCAGCCCTTCCTTTCTTCTTAAGTTTTTTTTTTTTATTTGTGTTTTTTTTTTTTAATTTTGTTCGAAGATTTTCATAATTTACTCTGCTTAAATGGATTATTGTAGTAATTGATTTCCATTTAATTTTTGAATAATGATCTCTGTCACAATGTTCGATTGATTTCAATTTAATTTTTGAATAATGATCTCTGTCACAATGTTAGATGTCGTCTATTAGTGATGGATTTTTTAATTTTTCCACTAAAAATGGTGGGTTATTGACCGCGCGAGCTCCGTTTATTTGTTTTTCATTAAATAATTATTTTTTTTTTTTTTATAACGCGGCCCCACATTGGGCGCGAATTAATTTTCTTCCGGAAATTTTTAAGAAAAAATATTTAATTTTTATTATGTAATATTTCATGATGTTAAACCTTTAAAATTTTATTAGCACAAAACTTTTCTTACGTTTTACTTAAACATTATTGATCTCGGCTCGGGTCTTAATAGGACTGCCTTCTTCCATCTTCAAATCAAATCCAACGAACCTCGGCCATAAGCTTTTCTTTTTGATTTTTTAGAACTTTAATTTATGTTAACATTAAAAGCTTAACATGAAACTGTCACATTTCATTGTGAAACTCAATTATGCTGACCGATGCAATTTGACGGACGCTTGGAACGCAAAAAGCGCAATTGATTGGGCTTCGAACGGAAGCTGATGTTTACTTTAATTTTCATTTGTTTAACATACAACAATCAAGATCGGACCTCGGACCTTAAAGACAAAAGCGAATGCAGAGATTGAAATTGTTTATAAAAGCCATAAGCGGCCTGGTTTCACGGGCACCTGGAAGCAAAATTCTAAACACCTTCTGGGTGCAGTCGTTTTTTTTTGCACCTGCAAGCAACAACCAAAGCACATTTTGGGTGCACTCTTTTTTAATGCACCAGTTTGCATAGTTTGAGCCTAATCAGTTCCGAAAAAAATGTTTCACTTGTGAATCCGGAGTAAAGTGTCAGCTTGTACGAGTAAAGAACAAGTGACGCTCCATATAGAAAGCTGGGATGTTCGCTTTTTAACGAGTTAAAATGCAAATGTAACTTTTTCGAAGTCACTTCGTATTTCACTTCTTCCCAAGTAAAATCATTTCTGTAATTCCGAATTTTTTCAGAAAGTTTTAACTTGTAAAATCTCTTTCAAGTGAAACTTCCCAAGTGAATTTTCAAATAAAATATTGAATTTAAAATACATACCAATTTATTAATATTTTGCTTCATTTTATTTAAATTGTATTATTTAATTTATCTGTTGAATTACAGTTATTGTTCCAAAATCTAGTTTTGTGTTTTGTCAATTTGTTTTTAATGTTCGTCATCGTCTTTCGTAAACATTTGTTCGGGTCACCGGAATCCCTGGCTAACTTATCTGAAAAATAGGGGCATGTGGTTAAAAAATGTGTTTTACTTGTATACTTTTATATTTACTTTTTCGAACTTTGTAAAACTCTGCGGCATTTTTATTGGCACAAAACATTTCATCACGACACCTAGGGGTAACGGAAGCAAATTTTTTTTTTGTTATGTTGTGAATCTTATAAAAAATATCAGAAAGGGACGTTCCTTAAACGTGGATCAACGCACAAAGTCTTGCACTTAAGGTATCACTTTCTTGACATAATTTTTTTTAAATATCACTTTTATTAATAAATCAAAATGTGTCGCAGAGCACAATTTAAACAGCAGCTGCTTCTATTTTCATAACTCATAAAGAATGCACCAGGGAAAGGGTCTCTTTTGGAGAGGCGCAAAACAAAAGGACTGGCCAAAGGCAAGCAGATTATAAGACAGAGAATGAGAGGAATCTCCGAAGATCTGCCTGAGGCAAGCAGATAATAAGACCCAAAAAGAGAGGAATCTCCGAAGATCTGGCTCTCCTTGTTGCACTACCGCTTTTTTCACACTCTTCTAAGCTTTTACCATCTGGCATGCAGTGATGCCAATATTTGTTCGTAAAAAAAAGACAGATTGAGAAAAAAAAAAAAAAAAAATAGGATGAAAATTTTAATAAAAAGAATAAAAAGTTTGTTTAAAGTAATTTTATTTTTTATTATTAAGATAATAGTTTTAAGACATCTTCGATTATTTTTCCTTCGTCATTATTGCTGTCCTCAAAGTAGCCATGGATCCAATTAATTGGCGACACTTTTCAGGCAAGTTATAATTATGAAATCTGAAGAAAGAATACATGTACTTGAACATCTACTTAATGTATTATCAATTTATATATGGTCACTTTTACAGTTAATACTGCATTTGCAATATGCCTTTAAAATCGGGCTGCAGTACCCAGCAATCCTCTTGCTTAAACATTTCTTTTGGCATTTTAATTTTATAATACAAATTGCGTGTTCAGTACCGAAACAGATAGTGTAAGTAAACCGTAAGTAGAGTTGTTTTTCGATGTATTTTTTTTACCAAACTGTCGATATAGGTAAGGCCGCCGCGGGAAGTTGCCACCTCTTTCATATTTTACAGCTGATAATAAATTTAAATTGGAAAGCAAAAACAACTATTTTAGAAAAAAAAGAATTAATATTAAATTAAAAAAAGGCAGATTTCCGGAACAAAAATCTTAAAAAAGGACAGATTTCAGGTATGCGGATGATTTAAAATTTTTTCCGGATAAAGCGTTAAAGACAGGGCAGATCTGTCCGGAAAAAGGACAAATTGGCATCACTGCTGACATGTTACGTTTTACCTCTGTTTTACGCTTTACCATTATTGCCGACCGCTGCAATAAAGGTTTAAAAACATTGTAGTTTTTAAATATCGATGTTATTCAATCTCAAAATTAATGTTTTAAATTAAACGTAAACATCGAACAAATTTAAAAAAAAATAACAAATATTTATTAAAGATTCATAGAAAGTCTTAAAGTTCATAGCAAGTTCAGTGTTTCAATTGATAAAAAGTCACTTATAAACTACTGTAGGTAGTTTTGTACGAGTACCTGCGTCCAAATATTAGTTGCTAAACAAATCTACAAATGATAAAAATTACACTAGTTAACAGCCAAAATACTTAAAAAGGTTGGTGGTAGTTCCTAGTAGAGTTGGATCCCTAATTCACAAAGACGACACTTGCTGTAAGCAAATTTTCCTTCATCATTTTCATGGATAACTTTTTCGCTACGCAACCTGTGCGTCTAGCTAAGATTTGTCTGTTTGACACACCAAATTTTTAAAAACCGTGTCCATTTTCTGTCATGGCTGGTCCCGCTCACTTATTACCCTTTAACTTTATTTGCGTGCGTTGTTCTGCCGTCGACGCCCTGCGCTGCTCCAAAAAATATGTTCGGGGAATCCTCCGACGTAGCCACAGTAGTCCTTTCCAGTCAACTATCATGTGCTACGACCAATCGAGTCCACGCCAGGATCGGCGGGATACGCCTCCTATTCCAGACTTAGGGTATATAATGCTGATATTTGAAAGCTGATGTTTACTTTAATTTTCATTTGTTTAACTTACAACAATCAATATCGGACCTCGGACCTTAGAGACAAAGGCGAATGCAGAGATTGAAATTGTTTATAAAAGCCATAAGCGGCCTGGCCTAAACACCTTCTGGGTGCAGTCGTTTTTTTTGCACCTGCAAGCAACAACCAAAACACATTTTGGGTGCACTCTTTTTTGATGCACCACTAAGATGTACCTAGAAATGCTCCTAAATACATTCAAAAAACAAATTTATAGAAGCATTCCAAAGGAATACAAGAAACTGGATTCAATTTCATAAATTTTAATTTTTATTTCAGTATTCATTTTTGTTTTCCAGCATCCACCATGGATGGTAATCCAATAACATTTTAAAAGAACACCACAACGCCAGGCGCACAACCGAAACCTACTATCATAACTACAGATTTTTACCAGCTGCTGAAAAAAAAGAATCAGATTTCCACCGACGGTTCGCATCTTATCGACTAAAAAATTAAAAACAATGAAATATAAGAAATTAAAGAGCATTTATTTTTCATACTATAGCTTTGGGGCCTTTCGTTTTCAAATGTTTCCCGTCGTCATTGTTTGTGTTATAGTAGATAATGTTTTTATTTTCACTGTTAAAAAAATAATTCAGAGTTGTACCGAAAAAACATCGCCTAACTATCGCATAAAAGAGTCTGTCAAATTTGGTTGGGGAACAAAATGGGATATTTTCGAAGCGGCAAAAACCTATAAACCGATCGTTCAACGGATGGTGGGTGGTGGAATAATCTGCCTGGGAAGAAGCTATTAATATTTGAAAGTACCTTGGTACATACTGTTTAAAAATATTTAGGTAATAATCAGTTCCGAAAAAAATGTTTTACTTGTGAATCCGGAGTAAAGTGTCAGCTTGTACGAGTAAAGAACAAGTGACGCTCCATATAGAAAGCTGGGATGTTCGCTTTTTAACGAGTTAAAATGCAAATGTAACTTTTTCGAAGTCACTTCGTATTTCACTTCTTCCCAAGTAAAATCATTTCGGTAATTCCGAATTTTTTCAGAAAGATTTTACTTGTAATATCTCTTTCAAGTGAAACTTCCCAAGTGAAATCACTTCAGAAATTCTGAATTTTTCCAATGAATTTTCAAATAAAATATTGAATTTAAAATAAATACCAATTTATTAATATTTTGCTTTATTTTATTTAAATTGTGTTATTTAATTTATCTGTTGAATTACAGTTATTGTTCTAAAATCTAGTTTTGTGTTTTGTCAATTTGTTTTTAATGTTTGTCATCGTCTTTCGTAAACATTTGTTCGGGTCACCGGAATCCCTGGCTAACTTATCTGAAAAATAGGGGCATGTGGTCAAAAAACGTGTTTTACTTGTATACTTTTATATTTACTTTTTCGAACTGTGTAAAACTCTGCGGGATTTTTATTGGCACAAAACATTTCATCACGACACCTAGGGGTAACGGAAGCAAATTTTTTTTTTGTCGCAGAGCACAATTTAAACAGCAGCTGCTTCTCTTTTCATAACTCATAAATAATGCACCATGTCCTTTTCTCTTTTGGAGAGGCGCAAAACAAAAGGACTGGCCAAAGGCAAGCAAATTATAAGACAGAGAAAGAGAGGATTCTCCGAAGATCTGCCTGAGGCAAGCAGATTATAAGACCCAGAAAGAGAGGAATCTCCGAAGATCTGGCTCTCCTTGTTGCACTACCGCTTTTTTCACACTCTTCTAAGCTTTTACCATCTGGCAAGCAGTGATGCCAATATTTGTTCGTAAAAAAAGTCAGATTAAGAAAAAAAAACTGAAAAAAAAGGATGAAAATATTAAAAAAAGAATAAAAAGTTAATTAAAGTAATTTTATTTTTTATTATTAAGATAATAGTTTTAAGGCATCTTCGATTATTTTTCCTTCGTCATTATTGCTGTCCTCAAAGTAGCCATGGATCCAATTAATTGGCGACACTTTTCAGGCAAGTTATAATTATGAAATCTGAAGAAAGAATACATGTACTTGTACATCTACTTAATGTATTATCAATTTATATATGGTAAATTTTACAGTTAATACTGCATTTGCAATATGCCTTGTTAATGTCTGAATTATGTCGGCTAATTCAATCTTTAAAATCGGGCTGCAGTACCCAGCAATCCTTTTGCTTAAACATTTCTTTTGGCATTTTAATTTTATAATACAAATTGCGTGTTCAGTACCGAAACAGACAGTGTAAGTAAACCGCAAATAGAGTTGTTTTTCGATGCATTTTTTTTCAACAAACTGTCGATATAGGTATGGCCGCCGCGGGAAGTTGCCACGGCGGTCATATTTTACAGCTGATAATAAATTTAAATTGGAAAGCTAAAGCAACTATTTTAGAAAAAAAAGAATTAAAATTAAATTAAGAAAAGACAGATTTCCGGAACAAAAATCTTAAAAAAGGACAGATTTCAGGTATGCGGATGATTTTAAATTTTTTCCGGATAAAGCGTTAAAAACAGGGCAGATCTGTCCGGAAAAAGGACAAATTGGAATCATTGCTGACATGTTACGTTTTACCTCTGTTTTATGCTTTACCATTATTGCCGACCGCTGCAATAAAGGTTTAAATACATTGTAGTTTTTAAATATCGATGTTATTCAATCTCAAAATTAATGTTTTAAATTAAACGTAAACATCGAACAAATTTAAAACAAAATAAAAAATATTTATTAAAGATTCATAGAAAGTCTTAAAGTTCATAGCAAGTTCAGTGTTTCAATTGATAAAAAGTCACTTATAAACTACTGTAGGTAGTTTTGTACGAGTACCTGCGTTCAAATATTAGTTGCTAAACAAATCTACAAATGATAAAAATTACACTAGTTAGCAGCCAAAATACTTAAAAAGGTTGGTGGTAGTTCCTAGTAGAGTTGGATCCCTAATTCACAAAGACGACATTTGCCGTAAGCAACTTTTCCTTCATCATTTTCATGGATAACTTTTTCGCTACGCAACCTGTGCGTCTAGCTAAGATTTGTCTGTTTGACACACCAAATTTTTAAAAACCGTGTCCATTTTCTGTCATGGCTGGTCCCGCTCACTTATTACCCTTTAACTTTCTTTGCGTGCGTTGTTCTGCCGTCGACGCCCTGCGCTGCTCCAAAAAATATGTTCGGGGAATCCTCCGACGTAGCCACAGTAGTCCTTTCCAGTCAACTATCATGTGCTACGACCAATCGAGTCCACGCCAGGATCGGCGGGATACGCCTCCTATTCCAGACTTAGGGTATATAATGCTGATGTTTGAAAGCTGATGTTTAAAATCTGATGTTTACTTTAATTTTCATTTGTTTAACTTACAACAATCTCTTTTTTGATGCACCACTAAGATGTACCTAGAAATGCACCTAAATACATTCAAAAAACAAATTTATGGATTAAATTTCATAAATTTTAATTTTTATTTCAGTATTTATTTTTGTTTTCCACCATCTACCATCCAATAACATTTTAAAAGAACACCACAACGCCAGGCGCACAACCGAAACCTACTATCATAACTACAGATTTTTACCAGCTGCTGAAAAAAAAGAATCCGATTTCCACCGACGGTTCGCATCTTATTGACTAAAAAATTAAAAACAATGAAATATAAGAAATTAAAGAGCATTTATTTTTCATACTATAGCTTTGGGGCCTTTCGTTTTCAAATGTTTCCCGTCGTCATTGTTTGTGTTATAGTAGATAATGTTTTTATTTTCACTGTTAAAAAAATAATTCAGAGTTGTACCGAAAAAACATCGAATAACTATCGCATAAAAGAGTCTGTCAAATTTGGTTGGGGAACAAAATGGGATATTTTCGAAGCGGCAAAAACCTATAAACCGATCGTTCAACGGATGGTGGGTGGTGGAATAATCTGCCTGGGAAGAAGCTATTAATATTTAAAAGTACCTTGGTACATACTGTTTAAAAGTATTTAGGTATATCTCCAACTTTGCACCGATCTACATATATAATCAAATATGTTCGAATGGCGGACTTATATCGACAGAAGGAGTTTCTGCTATAGCAACCAAATTCCGCTTTAGCATCGTATACGTCCATAAGAAATACGCGTTCTGGAAACAAATATATGAAATTAGAATACCTCTGCATTTGCGGGAAGTAAGACTTCAATTAAAGTTTTACAGTATTTTTATTGAGTAAATGATATCTGTTTGAGTGATTTCTGAACATGCCCTTCAGTTCCGAAAAAAGTTCCCATGAGACACTGAGAGACACTGAGAGACACTAATTACTGGGATTTGTTTAGATAAGTCAGCATTAGTACTTAGCAATAGAGCAGCGGTTGGCACGCATATACCATCGCAAGTTTGCCTTGCATTAGTTTGAGCCTAATCAGTTCCGAAAAAAATGTTTCACTTGTGAATCCGGAGTAAAGTGTCAGCTTGTACGAGTAAAGAACAAGTGAAGCTCCATATAGAAAGCTGGGATGTTCGCTTTTTAACGAGTTAAAATGCAAATGTAACTTTTTCGAAGTCACTTCGTATTTCACTTCTTCCCAAGTAAAATCATTTCGGTAATTCCGAATTTTTTCAGAAAGATTTTACTTGTAAAATCTCTTTCAAGTGAAACTTCTTAAGTGAAATCACTTCAGAAATTCTGAATTTTTCCAATGAATTTTCAAATAAAATATTGAATTTAAAATACATACCAATTTATTAATATTTTGCTTCATTTTATTTAAATTGTATTATTTTATTTATCTGTTGAATTACAGTTATTGTTCCATAATCTAGTTTTGTGTTTTGTCAATTTGTTTTTAATGTTTGTCATCGTCTTTCGTAAACATTTGTTCGGAACACCGGAATCGCTGGCTAACTTATCTGAAAAATAGGGGCATGTGGTTAAAAAACGTGTTTTACTTGTATACTTTTATATTTACTTTTTCGAACTCTGTGGGATTTTTATTGGCACAACACATTTCATCACGACACCTAGGGGTAACGGAAGCAAATTTTTTTTTTGTTATGTTGTGAATCTTATAAAAAATATCAGAAAGGGACGTTCCTTAAACGTGGATCAACGCACAAAGTCTTGCACTTAAGGTATCACTTTCTTGACATAATTTTTTTTAAATATCACTTTTATTAATAAATCAAAATGTGACGCAGAGCACAATTTAAACAGCAGCTGCTTCTCTTTTCATAACTCATAAAGAATGCACCAGGTCCCTTTCTCTTTTGGAGAGGCGCAAAACAAAAGGACTGGCCAAAGGCAAGCAAATTATAAGACAGAGAAAGAGAGGATTCTCCGAAGATCTGCCTGAGGCAAGCAGATTATAAGACCCAGAAAGAGAGGAATCTCCGAAGATCTGGCTCTCCTTGTTGCACTACCGCTTTTTTCACATTCTTCTAAGCTTTTACCATCTGGCATGCAGTGATGCCAATATTTGTTCGTAAAAAATAGACAGACTGAAAAAATAGCATGAAAATATTAAAAAAAAGAAATAAAAGGTTTTTAAAGTAATTTTATTTTTTATTATTAAGATAATAGTTTTAAGACATCTTCGATTATTTTTCCTTCGTCATTATTGCTGTCCTCAAAGTAGCCATGGATCCAATTAATTGGCGATACAATCCTCTTGCTTAAACATTTCTTTTGGCATTTTAATTTTATAATACAAATTGCGTGTTCAGTACCGAAACAGATAGTGTAAGTAAACCGTAAGTAGAGTTGTTTTTCGATGCATTTTTTTTACCAAACTGTCGATATAGGTAAGGCCGCCGCGGGAAGTTGCCACCTCTTTCATATTTTACAGCTGATAATAAATTTAAATTGGAAAGCAAAAGCAACTATTTTAGAAAAAAAAGAATTAATATTAAATTAAAAAAAGGCAGATTTCCGGAACAAAAATCTTAAAAAAGGACAGATTTCAGGTATGCGGATGATTTAAAATTTTTTCCGGATAAAGCGTTAAAAACAGGGCAGATCTGTCCGGAAAAAGGACAAATTGGCATCACTGCTGACATGTTACGTTTTACCTCTGTTTTACGCTTTACCATTATTGCCGACCGCTGCAATAAAGGTTTAAAAACATTGTAGTTTTTAAATATCGATGTTATTCAATCTCAAAATTAATGTTTTAAATTAAACGTAAACATCGAACAAATTTAAAAAAAAATAACAAATATTTATTAAAGAAAGTCCTAAAGTTCATAGCAAGTTCAGTGTTTCAATTGATAAAAAGTCACTTATAAACTACTGTAGGTAGTTTTGTACGAGTACCTGCGTCCAAATATTAGTTGCTAAACAAATCTACAAATGATAAAAATTACACTAGTTAACAGCCAAAATACTTAAAAAGGTTGGTGGTAGTTCCTAGTAGAGTTGGATCCCTAATTCACAAAGACGACACTTGCTGTAAGCAAATTTTCCTTCATCATTTTCATGGATAACTTTTTCGCTACGCAACTTGCGCGTCTAGCTAAGATTTGCCTGTTTGACATACCAAATTTTTAAAAACCGTGTCCATTTTCTGTCATGGCTGGTCCCGCTCCCTTATTACCCTTTAACTTTTTTTGCGTGCGTTGTTCTGCCGTCGTCGCCCTGCGCTGCTCCAGAAAATATGTTCGGGGAATCCTCCGACGTAGCCACAGTAGTCCTTTCCAGTCAACTATCATGTGCTACGACCAATCGAGTAAACGGCAGGATCGGCGGGATACGCCTCCTATTCCAGACTTAGGGTATATATAGCTGATGTTTGAAAGCTGATGTTTAAAATCTGATGTTTACTTTAATTTTCATTTGTTTAACTTACAACAATCTCTTTTTTAATGCACCACTAAGATGTACCTAGAAATGCACCTAACACCTACATTCCAAAAACAAATTTATAGAAGCATTCCAAAGGAATACATAAAACTGGATTCAATTTCATAAATTTTAGTTTTTATTTCAGTATTTATTTTTGTTTTCCAGCATCCACCATGGATGGTAATCCAATAACATTTTAAAAGAACACCACAACGCCAGGCGCACAACCGAAACCTACTATCATAACTACAGATTTTTGCCAGCTGCTGAAAAAAAAGAATCAGATTTCCACCGACGGTTTGCATCTTATCGACTAAAAAATTAAAAACAATGAAATATAAGAAATTAAAGAGCATTTATTTTTCATACTATAGCTTTGGGGCCTTTCGTTTTCAAATGTTTCCCGTCGTCATTGCTTGTGTTATAGTAGATGTTTTAATTTTCACTGTTAAAAAAATAATTCAGAGTTGTACCGAAAAAACATCGCCTAACTATCGCATAAAAGAGTCTGTCAAATTTGGCTGGGGAACAAAATGGGATATTTTCGAAGCGGCAAAAACCTATAAACCGATCGTTCAACGGATGGTGGGTGGTGGAATAATCTGCCTGGGAAGAAGCTATTAATATTTAAAAGTACCTTGGTACATACTGTTTAAAAGTATTTAGGTATATCTCCAACATTGCACCGAGCTACATATATAATCAAATATGTTCGAATTGCGGACTTATATCGACAGAAGGAGTTTCTGCTATAGCAACCAAATTCCGCTTTAGCATCGTATACGTCCATAAGAAATACGCGTTCTGGAAACAAATA
Source organism: Drosophila biarmipes (assembly GCF_025231255.1). Classification (NCBI taxonomy): domain Eukaryota; kingdom Metazoa; phylum Arthropoda; class Insecta; order Diptera; family Drosophilidae; genus Drosophila; species Drosophila biarmipes. The sequence goes on along the minus strand of NW_026114529.1, from coordinate 3,680,324 downwards.
TATGAAATTAGAATACCTCTGCATTTGCGGAAAGTAAGACTTCAATTGCAGTTTTACAGTATTTTTATTCAGTAAATGATACCTGTTTGAGTGATTTCTGAACATGCCCTTCAGTTCCGAAAAAAGTTCCCATGAGACACAGAGAGACACTAATTACTGGGATTTGTTTAGTGGCATTAGTACTTAGCAACAGAGCAGCGGTTGGCACGCACATACCATCGCAAGTTTGCCTTGCATTAGTTTGAGCCTAATCAGTTCCGAAAAAAATGTTTCACTTGTGAATCCGGAGTAAAGTGTCAGCTTGTACGAGTAAAGAACAAGTGACGCCCATATAGAAAGCTGGGATGTTTGCTTTTTAACGAGTTAAAATGCAAATGTAACTTTTTCGAAGTCACTTCGTATTTCACTTCTTCCCAAGTAAAATCATTTCGGTAATTCCGAATTTTTTCAGAAAGTTTTTACTTGTAACATCTCTTTCAAGTGAAACTTCCCAAGTAAAATCACTTCAGAAATTCTGAATTTTTCCAATGAATTTTCAAATAAAATATTGAATTTAAAATACATACCAATTTATTAATATTTTGCTTCATTTTATTTAAATTGTATTATTTTATTTATCTGTTGAATTACAGTTATTGTTCCATAATCTAGTTTTGTGTTTTGTCAATTTGTTTTTAATGTTTGTCATCGTCTTTCGTAAACATTTGTTCGGGTCACCGGAATCCCTGGCTAACTTATCTGAAAAATAGGGGCATGTGGTTAAAAAACGTGTTTTACTTGTATACTTTTATATTTACCTTTTCGAACTGAGTAAAACTCTGCGGGATTTTTATTGGCACAAAACATTTCATCACGACACCTAGGGGTAACGGAAGCAAATTTTTTTTTTGTTATGTTGTCAATCTTATAATAAATATCAGGAAGGGACGTTCCTTAAACGTGGATCAACGCACAAAGTCTTGCACTTAAGGTATCACTTTCTTGACATAATTTTTTTTAAATATCACTTTTATTAATAAATCAAAATGTGTCGCAGAGCACAAATTAAACAGCAGGTGCTTCTATTTTCATAACTCATAAAGAATGCACCAGGGAAAGGGTCTCTTTTGGAGAGGCGCAAAACAAAAGGAATGGCCAAAGGCAAGCAGATTATAAGACAGAGAAAGAGAGGAATCTCCGAAGATCTGCCTGAGGCAAGCAGATTATAAGACCCAGAAAGAGAGGAATCTCCGAAGATCTGGCTCTCCTTATTGCACTACCGCTTTTTTCACACTCTTCTAAGCTTTTACCATCTGGCATGCAGTGATGCCAATATTTGTTCGTAAAAAAAGACAGATTAAGAAAAAAAAAAATGCTGTCCTCAAAGTAGCCATGGATCCAATTAATTGGCGACACTTTTCAGGCAAGTTATAATTAGGAAATCTGAAGAAAGAATACATGTACTTGTACATCTACTTAATGTATTATCAATTTATATATTGTAAATTTTACAGTTAATACTGCATTTGCAATATGCCTTGTTAATGTCTGAATTATGTCGGCTAATTCAATCTTTAAAATCGGGCTGCAGTACCCAGCAATCCTTTTGCTTAAACATTTCTTTTGGCATTTTAATTTTATAATACAAATTGCGTGTTCAGTACCGAAACAGATAGTGTAAGTAAACCGTAAATAGAGTTGTTTTTCGATGCATTTTTTTCACCAAACTGTCGATATAGCTATGGCCGCCGCGGGAAGTTGCCACCTCTTTCATATTTTACAGCTGATAATAAATTTAAATTGGAAAGCAAAAGCAACAATTTTAGAAAAAATAGAATTAATATTTAATTAAAAAAAGGCAGATTTTCGGAACAAAAATCTTAGAAAAGGACAGATTTCAGGTATGCGTATGATTTTAATTTTTTTCCGGATAAAGCGTTAAAAACAGGGCAGATCTGTCCGGAAAAAGGACAAATTGGCATCACTGCTGACATGTTACGTTTTACCTCTGTTTTACGCTTTACCATTATTGCCGACCGCTGTAATAAAGGTTTAAAAACATTGTAGTTTTTAAATATCGATGTTATTCAATCTCAAAATTAATCTTTTAAATTAAACATAAACATCGAACAAATTTAAAACAAAATAACAAATATTTATAAAAGATTCATAGAAAGTCTTAAAGTTCAAAGCAAGTTCAGTGTTTCAATTGATAAAAAGCCACTTACAAATTACTGTAGGTAGTTTTGTACGAGTACCTGCGTTCAAATATTAGTTGCTAAACAAATCTATAAAAATTACACTAGTTAACAGACAAAATACTTAAAAAGGTTGGTGGTAGTTCCTAGTAGAGTTGGATCCCTAATTCACAAAGACGACACTTGCTGTAAGCAAATTTTCCTTCATCATTTTCATGGATAACTTTTTCGCTACGCAACTTGTGCGTCTAGATAAGATTTGCCTGTTCGAGACTTAGGGTATATAATGCTGATGTTTAAAAGCTGATGTTTACTTTAATTTTCATTTGTTTAACTTACAACAATCAAGATCGGACCTCGGACCTTAGAGACAAAGGCGAATGAAGAGATTGAAATTGTTTATAAAAGCCATAAGCGGCCTGGCCTAAACACCTTCTGGGTGCAGTCGTTTTTTTTGCACCTGCAAGCAACAACCAAAACACATTTTGGGTGCACTCCTTTTTGATGCACCACTAAGATGTACCTAGAAATGCACCTAAATACATTCAAAAAACAAATTTATGGATTCAATTTCATAAATTTTAATTTTTATTTCAGTATTTATTTTTGTTTTCCACCATCTACCATCCAATAACATTTTAAAAGAACACCACAACGCCAGGCGCACAACCGAAACCTACTATCATAACTACAGATTTTTGCCAGCTGCTGAAAAAAAAGAATCAGATTTCCACCGACGGTTCGCATCTTATCGACTAAAAAATTAAAAACAATGAAATATAAGAAATTAAAGAGCATTTATTTTTCATACTATAGCTTTGGGGCCTTTCGTTTTCAAATGTTTCCCGTCGTCATTGTTTGTGTTATAGTAGATAATGTTTTTATTTTCACTGCTAAAAAAATAATTCAGAGTTGTACCGAAAAAACATCGCCTAACTATCGCATAAAAGAGTCTGTCAAATTTGGTTTGGGAACAAAATGGGATATTTTCGAAGCGGCAAAAACCTATAAACCGATCGTTCAACGGATGGTGGGTGGTGGAATAATCTGCCTGGGACGAAGCTATTAATATTTAAAAGTACCTTGGTACATACTGTTTAAAAGTATTTAGGTATATCTCCAACATTGCACCGAGCTACATATATAATCAAATATTTAGCTTCGTATACGTCCATAAGAAATACGCGTTCTGGAAACAAATATATGAAATTAGAATACATCTGCATTTGCGGGAATTAAGACTTCAATTGCAGTTTTACAGTATTTTTATTCAGTAAATGATACCTGTTTGAGTGATTTCTGAACATGCCCTTCAGTTCCGAAAAAAGTTCCCATGAGACACTGAGAGACACTAATTACTGGGATTTGTTTAGATAAGTCAGCATTAGTACTTAGCAATAGAGCAGTATTTAAAAAACCAAGAAGCTCAAAAAATTCCAAAAGTCAAATACCAAAAAAGTCAAAAAATACCAAAAAGGTCAAAGAATACCTAAAGGTCAAAATACCAAAAGCTCAAAAATACCAAAAAGGTCAAAAATACCAAAAAGGTCAAAAAATACCTAAAAAGTTAAAAATACAAAAAAATGAAAAATAACCAAAAATACCAAAAAGGTCAAAAAATATAAAAAATCGAAAATATTAAAAAGGTCAAAAATGCCAAAAAAGTTCCCAAAATATCAAAAAGGTCAAAAATGTCCAAAAATATCAAAAAGGTCAAAAATGCCAAAAAGGTCCAAAAATACCAAAAACGTTCAAAATGCCAAAAAAAAAGATAACCAAAAATTCCAAAAACCAACAAAAATTAAAGGGAATCTGGAAATATACAAGAGTTTAATTTAATAAAATGTTTTTTATTTATACCGTAAGTACAATATATACATATAACACTAAATCTATTGTATAAACTCATATATTCTTAATATTAAAAATTTTTTATACAAAATATACTGCTGGTACCAAATATACTAAATAACAAATACAACTTATAGCCAAAAATACCGTAAATACTAAATGTAACGTGAACTTGAAATACCAACGACATAAAATGAACAGAGAATACCAAATACATTTAAAATTCAAATACACCAAAAATTTAAAATATTCATAAGAAACCTAATCATTAAATTTAAAAAAATATACCATCATAACAAAACTGCTAAAAGTCCCATATATACAGCAAGTTTGCCTTGCATTAGTTTGAGCCTAATCAGTTCCGAAAAAAATGTTTCACTTGTGAATCCGGAGTAAAGTGTCAGCTTGTACGAGTAAAGAACAAGTGACGCTCCATATAGAAAGCTGGGATGTTTGCTTTTTAACGAGTTAAAATGTAAATATAACTTTTTCGAAGTCACTTCGTATTTCACTTCTTCCCAAGTAAAATCATTTCGGTAATTCCGAATTTTTTCAGAAAGTTTTTACTTGTAACATCTCTTTGAAGTGAAACTTCCCAAGTAAAATCACTTCAGAAATTCTGAATTTTTCCAATGAATTTTCAAATAAAATATTGAATTTAAAATACAAACCAATTTATTAATATTTTGCTTCATTTTATTTAAAATGTATTATTTTATTTATCTGTTGAATTACAGTTGTTGTTCCAAAATCTAGTTTTGTGTTTTGTCAATTTGTTTTTAATGTTTGTCATTCGTCTGGCTAACTTATCTGAAAAATAGGGGCATGTGGTTAAAAAATGTGTTTTAATTGTATACTTTTATATTTACCTTTTCGAACTGTGTAAAACTCTGCGGGATTTTTATTGGCACAAAACATTTCATCACGACACCTAGAGGTAACGGAAGCAAATTTTTTTTTTGTTATGTTGTCAATCTTATAAAAAATATCAGAAAGGGACGTTTCTTAAACGTGGATCAACGCACAAAGTCTTGCACTTAAGGTATCACTTTCTTGACATAATTTTTTTAAATATCACTTTTATTAATAAATCAAAATGTGTCGCAGAGCACAATTTAAACAGCAGCTGCTTCTCTTTTCATAACTCATAAAGAATGCACCAGGTCCCTTTCTCTTTTGGAGAGACGCAAAACAAAAGGACTGGCCAAAGGCAAGCAGATTATAAGACAGAGAAAGAGAGGAATCTCCGAAAATGTGCCTGAGGCAAGCAGATTATAAGACCCAGAAAGAGAGGAATCTCCGAAGATCTGGCTCTCCTTGTTGCACTACCGCTTTTTTCACATTCTTCTAAGCTTTTACCATCTAAGCTTTTACCATCTGGATGCCAATATTTGTTCGTAAAAAAAAGACAGACTGAAAAAATAGCATGAAAATATAAAAAAAAAATAAAAGGTTTTTAAAGTAATTTTATTTTTTATTATGAAGATAATAGTTTTAAGGCATCTTCGATTATTTTTCCTTCGTCATTATTGCTGTCCTCAAAGTAGCCATGGATCCAATTAATTGGCGATACTTATCAGGCAAGTTATAATTATGAAATCTGAAGAAAGAATACGTGTACTTGTACATCTACTTAATGTATTATCAATTTATATATGGTCACTTTTACAGTTAATACTGCATTTGCAATATGCCTTTAAAATCGGGCTGCAGTACCCAGCAATCCTCTTGCTTAAACATTTCTTTTGGCATTTTAATTTTATAATACAAATTGCGTCTTCAGTACCGAAACAGATAGTGTAAGTAAACCGTAAGTAGAGTTGTTTTTCGATGCATTTTTTTTTACCAAACTGTCGATATAGCTAAGGCCGCCGCGGGAAGTTGCCACCTCTTTCATATTTTACAGCTGATAATAAATTTAAATTGGAAAGCTAAAGCAACTATTTTAGAAAAAAAAGAATTAAAATTAAATTAAGAAAAGACAGATTTCCGGAACAAAAATCTTAAAAAAGGACAGATTTCAGGTATGCGGATGATTTTAAATTTTTTCCGGATAAAGCGTTAAAAACAGGGCAGATCTGTCCGGAAAAAGGACAAATTGGGATCACTGCCGACATGTTACGTTTTACCTCTGTTTTACGCTTTACCATTATTGCCGACCGCTGCAATAAAGGTTTAAAAACATTGTAGTTTTTAAATATCGATGTTATTCAATCTCAAAATTAATGTTTTAAATTAAACGTAAACATCGAACAAATTTAAAAAAAAATAACAAATATTTATTAAAGATTCATAGAAAGTCTTAAAGTTCATAGCAAGTTCAGTGTTTCAATTGATAAAAAGTCACTTATAAACTACTGTAGGTAGTTTTGTACGAGTACCTGCGTTCAAATATTAGTTGCTAAACAAATCTACAAATGATAAAAATTACACTAGTTAGCAGCCAAAATACTTAAAAAGGTTGGTGGTAGTTTCTAGTAGAGTTGGATCCCTAATTCACAAAGACGACATTTGCCGTAAGCAACTTTTCCTTCATCATTTTCATGGATAACTTTTTCGCTACGCAACCTGTGCGTCTAGCTAAGATTTGTCTGTTTGACACACCAAATTTTTAAAAACCGTGTCCATTTTCTGTCATGGCTGGTCCCGCTCACTTATTACCCTTTAACTTTTTTTGCGTGCGTTGTTCTGCCGTCGACGCCCTGCGCTGCTCCAGAAAATATGTTCGGGGAATCCTCCGACGTAGCCACAGTAGTCCTTTCCAGTCAACTATCATGTGCTACGACCAATCGAGTAAACGGCAGGATCGGCGGGATACGCCTCCTATTCCAGACTTAGGGTATATATAGCTGATGTTTGAAAGCTGATGTTTAAAATCTGATGTTTACTTTAATTTTCATTTGTTTAACTTACAACAATCTCTTTTTTAATGCACCACTAAGATGTACCTAGAAATGCACCTAACACCTACATTCCAAAAACAAATTTATAGAAGCATTCCAAAGGAATACATAAAACTGGATTCAATTTCATAAATTTTAGTTTTTATTTCAGTATTTATTTTTGTTTTCCAGCATCCACCATGGATGGTAATCCAATAACATTTTAAAAGAACACCACAACGCCAGGCGCACAACCGAAACCTACTATCATAACTACAGATTTTGGCCAGCTGCTGAAAAAAAAGAATCAGATTTCCACCGACGGTTCGCATCTTATCGACTAAAAAATTAAAAACAATGAAATATAAGAAATTAAAGAGCATTTATTTTTCATACTATAGCTTTGGGGCCTTTCGTTTTCAAATGTTTCCCGTCGTCATTGTTTGTGTTATAGTAGATAATGTGTTAATTTTCACTGTTAAAAAAATAATTCAGAGTTGTACCGAAAAAACATCGCCTAACTATCGCATAAAAGAGTCTGTCAAATTTGGTTTGGGAACAAAATGGGATATTTTCGAAGCGGCAAAAACCTATAAACCGATCGTTCAACGGATGGTGGGTGGTGGAATAATCTGCCTGGGACGAAGCTATTAATATTTAAAAGTACCTTGGTACATACTGTTTAAAAGTATTTAGGTATATCTCCAACTTTGCACCGATCTACATATATAATCAAATATGTTCGAATGGCGGACTTATATCGACAGAAGGAGTTTCTGCTATAGCAACCAAATTCCGCTTTAGCATCGTATACGTCCATAAGAAATACGCGTTCTGGAAACAAATATATGAAATTAGAATACCTCTGCATTTGCGGAAAGTAAGACTTCAATTACAGTTTTACAGTATTTTTATTGAGTAAATGATACCTGTTTGAGTGATTTCTGAACATGCCCTTCAGTTCCGAAAAAAGTTCCCATGAGACACAGAGAGACACTAATTACTGGGATTTGTTTAGATAAGTCAGCATTAGTACTTAGCAATAGAGCAGCGGTTGGCACGCACATACCATCGCAAGTTTGCCTTGCATTAGTTTGAGCCTAATCAGTTCCGAAAAAAATGTTTCACTTGTGAATCCGGAGTAAAGTGTCAGCTTGTACGAGTAAAGAACAAGTGACGCCCATATAGAAAGCTGGGATGTTCGCTTTTTAACGAGTTAAAATGTAAATGTAACTTTTTCGAAGTCACTTCGTATTTCACTTCTTCCCAAGTAAAATCATTTCGGTAATTCCGAATTTTTCAGAAAGTTTTTACTTGTAACATCTCTTTCAAGTGAAACTTCCCAAGTAAAATCACTTCAGAAATTCTGAATTTTTCCAATGAATTTTCATATATTGAATTTAAAATACATACCAATTTATTAATATTTTGCTTCATTTTATTTAAATTGTATTATTTTATTTATCTGTTGAATTACAGTTGTTGTTCCAAAATCTAGTTTTGTGTTTTGTCAATTTGTTTTTAATGTTTGTCATCGTCTTTCGTAAACATTTGTTCGGGTCACCGGAATCCCTGGCTAACTTATCTGAAAAATAGGGGCATGTGGTTAAAAAACGTGTTTTACTTGTATACTTTTATATTTACCTTTTCGAACTGTGTAAAACTCTGCGGGATTTTTATTGGCACAAAACATTTCATCACGACACCTAGGGGTAACGGAAGCAAATTTTTTTTTTTGTTATGTTGTCAATCTTATAAAAAATATCAGGAAGGGACGTTCCTTAAACGTGGATCAACGCACAAAGTCTTGCACTTAAGGTATCACTTTCTTGACATAAATTTTTTTAAATATCACTTTTATTAATAAATCAAAATGTATCGCAGAGCACAATTTAAACAGCAGCTGCTTCTGTTTTCATAACTCATAAAGAATGCACCAGGTACCTTTCTCTTTTGGAGAGGCGCAAAACAAAAGGACTGGCCAAAGGCAAGCAGATTATAAGACAGAGAAAGAGAGGAATCTCCGAAGATCTGCCTGAGGCAAGCAGATTATAAGACCCAGAAAGAGAGGAATCTCCGAAGATCTGGCTCTCCTTATTGCACTACCGCTTTTTTCACACTCTTCTAAGCTTTTAGCATCTGGCATGCAGTGATGCCAATATTTGTTCGTAAAAAAAGACAGATTAAGAAAAAAAAACTGAAAAAAAGGGATGAAAATATTAAAAAAAGAATAAAAAGTTAATTAAAGTATTTTTATTTTTTATTATTAAGATAATAGTTTTAAGGCATCTTCGATTATTTTTCCTTCGTCATTATTGCTGTCCTCAAAGTAGCCATGGATCCAATTAATTGGCGACATTTTTCAGGCAAGTTATAATTAGGAAATCTGAAGAAAGAATACATGTACTTGTACATCTACTTAATGTATTATCAATTTATATATGGTAAATTTTACAGTTAATACTGCATTTGCAATATGCCTTGTTAATGTCTGAATTATGTCGGCTAATTCAACCTTTAAAATCGGGCTGCAGTACCCAGCAATCCTTTTGCTTAAACATTTCTTTTGGCATTTTAATTTTATAATACAAATTGCGTGTTCAGTACCGAAACAGATAGTGTAAGTAAACCGTAAATAGAGTTGTTTTTCGATGCATTTTTTTCACCAAACTGTCGATATAGGTATGGCCGCCGCGGGAAGTTGCCACCTCTTTCATATTTTACAGCTGATAATAAATTTAAATTGGAAAGCAAAAGCAACAATTTTAGAAAAAATAGAATTAATATTAAATTAAAAAAAGGCAGATTTCCGGAACAAAAATCTTAAAAAAGGACAGATTTCAGGTATGCGTATGATTTTAATTTTTTTCCGGATAAAGCGTTAAAAACAGGGCAGATCTGTCCGGAAAAAGGACAAATTGGCATCACTGCTGACATGTTACGTTTTACCTCTGTTTTACGCTTTACCATTATTGCCGACCGCTGTAATAAAGGTTTAAAAACATTGTAGTTTTTAAATATCGATGTTATTCAATCTCAAAATTAATCTTTTAAATTAAACATAAACATCGAACAAATTTAAAACAAAATAACAAATATTTATAAAAGATTCATAGAAAGTCTTAAAGTTCAAAGCAAGTTCAGTGTTTCAATTGATAAAAAGCCACTTACAAATTAGTGTAGGTAGTTTTGTACGAGTACCTACGTTCAAATATTAGTTGCTAAACAAATCTATAAAAATTACACTAGTTAACAGACAAAATACTTAAAAAGGTTGGTGGTAGTTCCTAGTAGAGTTGGATTAATTCACAAACACGACACTTGCTGTAAGCAAATTTTCCTTCATCATTTTCATGGATAACTTTTTCGCTACGCAACTTGTGCGTCTAGATAAGATTTGCCTGTTCCAGACTTAAAGTATATAATGCTGATGTTTAAAAGCTGATGTTTACTTTAATTTTCATTTGTTTAACTTACAACAATCAAGATCGGACCTCGGACCTTAGAGACAAAGGCGAATGCAGAGATTGAAATTGTTTATAAAAGCCATAAGCGTAGCCTGGCCTAAACACCTTCTGGGTGCAGTCGTTTTTTTTGCACCTGCAAGCAACAACCAAAACACATTTTGGGTGCACTCTTTTTTGATGCACCACTAAGATGTACCTAGAAATGCACCTAAATACATTCAAAAAACAAATTTATGGATTCAATTTCATAAATTTTAATTTTTATTTCAGTATTTATTTTTGTTTTCCACCATCTACCATCCAATAACATTTTAAAAGAACACCACAACGCCAGGCGCACAACCGAAACCTACTATCATAACTACAGATTTTTGCCAGCTGCTGAAAAAAAAGAATCAGATTTCCACCGACGGTTCGCATCTTATCGACTAAAAAATTAAAAACAATGAAATATAAGAAATTAAAGAGCATTTATTTTTCATACTATAGCTTTGGGGCCTTTCGTTTTCAAATGTTTCCCGTCGTCATTGTTTGTGTTATAGTAGATAATGTGTTAATTTTCACTGTTAAAAAAATAATTCAGAGTTGTACCGAAAAAACATCGCCTAACTATCGCATAAAAGAGTCTGTCAAATTTGGTTTGGGAACAAAATGGGATATTTTCGAAGCGGCAAAAACCTATAAACCGATCGTTCAACGGATGGTGGGTGGTGGAATAATCTGCCTGGGACGAAGCTATTAATATTTAAAAGTACCTTGGTACATACTGTTTAAAAGTATTTAGGTATATCTCCAACTTTGCACCGATCTACATATATAATCAAATATGTTCGAATGGCGGACTTATATCGACAGAAGGAGTTTCTGCTATAGCAACCAAATTCCGCTTTAGCATCGTATACGTCCATAAGAAATACGCGTTCTGGAAACAAATATATGAAATTAGAATACCTCTGCATTTGCGGGAAGTAAGACATCAATTCCAGTTTTACAGTATTTTTATTCAGTAAATGATACCTGTTTGAGTGATTTCTGAACATGCCCTTCAGTTCCGAAAAAAGTTCCCATGAGACACTGAGAGACACTAATTACTGGGATTTGTTTAGATAAGTCAGCATTAGTACTTAGCAATAGAGCAGCGGTTGGCACGCACATACCATCGCAAGTTTGCCTTGCATTAGTTTGAGCCTAATCAGTTCCGAAAAAAATGTTTCACTTGTGAATCCGGAGTAAAGTGTCAGCTTGTACGAGTAAAGAACAAGTGACGCCCATATAGAAAGCTGGGATGTTCGCTTTTTAACGAGTTAAAATGTAAATGTAACTTTTTCGAAGTCACTTCGTATTTCACTTCTTCCCAAGTAAAATCATTTCGGTAATTCCGAATTTTTTCAGAAAGTTTTTACTTGTAACATCTCTTTCAAGTGAAACTTCCCAAGTAAAATCACTTCAGAAATTCTGAATTTTCCAATGAATTTTCAAATAAAATATTGAATTTAAAATACAAACCAATTTATTAATATTTTGCTTCATTTTATTTAAATTGTATTATTTTATTTATCTGTTGAATTACAGTTGTTGTTCCAAAATCTACTTTTGTGTTTTGTTAATTTGTTTTTAATGTTTGTCATTCGTCTGGCTAACTTATCTGAAAAATAGGGGCATGTGGTTAAAAAACGTGTTTTAATTGTATACTTTTATATTTACCTTTTCGAACTGTGTAAAACTGGCACAAAACATTTCATCACGACACCTAGGGGTAACGGAAGCAAATTTTTTTTTTGTTATGTTGTCAATCTTATAAAAAATATCAGAAAGGGACGTTCCTTAAACGTGGATCAACGCACAAAGTCTTGCACTTAAGGTATCACTTTCTTGACATAATTTTTTTTAAATATCACTTTTATTAATAAATCAAAATGTATCGCAGAGCACAATTTAAACAGCAGCTGCTTCTCTTTTCATAACTCATAAAGAATGCACCAGGTCCCTTTCTCTTTTGGAGAGACGCAAAACAAAAGGACTGGCCAAAGGCAAGCAGATTATAAGACAGAGAAAGAGAGGAATCTCCGAAAATGTGCCTGAGGCAAGCAGATTATAAGACCCAGAAAGAGAGGAATCTCCGAAGATCTGGCTCTCCTTGTTGCACTACCGCTTTTTTCACATTCTTCTAAGCTTTTACCATCTGGCATGCAGTGATGCCAATATTTGTTCGTAAAAAAAAGACAGACTGAAAAAATAGCATGAAAATATAAAAAAAAAAATGAAAGGTTTTTAAAGTAATTTTATTTTTTATTATGAAGATAATAGTTTTAAGGCATCTTCGATTATTTTTCCTTCGTCACTATTGCTGTCCTCAAAGTAGCCATGAATCCAATTATTTTATTTTTTATTATGAAGATAATAGTTTTAAGGCATCTTCGATTATTTTTCCTTCGTCATTATTGCTGTCCTCAAAGTAGCCATGGATCCAATTAATTGGCGATACTGATCAGGCAAGTTATAATTATGAAATCTGAAGAAAGAATACATGTACTTGTACATCTACTTAATGTATTATCAATTTATATATGGTCACTTTTACAGTTAATACTGCATTTGCAATATGCCTTTATAATCGGGCTGCAGTACCCAGCAATCCTTTTGCTTAAACATTTCTTTTGGCATTTTAATTTTATAATACAAATTGCGTGTTCAGTACCGAAACAGATAGTGTAAGTAAACCGTAAATAGAGTTGTTTTTCGATGCATTTTTTTCACCAAACTGTCGATATAGGTATCGCCGCCGCGGGAAGTGGCCACCTCTTTTATATTTTACAGCTGATAATAAATTTAAATTGGAAAGCAAAAGCAACAATTTTAGAAAAAATAGAATTAATATTAAATTAAAAAAAGGCAGATTTCCGGAACAAAAATCTTAAAAAAGGACAGATTTCAGGTATGAGTATGATTTTAATTTTTTTCCGGATAAAGCGTTAAAAACGGGGAAGATCTGTCCGGAAAAAGGACAAATTGGCATCACTGCTGACATGTAACGTTTTACCTCTGTTTTACGCTTTACCATTATTGCCGACCGCTGTAATAAAGGTTTAAAAACATTGTAGTTTTTAAATATCGATGTTATTCAATCTCAAAATTAATCTTTTAAATTAAACATAAACATCGAACAAATTTAAAACAAAATAACAAATATTTATTAAAGATTCATAGAAAGTCTTAAAGTTCAAAGCAAGTTCAGTGTTTCAATTGATAAAAAGCCACTTACAAATTACTGTAGGTAGTTTTGTACGAGTACCTGCGTTCAAATATTAGTTGCTAAACAAATCTACAAAAGATAAAAATAACACTAGTTAGCAGACAAAATACTTAAAAAGGTTGGTGGTAGTTCCTAGTAGAGTTGTATCCCTAAATCACAAAGACGACACTTGCTGTAAGCAAATTTTCCTTCATCATTTTCATGGATAACTTTTTCGCTACGCAACTTGCGCGTCTAGCTAAGATTTGCCTGTTTGACATACTAAATTTTTAAAAACCGTGTCCATTTTCTGTCATGGCTGGTCCCGCTCACTTATTACCCTTTAACTTTTTTGCGTGCGTTGTTCTGCCGTCGACGCCCTGCGCTGCTCCAGAAAATATGTTCGGGGAATCCTCCGACGTAGCCACAGTAGTCCTTTCCAGTCAACTATCATGTGCTACGACCAATCGAGTAAACGGCAGGATCGGCGGGATACGCCTCCTATTCCAGACTTAGGGTATATAATGCTGATGTTTGAAAGCTGATGTTTAAAATCTGATGTTTAAAATCTGATGTTTAAAATCTGATGTTTACTTTAATTTTCATTTGTTTAACTTACAACAATCTCTTTTTTAATGCACCACTAAGATGTACCTAGAAATGCACCTAAATACATTCAAAAAACAAATTTATCGAAGCATTCCAAAGGAATACATAAAACTGGATTCAATTTCATAAATTTTAGTTTTTATTTCAGTATTTATTTTTGTTTTCCACCATTGGTAATCCAACAACATATTAAAAGAACACCACAACGCCAGGCGCACAACCGAAACCTACTATCATAACTACAGATTTTTGCCAGCTGTTGAAAAAAAAGAATCAAATTTCCACCGACGGTTCGCATCTTATCGACTAAAAAATTAAAAACAATGAAATATAAGAAATTAAAGAGCATTTATTTTTCATACTATAGCTTTGGGGCCTTTCGTTTTCCAATGTTTCCCGTCGTCATTGTTTGTGTTATAGTAGATAATGTTTAAATTTTCACTGCTAAAAAAATAATTCAGAGTTGTACCGAAAAAACATCGCCTAACTATCGCATAAAAGAGTCTGTCAAATTTGGTTTGGGAACAAAATGGGATATTTTCGAAGCGGCAAAAACCTATAAACCGATCGTTCAACGGATGGTGGGTGGTGGAATAATCTGCCTGGGACGAAGCTATTAATATTTAAGTAATTAAGTTAATATTTAAGTACCTTGGTCTGCTATAGCGACCAAATTCCGCTTTAGCATCGTATACGTTCATAAGAAATACGCGTTCTGGAAACAAATATATGAAATTAGAATACCTCTGCATTTGCGGAAAGTAAGACTTCAATTGCAGTTTTACAGTATTTTTATTCAGTAAATGATACCTGTTTGAGTGATTTCTGAACATGCCCTTCAGTTCCGAAAAATGTTCCCATAAGACACTGAGAGACACTAATTACTGGGATTTGTTTAGATAAGTCAGCACTAGTACTTAGCAATAGAGCAGCGGTTGGCACGCACATACCATCGCAAGTTTGCCTTGCATTAGTTTGAGCCTAATCAGTTCCGAAAAAAATGTTTCACTTGTGAATACGGAGTAAAGTGTCAGCTTGTACGAGTAAAGAACAAGTGACGCTCCATATAGAAAGCTGGGATGTTCGCTTTTTAACGAGTTAAAATGCAAATGTAACTTTTTCGAAGTCACTTGTATTTCACTTCTTCCCAAGTAAAATCATTTCGGTAATTCCGAATTTTTTCAGAAAGTTTTTACTTGTAAAATCTCTTTCAAGTGAAACTTCCCAAGTGAAATCACTTCAGAAATTCTGAACTTTTCCAATGAATTTTCAAATAAAATATTGAATTTAAAATACATACAAATTTATTAATATTTTGCTTCATTTTATTCTAGTTTTGTGATTTGCCAATTTGTTTTTAATGTTTGTCATCGTCTTTCGTAAACATTTGTTCGGGTCACCGGAATCCCTGGCCAACTTATCTGAAAAATAGGGGCATGTGGTTAAAAAACGCGTTTTACTTGTATACTTTTATATTTACCTTTTCAAACTGTGTAAAACTCTGCGGGATTTTTATTGGCACAAAACATTTCATCACGACACCTAGGGGTATCGGAAGCAAATTTTTTTTTGGTTATGTTGTGAATCTTACAAAAACTATCAATAAGGGACGTTCTTTAAACGTGGATCAACGCACAAAGTCTTGCACTTAAGGTATCACTTTCTTGACATAATTTTTTTTAAATATCACTTTTATTAATAAATCAAAATGTGTCGCAGAGCACAATTTAAACAGCAGCTGCTTCTCTTTTCATAACTCATAAAGAATGCACCAGGTCCCTTTCTCTTTTGGAGAGGCGCAAAACAAAAGGACTGGCCAAAGGCAAGCAGATTATAAGACAGAGAAAGAGAGGAATCTCCGAAAATGTGCCTGAAGCAAGCAGATTATAAGACCCAGAAAGAGAGGAATCTCCTTGTTGCACTACCGCTTTTTTCACATTCTTCTAAGCTTTTACCATCTGGCATGCAGTGATGCCAATATTTGTTCGTAAAAAAAAGACAGACTGAAAAAATAGCATGAAAATATTAAAAAAAAAAAAATAAAAGGATTGTTTAAAGTAATTTTATTTTTTATTATTAAGATAATAGTTTTAAGGCATCTTCGATTATTTTTCCTTCGTCATTATTGCTGTCCTCAAAGTAGCCATGGATCCAATTAATTGGCGATACTGATCAGGCAAGTTATAATTATGAAATCTGAAGAAAGAATACATGTACATCTACTTAATGTATTATCAATTTATATATGGTCACTTTTACAGTTAATACTGCATTTGCAATATGCCTTTATAATCGGGCTGCAGTACCCAGCAATCCTTTTGCTTAAACATTTCTTTTGGCATTTTAATTTTATAATACAAATTGCGTGTTCAGTACCGAAACAGATAGTGTAAGTAAACCGTAAGTAGAGTTGTTTTTCGATGCATTTTTTTCACCAAACTGTCGATATAGGTATCGCCGCCGCGGGAAGTTGCCACCTCTTTTATATTTTACAGCTGATAATAAATTTAAATTGGAAAGCAAAAGCAACAATTTTAGAAAAAATAGAATTAATATTAAATTAAAAAAAGGCAGATTTCCGGAACAAAAATCTTAAAAAAGGACAGATTTCAGGTATGCGTATGATTTTAATTTTTTTCCGGATAAAGCGTTAAAAACAGGGAAGATCTGTCCGGAAAAAGGACAAATTGGCATCACTGCTGACATGTTACGTTTTACCTCTGTTTTACGCTTTACCATTATTGCCGAGCGCTGTAATAAAGGTTTAAAAACATTGTAGTTTTTAAATATCGATGTTATTCAATCTCAAAATTAATCTTTTAAATTAAACATAAACATCGAACAAATTTAAAACAAAATAACAAATATTTATTAAAGATTCATAGAAAGTCTTAAAGTTCAAAGCAAGTTCAGTGTTTCAATTGATAAAAAGCCACTACTGTAGGTAGTTTTGTACGAGTACCTGCGTTCAAATATTAGTTGCTAAACAAATCTACAAATGATAAAAATTACACTAGTTAACAGCCAAAATACTTAAAAAGGTTAGTGGTAGTTCCTAGTAGAGTTGGATCCCTAATTCACAAAGACGACACTTGCTGTAAGCAAATTTTCCTTCAACTTGTGCGTCTAGATAAGATTTGCCTGTTCCAGACTTAGGGTATATAATGCTGATGTTTAACAGCTGATGTTTACTTTAATTTTCATTTGTTTAACTTACAACAATCAAGATCGGACCTCGGACCTTAGAGAGAAAGGCGAATGAAGAGATTGAAATTGTTTATAAAATCCATAAGCGGCCTGGCCTAAACACCTTCTGGGTGCAGTTGTTTTTTTTGCACCTTCAAGCAACAACCAAAACACATTTTGGGTGCACTCTTTTTTGATGCACCACTAAGAAATGCACCTAAATACATTCAGAAAACAAATTTATAGAAGCATTCCAAAGGAATACATAAAACTGGATTCAATTTCATAAATTTTAATTTTTATTTCAGTAGTTTTCCACCATCTACCATCCAATAACATTTTAAAAGAACACCACAACGCCAGGCGCACAACCGAAACCTACTATCATAGCTACAGATTTTTGCCAGCTGCTGAAAAAAAAGAACCAGATTTCCACCGACGGTTCGCATCTTATCGACTAAAAAATTAAAAACAATGAAATATAAGAAATTAAAGAGCATTTATTTTTCATACTATAGCTTTGGGGCCTTTCGTTTTCCAATGTTTCCCGTCGTCATTGTTTGTGTTATAGTAGATAATGTTTAAATTTTCACTGTTAAAAAAATTATTCAGAGTTGTACCGAAAAAACATCGCCTAACTATCGCATAAAAGAGTCTGTCAAATTTGGTTGGGGAACAAAATGGGATATTTTCGAAGCGGCAAAAACCTATAAACCGATCGTTCAACGGATGGTGGGTGGTGGAATAATCTGCCTGGGACGAAGCTATTAATATTTAAAAGTACCTTGGTACATACTGTTTAAAAGTATTTAGGTATATCTCCAACATTGCACCGAGCTACATATATAATCAAATATTTAGCTTCGTATACGTCCATAAGAAATATGCGTTCTGGAAACAAATATATGAAATTAGAATACCTCTGCATTTGCCGGAAGTAAGACTTCAATTGCAGTTTTACAGTATTTTTATTCAGTAAATGATACCTGTTTGAGTGATTTCTGAACATGCCCTTCAGTTCCGAAAAAAGTTCCCATGAGACACTGAGAGACACTAATTACTGGGCATTAGTACTTAGCAATAGAGCAGCGGTTGACACGCGCATACCATCGCAAATTTGCCTTGCATTAGTTTGAGCCTAATCAGTTCCGACAAAAATGTTTCACTTGTGAATCCGGAGTAAAGTGTCAGCTTGTACGAGTAAAGAATATGTGACGCTCCATAAAGAAAGCTGGGATGTTCGCTTTTTAACGAGTTAAAATGCAAATGTAACTTTTTCGAAGTCACTTCGTATTTCACTTCTTCCCAAGTAAAATCATTTCGGTAATTCCGAATTTTTTCAGAAAGTTTTTACTTGTAACATCTCTTTCAAGTGAAACTTCCCAAGTAAAATCACTTCAGAAATTCTGAATTAAATGAATAAAATGAATAAATGAATTTTCAAATAAAATATTGAATTTAAAATACATACCAATTTATTAATATTTTGCTTCATTTTATTTAAATTGTATTATTTTATTTATCTGTTGAATTACAGTTGTTGTTCCAAAATCTAGTTTTCTGTTTTGTCAATTTGTTTTTAATGTTTGTCATTCGTCTGGCTAACTTATCTGAAAAATAGGGGCATGTGGTTAAAAAACGTGTTTTACTTGTATACTTTTATATTTACCTTTTCGAACTGTGTAAAACTCTGCGGGATTTTTATTGGCACAAAACATTTCATCACGACACCTAGGGGTAACGGAAGCAAATTTTTTTTTGGTTATGTTGTGAATCTTACAAAATATATCAATAAGGGACGTTCTTTAAACGTGGATCAACGCACAAAGTCTTCCACTTAAGGTATCACTTTCTTGACATAAATTTTTTTAAATATCACTTTTATTAATAAATCAAAATGTGTCGCAGAGCACAATTTAAACAGCAGCTGCTTCTCTTTTCATAACTCATAAAGAATGCACCAGGTCCCTTTCTCTTTTGGAGAGACGCAAAACAAAAGGACTGGCCAAAGGCAAGCAGATTATAAGACAGAGAAAGAGAGGAATCTCCGAAAATGTGCCTGAGGCAAGCAGATTATAAGACCCAGAAAGAGAGGAATCTCCGAAGATCTGGCTCTTCTTGTTGCACTACCGCTTTTTTCACATTCTTCTAAGCTTTTACCATCTGGCATGCAGTGATGCCAATATTTGTTCGTAAAAAATAGACAGACTGAAAGAATAGCATGAAAATATTAAAAAAAAAAAAAAAAATAAAAGGATTGTTTAAAGTAATTTTATTTTTTATTATTAAGATAATAGTTTTAAGGCATCTTCGATTATTTTTCCTTCGTCATTATTGCTGTCCTCAAAGTAGCCATGGATCCAATTAATTGGCGATACTTATCAGGCAAGTTATAATTATGAAATCTGAAGAAAGAATACATGTACTTGTACATCTACTTAATGTATTATCAATTTATATATGGTCACTTTTACAGTTAATACTGCATTTGCAATATGCCTTTAAAATCGGGCTGCAGTACCCAGCAATCCTTTTGCTTAAACATTTCTTTTGGCATTTTAATTTTATAATACAAATTGCGTGTTCAGTACCGAAACAGATAGTGTAAGTAAACCGTAAGTAGAGTTGTTTTTCGATGCATTTTTTTTTACCAAACTGTCGATATAGCTAAGGCCGCCGCGGGAAGTTGCCACCTCTTTCATATTTTACAACTGATAATAAATTTAAATTTGAAAGCAAAAACAACTATTTTAGAAAAAAAAAGAATTAATATTAAATTAAAAAAAGGCAGATTTCCGGAACAAAAATCTTAAAAAAGGACAGATTTCAGGTATGCGGATGATTTAAAATTTTTTCCGGATAAAGCGTTAAAAACAGGGCAGATCTGTCCGGAAAAAGGACAAATTGGCATAACTGCTGACATGTTACGTTTTACCTCTGTTTTACGCTTTACCATTATTGCCGACCGCTGCAATAAAGGTTTAAAAACATTGTAGTTTTTAAATATCGATGTTATTCAATCTCAAAATTAATGTTTTAAATTAAACGTAAACATCGAACAAATTTAAAACAAAATAACAAATATTTATTAAAGATTCATAGAAAGTCTTAAAGTTCATAGCAAGTTCAGTGTTTCAATTGATAAAAAGTCACTTATAAACTACTGTAGGTAGTTTTGTACGAGTACCTGCGTTCAAATATTAGTTGCTAAACAAATCTACAAATGATAAAAATTACACTAGTTAGCAGCCAAAATACTTAAAAAGGTTGGTGGTAGTTTCTAGTAGAGTTGGATCCCTAATTCACAAAGACGACATTTGCCGTAAGCAACTTTTCCTTCATCATTTTCATGGATAACTTTTTCGCTACGCAACCTGTGCGTTTAGCTAAGATTTGTCTGTTTGACACACCAAATTTTTAAAAACCGTGTCCATTTTCTGTCATGGCTGGTCCCGCTCACTTATTACCCTTTAACTTTTTTGCGTGCGTTGTTCTGCCGTCGACGCCCTGCGCTGCTCCAGAAAATATGTTCGGGGAATCCTCCGACGTAGCCACAGTAGTCCTTTCCAGTCAACTATCATGTGCTACGACCAATCGAGTAAACGGCAGGATCGGCGGGATACGCCTCCTATTCCAGACTTAGGGTATATAATGCTGATGTTTGAAAGCTGATGTTTAAAATCTGATGTTTAAAATCTGATGTTTACTTTAATTTTCATTTGTTTAACTTACAACAATCTCTTTTTTAATGCACCACTAAGATGTACTTAGAAATGCACCTAAATACATTCAAAAAACAAATTTATAGAAGCATTTTAAAGGAATACATAAAACTGGATTCAATTTCATAAATTTTAGTTTTTATTTCAGTATTTATTTTTGTTTTCCAGCATCCACCATGGATGGTAATCCAATAACATTTTATAAGAACACCACAACGCCAGGCGCACAACCGAAACCTACTATCATAACTACAGATTTTTGCCAGCTGCTGAAAAAAAAGAACCAGATTTCCACCGACGGTTCGCATCTTATCGACTAAAAAATTAAAAACAATGAAATATAAGAAATTAAAGAGCATTTATTTTTCATACTATAGCTTTGGGGCCTTTCGTTTTCAAATGTTTCCCGTCGTCATTGTTTGTGTTATAGTAGATAATGTTTTAATTTTCACTGTTAAAAAAATAATTCAGAGTTGTACCGAAAAAACATCGCCTAACTATCGCATAAAAGAGTCTGTCAAATTTGGTTGGGTAACAAAATGGGATATTTTCGAAGCGGCAAAAACCTATCAACCGATCGTTCAACGGATGGTGGGTGGTGGAATAATCTGCCTGGGACGAAGCTATTAATATTTAAGTAATTAAGTTAATATTTAAGTACCTTGGTCTGCTATAGCGACCAAATTCCGCTTTAGCATCGTATACGTCCATAAGAAATACGCGTTCTGGAAACAAATATATGAAATTAGAATACCTCTGCATTTGCGGAAAGTAAGATACTGTAAGCAGTTTTACAGTATTTTTATTCAGTAAATGATACCTGTTTGAGTGATTTCTGAACATGCCCTTCAGTTCCGAAAAAAGTTCCCATGAGACACAGAGAGACACTAATTACTGGGATTTGTTTAGATAAGTCAGCATTAGTACTTAGCAATAGAGCAGCGGTTGGCACGCACATACCATCGCAAGTTTGCCTTGCATTAGTTTGAGCCTAATCAGTTCCGAAAAAAATGTTTCACTTGTGAATCCGGAGTAAAGTGTCAGCTTGTACGAGTAAAGAACAAGTGACGCTCCATATAGAAAGCTGGGATGTTCGCTTTTTAACGAGTTAAAATGCAAATGTAACTTTTTCGAAGTCACTTCGTATTTCACTTCTTCCCAAGTAAAATCATTTCGGTAATTTCGAATTTGTTCAGAAAGTTTTTACTTGTAACATCTCTTTCAAGTGAAACTTCCCAAGTAAAATCACTTCAGAAATTCTGAATTTTTCCAATGAATTTTCAAATAAAATATTGAATTTAAAATACATACAAATTTATTAATATTTTGCTTCATTTTATTTAAATTGTATTATTTTATTTATCTGTTGAATTACAGTTGTTGTTCCAAAATCTAGTTTTGTGTTTTGTCAATTTGTTTTTAATGTTTGTCATCGTCTTTCGTAAACATTTGTTCGGGTCACCGGAATCCCTGGCTAACTTATCTGAAAAATAGGGGCGTGTGGTTAAAAAACGTGTTTTACTTGTATACTTTTATATTTACCTTTTCGAACTGTGTAAAACTCTGCGGGATTTTTATTGGCACAAAACATTTCATCACGACACCTAGGGGTAACGGAAGAAATTTTTTTTTGTGTTACGTTGTCAATCTTATAAAAAATATCAGAAAGGGACGTTCCTTAAACGTGGATCAACGCACAAAGTCTTGCACTTAAGGTATCACTTTCTTGACATAATTTTTTTAAATATCACTTTTATTAATAAATCAAAATGTGTCGCAGAGCACAATTTAAACAGCAGCTGCTTCTCTTTTCATAACTCATAAAGAATGCACCAGGTTCCTTTCTCTTTTGGAGAGGCGCAAAACAAAAGGACTGGCCAAAGGCAAGCAGATTATAAGACAGAGAAAGAGAGGAATCTCCGAAGATCTGCCTGAGGCAAGCAGATTATAAGACCCAAAAAGAGAGGAATCTCCGAAGATCTGGCTGTCCTTGTTGCACTACCGCTTTTTTCACACTCTTCTAAGCTTTTACCATCTGGCATGCAGTGATGCCAATATTTGTTCGTAAAAAAAAGACAGACTGAAAAAATAGCATGAAAATATTAAAAAAAAAAAAAAATAAAAGGATTGTTTAAAGTAATTTTATTTTTTATTATTAAGATAATAGTTTTAAGGCATCTTCGATTATTTTTCCTTCGTCATTATTGCTGTCCTCAAAGTAGCCATGGATCCAATTAATTGGCGATACTTTTCAGGCAAGTTATAATTATGAAATCTGAAGAAGGAATACATGTACTTGTACATCTACTTAATGTATTATCAATTTATATATGGTAAATTTTACAGTTAATACTGCATTTGCAATATGCCTTGTTAATGTCTGAATTATGTCGGCTAATCTAATCTTTAAAATCGGGCTGCAGTACCCAGCAATCCTTTTGCTTAAACATTTCTTTTGGCATTTTAATTTTATAATACAAATTGCGTGTTCAGTACCGAAGCAGATAGTGTAAGTAAACCGTAAATAGAGTTGTTTTTCGATGCATTTTTTTTTATCAAACTGTCGGTATAGGTAAGGCCGCCGCGGGAAGTTGCCACCTCTTTCATATTTTACAGCTGATAATAAATTTAAATTGGAAAGCTAAAGCAACTATTTTAGAAAAAAAAGAATTAATATTAAATTAAGAAAAGACAGATTTCCGGAACAAAAATCTTAAAAAAGGACAGATTTCAGGTATGCGGATGATTTTAAATTTTTTCCGGATAAAGCGTTAAAAACAGGGCAGATCTGTCCGCAAAAAGGACAAATTGGCATCACTGCTGACATGTTACGTTTTACCTCTGTTTTACGCTTTACCATTATTGCCGACCGCTGCAATAAAGGTTTAAAAGCATTGTAGTTTTTAAATATCGATGTTATTCAATCTCAAAATTATTGTTTTAAATTAAACGTAAACATCGAACAAATTTAAAACAAAATAACAAATATTTATTAAAGATTCATAGAAAGTCTTTAAGTTCATAGCAAGTTCAGTGTTTCAATTGATAAAAAGTCACTTATAAACTACTGTAGGTAGTTTTGTACGAGAACCTGCGTTCAAATATTAGTTGCTAAACAAATCTATAAAAATTACACTGTTAACAGACAAAATACTTAAAAAGGTTGGTGGTAGTTCCTAGTAGAGTTGGATCCCTAATTCACAAAGACGACACTTGCTGTAAGCAAATTTTCCTTCATCATTTTCATGGATAACTTTTTCGCTATGCAACTTGTGCGTCTAGATAAGATTTGCCTGTTCCAGACTTACAGTATATAATGCTGATGTTTAAAAGCTGATGTTTACTTTTATTTTCATTTGTTTAACTTACAACAATCAAGATCGGACCTCATTTATTTTTCATACTATAGCTTTGGGGCCTTTCGTTTTCAAATGTTTCCCGTCGTCATTGTTTGTGTTATAGTAGATAATGTTTTAATTTTCACTGTTAAAAAAATAATTCAGAGTTGTACCGAAAAAACATCGCCTAACTATCGCATAAAAGAGTCTGTCAAATTTGGTTGGGGAACAAAATGGGATATTTTCGAAGCGGCAAAAACCTATAAACCGATCGTTCAACGGATGGTGGGTGGTGGAATAATCTGCCTGGGACGAAGCTATTAATATTTAAAAGTACCTTGGTACATACTGTTTAAAAGTATTTAGGTATATCTCCAACATTGCACCGAGCTACATATATAATCAAATATGTTCGAATGGCGGACTTATATCGACAGAAGGAGTTTCTGCTATAGCGACCAAATTCCGCTTTAGCATCGTATATGTCCATAAGAAATACGCGTTCTGGAAACAAATATATGAAATTAGAATACCTCTGCATTTGCGGAAAGTAAGACTTCAATTGCAGTTTTACAGTATTTTTATTCAGTAAATGATACCTGTTTGAGTGACTTCTGAACATGCCCTTCAGTTCCGAAAAAAGTTCCCATGAGACACTGAGAGACACTAATTACTGGGATTTGTTTAGATAAGTCAGCATTGTTACTTAGCAATAGAGCAGCGGTTGGCACGCATATACCATCGCAAGTTTGCCTTGCATTAGTTTGAGCCTAATCAGTTCCGAAAAAAATGTTTTACTTGTGAATCCGGAGTAAAGTGTCAGCTTGTACGAGTAAAGAACAAGTGACGCTCCATATAGAAAGCTGGGATGTTCGCTTTTTAACGAGTTAAAATGTAAATGTAACTTTTTCGAAGTCACTTCGTATTTCACTTCTTCCCAAGTAAAATCATTTCGGTAATTCCGAAGAAAGTTTTTACTTGTAAAATCTCTTTCAAGTGAAACTTCCCAAGTAAAATCACTTCAGAAATTCTGAATTTTTCCAATGAATTTCCAAATAAAATATTGAATTTAAAATACATACCAATTTATTAATATTTTGCTTCATTTTATTTAAATTGTATTATTTTATTTATCTGTTGAATTACAGTTGTTGTTCCAAAATCTAGTTTTGTGTTTTGTCAATTTGTTTTTAATGTTTGTCATTCGTCTGGCTAACTTATCTGAAAAATAGGGGCATGTGGTTAAAAAACGTGTTTTACTTGTATACTTTTATATTTACCTTTTCGAACTGTGTAAAACTCTGCGGGATTTTTATTGGCACAAAACATTTCATCACGACACCTAGGGGTAACGGAAGCAAATTTTTTTTTGGTTATGTTGTGAATCTTACAAAATATATCAATAAGGGACGTTCTTTAAACGTGGATCAACGCACAAAGTCTTCCACTTAAGGTATCACTTTCTTGACATAAATTTTTTTAAATATCACTTTTATTAATAAATCAAAATGTGTCGCAGAGCACAATTTAAACAGCAGCTGCTTCTCTTTTCATAACTCATAAAGAATGCACCAGGTCCCTTTCTCTTTTGGAGAGACGCAAAACAAAAGGACTGGCCAAAGGCAAGCAGATTATAAGACAGAGAAAGAGAGGAATCTCCGAAAATGTGCCTGAGGCAAGCAGATTATAAGACCCAGAAAGAGAGGAATCTCCGAAGATCTGGCTCTTCTTGTTGCACTACCGCTTTTTTCACATTCTTCTAAGCTTTTACCATCTGGCATGCAGTGATGCCAATATTTGTTCGTAAAAAAAAGACAGACTGAAAAAATAGCATGAAAATATTAAAAAAAAAAAAAAAAATAAAAGGATTGTTTAAAGTAATTTTATTTTTTATTATTAAGATAATAGTTTTAAGGCATCTTCGATTATTTTTCCTTCGTCATTATTGCTGTCCTCAAAGTAGCCATGGATCCAATTAATTGGCGATACTTTTCAGGCAAGTTATAATTATGAAATCTGAAGAAGGAATACATGTACTTGTACATCTACTTAATGTATTATCAATTGATATATGGTAAATTTTACAGTTAATACTGCATTTGCAATATGCCTTGTTAATGTCTGAATTATGTCGGCTAATCTAATCTTTAAAATCGGGCTGCAGTACCCAGCAATCCTTTTGCTTAAACATTTCTTTTGGCATTTTAATTTTATAATACAAATTGCGTGTTCAGTACCGAAGCAGATAGTGTAAGTAAACCGTAAATAGAGTTATTTTTCGATGCATTTTTTTTTTATCAAACTGTCGATATAGGTAAGGCCGCCGCGGGAAGTTGCCACCTCTTTCATATTTTACAGCTGATAATAAATTTAAATTTGAAAGCAAAAACAACTATTTTAGAAAAAAAAAGAATTAATATTAAATTAAAAAAAGACAGATTTCCGGAACAAAAATCTTAAAAAAGGACAGATTTCAGGTATGCGGATGATTTAAAATTTTTTCCGGATAAAGCGTTAAAAACAGGGCAGATCTGTCCGGAAAAAGGATAAATTGGCATCACTGCTGACATTTAACGTTTTACCTCTGTTTTACGCTTTACCATTATTGACGACCGCTGCAATAAAGGTTTAAAAACATTGTAGTTTTTAAATATCGATGTTATTCAATCTCAAAATTAATGTTTTAAATTAAACGTAAACATCGAACAAATTTAAAAAAAAATATCAAATATTTATTAAAGATTCATAGAAAGTCTTAAAGTTCATAGCAAGTTCAGTGTTTCAATTGATAAAAAGTCACTTATAAACTACTGTAGGTAGTTTTGTACGAGTACCTGCGTTCAAATATTAGTTGCTAAACAAATCTACAAATGATAAAAATTACACTAGTTAACAGCCAAAATACTTAAAAAGGTTGGTGGTAGTTCCTAGTAGAGTTGGATCCCTAATTCACAAAGACGACACTTGCTGTAAGCAAATTTTCCTTCATCATTTTAATGGATAACTTTTTCGCTACGCAACCTGTGCGGATAGCTAAGATTTGTCTGTTTGACACACCAAATTTTTAAAAACCGTGTCCATTTTCTGTCATGGCTGGTCCCGCTCACTTATTACCCTTTAACTTTTTTTGCGTGCGTTGTTCTGCCGTCGACGCCCTGCGCTGCTCCAAAAAATATGTTCGGGGAATCCTCCGACGTAGCCACAGTAGTCCTTTCCAGTCAACTATCATGTGCTACGACCAATCGAGTAAACGGCAGGATCGGCGGGATACGCCTCCTATTCCAGACTTAGGGTATATAATGCTGATGTTTGAAAGCTGATGTTTAAAATCTGATGTTTACTTTAATTTTCATTTGTTTAACTTACAACAATCTCTTTTTTAATGCACCACTAAGATGTACCTAGAAATGCACCTAAATGCATTCAAAAAACAAATTTATCGAAGCATTCCAAAGGAATACATAAAACTGGATTCAATTTCATAAATTTTAGTTTTTATTTCAGTATTTATTTTTGTTTTCCAGCATCCACCATGGATGGTAATCCAATAACATTTTAAAAGAACACCACAACGCCAGGCGCACAACCGAAACCTACTATCATAACTACAGATTTTTGCCAGCTGCTGAAAAAAAAGAACCAGATTTCCACCAACGGTTCGCATCTTATCGACTAAAAAATTAAAAACAATGAAATATAAGAAATTAAAGAGCATTTATTTTTCATACTATAGCTTTGGTGCCTTTCGTTTCCAAAGGTTTCCAAAAGGTCGTCATTGTTTGTGTTATAGTAGATAATGTTTTAATTTTCACTGTTAAAAAAATAATTCAGAGTTGTACCGAAAAAACATCGCCTAACTATCGCATAAAAGAGTCTGTCAAATTTGGTTGGGGAACAAAATGGGATATTTTCGAAGCGGCAAAAACCTATAAACCGATCGTTCAACAGATGGTGGGTGGTGGAATAATCTGCCTGGGACGAAGCTATTAATATTTAAAAGTACCTTGGTACATACTGTTTAAAAGTATTTAGGTATATCTCCAACATTGCACCGAGCTACATATATAATCAAATATTTAGCTTCGTATACGTCCATAAGAAATACGCGTTCTGGAAACAAATATATGAAATTAGAATACCTCTGCATTTGCGGGAAGTAAGACTTCAATTGCAGTTTTACAGTATTTTTATTCAGTAAATGATACCTGTTTGAGTGATTTCTGAACATGCCCTTCAGTTCCGAAAAAAATTCCCATGAGACACAGAGAGACACTAATTACTGGGATTTGTTTAGATAAGTCAGCATTAGTACTTAGCAATAGAGCAGCGGTTGGCACGCACATACCATCGCAAGTTTGCCTTGCATTAGTTTGAGCCTAATCAGTTCCGAAAAAAATGTTTCACTTGTGAATCCGGAGTAAAGTGTTAGCTTGTACGAGTAAAGAACAAGTGACGCTCCATAAAGAATGCTGGGATGTTCGCTTTTTAACGAGTTAAAATGCAAATGTAACTTTTTCGAAGTCACTTCGTATTTCACTTCTTCCCAAGTAAAATCATTTCAGTAATTCCGAATTTTTTCAGAAAGTTTTTACTTGTAACATTTCTTTCAAGTGAAACTTCCCAAGTAAAATCACTTCAGAAATTCTGAATTTTTCCAATGAATTTTCAAATAAAATATTGAATTTAAAATACATACCAATTTATTAATATTTTGCTTCATTTTATTTAAATTGTATTATTTTATTTATCTGTTGAATTACAGTTGTTGTTCCAAAATCTAGTTTTGTGTTTTGTCAATTTGTTTTTAATGTTTGTCATCGTCTTTCGTAAACATTTGTTCGGGTCCACGGAATCCCTGGCTAACTTATCTGAAAAATAGGGGCATGTGGTTAAAAAACGTGTTTTACTTGTATACTTTTATATTTACCTTTTCGAACTGTGTAAAACTCTGCGGGATTTTTATTGGCACAAAACATTTCATCACGACACCTAGGGGTAACGGAAGCAAATTTTTTTTTGGTTATGTTGTGAATCTTACAAAAAATATCAATAAGGGACGTTCTTTAAACGTGGATCAACGCACAAAGTCTTGCACTTAAGGTATCACTTTCTTGACATAAATTTTTTTAAATATCACTTTTATTAATAAATCAAAATGTATCGCAGAGCACAATTTAAACAGCAGCTGCTTCTCTTTTCATAACTCATAAAGAGTGCACCAGGTCCCTTTCTCTTTTGGAGAGACGCAAAACAAAAGGACTGGCCAAAGGCAAGCAGATTATAAGACAGAGAAAGAGAGGAATCTCCGAAAATGTGCCTGAGGCAAGCAGATTATAAGACCCAGAAAGAGAGGAATCTCCGAAGATCTGGCTCTCCTTGTTGCACTACCGCTTTTTTCACATTCTTCTAAGCTTTTACCATCTGGCATGCAGTGATGCCAATATTTGTTCGTAAAAAAAAAACAGACTGAAAAAATAGCATGAAAATATTAAAAAAAAAAAAATAAAAGGTTTGTTTAAAGTAATTTTATTTTTTATTATTAAGATAACAGTTTTAAGGCATTTTCGATTATTTTTCCTTCGTCATTATTGCTGTCCTCAAAGTAGCCATGGATCCAATTAATTGGCGATACTTATCAGGCAAGTTATAATTATGAAATCTGAAGAAAGAATACATGTACTTGTACATCTACTTAATGTATTATCAATTTATATATGGTCACTTTTACAGTTAATACTGCATTTGCAATATGCCTTTAAAATCGGGCTGCAGTACCCAGCAATCCTCTTGCTTAAACATTTCTTTTGGCATTTTAATTTTATAATACAAATTGCGTGTTCAGTACCGAAACAGATAGTGTAAGTAAACCGTAAGTAGAGTTGTTTTTCGATGCATTTTTTTTACCAAACTGTCGATATAGGTAAGGCCGCCGCGGGAAGTTGCCACCTCTTTCATATTTTACAGCTGATAATAAATTTAAATTGGAAAGCAAAAACAACTATTTTAGAAAAAAAAAGAATAAATATTAAATTAAGAAAAGGCAGATTTCCGGAACAAAAATCTTAAAAAAGGACAGATTTCAGGTAGGCGGATGATTTAAAATTTTTTCCGGATAAAGCGTTAAAAACAGGGCAGATCTGTCCGGAAAAAGGACAAATTGGCATCACTGCTGACATGTTACGTTTTACCTCTGTTTTACGCTTTACCATTATTGCCGACCGCTGCAATAAAGGTTTAAAAACATTGTAGTTTTTAAATATCGATGTTATTCAATCTCAAAATTAATGTTTTAAATTAAACGTAAACATCGAACAAATTTAAAAAAAAAATAACAAATATTTATTAAAGATTCATAGAAAGTCTTAAAGTTCATAGCAAGTTCAGTGTTTCAATTGATAAAAAGTCACTTATAAACTACTGTAGGTATTTTTGTACGACTACCTGCGTTCAAATATTAGTTGCTAAACAAATCTACAAATGATAAAAATTACACTAGTTAACAGCCAAAATACTTAAAAAGGTTGGTGGTAGTTCCTAGTAGAGTTGGATCCCTAATTCACAAAGACGACACTTGCTGTAACTTTTTTTTTTTTGATAACTTTTTCGCTACGCAACTTGCGCGTCTAGCTAAGATTTGCCTGTTTGACATACCAAATTTTTAAAAACCGTGTCCATTTTCTGTCATGGCTGGTCCCGCTCACTTATTACCCTTTAACTTTTTTTGCGTGCGTTGTTCTGCCGTCGACGCCCTGCGCTGCTCCAAAAAATACGTTCGGGGAATCCTCTGACGTAGCCACAGTAGTCCTTTCCAGTCAACTATCATGTGCTACGACCAATCGAGTAAACGGCAGGATCGGCGGGATACGCCTCCTATTCCAGACTTAGGGTATATAATGCTGATGTTTGAAAGCTGATGTTTAAAATCTGATGTTTAAAATCTGATGTTTACTTTAATTTTCATTTGTTTAACTTACAACAATCTCTTTTTTAATGCACCACTAAGATGTACCTAGAAATGCACCTAAATACATTCAAAAAACAAATTTATAGAAGCATTCCAAAGGAATACATAAAACTGGATTCAATTTCATAAATTTTAGTTTTTATTTCAGTATTTATTTTTGTTTTCCAGCATCCACCATGGATGGTAATCCAATAACATTTTAAAAGAACACCACAACGCCAGGCGCACAACCGAAACCTACTATCATAACTACAGATTTTTGCCAGCTGCTGAAAAAAAAGAACCAGATTTCCACCGACGGTTCGCATCTTATCGACTACAAAATTAAAAACAATGAAATATAAGAAATTAAAGAGCATTTATTTTTCATACTATAGCTCTGGGGCCTTTCGTTTTCAAATGTTTCCCGTCGTCATTGTTTGCGTTATAGTAGATAATGTTTTTATTTTCACTGTTAAAAAAATAATTCAGAGTTGTACCGAAAAAACATCGCCTAACTATCGCATAAAAGAGTCTGTCAAATTTGGTTGGGAAACAAAATGGGATATTTTCGAAGCGGCAAAAACCTATAAACCGATCGTTCAACGGATGGTGGGTGGTGGAATAATCTGCCTGGGACGAAGCTATTAATATTTAAAAGTACCTTGGTACATACTGTTTAAAAGTATTTAGGTACATATATCTCCAACATTGCACCGAGCTACATATATAATCAAATATTTAGCTTCGTATACGTCCATAAGAAATACGCGTTCTGGAAACAAATATATGAAATTAGAATACCTCTGCATTTGCGGGAAGTAAGACTTCAATTGCAGTTTTACAGTATTTTTATTCAGTAAATGATACCTGTTTGAGTGATTTCTGAACATGCCCTTCAGTTCCGAAAAAAGTTCCCATGAGACACAGAGAGACACTAATTACTGGGATTTGTTTAGATAAGTCAGCATTAGTACTTAGCAATAGAGCAGCGGTTGGCACGCACATACCATCGCAAGTTTGCCTTGCATTAGTTTGAGCCTAAACAGTTCCGAAAAAAATGTTTCACTTGTGAATCCGGAGTAAAGTGTCAGCTTGTTCGCTTTTTAACGAGTTAAAATGCAAATGTAACTTTTTCGAAGTCATTTCGTATTTCACTTCTTCCCAAGTAAAATCATTTCGGTAATTCCGAATTTTTTCAGAAAGTTTTTACTTGTAACATCTCTTTCAAGTGAAACTTCCCAAGTAAAATCACTTCAGAAATTCTGAATTTTTCCAATGAATTTTCAAATAAAATATTGAATTTAAAATACATACCAATTTATTAATATTTTGCTTCATTTTATTTAAATTGTATTATTTTATTTATCTGTTGAATTACAGTTGTTGTTCCAAAATCTAGTTTTGTGTTTAGTCAATTTATTTTTAATGTTTGTCATTCGTCTGGCTAACTTATCTGAAAAATAGGGGCATGTGGTTAAAAAACGTGTTTTACTTGTATACTTTTATATTTACCTTTTCGAACTGTGTAAAACTCTGCGGGATTTTTATTGGCACAAAACATTTCATCACGACACCTAGGGGTAACGGAAGCAAATTTTTTTTTGGTTATGTTGTGAATCTTACAAAAAATATCAATAAGGGACGTTCTTTAAACGTGGATCAACGTACAAAGTCTTGCACTTAAGGTATCACTTTCTTGACATACTTTTTTTTAAATATCACTTTTATTAATAAATCAAAATGTGTCGCAGAGCACAATTTAAACAGCAGCTCCTTCTCTTTTCATAACTCATAAAGAATGCACCAGGTCCCTTTCTCTTTTGGAGAGACGCAAAACAAAAGGACTGGCCAAAGGCAAGCAGATTATAAGACAGAGAAAGAGAGGAATCTCCGAAAATGTGCCTGAGGCAAGCAGATTATAAGACCCAGAAAGAGAGGAATCTCCGAAGATCTGGCTCTCCTTGTTGCACTACCGCTTTTTTCACATTCTTCTAAGCTTTTACCATCTGGCATGCAGTGATGCCAATATTTGTTCGTAAAAAAAAACAGACTGAAAAAATAGCATGAAAATATTAAAAAAAAAAAATAAAAGGTTTGTTTAAAGTAATTTTATTTTTTATTATTAAGATAACAGTTTTAAGGCATCTTCGATTATTTTTCCTTCGTCATTATTGCTGTCCTCAAAGTAGCCATGGATCCAATTAATTGGCGATACTTATCAGGCAAGTTATAATTATGAAATCTGAAGAAAGAATACATGTACTTGTACATCTACTTAATGTATTATCAATTTATATATGGTCACTTTTACAGTTAATACTGCATTTGCAATATGCCTTTAAAATCGGGCTGCAGTACTCAGCAATCCTCTTGCTTAAACATTTCTTTTGGCATTTTAATTTTATAATACAAATTGCGTGTTCAGTACCGAAACAGATAGTGTAAGTAAACCGTAAGTAGAGTTGTTTTTCGATGTATTTTTTTTACCAAACTGTCGATATAGGTAAGGCCGCCGCGGGAAGTTGCCACCTCTTTCATATTTTACAGCTGATAATAAATTTAAATTGGAAAGCAAAAACAACTATTTTAGAAAAAAAAAGAATTAATATTAAATTAAAAAAAGGCAGATTTCCGGAACAAAAATCTTAAAAAAGGACAGATTTCAGGTATGCGGATGATTTAAAATTTTTTCCGGATAAAGCGTTAAAAACAGGGCAGATCTGTCCGGAAAAAGGACAAATTGGCATCACTGCTGACATGTTACGTTTTACCTCTGTTTTACGCTTTACCATTATTGCCGACCGCTGCAATAAAGGTTTAAAAACATTGTAGTTTTTAAATATCGATGTTATTCAATCTCAAAATTAATGTTTTAAATTAAACGTAAACATCGAACAAATTTAAAAAAAAATAACAAATATTTATTAAAGATTCATAGAAAGTCTTAAAGTTCATAGCAAGTTCAGTGTGCAAGTGCAAGTTCAATTGATAAAAAGTCACTTATAAACTACTGTAGGTAGTTTTGTACGAGTACCTGCGTTCAAATATTAGTTGCTAAACAAATCTACAAATGATAAAAATTACACTAGTTAACAGCCAAAATACTTAAAAAGGTTGGTGGTAGTTCCTAGTAGAGTTGGATCCCTAATTCACAAAGACGACACTTGCTGTAACTTTTTTTTTTTTGGATAACTTTTTCGCTACGCAACTTGCGCGTCTAGCTAAGATTTGCCTGTTTGACATACAAAATTTTTAAAAACTGTGTCCATTTTCTGTCATGGCTGGTCCCGCTCACTTATTACCCTTTAACTTTTTTTGCGTGCGTTGTTCTGCCGTCGACGCCCTGCGCTGCTCCAAAAAATATGTTCGGGGAATCCTCCGACGTAGCCACAGTAGTCCTTTCCAGTCAACTATCATGTGCTACGACCAATCGAGTAAACGGCAGGATCGGCGGGATACGCCTCCTATTCCAGACTTAGGGCATATAATGCTGATGTTTGAAAGCTGATGTTTAAAATCTGATGTTTAAAATCTGATGTTTACTTTAATTTTCATTTGTTTAACTTACAACAATCTCTTTTTTAATGCACCACTAAGATGTACCTAGAAATGCACCTAAATACATTCAAAAAACAAATTTATAGAAGCATTCCAAAGGAATACATAAAACTGGATTCAATTTCATAAATTTTAGTTTTTATTTCAGTATTTATTTTTGTTTTCCAGCATCCACCATGGATGGTAATCCAATAACATTTTAAAAGAACACCACAACGCCAGGCGCACAACCGAAACCTACTATCATAACTACAGATTTTTGCCAGCTGCTGAAAAAAAAAGAACCAGATTTCCACCGACGGTTCGCATCTTATCGACTAAAAAATTAAAAACAATGAAATATAAGAAATTAAAGAGCATTTATTTTTCATACTATAGCTTTGGGGCCTTTCGTTTTCAAATGTTTCCCGTCGTCATTGTTTGTGTTATAGTAGATAATGTTTTAATTTTCACTGTTAAAAAAATAATTCAGAGTTGTACCGAAAAAACATCGCCTAACTATCGCATAAAAGAGTCTGTCAAATTTGGTTGGGGAACATAATGGGATATTTTCGAAGCGGCAAAAACCTATAAACCGATCGTTCAACGGATGGTGGGTGGTGGAATAATCTGCCTGGGACGAAGCTATTAATATTTAAAAGTACCTTGGTACATACTGTTTAAAAGTATTTAGGTATATCTCCAACATTGCACCGAGCTACATATATAATCAAATATGTTCGAATGGCGGACTTATATCGACAGAAGGAGTTTTTCTATAGCAACCAAATTCCGCTTTAGCATCGTATACGTCCATAAGAAATACGCGTTCTGGAAACAAATATATGAAATTAGAATACCTCTGCATTTGCGGAAAGTAAGATACTGTAAGCAGTTTTACAGTATTTTTATTCAGTAAATGATACCTGTTTGAGTGATTTCTGAACATGCCCTTCAGTTCCGAAAAAAGTTCCCATGAGACACAGAGAGACACTAATTACTGGGATTTGTTTAGATAAGTCAGCATTAGTACTTAGCAATAGAGCAGCGGTTGGCACGCACATACCATCGCAAGTTTGCCTTGCATTAGTTTGAGCCTAATCAGTTCCGAAAAAAACGTTTCACTTGTGAATCCGGAGTAAAGTGTCAGCTTGTACGAGTAAAGAACAAGTGACGCTCCATATAGAAAGCTGGGATGTTCGCTTTTTAACGAGTTAAAATGCAAATGTAACTTTTTCGAAGTCACTTCGTATTTCACTTCTTCCCAAGTAAAATCATTTCTGTAATTCCGAATTTTTTTAGAAAGTTTTTACTTGTAACATCTCTTTAAAGTGAAACTTCCCAAGTAAAATCACTTCAGAAATTCTGAATTTTTCCAATGAATTTTCAAATAAAATATTGAATTTAAAATACATACCAATTTATTAATATTTTGCTTCATTTTATTTAAATTGTATTATTTTATTTATCTGTTGAATTACAGTTGTTGTTCCAAAATCTAGTTTTGTGTTTTGTCAATTTGTTTTTAATGTTTGTCATCGTCTTTCGTAAACATTTGAAAAAAATATTTGAAAAATAGGGGCGTGTGGTTAAAAAACGTGTTTTACTTGTATACTTTTATATTTACCTTTTCGAACTGTGTAAAACTCTGCGGGATTTTTATTGGCACAAAACATTTCATCACGACACCTAGGGGTAACGGAAGCAAATTTTTTTTTGTGTTATGTTGTCAATCTTATAAAAAATATCAGAAAGGGACGTTCCTTAAACGTGGATCAACGCACAAAGTCTTGCACTTAAGGTATCACTTTCTTGACATAATTTTTTTTAAATATCACTTTTATTAATAAATCAAAATGTGTCGCAGAGCACAATTTAAACAGCAGCTCCTTCTCTTTTCATAACTCATAAAGAATGCACCAGGTCCCTTTCTCTTTTGGAGAGACGCAAAACAAAAGGACTGGCCAAAGGCAAGCAGATTATAAGACAGAGAAAGAGAGGAATCTCCGAAAATGTGCCTGAGGCAAGCAGATTATAAGACCCAGAAAGAGAGGAATCTCCGAAGATCTGGCTCTCCTTGTTGCACTACCGCTTTTTTCACATTCTTCTAAGCTTTTACCATCTGGCATGCAGTGATGCCAATATTTGTTCGTAAAAAAAAACAGACTGAAAAAATAGCATGAAAATATTAAAAAAAAAAAAATAAAAGGTTTGTTTAAAGTAATTTTATTTTTTATTATTAAGATAACAGTTTTAAGGCATCTTCGATTATTTTTCCTTCGTCATTATTGCTGTCCTCAAAGTAGCCATGGATCCAATTAATTGGCGATACTTATCAGGCAAGTTATAATTATGAAATCTGAAGAAAGAATACATGTACTTGTACATCTACTTAATGTATTATCAATTTATATATGGTCACTTTTACAGTTAATACTGCATTTGCAATATGCCTTTAAAATCGGGCTGCAGTACCCAGCAATCCTTTTGCTTAAACATTTCTTTTGGCATTTTAATTTTATAATACAAATTGCGTGTTCAGTACCGAAACAGATAGTGTAAGTAAACCGTAAATAGAGTTGATTTTCGATGCATTTTTTTTTACCAAACTGTCGATATAGGTAAGGCCGCCGCGGGAAGTTGCCACCTCTTTCATATTTTACAACTGATAATAAATTTAAATTGGAAAGCAAAAACAACTATTTTAGAAAAAAAAAGAATTAATATTAAATTAAAAAAAGGCAGATTTCCGGAACAAAAATCTTAAAAAAGGACAGATTTCAGGTATGCGGATGATTTAAAATTTTTTCCGGATAAAGCGTTAAAAACAGGGCAGATCTGTCCGGAAAAAGGACAAATTGGCATCACTGCTGACATGTTACGTTTTACCTCTGTTTTACGCTTTACCATTATTGCCGACCGCTGCAATAAAGGATTAAAAACATTGTAGTTTTTAAATATCGATGTTATTCAATCTCAAAATTAATGTTTTAAATTAAACGTAAACATCGAACAAATTTAAAAAAAAATAACAAATATTTATTAAAGATTCATAGAAAGTCTTAAAGTTCATAGCAAGTTCAGTGTTTCAATTGATAAAAAGTCACTTATAAACTACTGTAGGTAGTTTTGTACGAGTACCTGCGTTCAAATATTAGTTGCTAAACAAATCTACAAATGATAAAAATTACTCTAGTTAACAGCCAAAATACTTAAAAAGGTTGGTGGTAGTTCCTAGTAGAGTTGGATCCCTAATTCACAAAGACGACACTTGCTGTAACTTTTTTTGTTTTTGGATAACTTTTTCGCTACGCAACTTGCGCGTCTAGCTAAGATTTGCCTGTTTGACATACAAAATTTTTAAAAACCGTGTCCATTTTCTGTCATGGCTGGTCCCGCTCACTTATTACCCTTTAACTTTTTTTGCGTGCGTTGTTCTGCCGTCGACGCCCTGCGCTGCTCCAAAAAATATGTTCGGGGAATCCTCCGACGTAGCCACAGTAGTCCTTTCCAGTCAACTATCATGTGCTACGACCAATCGAGTAAACGGCAGGATCGGCGGGATACGCCTCCTATTCCAGACTTAGGGCATATAATGCTGATGTTTGAAAGCTGATGTTTAAAATCTGATGTTTAAAATCTGATGTTTACTTTAATTTTCATTTGTTTAACTTACAACAATCTCTTTTTTAATGCACCAATAAGATGTACCTAGAAATGCACCTAAATACATTCAAAAAACAAATTTATAGAAGCATTCCAAAGGAATACATAAAACTGGATTCAATTTCATAAATTTTAGTTTTTATTTCAGTATTTATTTTTGTTTTCCAGCATCCACCATGGATTGTAATCCAATAACATTTTAAAAGAACACCACAACGCCAGGCGCACAACCGAAACCTACTATCATAACTACAGATTTTTGCCAGCTGCTGAAAAAAAGAACCAGATTTCCACCGACGGTTCGCATCTTATCGACTAAAAAATTAAAAACAATGAAATATAAGAAATTAAAGAGCATTTATTTTTCATACTATAGCTTTGGGGCCTTTCGTTTTCAAATGTTTCCCGTCGTCATTGTTTGTGTTATAGTAGATAATGTTTTAATTTTCACTGTTAAAAAAATAATTCAGAGTTGTACCGAAAAAACATCGCCTAACTATCGCATAAAAGAGTCTGTCAAATTTGGTTGGGGAACATAATGGGATATTTTCGAAGCGGCAAAAACCTATAAACCGATCGTTCAACGGATGGTGGGTGGTGGAATAATCTGCCTGGGACGAAGCTATTAATATTTAAAAGTACCTTGGTACATACTGTTTAAAAGTATTTAGGTACATATATCTCCAACATTGCACCGAGCTACATATATAATCAAATATTTAGCTTCGTATACGTCCATAAGAAATACGCGTTCTGGAAACAAATATATGAAATTAGAATACCTCTGCATTTGCGGAAAGTAAGATACTGTAAGCAGTTTTACAGTATTTTTATTCAGTAAATGATACCTGTTTGAGTGATTTCTGAACATGCCCTTCAGTTCCGAAAAAAGTTCCCATGAGACACAGAGAGACACTAATTACTGGGATTTGTTTAGATAAGTCAGCATTAGTACTTAGCAATAGAGCAGCGGTTGGCACGCACATACCATCGCAAGTTTGCCTTGCATTAGTTTGAGCCTAATCAGTTCCGAAAAAAATGTTTCACTTGTGAATCCGGAGTAAAGTGTCAGCTTGTACGAGTAAAGAACAAGTGACGCTCCATATAGAAAGCTGGGATGTTCGCTTTTTAACGAGTTAAAATGCAAATGTAACTTTTTCGAAGTCACTTCGTATTTCACTTCTTCCCAAGTAAAATCATTTCTGTAATTCCGAATTTTTTTAGAAAGTTTTTACTTGTAACATCTCTTTTAAGTGAAACTTCCCAAGTAAAATCACTTCAGAAATTCTGAATTTTTCCAATGAATTTTCAAATAAAATATTGAATTTAAAATACATACCAATTTATTAATATTTTGCTTCATTTTATTTAAATTGTATTATTTTATTTATCTGTTGAATTACAGTTGTTGTTCCAAAATCTAGTTTTGTGTTTTGTCAATTTGTTTTTAATGTTTGTCATCGTCTTTCGTAAACATTTGTTCGGGTCACCGGAATCCCTGGCTAACTTATCTGAAAAATAGGGGCGTGTGGTTAAAAAACGTGTTTTACTTGTATACTTTTATATTTACCTTTTCGAACTGTGTAAAACTCTGCGGGATTTTTATTGGCACAAAACATTTCATCACGACACCTAGGGGTAACGGAAGCAATTTTTTTTTTTGTTATTTTGTCAATCTTATAAAAAATATCAGAAAGGGACGTTCCTTAAACGTGGATCAACGCACAAAGTCTTGCACTTAAGGTATCACTTTCTTGACATAATTTTTTTTAAATATCACTTTTATTAATAAATTAAAATGTGTCGC
Organism: Drosophila biarmipes; assembly: GCF_025231255.1. Taxonomy (NCBI): domain Eukaryota; kingdom Metazoa; phylum Arthropoda; class Insecta; order Diptera; family Drosophilidae; genus Drosophila; species Drosophila biarmipes. The sequence goes on along the minus strand of NW_026114529.1, from coordinate 3,639,904 downwards.
AGAGCACAATTTAAACAGCAGCTGCTTCTATTTTCATAACTCATAAAGAATGCACCAGGTCCCTTTCTCTTTTGGAGAGGCGCAAAACAAAAGGACTGGCCAAAGGCAAGCCGATCACAAGACAGAGAAAGAGAGGAATCTCCGAAGATCTGCCTGAGGCAAGCAGATTATAAGACCCAAAAAGAGAGGAATCTTCGAAGATCTGGCTCTCCTTGTTGCACTACCGCTTTTTTCACACTCTTCTAAGCTTTTACCATCTGGCATGCAGTGATGCCAATATTTGTTCGTAAAAAAAAGACAGATTGAGAAAAAAAAACTGAAAAACTGGCATCACTGCTGACATGTTACGTTTTACCTCTGTTTTACGCTTTACCATTATTGCCGACCGCTGCAATAAAGGTTTAAAAACATTGTAGTTTTTAAATATCGATGTTATTCAATCTCAAAATTAATGTTTTAAATTAAACGTAAACATCGAACAAATTTAAAAAAAAATAACAAATATTTATTAAAGATTCATAGAAAGTCTTAAAGTTCATAGCAAGTTCAGTGTTTCAATTGATAAAAAGTCACTTATAAACTACTGTAGGTAGTTTTGTACGAGTACCTGCGTTCAAATATTAGTTGCTAAACAAATCTACAAATGATAAAAATTACACTAGTTAACAGCCAAAATACTTAAAAAGGTTGGTGGTAGTTCCTAGTAGAGTTGGATCCCTAATTCACAAAGACGACACTTGCTGTAAGCAAATTTTCCTTCATCATTTTCATGGATAACTTTTTCGCTACGCAACCTGTGCGGATAGCTAAGATTTGTCTGTTTGACACACCAAATTTTTAAAAACCGTGTCCATTTTCTGTCATGGCTGGTCCCGCTCACTTATTACCCTTTAACTTTTTTTGCGTGCGTTGTTCTGCCGTCGACGCCCTGCGCTGCTCCAAAAAATATGTTCGGGGAATCCTCCGACGTAGCCACAGTAGTCCTTTCCAGTCAACTATCATGTGCTACGACCAATCGAGTAAACGGCAGGATCGGCGGGATACGCCTCCTATTCCAGAGTTAGGGCATATAATGCTGATGTTTGAAAGCTGATGTTTAAAATCTGATGTTTAAAATCTGATGTTTACTTTAATTTTCATTTGTTTAACTTACAACAATCTCTTTTTTAATGCACCACTAAGATGTACCTAGAAATGCACCTAAATACATTCAAAAAACAAATTTATAGAAGCATTCCAAAGGAATACATAAAACTGGATTCAATTTCATAAATTTTAGTTTTTATTTCAGTATTTATTTTTGTTTTCCAGCATCCACCATGGATGGTAATCCAATAACATTTTAAAAGAACACCACAACGCCAGGCGCACAACCGAAACCTACTATCATAACTACAGATTTTTGCCAGCTGCTGAAAAAAAAGAACCAGATTTCCACCGACGGTTCGCATCTTATCGACTAAAAAATTAAAAACAATGAAATATAAGAAATTAAAGAGCATTTATTTTTCATACTATAGCTTTGGTGCCTTTCGTTTCCAAATGTTTCCCGTCGTCATTGTTTGTGTTATAGTAGATAATGTTTTAATTTTCACTGTTAAAAAAATAATTCAGAGTTGTACCGAAAAAACATCGCCTAACTATTGCATAAAAGAGTCTGTCAAATTTGGTTGGGGAACAAAATGGGATATTTTCGAAGCGGCAAAAACCTATAAACCGATCGTTCAACGGATGGTGGGTGGTGGAATAATCTGCCTGGGACGAAGCTATTAATATTTAAAAGTACCTTGGTACATACTGTTTAAAAGTATTTAGGTATATCTCCAACATTGCACCGAGCTACATATATAATCAAATATTTAGCTTCGTATACGTCCATAAGAAATACGCGTTCTGGAAACAAATATATGAAATTAGAATACCTCTGCATTTGCGGGAAGTAAGACTTCAATTGCAGTTTTACAGTATGTTTATTCAGTAAATGATACCTGTTTGAGTGATTTCTGAACATGCCCTTCAGTTCCGAAAAAAGTTCCCATGAGACACTGAGAGACACTAATTACTGGGATTTGTTTAGATAAGTCAGCATTAGTACTTAGCAATAGAGCAGCGGTTGGCACGCACATACCATCGCAAGTTTGCCTTGCATTAGTTTGAGCCTAATCAGTTCCGAAAAAAATGTTTCACTTGTGAATCCGGAGTAAAGTGTCAGCTTGTACGAGTAAAGAACAAGTGACGCTCCATATAGAAAGCTGGGATGTTCGCTTTTTAACGAGTTAAAATGCAAATGTAACTTTTTCGAAGTCACTTCGTATTTCACTTCTTCCCAAGTAAAATCATTTCGGTAATTTCGAATTTGTTCAGAAAGTTTTTACTTGTAACATCTCTTTCAAGTGAAACTTCCCAAGTAAAATCACTTCAGAAATTCTGAATTTTTCCAATGAATTTTCAAATAAAATATTGAATTTAAAATACATACCAATTTATTAATATTTTGCTTCATTTTATTTAAATTGTATTATTTTATTTATCTGTTGAATTACAGTTGTTGTTCCAAAATCTAGTTTTGTGTTTTGTCAATTTGTTTTTAATGTTTGTCATCGTCTTTCGTAAACATTTGTTCGGGTCCACGAAATCCCTGGCTAACTTATCTGAAAAATAGGGGCATGTGGTTAAAAAACGCGTTTTACTTGTATACTTTTATATTTACCTTTTCGAACTGTGTAAAACTCTGCAGGGATTTTTATTGGCACAAAACATTTCATCACGACACCTAGGGGTAACGGAAGCAAATTTTTTTTTGGTTATGTTGTGAATCTTATAAAAAATATCAATAAGGGACGTTCTTTAAACGTGGATCAACGCACAAAGTCTTGCACTTAAGGTATCACTTTTTTGACATAATTTTTTTTTAAATATCACTTTTATTAATAAATCAAAATGTGTCGCAGAGCACAATTTAAACAGCAGCTCCTTCTCTTTTCATAACTCATAAAGAATGCACCAGGTCCCTTTCTCTTTTGGAGAGACGCAAAACAAAAGGACTGGCCAAAGGCAAGCAGATTATAAGACAGAGAAAGAGAGGAATCTCCGAAAATGTGCCTGAGGCAAGCAGATTATAAGACCCAGAAAGAGAGGAATCTCCGAAGATCTGGCTCTCCTTGTTGCACTACCGCTTTTTTCACATTCTTCTAAGCTTTTACCATCTGGCATGCAGTGATGCCAATATTTGTTCGTAAAAAAAAACAGACTGAAAAAATAGCATGAAAATATTAAAAAAAAAAAAATAAAAGGTTTGTTTAAAGTAATTTTATTTTTTATTATTAAGATAACAGTTTTAAGGCATCTTCGATTATTTTTCCTTCGTCATTATTGCTGTCCTCAAAGTAGCCATGGATCCAATTAATTGGCGATACTTATCAGGCAAGTTATAATTATGAAATCTGAAGAAAGAATACATGTACTTGTACATCTACTTAATGTATTATCAATTTATATATGGTCACTTTTACAGTTAATACTGCATTTGCAATATGCCTTTAAAATCGGGCTGCAGTACCCAGCAATCCTTTTGCTTAAACATTTCTTTTGGCATTTTAATTTTATAATACAAATTGCGTGTTCAGTACCGAAACAGATAGTGTAAGTAAACCGTAAATAGAGTTGATTTTCGATGCATTTTTTTTTTTACCAAACTGTCGATATAGGTAAGGCCGCCGCGGGAAGTTGCCACCTCTTTCATATTTTACAACTGATAATAAATTTAAATTGGAAAGCAAAAACAACTATTTTAGAAAAAAAAAGAATTAATATTAAATTAAAAAAAGGCAGATTTCCGGAACAAAAATCTTAAAAAAGGACAGATTTCAGGTATGCGGATGATTTAAAATTTTTTCCGGATAAAGCGTTAAAAACAGGGCAGATCTGTCCGGAAAAAGGACAAATTGGCATCACTGCTGACATGTTACGTTTTACCTCTGTTTTACGCTTTACCATTATTGCCGACCGCTGCAATAAAGGTTTAAAAACATTGTAGTTTTTAAATATCGATGTTATTCAATCTCAAAATTAATGTTTTAAATTAAACGTAAACATCGAACAAATTTAAAAAAAAATAACAAATATTTATTAAAGATTCATAGAAAGTCTTAAAGTTCATAGCAAGTTCAGTGTTTCAATTGATAAAAAGTCACTTATAAACTACTGTAGGTAGTTTTGTACGAGTACCTGCGTTCAAATATTAGTTGCTAAACAAATCTACAAATGATAAAAATTACACTAGTTAACAGCCAAAATACTTAAAAAGGTTGGTGGTAGTTCCTAGTAGAGTTGGATCCCTAATTCACAAAGACGACACTTGCTGTAAGCAAATTTTCCTTCATCATTTTCATGGATAACTTTTTCGCTACGCAACCTGTGCGGATAGCTAAGATTTGTCTGTTTGACACACCAAATTTTTAAAAACCGTGTCCATTTTCTGTCATGGCTGGTCCCGCTCACTTATTACCCTTTAACTTTTTTTGCGTGCGTTGTTCTGCCGTCGACGCCCTGCGCTGCTCCAAAAAATATGTTCGGGGAATCCTCCGACGTAGCCACAGTAGTCCTTTCCAGTCAACTATCATGTGCTACGACCAATCGAGTAAACGGCAGGATCGGCGGGATACACCTCCTATTCCAGACTTAGGGCATATAATGCTGATGTTTGAAAGCTGATGTTTAAAATCTGATGTTTAAAATCTGATGTTTACTTTAATTTTCATTTGTTTAACTTACAACAATTTCTTTTTTAATGCACCACTAAGATGTACCTAGAAATGCACCTAAATACATTCAAAAAACAAATTTATAGAAGCATTCCAAAGGAATACATAAAACTGGATTCAATTTCATAAATTTTAGTTTTTATTTCAGTATTTATTTTTGTTTTCCAGCATCCACCATGGATGGTAATCCAATAACATTTTAAAAGAACACCACAACGCCAGGCGCACAACCGAAACCTACTATCATAACTACAGATTTTTGCCAGCTGCTGAAAAAAAAGAACCAGATTTCCACCGACGGTTCGCATCTTATCGACTAAAAAATTAAAAACAATGAAATATAAGAAATTAAAGAGCATTTATTTTTCATACTATAGCTTTGGGGCCTTTCGTTTTCAAATGTTTCCCGTCGTCATTGTTTGTGATATAGTAGATAATGTTTTAATTTTCACTGTTAAAAAAATAATTCAGCGTTGTACCGAAAAAACATCGCCTAACTATCGCATAAAAGAGTCTGTCAAATTTGGTTGGGGAACAAAATGGGATATTTTCGAAGCGGCAAAAACCTATAAACCGATCGTTCAACGGATGGTGGGTGGTGGAATAATCTGCCTGGGACGAAGCTATTAATATTTAAAAGTACCTTGGTACATACTGTTTAAAAGTATTTAGGTATATCTCCAACATTGCACCGAGCTACATATATAATCAAATATGTTCGAATGGCGGACTTATATCGACAGAAGGAGTTTCTGCTATAGCAACCAAATTCCGCTTTAGCATCGTATATGTCCATAAGAAATACGCGTTCTGGAAACAAATATATGAAATTAGAATACCTCTGCATTTGCGGAAAGTAAGACTTCAATTGCAGTTTTACAGTATTTTTATTCAGTAAATGATACCTGTTTGAGTGATTTCTGAACATGCCCTTCAGTTCCGAAAAAAATTCCCATGAGACACAGAGAGACACTAATTACTGGGATTTGTTTAGATAAGTCAGCATTAGTACTTAGCAATAGAGCAGCGGTTGGCACGCACATACCATCGCAAGTTTGCCTTGCATTAGTTTGAGCCTAATCAGTTCCGAAAAAAATGTTTCACTTGTGAATCCGGAGTAAAGTGTCAGCTTGTACGAGTAAAGAACAAGTGACGCTCCATATAGAAAGCTGGGATGTTCGCTTTTTAACGAGTTAAAATGCAAATGTAACTTTTTCGAAGTCACTTCGTATTTCACTTCTTCCCAAGTAAAATCATTTCGGTAATTCCGAATTTTTTCAGAAAGTTTTTACTTGTAACATCTCTTTCAAGTGAAACTTCCCAAGTAAAATCACTTCAGAAATTCTGAATTTTTCCAATGAATTTTCAAATAAAATATTGAATTTAAAATACATACCAATTTATTAATATTTTGCTTCATTTTATTTAAATTGTATTATTTTATTTATCTGTTGAATTACAGTTGTTGTTCCAAAATCTAGTTTTGTGTTTTGTCAATTTGTTTTTAATGTTTGTCATCGTCTTTCGTAAACATTTGTTCGGAATCCCTGGCTAACTTATCTGAAAAATAGGGGCGTGTGGTTAAAAAACGTGTTTTACTTGTATACTTTTATATTTACCTTTTCGAACTGTGTAAAACTCTGCGGGATTTTTATTGGCACAAAACATTTCATCACGACACCTAGGGGTAACGGAAGCAAATTTTTTTTTTGTTATGTTGTCAATCTTATAAAAAATATCAGAAAGGGACGTTCCTTAAACGTGGATCAACGCACAAAGTCTTGCACTTAAGGTATCACTTTCTTGACATAATTTTTTTTAAATATCACTTTTATTAATAAATCAAAATGTGTCGCAGAGCACAATTTAAACAGCAGGTGCTTCTATTTTCATAACTCATAAAGAGTGCACCAGGTCCCTTTCTCTTTTGGAGAGGCGCAAAACAAAAGGACTGGCCAAAGGCAAGCAGATTATAAGACAGAGAAAGAGAGGAATCTCCGAAGATCTGCCTGAGGCAAGCAGATTATAAGACCCAAAAAGAGAGGAATCTCCGAAGATCTGGCTCTCCTTGTTGCACTACCGCTTTTTTCACACTCTTCTAAGCTTTTACCATCTGGCATGCAGTGATGCCAATATTTGTTCGTAATAAAAGACAGATTGAGAAAAAAAAACTGAAAAAAAAGGATGGAAATATTAATAAAAAGAATAAAAAGTTTGTTTAAAGTAATTTTATTTTTTATTATTAAGATAATAGTTTTAAGGCATCTTCGATTATTTTTCCTTCGTCAATATTGCTGTCCTCAAAGTAGCCATGGATCCAATTAATTGGCGATACTTATCAGGCAAGTTATAATTATGAAATCTGAAGAAAGAATACATGTACTTGTACATCTACTTAATGTATTATCAATTGATATATGGTAAATTTTACAGTTAATACTGCATTTGCAATATGCCTTGTTAATGTCTGAATTATGTCGGCTAATCTAATCTTTAAAATCGGGCTGCAGTACCCAGCAATCCTTTTGCTTAAACATTTCTTTTGGCATTTTAATTTTATAATACAAATTGCGTGTTCAGTACCGAAACAGATAGTGTAAGTAAACCGTAAATAGAGTTGTTTTTCGATGCATTTTTTTTTACCAAACTGTCGATATAGGTAAGGCCGCCGCGGGAAGTTGCCACCTCTTTCCCATTTTACAGCTGATAATAAATTTAAATTGGAAAGCAAAAGCAACAATTTTAGAAAAATAGAATTAATATTGAATTAAAAAAAGACAGATTTTCGGAACAAAAATCTTAAAAAAAGGCAGATTTCAGGTATGCGGATGATTTAACATTTATTCCGGATAAAGCGTTAAAAACAGGGCAGATCTGTCCGAAAAAAGGACAAATTGGCATCACTGCTGACATGTTACGTTTTACCTCTGTTTTACGCTTTACCATTATTGCCGACCGCTGCAATAAAGGTTTAAAAACATTGTAGTTTTTAAATATCGATGTTATTCAATCTCAAAATTAATGTTTTAAATTAAACGTAAACATCGAACAAATTTAAAAAAAAAATAACAAATATTTATTAAAGATTCATAGAAAGTCTTAAAGTTTATAGCAAGTTCAGTGTTTCAATTGATAAAAAGTCACTTATAAACTACTGTAGGTAGTTTTGTACGAGTACCTGCGTTCAAATATTAGTTGCTAAACAAATCTACAAATGATAAAAATTACACTAGTTAACAGCCAAAATACTTAAAAAGGTTGGTGGTAGTTCCTAGTAGAGTTGGATCCCTAATTCACAAAGACGACACTTGCTGTAAGCAAATTTTCCTTCATCATTTTCATGGATAACTTTTTCGCTACGCAACTTGCGCGTCTAGCTAAGATTTGCCTGTTTGACATACCAAATTTTTAAAAACCGTGTCCATTTTCTGTCATGGCTGGTCCCGCTCACTTATTACCCTTTAACTTTCTTTGCGTGCGTTGTTCTGCCGTCGACGCCCTGCGCTGCTCCAGAAAATATGTTCGGGGAATTCTCCGACGTAGCCACAGTAGTCCGTTCCAGTCAACTATCATGTGCTACGACCAATTGAGTCCACGCCAGGATCGGCGGGATACGCCTCCTATTCCAGACTTTTCAGAAAAGCGGTGGACACAACAGCCAACACCACACCAGGATCGGCAGGTTAACTATTTGGGCAATTGCCGGACGTAGCTGGAATAGTCCTCGTAGCAGCCGACCGGGTGTTCTTTTTTCTCTCATGAGTTTCCTGTGAGTTTATTGTTCAGATGCATCGCCTACGAAACCGGACTCAAGATAGTCAACGACAGGATACGTCGGTGCTACGTTTGCTCAGGTCCTACTCACATATTGGGGCAACCGTCCTACGTAGCTAAAGCAGTCCTCGCAACAGTCGACCGAGTCTATATTCAACTTAACCGTGTATTTCACTTAAGGGCCTCAATAATTCTCGTCCTCTCCTCGCCTTCACTGCAAAAGACACCACACCAAAACTCCCAACTCTCTATCTACGTCCCATCGGAAAATCTCGATTTTTCCATGAAGTTTGACCTTTTCAAATATTGAATTTAGAATACATATATATTAATTTACTTCGAACTATATTTTATTTAAAATATATAATTTAAATTTTCTGAAGAATTACAATTATTATTTGCAAGTTTATGTTTGTTTTTTAATAATTTGTTTCTGAAAAAATAAAAGCATTTGCTTAAAAAATGTGTTTTACTTGTATACCTGTATATTTACCTTTTCAAACTGTTTAAAACCTTTTGAAGGATTTCATCACGCCACTTTCAGGTAAGGAAACCAGAATTTTTTGGGTTATTTTGTTGTAATGTATGCCAATATGCCTTCTTATCACATAAAATAAATATTGAGCGGCAACACTTTGTTAGCCGAAGTCACAACACTTTGTTGTTATGCCAATAATGTAAATTAAAACAAGTAATATTCCAATTTGTGTAAATTGATAATATTGCAAAGCCGGCTGGCTATGCCTCCGTGGCAGGGGTAGAGCCGGCTGATTAGGTATTGGTGACCGCCAAGGTTGGCAGCCACTGGAGAGTCGGGTGGTCGCTTCGACTTCCTTCCTCAATTGATTGTCCGGGCCGGCGGTAGGTCACTGCCGCTGGTTGGATATCCGTGGCGAGGGTCGGCGGAAGGTAACTGCCGCTGGTGGCCACGTCGCTGTAGATCCCAAGGGATGGTCGTACTGCTCCTATGTTGAGATAGGGAGATTACGGTGGAAGGATGACTGTCCTTCGATACCGCTGGCCTAGTGACTCAGTCAGTATAATAATTAATAAAAGAGTTAACGGCTAAGTGCCGGAGTTTCATGCATGAGAGCTGGTGCTCTTTATTTATTGAATATCAAATATGAACTGAATATGTGAAAAGAACTTAAAGCTAACAAAGGCTCACAGCGGCCACACAAATATGCAGTGTCTGCCTTCTGTGCACGAGCATCCGGCCCATTGCTGGGTCAGCAGTCTGGCCGGAGCTTCATTATGATGTTGACTGTGGTCAACGACTCTGGTCTGGCTGACCATAGTTAACTTGTACATAGAGCATTGTCTTTGTCACTCAGCGACAGCGTGCCAAGTGCCCACAGCCATTTCAAGTGCAAACGTAATATGATCTGCACTATTAGCATACCGCGCTTAGAGCCGAGTCAGCATGGTTCCCATACTGACCGCTTATATACATACATATGTGCATGCAAGTTAAGTCCTTTTCCATAGTTTGGCTTGGTCCTGGAGAATGACCGGTTCAATACCTAGTCATGACGGAGTTAAATCCTCGATAGTCCAGAAAGTTAGGTCCCAAGCTTTCCTTGAAGTCCAAGTAATTCAGCAGAAGACTTCAGTTTCAAAATTATAATTGTGTTAACCAAATATTATCTAGTCGCTGTCAAATCCAGAGTGTCGGTACATTCTCTCTTCTGTTACCATCAGCCCTAGGTGGGTTGGCGTTGACGTCGGCGTCAGCGTCAGCGTCAGCTTTTGCCGATCTTGCATTTCCCACCGTACTCCACTTGCACGGTGAGCAGTCAGCAGGCTGGCGGATGTTGCTGTGCTGACTTGGCACGGGGGCGGGGGCAAGTAGGTTAGTGCCCGTGCCAGTGGGTCAGTGCCCGGTCGGCGCATGGTGGCCGGCGGATGATGTTGTGCCGAGTCAGTACGGGGCGGGGACAGGAGTCGGTGCTGTTAACTGTTAACTCAGGTAGTCAGTGCTGTTATGCGTCCCGTAAATCAGCATCTCATTACTGATCACTGATGGTGTGCGCCTCCAGTACGACGGTGCCTCGATGCGTTGGAATGCCCTTGGTGGAGGTTATTTTTCTCCATGCGATGTATAGTAACAAGGCGAAGCCGAAGATCGTCGCTGCTTCTGTTAGGATCGAGAGTAAAAAGTTGTTAGATAATGTCTATAGTTTTTTTAAGTTCTGCAGGCTAAAATCGTGAACTGGTATTCAGTGGCGGTTACTTTGCTCAGTTCGGCCGCAATGGCCATCACATGTGTGGCGATTAGCTGCTGTAAGACATGGGCCCGAGACCGTCCACTCTCGTTATCGTACTGGATTATATACTATCCCAGTAGGTGACGTTACCCAGAGTCCGCTATGAGCGTTCCGTTGAAGTTGAAGACCAACTCCACTATCTCTTGGTCGTTTCTCAGGTGATCGCAGAGAGCTTGTCCTCCTTTTAAGAGCCTGGGAATGCAGCTGGCCTCGTCTAGTTTCCCTAAGTTTTTTTCCTGGCAAACGGTCGTAATTCCGATGGAGAGGCAGTTTCCCAATACCGCATAGGTTTTTTGGGTGTCCATCGCCATCCTGTGCTACTCTAGCACCACCTGTTTACTCTCAGTGATCGTCGGATAGAGGAGCATCAGCTTGTACCGAATGTCCACAACTTTCCGTTAGTTAAAAATGAGGGTTCTGCGAAGACTTGCAGCACTTCGGTCAGCTTCTCGCGGAGATGGACAGCTGACTTTGATTCTATCGGGAAAAGTTTGGCAAATTTTGAGAATTTATCGATGCAACTCAGGAATTTGAGATTCTCGATCGAAAAAAGGTCAATGTGCAATGTGTGATTTTACATGGGTAACTAGGGATAGGGGTTAGTTGAGGTTCCGGTCTGGCCGGGTGTCTAGCGTATTTAAACATTTTACAGGCCTGGCAAGAAGAGACCAACGACCTAATGCGGCAAATGTAACTTTTTCGAAGTCACTTCGTATTTCACTTCTTCCCAAGTAAAATCATTTCTGTAATTCCGAATTTTTTTAGAAAGTTTTTACTTGTAACATCTCTTTCAAGTGAAACTTCCCAAGTAAAATCACTTCAGAAATTCTGAATTTTTCCAATGAATTTTCAAATAAAATATTGAATTTAAAATACATACCAATTTATTAATATTTTGCTTCATTTTATTTAAATTGTATTATTTTATTTATATGTTGAACTACAGTTATTGTTCCAAAATCTAGTTTTGTGTTTTGTCAATTTGTTTTTAATGTTTGTCATCGTCTTTCGTAAACATTTGTTCGAGTCACCGGAATCCCTGGCTAACTTATCTGAAAAATAAGGGCATGTGGTTAAATAACGTGTTTTACTTGTATACTTTCATATTTACCTTTTCGAACTGTGTAAAACTCTGCAGGGATTTTTATTGGCACAAAACATTTCATCACGACACCTAGGGGTAACGGAAGCAAATTTTTTTTTGGTTACGTTGTGAATCTTATAAAAAATATCAATAAGAGACGTTCTTTAAACGTGGATCAACGCACAACATCTTGCACTTAAGGTATCACTTTCTTGACATTATTTTTTTAAAATATCAATTATATTAATAAATCAAAATGTGTCGCAGAGCACAATTTAAACAGCAGCTGCTTCTCTTTTCATAACTCATAAAGAATGCACCAGGTCCCTTTCTCTTTTGGAGAGGCGCAAAACAAAAGGACTGGCCAAAGGCAAACAGATTATAAGACAGAGAAAGAGAGGAATCTCCGAAAATGTGCCTGAGGCAAGCAGATTATAAGACCCAGAAAGAGAGGAATCTCCGAAGATCTGGCTCTCCTTGTTGCACTACCGCTTTTTTCACATTCTTTTAAGCTCTTACCATATGGCATGCAGTGATGCCAATATTTGTTCGTAAAAAAAGACAGACTGAAAAAATAGGATGAAAATATTAAAAAAAAGAATAAAAAGTTTGTTTAAGGTAATTTTATTTTTTATTATTAAGATAATAGTTTTAAGGCATCTTCGATTATTTTTCCTTCGTCATTATTGCTGTCCCAAAGTAGCCATGGATCCAATTAATTGGCGTACATCTACTTAATGTATTATCAATTTATATTTGGTAAATTTTACAGTTAATACTGCATTTGCAATATGCCTTTAAAATCGGGCTGCAGTACCCAGTAATCCTCTTGCTTAAACATTTCTTTTGGCATTTTAATTTTATAATACAAATTGCGTGTTAAGTACCGAAACAGATAGTGTAAGTAAACCGTAAATAGAGTTGTTTTTCGATGCATTTTTTTTACCAAACTGTCGATATAAGTATGGCCGCCGCGAGAAGTGGCCACCTCTTTCATATTTTACAGCTGATAATAAATTTAAATTGGAAAGCAAAAGCAACAATTTTAGAAAAATAGAATTAATATTGAATTAAAAAATGACAGATTTTCGGAACAAAAATCTTAAAAAAAGACAGATTTCAGGTATGCGGATGATTTAAAATTTTATCCGGATAAAGCGTTAAAAACAGGGCAGATCTGTCCGAAAAAAGGACAAATTGACATCACTGCTGACATGTAACGTTTTACCTCTGTTGTACGCTTTACCATTATTGCCGACCGCTGCAATAAAGGTTTAAAAACATTGTAGTTTTTAAATATCGATGTTATTCAATCTCAAAATTAATGTTTTAAATTAAACATAAACATCGAACAAATTTAAAACAAAATAACAAATATTTATTAAAGATTCATAGAAAGTCTTAAAGTTCAAAGCAAGTTCAGTGTTTCAATTGATAAAAAGCCACTACTGTAGGTAGTTTTGTACGAGTACCTGCGTTCAAATATTAGTTGCTAAACAAATCTACAAATGATAAAAATTACACTAGTTAACAGCCAAAATACTTAAAAAGGTTAGTGGTAGTTCCTAGTAGAGTTGGATCCCTAATTCACAAAGACGACATTTGCCGTAAGCAAATTTTCCTTCATCATTTCATGGATAACTTTTTCGCTACGCAACCTGTGCGGATAGCTAAGATTTGTCTGTTTGACACACCAAATTTTTAAAAACCGTGTCCATTTTCTGTCATGGCTGGTCCCGCTCACTTATTACCCTTTAACTTTTTTTGCGTGCGTTGTTCTGCCGTCGACGCCCTGCGCTGCTCCAGAAAATATGTTCGGGGAATTCTCCGACGTAGCCACAGTAGTCCGTTCCAGTCAACTATCATGTGCTACGACCAATCGAGTCCACGCCAGGATCGGCGGGATACACCTCCTATTCCAGACTTAGGGTATATAATGCTTGCGATTTTCAGAAAACCGTTGGACACAACAGCCAACACCACACCAGGATCGGCAGGTTAACTATTTGGGCAATTGCCGGACGTAGCTGGAATAGTCCTCGTAGCAGCCGACCGGGTGTTCTTTTTTGTCTCATGAGTTTCCTGTGAGTTTATTGTTCAGATGCATCGCCTACGAAACCGTCAAACAAACAATAGTCAACGACAGTCGAACTGTGTAAAACTCTGCAGGGATTTTTATTGGCACAAAACATTTCATCACGACACCTAGGGGTAACGGAAGCAAATTTTTTTTTGGTTACGTTGTGAATCTTATAAAAAATATCAATAAGAGACGTTCTTTAAACGTGGATCAACGCACAACATCTTGCACTTAAGGTATCACTTTCTTGACATTATTTTTTTTAAATATCAATTATATTAATAAATCAAAATGTGTCGCAGAGCACAATTTAAACAGCAGCTGCTTCTCTTTTCATAACTCATAAAGAATGCACCAGGTCCCTTTCTCTTTTGGAGAGGCGCAAAACAAAAGGACTGGCCAAAGGCAAACAGATTATAAGACAGAGAAAGAGAGGAATCTCCGAAAATGTGCCTGAGGCAAGCAGATTATAAGACCCAGAAAGAGAGGAATCTCCGAAGATCTGGCTCTCCTTGTTGCACTACCGCTTTTTTCACATTCTTTTAAGCTCTTACCATATGGCATGCAGTGATGCCAATATTTGTTCGTAAAAAAAGACAGACTGAAAAAATAGGATGAAAATATTAAAAAAAAGAATAAAAAGTTTGTTTAAGGTAATTTTATTTTTTATTATTAAGATAATAGTTTTAAGGCATCTTCGATTATTTTTCCTTCGTCATTATTGCTGTCCCAAAGTAGCCATGGATCCAATTAATTGGCGTACATCTATTTAATGTATTATCAATTTATATTTGGTAAATTTTACAGTTAATACTGCATTTGCAATATGCCTTTAAAATCGGGCTGCAGTACCCAGCAATCCTCTTGCTTAAACATTTCTTTTGGCATTTTAATTTTATAATACAAATTGCGTGTTAAGTACCGAAACAGATAGTGTAAGTAAACCGTAAATAGAGTTGTTTTTCGATGCATTTTTTTTACCAAACTGTCGATATAAGTATGGCCGCCGCGAGAAGTTGCCACCTCTTTCATATTTTACAGCTGATAAAAAATTTAAATTGGAAAGCAAAAGCAACAATTTTAGAAAAATAGAATTAATATTGAATTAAAAAATGACAGATTTTCGGAACAAAAATCTTAAAAAAAGACAGATTTCAGGTATGCGGATGATTTAAAATTTTTTCCGGATAAAGCGTTAAAAACAGGGCAGATCTGTCCGAAAAAAGGACAAATTGACATCACTGCTGACATGTAACGTTTTACCTCTGTTGTACGCTTTACCATTATTGCCGACCGCTGCAATAAAGGTTTAAAAACATTGTAGTTTTTAAATATCGATGTTATTCAATCTCAAAATTAATGTTTTAAATTAAACATAAACATCGAACAAATTTAAAACAAAATAACAAATATTTATTAAAGATTCATAGAAAGTCTTAAAGTTCAAAGCAAGTTCAGTGTTTCAATTGATAAAAAGCCACTACTGTAGGTAGTTTTGTACGAGTACCTGCGTTCAAATATTAGTTGCTAAACAAATCTACAAATGATAAAAATTACACTAGTTAACAGCCAAAATACTTAAAAAGGTTAGTGGTAGTTCCTAGTAGAGTTGGATCCCTAATTCACAAAGACGACATTTGCCGTAAGCAAATTTTCCTTCATCATTTCATGGATAACTTTTTCGCTACGCAACCTGTGCGGATAGCTAAGATTTGTCTGTTTGACACACCAAATTTTTAAAAACCGTGTCCATTTTCTGTCATGGCTGGTCCCGCTCACTTATTACCCTTTAACTTTTTTTGCGTGCGTTGTTCTGCCGTCGACGCCCTGCGCTGCTCCAGAAAATATGTTCGGGGAATTCTCCGACGTAGCCACAGTAGTCCGTTCCAGTCAACTATCATGTGCTACGACCAATCGAGTCCACGCCAGGATCGGCGGGATACACCTCCTATTCCAGACTTAGGGTATATAATGCTTGCGATTTTCAGAAAACCGTTGGACACAACAGCCAACACCACACCAGGATCGGCAGGTTAACTATTTGGGCAATTGCCGGACGTAGCTGGAATAGTCCTCGTAGCAGCCGACCGGGTGTTCTTTTTTGTCTCATGAGTTTCCTGTGAGTTTATTGTTCAGATGCATCGCCTACGAAACCGTCAAACAAACAATAGTCAACGACAGTCGAACTGTGTAAAACTCTGCAGGGATTTTTATTGGCACAAAACATTTCATCACGACACCTAGGGGTAACGGAAGCAAATTTTTTTTTGGTTACGTTGTGAATCTTATAAAAAATATCAATAAGAGACGTTCTTTAAACGTGGATCAACGCACAACATCTTGCACTTAAGGTATCACTTTCTTGACATTATTTTTTTTTAATATCAATTATATTAATAAATCAAAATGTGTCGCAGAGCACAATTTAAACAGCAGCTGCTTCTCTTTTCATAACTCATAAAGAATGCACCAGGTCCCTTTCTCTTTTGGAGAGGCGCAAAACAAAAGGACTGGCCAAAGGCAAACAGATTATAAGACAGAGAAAGAGAGGAATCTCCGAAAATGTGCCTGAGGCAAGCAGATTATAAGACCCAGAAAGAGAGGAATCTCCGAAGATCTGGCTCTCCTTGTTGCACTACCGCTTTTTTCACATTCTTTTAAGCTCTTACCATATGGCATGCAGTGATGCCAATATTTGTTCGTAAAAAAAGACAGACTGAAAAAATAGGATGAAAATATTAAAAAAAAGAATAAAAAGTTTGTTTAAGGTAATTTTATTTTTTATTATTAAGATAATAGTTTTAAGGCATCTTCGATTATTTTTCCTTCGTCATTATTGCTGTCCCAAAGTAGCCATGGATCCAATTAATTGGCGTACATCTACTTAATGTATTATCAATTTATATTTGGTAAATTTTACAGTTAATACTGCATTTGCAATATGCCTTTAAAATCGGGCTGCAGTACCCAGCAATCCTCTTGCTTAAACATTTCTTTTGGCATTTTAATTTTATAATACAAATTGCGTGTTAAGTACCGAAACAGATAGTGTAAGTAAACCGTAAATAGAGTTGTTTTTCGATGCATTTTTTTTACCAAACTGTCGATATAAGTATGGCCGCCGCGAGAAGTTGCCACCTCTTTCATATTTTACAGCTGATAATAAATTTAAATTGGAAAGCAAAAGCAACAATTTTAGAAAAATAGAATTAATATTGAATTAAAAAATGACAGATTTTCGGAACAAAAATCTTAAAAAAAGACAGATTTCAGGTATGCGGATGATTTAAAATTTTTTCCGGATAAAGCGTTAAAAACAGGGCAGATCTGTCCGAAAAAAGGACAAATTGACATCACTGCTGACATGTAACGTTTTACCTCTGTTGTACGCTTTACCATTATTGCCGACCGCTGCAATAAAGGTTTAAAAACATTGTAGTTTTTAAATATCGATGTTATTCAATCTCAAAATTAATGTTTTAAATTAAACATAAACATCGAACAAATTTAAAACAAAATAACAAATATTTATTAAAGATTCATAGAAAGTCTTAAAGTTCAAAGCAAGTTCAGTGTTTCAATTGATAAAAAGCCACTACTGTAGGTAGTTTTGTACGAGTACCTGCGTTCAAATATTAGTTGCTAAACAAATCTACAAATGATAAAAATTACACTAGTTAACAGCCAAAATACTTAAAAAGGTTAGTGGTAGTTCCTAGTAGAGTTGGATCCCTAATTCACAAAGACGACATTTGCCGTAAGCAAATTTTCCTTCATCATTTTCATGGATAACTTTTTCGCTACGCAACCTGTGCGGATAGCTAAGATTTGTCTGTTTGACAAACCGTGTCCATTTTCTGTCATGGCTGGTCCCGCTCACTTATTACCCTTTAACTTTTTTTGCGTGCGTTGTTCTGCCGTCGACGCCCTGCGCTGCTCCAGAAAATATGTTCGGGGAATTCTCCGACGTAGCCACAGTAGTCCTTTCCAGTCAACTATCATGTGCTACGACCAATCGAGTCCACGCCAGGATCGGCGGGATACACCTCCTATTCCAGACTTAGGGTATATAATGCTTGCGATTTTCAGAAAACCGTTGGACACAACAGCCAACACCACACCAGGATCGGCAGGTTAACTATTTGGGCAATTGCCGGACGTAGCTGGAATAGTCCTCGTAGCAGCCGACCGGGTGTTCTTTTTTCTCTCATGAGTTTCCTGTGAGTTTATTGTTCAGATGCATCGCCTACGAAACCGGACTCAAGATAGTCAACGACAGGATACGTCGGTGCTACGTTTGCTCAGGTCCTACTCACATATTGGGGCAACCGTCCTACGTAGCTAAAGCAGTCCTCGCAACAGTCGACCGAGTCTATATTCAACTTAACCGTGTATTTCACTTAAGGGCCTCAATAATTCTCGGCCTCTCCTCACCTTCACTGCAAAAGACACCACACCAAAACTCCCAACTCTCTATCTACGTCCCATCGGAAAATCGCGATTTTTCCATGAAGTTTGACCTTTTCAAATATTTAATTTAGAATACATATATATTAATTTACTTTGAACTATATTTTATTTAAAATGTATAATTTAAATTTTCTGAAGAATTACAATTATTATGTTTTTTTTAATAATTTGTTTCTGAAAAAATAAAAGCATTTGCTTAAAAAATGTGTTTTATTGCATACCTGTATATTTACCTTTTCAAACTGTTTAAAACCTTTTGAGGGATTTCATCACGCCACTTTCGGGTAACGAAACCAGAATTTTTTGGGTTATTTTATTGGAATGTATGCCAATATGCCTTCTTATCACATAAAATAAATATTGAGCGGCAACACTTTGTTAGCCGAAGTCACAACACTTTGTTGTTATGCCAATAAGCATTGTCTTTGTCACTCAGCGACAGCGTGCCAAGTGCCCACAGCCGTTTCAAGTGCAAACGTAATATGATCTGCACTATTAGCATACCGCGCTTAGAGCCGAGTCAGCATGGTTCCCATACTGACCGCTTATATACATACATATGTGCATGCAAGTTAAGTCCTTCTCCATAGCTTGGCTTGGTCCTGGAGAATGACCTGTTCAATACCTAGTCATGACGGAGTTAAATCCTCGATAGTCCAGAAAGTTAGGTCCCAAGCTTTCCTTCAAGTCCAAGTAATTCAGCAGAAGACTTCAGTTTCAGTTTCAAAATTATAATTGTGTTTATTAAATATTATTTAGTCGCTGTCAAATCCAGAGTGTCGGTACATTCTCTCTTCTGTTACCATCAGCCCTCGGTGGGTTGGCGTTGACGTCGGCGTCAGCGTCAGCGTCAGCTTTTGCCGATCTTGCATTTCCCACCGTACTCCACTTGCACGGTGAGCAGTCAGCAGGCTGGCGGATGTTGCTGTGCTGACTTGGCACGGGGGCGGGGCCAAGTAGGTTAGTGCCCGTGCCAGTGGGTCGGTGCCCGGTCGGCGTATGGTGGATGATGTTGTGCCGAGTCAGCACGGGGCGGGGACAGGTAGTCGGTGCTGTTATTTGTTAAGTCTTCCCTTTCGAAAATATGCGTCCCGTAGATCAGCATCTCATTACTGATCACTGATGGTGTGCGCCTCCAGTACGACGGTGCCTCGATGCGTTGGAATGCCCTTGGTGGTGGTTATTTTTCTCCATGCGATGTATAGTAACAAGGCGAAGCCGAAGATCGTCGCTGCTTCTGTTAGGATCGAGAGTAAAAAGTTGTTAGATATTGTCTATAGTTTTCTTAAGTTCTGCAGGCTAAAATCGTGAACTGGTATTCAGTGGCGGTTACTTTGCTCAGTTCGGCCGCCATGGCCATCACATGTGTGTCGATTAGCTGCTGTAAGACATGGTCCCGAGACCGTCCACTCTCGTTATCGTACTGGATTATATACTATCCCAGTAGGTGACGTTACCCAGAGTCCGCTATGAGCGTTCCGTTGAAGTTGAAGACCAACTCCACTATCTCTTGGTCGTTTCTCAGGTGATCGCAGAGAGCTTGTCCTCCTTCTAGTTTCCCTAAGTTTTTTTCCTGGCAAACGGTCGTAATTCCGATGGAGAGGCAGTTTCCCAATACCGCATAGGTTTTTTGGGTGTCCATCGCCATCCTGTGCTACTCTAGCACCACCTGTTTACTCTCAGTGATCGTCGGATAGAGGAGCATCAGCTTGTACCGAATGTCCACAACTTTCCGTTAGTTAAAAATGGGGGTTCTGCGAAGACTTGCAGCACTTCGGTCAGCTTCTCGCGGAGATGGACAGCTGACTTTGATTCTATCGGGAAAAGTTTGGCAAATTTTGAGAATTTATCGATGCAATTCAGGAATTTGAGATTCTCGATGGAAAAAAAAGGCGTTGTGCAGAATTTCACATGGGTAACTAGGGATAGGGGTTAGTTGAGGTTCCGGTCTGGCCGGGTGTCTAGCGTATTTAAACATTTTACAGGCCTGGCAATAAGAGACCAACGACCTAATGCGGCAAATGTAACTTTTTCGAAGTCACTTCGTATTTCACTTCTTCCCAAGTAAAATCATTTCTGTAATTCCAAATTTTTTTAGAAAGTTTTTACTTGTAAAATCTCTTTCAAGTGAAACTTCCCAAGTGAAATCACTTTAGAAATTCTGAATTTTTCAATGAATTTTCAAATAAAATATTGAATTTACATACAAATTTATTAATATTTGCTTCATTTTATTTATCTGTTGAATTACAGTTATTGTTCCAAAATCTAGTTTTGTGTTTTGTCAAAATTCTAAACACCTTCTGGGTACAGTCGTTTTTTTTGCACCTGCAAGCAACAACCAAAACACATTTTGGGTGCACTCTTTTTTAATGCACCACTAAGATGTACCTAGAAATGCACCTAAATACATTTAAAAAACAAATTTATAGAAGCATTCCAAAGGAATACATAAAACTGGATTCAATTTCATAAATTTTAATTTTTATTTCAGTATTTATATTTGTTTTCCACCATCTACCATCCAATAACATTTTAAAAGAACACCACAACGCCAGGCGCACAACCGAAACCTACTATCATAGCTACAGATTTTTGCCAGCTGCTGAAAAAAAATAACCAGATTTCCACCGACGGTTCGCATCTTATCGACTAAAAAATTAAAAACAATGAAATATAAGAAATTAAAGAGCATTTATTTTTCATACTATAGCTTTGGGGCCTTTCGTTTTCAAATGTTTCCCGTCATCATTGTTTGTGTTATAGTAGATAATGTTTAAATTTTCACTGTTAAAAAAATAATTCAGAGTTGTACCGAAAAAACATCGCCTAACTATCGCATAAAAGAGTCTGTCAAATTTGGTTGGGGAACAAAATGGGATATTTTCGAAGCGGCAAAAACCTATAAACCGATCGTTCAACGGATGGTTGGTGGTGGATAATCTGCCTGGGAAGAAGCTATTAATATTTAAAAGTACCTTGGTACATACTGTTTAAAAGTATTTAGGTATATCTCCAACTTTGCACCGAGCTACATATATAATCAAATATGTTCGAATGGCGGACTTATATCGACAGAAGGAGTTTCTGCTATAGCGACCAAATTCCGCTTTAGCATCGTATATGTCTATAAGAAATACGCGTTCTGGAAACAAATATATGAAATTAGAATACCTCTGCATTTGCGGAAAGTAAGACTTCAATTGCAGTTTTACAGTATTTTTATTCAGTAAGTAATAACTGTTTGAGTGACTTCTGAACATGCCCTTCAGTTCCGAAAAAAGTTCCCATGAGACACTGAGAGACACTAATTACTGGGATTTGTTTAGATAAGTCAGCATTGTTACTTAGCAATAGCTCTATTGCTATTGCGGTTGGCACGCACATACCATCGCAAGTTTGCCTTGCATTAGTTTGAGCCTAATCAGTTCCGAAAAAAATGTTTCACTTGTGAATCCGGAGTAAAGTGTCAGCTTGTACGAGTAAAGAACAAGTGACGCTCCATATAGAAAGCTGGGATGTTCGCTTTTTAACGAGTTAAAATGCAAATGTAACTTGTTCGAAGTCACTTCGTATTTCACTTCTTCCCAAGTAAAATCATTTCGGTAATTCCGAATTTTTTCAGAAAGTTTTTACTTGTAAAATCTCTTTCAAGTGAAACTTCCCAAGTGAAATCACTTCAGAAATTCTGAATTTTTCCAATGAATTTTCAAATAAAATATTGAATTTACATACAAATTTATTAATATTTGCTTCATTTTATTTATCTGTTGAATTACAGTTATTGTTCCAAAATCTAGTTTTGTGTTTTGTCAAAATTCTAAACACCTTCTGGGTGCAGTCGTTTTTTTGCACCTGCAAGCAACAACCAAAACACATTTTGGGTGCACTCTTTTTTAATGCACCACTAAGATGTACCTAGAAATGCACCTAAATACATTCAAAAAACAAATTTATAGAAGCATTCCAAAGGAATACATAAAACTGGATTCAATTTCATAATGCACCACTAAGATGTACCTAGAAATGCACCTAAATACATTCAAAAAACAAATTTATAGAAGCATTCCAAAGGAATACATAAAACTGGATTCAATTTCATAAATTTTATTTTTTATTTTAGTATTTATATTTGTTTTCCACCATCTACCATCCAATAACATTTTAAAAGAACACCACAACGCCAGGCGCACAACCGAAACCTACTATCATAGCTACAGATTTTTGCCAGCTGCTGAAAAAAAATAACCAGATTTCCACCGACGGTTCGCATCTTATCGACTAAAAAATTAAAAACAATGAAATATAAGAAATTAAAGATCATTTATTTTTCATACTATAGCTTTGGGGCCTTTCGTTTTCAAATGTTTCCCGTCGTCATTGTTTGTGTTATAGTAGATAATGTTTAAATTTTCACTGTTAAAAAAATAATTCAGAGTAGTACCGAAAAAACATCGCCTAACTATCGCATAAAAGAGTCTGTCAAATTTGGTTGGGGAACAAAATGGGATATTTTCGAAGCGGCAAAAACCTATAAACCGATCGTTCAACGGGTGGTTGGTGGTGGATAATCTGCCTGGGAAGAAGCTATTAATATTTAAAAGTACCTTGGTACATACTGTTTAAAAGTATTTAGGTATATCTCCAACATTGCACCGAGCTACATATATAATCAAATATGTTCGAATGGCGGACTTATATCGACAGAAGGAGTTTCTGCTATAGCGACCAAATTCCGCTTTAGCATCGTATATGTCCATAAGAAATACGCGTTCTTGAAACAAATATATGAAATTAGAATACCTCTGCATTTGCGGAAAGTAAGACTTCAATTGCAGTTTTACAGTATTTTTATTCAGTAAATGATACCTGTTTGAGTGACTTCTGAACATGCCCTTCAGTTCCGAAAAAAGGTCCCATGAGACACTGAGAGACACTAATTACTGGGATTTGTTTAGATAAGTCAGCATTGTTACTTAGCAATAGAGCAGCGGTTGGCACGCACATACCATCGCAAGTTTGCCTTGCATTAGTTTGAGCCTAATCAGTTCCGAAAAAAATGTTTCACTTGTGAATCCGGAGTAAAGTGTCAGCTTGTACGAGTAAAGAACAAGTGACGCTCCATATAGAAAGCTGGGATGTTCGCTTTTTAACGAGTTAAAATGTAAATGTAACTTTTTCGAAGTCACTTCGTATTTCACTTCTTCCCAAGTAAAATCATTTCGGTAATTCCGAATTTTTTCAGAAAGTTTTTACTTGTAAAATCTCTTTCAAGTGAAACTTCCCAAGTAAAATCACTTCAGAAGTTCTGAATTTTTCCAATGAATTTTCAAATAAAATATTGAATTTAAAATACATACCAATTTATTAATATTTTGCTTCATTTTATTATAGTTTTGTGATTTGCCAATTTGTTTTTAATGTTTGTCATCGTCTTTCGTAAACATTTGTTCGGGTCCACGGAATCCCTGGCTAACTTATCTGAAAAATAGGGGCATGTGGTTAAAAAACGTGTTTTACTTGTATACTTTTATATTTACCTTTTCGAACTGTGTAAAACTCTGCGGGGATTTTTATTGGCACAAAACATTTCATCACGACACCTAGGGGTAACGGAAGCAAATTTTTTTTTGGTTACGTTGTGAATCTTATAAAAAATATCAATAAGGGACGTTCTTTAAACGTGGATCAACGCACAACATCTTGCACTTAAGGTATCATTTCTTGACATAATTTTTTTTAAAGATCACTTATATTAATAAATCAAAGTGTGTCGCAGAGCACAATTTAAACAGCAGCTGCTTCTCTTTTCATAACTCATAAAGAATGCACCAGGTCCTTTTCTCTTTTGGAGATGCGCAAAACAAAAGGACTGGCCAAAGGCAAGCAGATTATAAGACAGAGAAAGAGAGGAATCTCCGAAGATCTGCCTGAGGCAAGCAGATTATAAGACCCAGAAAGAGAGGAATCTCCGAAGATCTGGCTCTCCTTATTGCACTACCGCTTTTTTCACACTCTTCTAAGCTTTTACCATCTGGCATGCAGTGATGCCAATATTTGTTCGTATAAAAAGACAGATTAAGAAAAAAAAACTGAAAAAAAAAGGATGAAAATATTAAAAAAAGAATAAAAAGTTAATTAAAGTAATTTTATTTTTTATTATTAAGATAATAGTTTTAAGTCATAATAATAGTTTCCTTCGTCATTATTGCTGTCCTCAAAGTAGCCATGGATCCAATTAATTGGCGACACTTTTCAGGCAAGTTATAATTATGAAATCTGAAGAAAGAATACATGTACTTGTACATCTACTTGATGTATTATCAATTTATATATGGTAAATTTTACAGTTAATACTGCATTTGCAATATGCCTTGTTAATGTCTGAATTATGTCGGCTAATTCAATCTTTAAAATCGGGCTGCAGTACCCAGCAATCCTTTTGCTTAAACATTTCTTTTGGCATTTTAATTTTATAATACAAATTGCGTGTTCAGTACCGAAACAGATAGTGTAAGTAAACCGTAAATAGAGTTGTTTTTCGATGCATTTTTTTTTATCAAACTGTCGATATAAGTATGGCCGCCGCGAGAAGTTGCCACCTCTGTCATATTTTACAGCTGATAATAAATTTAAATTGGAAAGCAAAAGCAACAATTTTAGAAAAAATAGAATTAATATTGAATTAAAAAAAGACAGATTTTCGGAACAAAAATCTTAAAAAAAGACAGATTTCAGGTATGCGGATGATTTAAAATGTTTTCCGGATAAAGCGTTAAAAACAGGGCAGATCTGTCCGGAAAAAGGACAAATTGGCATCACTGCTGACATGTAACGTTTTACCTCTGTTGTACGCTTTACCATTATTGCCGACCGCTGCAATAAAGGTTTAAAAACATTGTAGTTTTTAAATATCGATGTTATTCAATCTCAAAATTAATGTTTTAAATTAAACATAAACATCGAACAAATTTAAAACAAAATAACAAATATTTATTAAAGATTCATAGAAAGTCTTAAAGTTCAAAGCAAGTTCAGTGTTTCAATTGATAAAAAGCCACTACTGTAGGTAGTTTTGTACGAGTACCTGCGTTCAAATATTAGTTGCTAAACAAATCTACAAATGATAAAAATTACACTAGTTAACAGCCAAAATACTTAAAAAGGTTGGTGGTAGTTCCTAGTAGAGTTGGATCCCTAATTCACAAAGACGACATTTGCCGTAAGCAAATTTTCCTTCATCATTTTCATGGATAACTTTTTCGCTACGCAACCTGTGCGGATAGCTAAGATTTGTCTGTTTGACACACCAAATTTTTAAAAACCGTGTCCATTTTCTGTCATGGCTGGTCCCGCTCACTTATTACCCTTTAACTTTTTTTGCGTGCGTTGTTCTGCCGTCGACGCCCTGCGCTGCTCCAGAAAATATGTTCGGGGAATCCTCCGACGTAGCCACAGTAGTCCGTTCCAGTCAACTATCATGTGCTACGACCAATCGAGTCCACGCCAGGATCGGCGGGTTACACCTCCTATTCCAGACTTAGGGTATATAATGCTTGCGATTTTCAGAAAACCGTTGGACACAACAGCCAACACCACACCAGGATCGGCAGGTTAACTATTTGGGCAATTGCCGGACGTAGCTGGAATAGTCCTCGTAGCAGCCGACCGGGTGTTCTTTTTTCTCTCATGAGTTTCCTGTGAGTTTCTTGTTCAGATGCATCGCCTACGAAACCGGACTCAAGATAGTCAACGACAGGATACGTCGGTGCTACGTTTGCTCAGGTCCTACTCACATATTGGGGCAACCGTACTACGTAGCTACAGCAGTCCTCGCAACAGTCGACCGAGTCTATATTCAACTTAACCGTGTATTTCACTTAAGGGCCTCAATAATTCTCGGCCTCTCCTCGCCTTCACTGCAAAAGACACCACACCAAAACTCCCAACTCTCTATCTACGTCCCATCGGAAAATCGCGATTTTTCCATGAAGTTTGACCTTTTCAAATATTTAATTTAGAATACATATATATTAATTTACTTCGAACTATATTTTATTTAAAATGTATAATTTAAATTTTCTGAAGAATTACAATTATTATGTTTTTTTTTTAATAATTTGTTTCTGAAAAAATAAAAGTATTTGCTTAAAAAATGTGTTTTATTGCATACCTGTATATTTACCTTTTCAAACTGTTTAAAACCTTTTGAGGGATTTCATCACGCCACTTTTGGGTAACGAAACCAGAATTTTTTGGGTTATTTTATTGTAATGTATGCCAATATGCCTTCTTATCACACAAAATAAATATTGAGCGGCAACACTTTGTTAGCCGAAGTCACAACACTTTGTTGTTATGCCAATAAGCATTGTCTTTGTCACTCAGCGACAGCGTGCCAAGTGCCCACAGCCGTTTCAAGTGCAAACGTAATATGATCTGCACTATTAGCATACCGCGCTTAGAGCCGAGTCAGCATGGTTCCCATACTGACCGCTTATATACATACATATGTGCATGCAAGTTAAGTCCTTCTCCATAGCTTGGCTTGGTCCTGGAGAATGACCTGTTCAATACCTAGTCATGACGGAGTTAAATCCTCGATAGTCCAAAAAGTTAGGTCCCAAGCTTTCCTTCAAGTCCAAGTAATTCAGCAGAAGACTTCAGTTTCAGTTTCAAAATTATAATTGTGTTTATTAAATATTATTTAGTCGCTGTCAAATCCAGAGTGTCGGTACATTCTCTCTTCTGTTACCATCAGCCCTCGGTGGGTTGGCGTTCATTACTGATCACTGATGGTGTGCGCCTCCAGTTCGACGGTGCCTCGATGCGTTGGAATGCCCTTGGTGGAGGTTATTTTTCTCCATGCGATGTATAGTAACAAGGCGAAGCCGAAGATCGTCGGTGCTTCTGTTAGGATCGAGAGTAAAAAGTTGTTAGATATTGTCTATAGTTTTCTTAAGTTCTGCAGGCTAAAATCGTGAACTGGTATTCAGTGGAGGTTACTTTGCTCAGTTCGGCCGCCATGCCCATCACATGTGTGTCGATTAGCTGCTGTAAGACATGGTCCCGATGTGGACGGTCTCGTTATCGTACTGGATTATATACTATCCCAGTAGGTGACGTTACCCAGAGTCCGCTATGACCGTTCCGTTGAAGTTGAAGACCAACTTCACTATCTCTTGGTCGTTTCTCAGGTGATCGCAGAGAGCTTGTCCTCCTTTTAAGAGCCTGGGAATGCAGCTGGCCTCGTCTAGTTTCCCTAAGTTTTTTTCCTGGCAAACGGTCGTAATTCCGAGGGAGAGGCAGTTTCCCAATACCGCATAGGTTTTTTGGGTGATCGTCGGATAGAGGAGCATCAGCCTGTATCGAATGTCCACAACTTTGGGTAACGCCAGCACGTATAGCAGGCGGGTTCCGTTGGTCAAAAATGAGGGTTCTGCGAATTCCACAGCTTCCACCACATTTTGGTATGACAGACTGCGAGTTTCCGCTAGAATGGTTTCTATCTCTTTTTGATCCAAGAGGTTTGTATTCACCACGGACGCCTTCGCCAGTTGACAGGCTCGAGTGATTTCGTCCACCTAATTAAGCAATATCATTGCTTTGTGCATTAGGATTGTCGACAAGTGGACCTCCCCGTCGATAGAGTTCACTCTTGCCGTCATGACGTCGAGTTTTTGTATCGCGTCGTGAGTAACATCAAGTGTGGTGTTTATTTTTATCTGTTGGTTACTGTTCTCCACTGCTGCTTTCGGACTGGAGGATGGTATTCCAGTCTGAGGCATCCGGGGATCCGGCGACCCATTTCCATGCCGACCCTAGCCAGTTTATGGCCCTAGGCGTACGGAGGGCCGACTTCATTCTCTTCGGTGGTCTTGTCGATATCTTATGCATTTGCCCCAGGTCGATTACATAGCCGACCTTAAACACTCCGTTTTCACGCCACACCACGCCTTTTTGCAGTGGAACGACGGGCGTATCGTATCTGAAGATGCGCAAAGCAGTTCCGACTTGGATAGTGAGACATATACTTGGAAAAGAGACCCGATTTTGCTAATTTAGTATTTATTCTTAGGGTAGTGTTTTATATTTTTGTTAATTGTTATTACTTAATCAATTATATTTAATTTTATGATTTTTTTTATATATAGTCTAAGTATAGGGGTTTCTCTTAAAGGATTTGTGAAACGTTTTCAGCTAAATGAATTTTTAACTTTATTGTGAGACCTATTGAAGATTTTATCTTATTTAGTTTTGACCGGGACTACCATTACCTCTACCTCCTCTGGTTTGAATCGATGTTTATCTTTGCTCTTGATCTGTTTATTGGAAACATACACGGTGCCCCCTTGGTTATACGGTATCGGCCTCTTTCTGTTTCTATTGAGCCTGTCGGTTGACATTTCCTGCCTATGCAGGAGTAGCCCCCTTATGTGTTTCTGCGTCTGTTCCTTAAAATTGGTAAGTCCCTGATATTTTATTCTGATGTTCTGTTGAGGAAGATGTCGACTGGCTTGCGGTTCGTCACCGAGTGGATAGAGTTTTTATATCGGTCCACGGTAAAGAAAACCAACTCAGTTACCTTCAGGTTACGGTTATCGTTTTTTAGACACCGTTATATTTCAAGGAAGGTCGAGTGGAACCTTTCAACCTGGCCGTTCACCTCACTCTTCTGAGATGGTGTGTAAGAGACGGTTATTCCGAATCATTGTAAATAGTTGAGCACTGTGGGGCAGAGTAGGCCCTTTCGTTGTCTGAGGCTATCGTTTCTGGTGCTGGAAAATAATGCAGGACTTCAGTCAGCTTCTCGCGGAGATGGACAGCTGACTTTGATTCTATCGGGAAAAGTATGGCAAATTTTGAGAATATATCGATGCAAAACAGGAATTTGAGAATTTCGATCGTAAAAAGGTCAATGTGCAGGATTTCGCATGGGTAACTAGGAATAGGTGTTAGTTGAGGTTCCGGTCTGGCCGGGTGTCTAGCGTATTTAAACATTTAACAGGCCTGGCAAGAAGAGACCAACGACCTAATGCGGCTAACCATTCTGGGAAAATACAATTTTTCCAAGATCTGTAACTTCATCTCTTTTGGATTTCTGTGGGCTCTAGAATGCCGCTTATTTATTATTCTGTTCGACTCTTCTTCGCCCGCTACATCAGTTACCAGTCTTTGTGTAATGCGAAGTTTGTACCCCGGGAGATTCTCCCGGCAGCGCTCTTGCAGAGACTGCAAGTAGTTCTCAGGAATTTGTATGCCATTAATAATTAATGGCTTCAAGTATTTTATTAAACAGGGTTGCAAATCTTGTGCGCAATCAATGGGGATCCAGTGCCGCACGTATCCCGTATGTGGGGTTTCACAATAATATTCCAACCTATCTGGGTCAAAAACAAGTTGATTCCTAAACACGTTAATAGGGGCTTCCACGTGAGGGATTAAGTCCAAGGCGTTTTGAAGCGCACTGTGGACGGTGGCAACGGAGTCCGTTGTTGAAGTTGAGGCTGTATCGGCACTGAAGTGGTTTACATTCAAGATGATGTAGGAGAGAGCATCAGCAACCACATTGGATTTGCACGGCTTGTAAATAAGTTCGCAGTTGTATTCTTCTATGCGCGCTTTCCAGCGATTCAGCTTAGCATTATAGTTCCGATTACCTAACGAAAAGGTTAGGGATTGGTGATCGGTATAAACTTTAATTGACGCGGCAACATAGCGGTAGGATCGTAAATTAGCAAGGGCCCATACTATTGCCAGCATTTCTTTCTCGTTCACTGCGTACTTCTCCTCTGTTTTGTTCAAAGAACGAGAAGTATAGGTGATTGGGTGGTCTATGCCGCCGTCACTTTGAGAGAGAACGGCCCCTATGGCGTAATTGGAAGCATCGGTGGTCAGATGGATTGAGAAGCCTTGATTTGTGCGTGGTCTCCCCTTGTGACGTTCGTCAGAGGTTTCGCGACTTTAGCGTAATCGCAGATAAATTTTCTACAATAAGAGGTTATTCCTAGGAAACTTTTAAGTTCTTTCAAATTCGTGGGCGGAGGCATTTCTTAAATGGCTCTTACCTACTTTTCATCTGCGCGGATTCCATTCGCCGTTACCACGTAACCCAAAAATTCAACCTGGGTGCGCAAAAGCTGTGTCTTTTCCAAATTCACTTGTAACTTGGCCTGCCTCAATTTCTCAAATATGGCGCGAAGGTTACTCCAGAGAGTCTCATATTCTTTACTAAAGACGATAATATCGTCGATGTAGACGTAACAAATTTTACCTATGTGGTACACGTCGTCGATCATCCTTTGAAAAACTATCCCAAGACACCGCCGAAAAGACCAGAAATCTGCCCGACCGACTGCCCCGAACCTCTCTACTCTGCAACATGTATTTACGCATGCATGAAGCCGATGACCAGTGTGAATACCGGCAACCTATCTGGGTCAAAAACAAGTTGATTCCTAAACACGTTAATAGGGGCTTCCATGTGAGGGATTAAGTCCAGGCGTCTTGAAGCGCACTGTGGACCAACGGATTCCGTTGTTGAAGTTGAGGCTGTATCGGCACTGAAGGGGTTTACATTCAAGATGATGCGGGAGAGAGCATCAGCAACCACATTGGATTTGCACGGCTTGTAAATAAGTTCGCAGTTCTTCTATGCGCGCTTTCCAGCGTTTCAGCTTAGCATTATAGTTCCGATTACCTAACTTAAAGGTTAGGGTTTGGTGATCGGTATAAACTTTAATTGACGCGGCACCATAGCGGTAGGATCGTAAATTAGCAAGGGCCCATACTATTGCCAGCATTTCTTTCTCGTTCACTGCGTACTTCTCCTCTGTTTTGTTCAAAGACCGAGAAATATAGGTGATTGGGCGGTCTTTGCCTCCGTCACTTTGAGGGAGAACGGCCCCTATGGCGTAATTGGAAGCATCGGTGGTCAGATGGATTGAGAAGCCTTGATTTGTGCGTGGTCTCCCCTTGTGACGTTCGTCAGAGGTTTCGCGACTTTAGCGTAATCGCAGATAAATTTTCTACAATAAGAGGTCATTCCTAGGAAACTTTTAAGTTCTTTCAAATTCGTGGGTGGAGGCATTTCTTAAATGGCTCTTACCTTCTTTTCATCTGCGCGGATCCCATTCGCCGTTACCACGTAACCCAAAAATTCAACCTGGGTGCGCAAAAGCTGTGTCTTTTCCAAATTCACTTGTATCTTGGCCTGCCTCAATTTCTCAAATATGGCGCGAAGGTTACTCCAGAGAGACTCATATTCTTTACTAAAGACGATAATATCTTCGATGTAGACGTAACAAATTGTACCTAAGTGGTACACGTCGTCGATCATCCTTTGAAAAACTATCCCAAGCCACTGCCGAAAAGACCAGAAATCTGCGCGACCGACTGCCCCGGACCTCTCAGTGTGAAGACCGCCAACGGCCCCTCTTAAGACAATAGGCCCCGGACATTAACAGCAGATCAACAAGCGAGAGGGGCCGCCACTTTCGCCTGCTAACGAGCGTCAGTGCAGCCAACCGGCGAGGACCAGCTGACGCAGAGGATGAGTATCATCAATATATATTAAAACTAAATATAAAACAACATTTTTATAAAATCGTGCGGAACCATTTCCGCTCTTTTAGAAGTGTAGCCCGTAAAGCTATGCGAAACTATAGGTAAGAAAGGCCCTTATAGAATAGATGAGCAGAAATTCGATAATTAAATTCAGAGAAGAAATACATGAGAATTACAATTATAATTTAAAAAAAACAATAATGACAATAGTAGACGATAAGTCAGTGGATTCCACTGCTAACGTAATAACCAAATAACATTGATTTGAAATTCGTAAATATAATGCTAGTAATAATTTTTGTCAATTGCTTTTATAAATTGTACAAGCTTTATAATAAATGTTTGAAAAAAGATATTTGAGCTGAGCGAGTGACTTGGACAAAATTAAAAAAAAAAGAGAACAATGCGCACATACAATAAATATTAATGATGAAAAAAATATAATTACATTTTACTTATTAAGCAACAACAAGGATATTAAATAAAATAAAGTAAATCTAAAAGAATATGTATATATATATATATATGTATATTCAAGTGTGAATAAATAAAGAGCCATAAGCAAAATTTATATAAGGGACCCAGATTTCAGTAGAAGAGTTCATCAATTAATATCTACAAGCTGTGTTAGTGTATATGAGTTGGAAATTCTTTATATATACACATTTAACTGTCATGCCTCACCTTTGTTTCACTACACTGCAACCCAAAAATTAATAGCACTAACGACCATTCCGGGTGTGCAAGTTATCTCAAGAATAAACGAGCATCCAATCTTAGGTAGAGCAATTGTTATGATGATATCTAAGAAATAATTCATATCCATAACATAATGGAATGGAATGAATTATCAAAAGAATTATCGAACATTAAAGCAGAATTTGACAAATCGCATAAGTCATTAATCCAGAATAGACCAATACAGAAAACTGCAACCACTGTTTTAAAACACGTAGAAATATTAGTAAAATGCTTTAATGAAGAACGATTACTAATATATGAACATAGAGATAAGTTTAATAAAGATCATTGGTATCAAGTATCAACGTTTTTGATCAGACTAAGATCCAATTTGACAACTATTAGAGAAAAGTTCAAGCTCGATATATCAATACCTAATATTCTTAATACTTTACTAATAATTGAAACTGGAGAATCAAAAGAAGTTATTAACATTAATCAAAAGGATTTGGAAGAGGAAGAAATAAATAATCTCACTATCCTGATTTGGACAATTCTACAGATTCAGACAATAGCTCGAGCACAGTTGAATCAGTCAAATACTGATTTTATAAACACTGCATCAAAGCTTATACCAGTATTTAATGGTAAAGCAGAAAACTTAACAAGTTTTTTCGATGCATTGGAAATTATAGAATCAATAAAAGGCAAACACGAACGATTAGCTATTACGATAATAAAAAGAAAGCTAAAAGGTGGCGTCAGAAACCTAGGCGGAAATGAAAAAACTATATCAGAAGTCATTTCCGGACTAAAAAGCAATGTCAACGGCGAAACTGTAGAAGTACTATTAGCCAAACTGATGAATCTACAGCAACGAAAAAAAACTGCTAACCAATACACGTCAGAGGTTGAGCAGATGACGAAAGCTCTAGAAAGTGTGTACATAACGGACGGCCTAACCCTTGAATTAGCCAGAAGTTATTCTACGCAATCTGCAGTTAAGGCAATGACATAGAATTGAGTAATTGATAAGGTAAAACTTATCATGCAGGCTGGCACCTTCAACACCATGAATGATGCCATATCCAAGTTCGTAAATAGTTGCACGGAAGCAACTGGACAACCAAATACTTTCCTTTATTACAAAAATTATCATCAGCGTGGTGGAAACCGCGGACGTGGAAACTTCAGAGGTAACTTTTATGATCGTTATAATAATTATAACAACTACAACAGCTCCAATTATAATAATAATGGAAAAGGTCAATACAGAGGAAACAATCGAGGCCACAATAGCAGTAACACCAATAACCATGTGAAAGTAGCCCAAAATACATCGGAAAACTATCAAGACCCTTTAAGTACCCAACAGTAGAAAATGTAATGGTTCATGCAATTAATCTCAGTCAGATATACTTTATACTTTTACTAACGTATCCACAGGAAAAGAACTGGTGATTTTAATAGACATTGGTGCAGACATTTCAATAATCAAAGAAAATTCTGATGTCTATCATGACATAAACGTTAACTATATAATAGATATAAAAGGAATAAGTCAGTAGGTTACAAAATTAAAAACTTTAACCTCTATTGAGATACAGACAACTAGATATATAATCCAACATGACTTTCATATTGTGGATTTACATTTTGCTATTCCATGCGATGGCATATTAGGAATCGCCTTCATAAAGAAATGCAACTGTCAATTAGACTTCAGGCCATCTGAAGATTGGCTTAAAATCAGACCCGATTACCTTAAATTTCCAATTTATGTGTCAATAATAGAATCCCACACTTCGCTTACACATAAAGCTAGGTCACCAGTGGGTCAAGCATACGCCATACAACTCAATACTTCTGCCAGCAAGATCCCAAGTTATGTGAAAAATTCAATTAAATTCCCAAGAAGACAGTGTATTGATTCCAAACCAAGAAATTAAAAATGGTATTTACGTAGCTAGTACAATAGCAACACCAAAAAATGCATTCATAAGATTACTTAATAATACAAATAAAGATCAAGTAGTCAGTACAAGTAGCTTGGCATTGAATCACTTTCGAGCTACGAAAGAGACCTGGTCCTATAGAATGACCTGTTTAATACCTAGTCATGACGGAGTTAAATCCTCGGTAGTCCAGGGAGTTAGGTCCCAAGCTTTCCGTCATTTCCAAGTAATTCGCTGTCAAATCCAGAGTGTCGGTACATTCTCTCTTCTGTTACTATCAGCCCTCGGTGGTTTGGCGTCGACGTCGGCGTCAGCGTCAGCGTCAGCTTTTGCCGATCTTGCATTTCCCACCGTACTCCACTTGCACGGTGAGCAGTCAGCAGGCTGGCGGATGTTGCTGTGCTGACTTGGCATGGGGGCGGGGCAAGTAGGTTGGGCCCGGGCCTGTGGGTCGGTGCCCGGTCGGCGCATGGTGGCCGGCGGATATTGTTGCGCCGAGTCAGCACGGGCGCGGAGGCTGGTAGTCGGTGTTGTTAACTGTTAACTCAGGTAGTCGGTGCTGTTATTTGTTAACTCTTCCCCTTCGAAAATATGCGTACCGCAGATCAGCATCTCTTCATGGGGCCGCACTGATGGTGTGCGCCTCCAGTTCGACGGTGCCTCGATGCGTTGGAATGCCCTTGGTGGGCATTCTCCATGCGATGTATAGTAACAAGGCGAAAACGAGGATCGTCGCTGCTTCTTAGGATCGAGTATAAAAAGTTTTTAGATATTGTCGATAGTTTTCGTGATAAGTTTTCGATAAAATCGTGAACTGGTATCCAGTGCCGGTTACTTGTTCAGTACGGCCGGCATGGCAATCACATGTGTGTCGAGTAGCTGCTGTAAGACACGGTCCCGATGTGGACGGTCTCGTATCGTACTGGATTATATACGATCGCAGTAGGTGACGCTTTCTGGGAAGCCGCTATGACCGTTCCGTTGAAGTTCGTCAGGAACAGAGTACCGTCGTCGACCAACTCCACTATTTCTTTGTCGTTTCTCAGGTGATCGCATAGAGCGTGTCCTCCTTTTTAGAGCCTGGGAATGCAGCTGGCCTCGTCTAGTTTTCAAAAGTTTTTTTCCTGGCAAACGGTCGTATTTCCGATGGAAAGGCAGTTTCCCACTACCGCATAGGTTTTTTGGGTGTCCATCGCCATCCTGTGGTAGTCCAGCACCACCTGTTTACTCTCAGTGATCGTCGGATAGAGGAGCATCAGCCTGTATCGAATGTCCACAACTTTGGGTAACGCCAGCACGTATAGCAGGCGGGTTCCGTTGGTCAAAAATGAGGGTTCTGCGAATTCCACAGCTTCCACCACATTTTGGTATGGCAGACTGCGAGTTTTCGCTAGAATGGTTTCTATCTCTTTTTCATCCAAGAGGTTTGTATTCACCACGGACGCCTTTTTCCAGTTGACAGACTCGAGTAATTTCGTCCACCTGCTTAAGCAATATCATTGCTTTGTCCGTTAGGATTGTCGACAACTGGACCTCCCCGTTGATAGAGTTCAGTCTTGCCGTCATGACGTCGAGTTTTTGTATCGCGTCGTGAGTAACGTCAAACAGTGTGGTGTTTATTTTTATCTGTGGGTAACTGTTCTCCACTGCTGCTTTCGGACTGGAGGATGGTATTCCAGTCTGAGGCATCCGGGGATCGGTCTACCCATTTCCATGCCGACTCTAGCCAGTTTATGGCCCTAGGCGTACGGAGGGCCGACTGCATTCTCTTCGGTGGTCTTGTCGATATCTTATGCATTTGCCCCAGGTCGATTACATAGGCGACCTTAAACACCCCGTTTACACGCCACACCACGTCTTTTTGCAGTGGAACGATGGGCGTATCGTATCTGAAGATGCGCAAAGCAGTTCCGAATTGGATAGTGAGACATATACTTGGGAGAGAGACCCGATTTTGCTAATTTAGTATTTATTCTTAGGGTAGTGTTATATATTTTTTGTTAATTGTTATTACTTAATCAATTATATTTAATTTTATGATTTGTTTAAATATATAGTCTAAGTATAGGAGTTTCTCTTAAAGGATTTGTAAAACGTTTTCAGCTAAATGGATTTTTAACTTTTATGTGAGACCTATTGAAGATTTTATCTTATTTAATTTTGCCCGGGACTACCATTACCTCTACCTCCTCTGGTTTGAATCGATGTTTATCTTTCCTCTTGATCTGTTTATTGGAAACATATACGGTGCCCCCTTGGTTATACGGTATCGGCCTCTTTCTGTTTCTATTGAGCCTGTCGGTTGACATTTCCTGCCTATGCAGGAGTAGCCCCCTTATGTGTTCCTGCGTCTGTTCTTTAAAATTGGTAAGTCCCTGATATTTTATTCTGATGTTCTGTTGAGGAAGATTTCGACTGGCTTGCGGTTCGTCACCGAGTGGATAGAGTTTTTATATCGGTCCACGGTAAAGAAAACCAACTCAGTTACCTTCAGGTTACGGTTATCGTTTTTTAGACACCGTTATATTTCAAGGAAGGTCGAGTGGAACCTTTCAACCTGGCCGTTCACCTCACTCTTCTGAGATGGTGTGTAATAGACGGTTATTCCGAAGCATTGTAAATAGTTGAGCACTGTGGGGCAGAGTAGGCCCTTTCGTTGTCTGAGGCTATCGTTTTTGGTGCTGGAAAATAATGCAGGACTTCAGTCAGCTTCTCGCGGAGATGGACAGCTGACTTTGATTCTATCGGGAAAAGTATGGCAAATTTTGAGAATATATCGATGCAAATCAGGAATTTGAGAATCTCGATCGTAAAAAGGTCAATGTGCAGGATTTCGCATGGGTAACTAGGAATAGGGGTTAGTTGAGGTTCCGGTCTGGCCGGGTGTCTGGCGTATTTAAACATTTAACAGGCCTGGCAAGACCAACGACCTAATGCGGCTAACCATTCTGGGAAAATACAATTTTTCCAAGATCTGTAACTTCATCTCTTTTGGATTTCTGTGGGCTCTAGAATGCCGCTTATTTATTATTCTGTTCGACTCTTCTTCGCCCGCTACATCAGTTACCAGTCTTTGTGTAATGCGAAGTTTGTACCCCGGGAGATTCTCCCGGCAGCGCTCTTGCAGAGACTGCAAGTAGTTCTCAGGAATTTGTATGCCATTAATAATTAATGGCTTCAAGTATTTTATTAAACAGGGTAGCAAATCTTGTGCGCAATCAATGGGGATCCAGTGCCGCACGTATCCCGTATGTGGGGTTACACAATAATATTCCAACCTATCTGGGTCAAAAACAAGTTGATTCCTAAACACGTTAATAGGGGCTTCCACGTGAGGGATTAAGTCCAAGGCGTTTTGAAGCGCACTGTGGACGGTGGCAACGGAGTCCGTTGTTGAAGTTGAGGCTTTATCGGCACTGAAGTGGTTTACATTCAAGATGATGCGGGAGAGAGCATCAGCAACCACATTGGATTTGCCCGGCTTGTAAATAAGCTCGAAGTTGTATTCTTCTATGCGCGCTTTCCAGCGTTTCAGCTTAGCATTATAGTTCCGATTACCTAACGAAAAGGTTAGGGGTTGGTGATCGGTATAAACTTTAATTGACGCAGCACCATAGAGGTAGGATCGTAAATTATCAAGGGCCCATACTATTGCCAGCATTTCTTTCTCGTTTACTGCGTACTTATCCTCAGTTTTGTTCAATGACCGAGAAATATAGGCGATTGGGCGGTCTGTGCCGCCCCTACGCCTATGGCGTAATTGGAAGCATCGGTGGTCAGATGGATTGAGAAGCCTTGATTTGTGCGTGGTCTCCCCTTGTGATGTTCGTCAGAGGTTTCGCGACTTCAGCGTAATCGCAGATAAATTTTCTACAATAAGAGGTCATTCCTAGGAAACTTTTAAGTTCTTTTAAATTCGTGGGTGGAGGCATTTCTTTAATGGCTCTTACCTTCTTTTCATCTGTGCGGATCCCATTCGCCGTTACCACGTAACCCAAAAATTCAACCTGGGTGCGCAAAAGCTGTGTCTTTTCCAAATTCACTTGTAACTTGGCCTGCCTCAATTTCTCAAATATGGCGCGAAGGTTACTCCAGAGAGACTCATATTCCTTACTAAAGACGATAATATCGTCGATGTAGACGTAAAAAAATTTTACCTGTGTGGTACACGTCGTCGATCATCCTTTGAAAATCTAACCCAAGCCACTGCCGAAAAGACCAGAAATCTGCGCGACCGACTGCCCCGGACCTCTCTTCTCTGCAACATGTGGTGGAAACCGCGGACGTGGAAACTTCAGAGGTAACTTTTATGATCGTTATAATAATTATAACAACTACAACAGCTCCAATTATAATAATAATGGAAGAGGTCAATACAGAGGAAACAATCGAGGCCACAATAGCAGTAACACCAATAACCATGTGAAAGTAGCCCAAAATACATCGGAAAACTATCAAGACCCTTTAAGTACCCAACAGTAGAAAATGTAATGGTTCATGCAATTAATCTCAGTCAGATATACTTTTTACTTTTACTAACGTATCCACAGGAAAAGAACTGGTGATTTTAATAGACATTGGTGCAGACATTTCAATAATCAAAGAAAATTTTGATGTCTATCATGACATAAACGTTAACTATATAATAGATATAAAAGCAGTAAGTCAGTAGGTTACAAAATTAAAAACTTTAACCTCTATTGAGATACAGACAACTAGATATATAATCCAACACGACTTTCATATTGTGGATTTACATTTTGCTATTCCATGCGATGGCATATTAGGAATCGCCTTCATAAAGAAATGCAACTGTCAATTAGCTGATATTATATAACTATATAATAGATATAAAAGGAGTAAGTCAGTAGGTTACAAAATTAAAAACTTTAACCTCTATTGAGATACAGACAACTAGATATATAATCCAACACGACTTTCATATTGTGGATTTACATTTTGCTATTCCATGCGATGGCATATTAGGAATCGCCTTCATAAAGAAATGCAACTGTCAATTAGACTTCAGGCCATCTGACGATTGGCTTAAAATCAGACCCGATTACCTTAAATTTCCAATTTATGTGCCAATAATAGAATCACACTTCGCTTACACATAAAGCTAGGTCACCAGTGGGTCAAGCATACGCCATACAACTCAATACTTCTGCCAGCAAGATCCCAAGTTATTTGAAAAACTCAATTAAATTCCCAAGAAGGCAGTGTATTGATTCTAAACCAAGAAATTAAAAATGGTATTTACGTAGCTAGTACAATAGCAACACCAAAAAATGCATTCATAAGATTACTTAATAATACAAATAAAGATCAAGTAGTCAGTACAAGTAGCTTGGCATTGAATCACTTTCGAGCTACGAAAGAGACCTGGTCCTATAGAATGACCTGTTTAATACCTAGTCATGACGGAGTT
The DNA here is from genome assembly GCF_025231255.1 of Drosophila biarmipes. Classification (NCBI taxonomy): domain Eukaryota; kingdom Metazoa; phylum Arthropoda; class Insecta; order Diptera; family Drosophilidae; genus Drosophila; species Drosophila biarmipes. The sequence goes on along the minus strand of NW_026114529.1, from coordinate 3,599,833 downwards.
AAATCCTCGGTAGTCCAGGGAGTTAGGTCTCAAGCTTTCCGTCAATTCCAAGTAATTCGCTGTCAAATCCAGAGTGTCGGTACATTCTCTCTTCTGTTACCATCAGCCCTCGGTGGTTTGGCGTCGACGTCGGCGTCAGCGTCAGCTTTTGCCGATCTTGCATTTCCCACCGTACTCCACTTGCACGGTGAGCAGTCAGCAGGCTGGCGGATGTTGCTGTGCTGACTTGGCATGGGGGCGGGGCAAGTAGGTTGGGCCCGGGCCTGTGGGTCGGTGCCCGGTCGGCGCATGGTGGGTCGGTGTTGTTAACTGTTAACTCAGGTAGTCGGTGCTGTTATTTGTTAACTCTTCCCCTTCGAAAATATGCGTACCGCAGATCAGCATCTCTTCATGGGGGCCGCACTGATGGTGTGCGCCTCCAGTTCGACGGTGCCTCGATGCGTTGGAATGCCCTTGGTGGGCATTCTCCATGCGATGTATAGTAAGAAGGCGAAAACGAGGATCGTCGCTGCTTCTTAAGATCGAGTATAAAAAGTTGTTAGATATTGTCGATAGTTTTCTTAAGTTCTGCAGGATAAAATCGTGAACTGGTATCCAGTGCCGGTTACTTGTTCAGTACGGCCGGCATGGCAATCACATGTGTGTCGAGTAGCTGCTGTAAGACACGGTCCCGATGTGGACGGTTTCGTATCGTACTGGATTATATACGATCGCAGTAGGTGACGCTTCCCAGAGGCCGCTATGACCGTTCCGTTGAAGTTCGTCAGGAACAGAGTACCGTCGTCGACCAACTCCACTATTTCTTTGTCGTTTCTCAGGTGATCGCATAGAGCGTGTCCTCCTTTTAAGAGCCTGGGAATGCAGCTGGCCTCGTCTAGTTTTCAAAAGTTTTTTTCCTGGCAAACGGTCGTATTTCCGATGGAAAGGCAGTTTCCCACTACCGCATAGGTTTTTTGGGTGTCCATCGCCATCCTGTGGTAGTCCAGCACCACCTGTTTACTCTCAGTGATGACATTTGGTATGGCAGACTGCGAGTTTCCGCTAGAATGGTTTCTATCTCTTTTTGATCCAAGAGGTTTGTATTCACCACGGACGCCTTCGCCAGTTGACAGGCTCGAGTGATTTCGTCCACCTGCTTAAGCAATATCATTGCCTTGTGCATTAGGATTGTCGACAAGTGGACCTCCCCGTTGATAGAGTTCACTCTTGCCGTCATGACGTCGAGTTTTTGTATCGCGTCGTGAGTAACGTCAAACAGTGTGGTGTTTATTTTTATCTGTTGGTTACTGTTCTCCACTGCTGCTTTCGGACTGGAGGATGGTATTCCAGTCTGAGGCATCCGGGGATCCGGCGACCAATTTCCATGCCGACCCTAGCCAGCTTATGGCCCTAGGCGTACGGAGGGCCGACTTCATTCTCTTCGGTGATCTTATGCATTTGCCCCAGGTCGATTACAAAGGCGACCTTAAACACTCCGTTTTCACGCCACGCCTTTTTGCAGTGGAACGACGGGCGTATCGTATCGTAAAGCAGTTCCGACTTGGATAGTGAGACATATACTTGGGAGAGAGACCCGATTTTGCTAATTTAGTATTTATTCTTAGGGTAGTGTTTTATATTTTTTGTTAATTGTTATTACTTAATCAATTATATTTAATTTTATGATTTTTTTTATATATAGTCTAAGTATAGGGGTTTCTCTCAAAGGATTTGTAAAACGTTTTCAGCTAAATGGATGTTTAACTTTTATGTGAGACCTATTGAAGATTTTATCTTATTTAGTTTTGACCGGGACTACCATTACCTCTACCTCCTCTGGTTTGAATCGATGTTTATCTTTGCTCTTGATCTGTTTATTGGAAACATACACGGTGCCCCCTTGGTTATACGGTATCGGCCTCTTTCTGTTTCTATTGAGCCTGTCGGTTGACATTTCCTGCCTATGCAGGAGTAGCCCCCTTGTGTGTTCCTGCGTCTGTTCCTTAAAATTGGTAAGTCCCTGATATTTTATTCTGATGTTCTGTTGAGGAAGATGTCGACTGGCTTGCGGTTCGTCACCGAGTGGATAGAGTTTTTATAACGGTCCACGGTAATGAAAACCAACTCAGTTACCTTCAGGTTACGGTTATCGTTTTTTAGACACCGTTATATTTCAAGGAAGGTCGAGTGGAACCGTTCAACCTGGCCGTTAACCTCACTCTTCTGAGATGGTGTGTAATAGACGGTTATTCCGAAGCATTGTAAATAGTTGAGCACGGAGGGGCAGAGTAGGCCCTTTCGTTGTCTGAGGCTATCGTTTCTGGTGCTGGAAAATAATGCAGGACTTCAGTCAGCTCCTCGCGGAGATGGACAGCTGACTTTGATTCTATCGGGAAAAGTATGGCAAATTTTGAGAATATATCGATGCAAATCAGGAATTTGAGAATCTCGATCGTAAAAAGGTCAATGTGCAGGATTTCGCATGGGTAACTAGGAATAGGGGTTAGTTGAGGTTCCGGTCTGGCCGGGTGTCTAGCGTATTTAAACATTTAACAGGCCTGGCAAGAAGAGACCAACGACCTAATGCGGCTAACCATTCTGGGAAAATAAAATTGTTCCAAGATCTGTAACTTGATCTCTTTTGGATTTCTGTGGTCTCTAGAATGCCGCTTATTTATTATACTGTTCGACTCTTCTTCGCCAGCTACATCAGTTACCAGTCTTTGTGTAATGCGAAGTTTGTACCCCGGGAGATTCTCCCGGCAGCGCTCTTGCAGAGACTGCAAGTAGTTCTCAGGAATTTGTATGCCATTAATAATTAATGGCTTCAAGTATTTAATTAATCAGGGTAGCAAATCTTGTGCGCAATCAATGGGGATCTAGTGCCGCAACCTATCTGGGTCAAAAACAAGTTGATTCCTAAACACGTTAATAGGGGCTTCCACGTGAGGGATTAAGTTCAAGGCGTCTTGAAGCGCACTGTGGACGGTGGCAACGGAGTCCGTTGTTGAAGTTGAGGCTGTATCGGCACTGAAGTGGTTTACATTCAAGATGATGTAGGAGAGAGCATCAGCAACCACATTGGATTTGCACAGCTTGCAAATAAGTTCGCAGTTGTATTCTTCTATGCGCGCTTTCCAGCGTTTCAGCTTAGCATTATAGTTCCGATTACCTAACGAAAAGGTTAGGGGTTGGTGATCGGTATATACTTTAATTGACGCGGCACCATAGAGGTAGGATCGTAAATTATAAAGGGCCCATGCTATTGCCAGCATTTCTTTCTCGTTTACTGCGTACTTATCCTCAGTTTTGTTCAATGACCGAGAAATATAGGCGATTGGGCGGTCTGTGCCGCCGTCACTTTGAGAGAGAACTGCCCCTATGGCGTAATTGGAAGCATCGGTGGTCAGATGGATTGAGAAGCCTTGATTTGTGCGTGGTCTCCCCTTGTAATGTTCGTCAGAGGTTTCGCGACTTCAGCGTAATCGCAGATAAATTTTCTACAATAAGAGGTCATTCCTAGGAAACTTTTAAGTTCTTTCAAATTCGTGGGTGGAGGCATTTCTTTAATGGCTCTTACCTTCTTTTCATCTGTGCGGATCCCATTCGCCGTTACCACGTAACCCAAAAATTCAACCTGGGTGCGCAAAAGCTGTGTCTTTTCCAAATTCACTTGTAACTTGGCCTGCCTCAATTTCTCAAATATGGCGCGAAGGTTACTCCAGAGAGACTCATATTCTTTACTAAAGACGATAATATCGTCGATGTAGACGTAACAAATTTTACCTATGTGGTACACGTCGTCGATCATCCTTTGAAAAACTATCCCAAGACACCGCCGAAAAGACCAGAAATCTGCGCGACCGACTGTCCCGGACCTCTCTACTCTGCAAAATGTATTTACGCATGCATGAAGCCGATGACCAGTGTGAATACCGGCACCGGCCCCGCCTAAGCCAATAGGCCCCGGACATCAGTGCCGCAACCTATCTGGGTCAAAAACAAGTTGATTCCTAAACACGTTAATAGGGGCTTCCACGTGAGGGATTAAGTCCAAGGCGTCTTGAAGCGCACTGTGGACGGTGCCAACGGATTCCGTTGTTGAAGTTGAGGCTGTATCGGCACTGAAGTGGTTTACTTTCAAGATGATGCGGGAGAGAGCATCAGCAACCACATCGGATTTGCACAGCTTGTAAATAAGTTCGCAGTTGTATTCTTCTATGCGCGCTTTCCAGCGTTTCAGCTTAGCATTATAGTTCCGATTACCTAACGAAAAGGTTAGGGGTTGGTGATCGGTATATACTTTAATTGACGCGGCACCATAGAGGTAGGATCGTAAATTATAAAGGGCCCATACTATTGCCAGCATTTCTTTCTCGTTTACTGCGTACTTATCCTCAGTTTTGTTCAATGACCGAGAAATATAGGCGATTGGGCGGACTGTGCCGCCGTCACTTTGAGAGAGAACGGCCCCTATGGCGTAATTGGAAGCATCGGTGGTCAGATGGATTGAGAAGCCTTGATTTGTGCGTGGTCTCCCCTTGTGATGTTCGTCAGAGGTTTCGCGACTTTATCGTAATCGCAGATGAATTTCCAATAAAAAGAGGTCATTCCTAGGAAACCTTTAAGTTCTTTCAAATTCGTAGGTGGAGGCATTTCTTTGATGGCTCTTACCTTCAACCTGGGTGCGCAAAAGCTGTGTCTTTTCCAAATTAACTTGTAACTTGGCCTGCCTCAATTTCTCAAATATGGCGCGAAGGTTACTCCAATGAGACTCATATTCCTTACTAAAGACGATAATATCGTCGATGTAGACGTAAAAAATTTTTACCTATGTGGTCGATCATCCTTTGAAAAACTATCCCAAGCCACTGCCGAAAAGACCAGAAATCTGCGCGACCGACTGCCCCGGACCTCTCTTCTCTGCAACATGTAATTACGCATGCATGTCAGTGCAGCCAACCGGCGAGGACCAGCTGACGCAGAGGATGAGGATCATCAATATATATTAAAACTAAATATAAAACAACATTTTTGTAAAATCGTGCGGAACCATTTCCGCTCTTTTAGAAGTGTAGCCCGTAAAGCTATGCGAAACTATAGGTAAGAAAGGCCCTTATAGAATAGATGAGGAGAAATTCGATAGTTAAATTCAGAGAAGAAATACATGATAATTACAATTATAATTTAAAGAAAACAATAATGACAATAGTAGACGATAAGTAAGTGGATTCCACTGCTAACGTAATAACCAAATAACATTGATTAGGAATTCGTAAATATAATGCTAGTAATAATTGTTGTCAATTGCTTTTATAAATTGTTCAAGCTTTATAATAAATGTTTGAAAAAAGATATTTGAGCTGAGCGAGTGACTTGGACAAAATTAAAAAAAAAAGAGAACAAAGCGCACATACAATAAATATTAATGATGAAAAAAATATAATTACATGTTACTTATTAAGCAACAACAAGGAAATTAAATAAAATATAGTAAATCTAAAAGAATATATATATATATATGTATATTCAAGTATGAATAAATAAAGAGCCATAAGCAAAATTTATATAAAGGACCCAGATTTCAGTAGAAGAGTTCATCAATTAATATCTACAACCTGTGTTAGTGTATATGAGTTGGAAATTCTTTATATATACACATTTAACTGTCATGCCTCACCTTTGTTTCACTACACTGCAACCCAAAAATTAATAGCACTAACGACCATTCCGGGTGTGCAAGTTATCTCAAGAATAAACGAGCATCCAATCTTAGGTAGAGCGATTGTTATGATGATATCTAAGAAATAATTCATATCCATAATGGAATAGAATGAATTATCAAAAGAATTATCGAACATTAAAGCAGAATTTGACAAATCGCATAAGTCATTAATCCAGAATAGACCAATACAGAAAACTGCAACCACTGTTTTAAAACACGTAGAAATATTAGTAAAATGCTTTAATGAAGAACGAATACTAATATATGAACATAGAGAGTTTAATAAAGATCATTGGTATCAAGTATCAACGTTTTTGATCAGACTAAGATCCAATTTGACAACTATTAGAGAAAAGTTCAAGCTCGATATATCAATACCTAATATTCTTAATACTTCACTAATAATTGAAACTGGTGAAGAAACAGAATCAAAAGAAGTTATTAACATTAATCAAAAGTATTTGGAAGAGGAAGAAATAAATAATCTGACTATCCTGATTTGGACAATTCTACAGATTCAGACACTAGCTCGAGTCAGTCAAATACTGATTTTATAAACACTGCATCAAAGCTTATACCAGTATTTAATGGTAAAGCAGAAAACTTAACAAGTTTTTTCGATGCATTGGAAATTATAGAATCAATAAAAGGCAAACACGAACGATTAGCTATTTCGATAATAAAAAGAAAGCTAAAAGGTGGCGTCAGAAACCTAGGCGGAAATGAAAAAACTATATCAGAAGTCATTTCCGGACTAAAAAGCAATGTCAACGGCGAAACTGTAGAAGTACTATTAGCCAAACTGATGAATCTACAGCAACGAAAAAAAACTGGTAACCAATACACGTCAGAGGTTGAGCAGATGACGAAAGCTCTAGAAAGTGTGTACATAACGGACGGCCTAACCCTTGAATTAGCCAGAAGTTATTCTACGCAATCTGCAGTTAAGGCAATGACATAGAATTGAGTAATTGATAAGGTAAAACTTATCATGCAGGCTGGCACCTTCAACACCATGAATGATGCCATATCCAAGTTCGTAAATAATTGCACGGAAGCAACTGGACAACCAAATACTTTCCTTTATTACAAAAATTATCATCAGCGTGGTGGAAACCGCGGACGTGGAAACTTCAGAGGTAACTTTTATGATCGTTATAATAATTATAACAACTACAACAGCTCCAATTATAATAATAATGGAAGAGGTCAGAACAGAGGAAACAATCGAGGCCACAATAGCAGTAACACCAATAACCATGTGAAAGTAGCCCAAAATACATCGGAAAACTATCAAGACCCTTTAAGTACCCAACAGTAGAAAATGTAATGGTTCATGCAATTAATCTCAGTCAGATATACTTTTTACTTTTACTAACGTATCCACAGGAAAAGAACTGGTGATTTTAATAGACATTGGTGCAGACATTTCAATAATCAAAGAAAATTCTGATGTCTATCATGACATAAACGTTAACTATATAATAGATATAAAAGGAGTAAGTCAGTAGGTTACAAAATTAAAAACTTTAACCTCTATTGAGATACAGACAACTAGATATATAATCCAACACGACTTTCATATTGTGGATTTACATTTTGCTATTCCATGCGATGGCATATTAGAAATCGCCTTCATAAAGAAATGCAACTGTCAATTAGCTGATATTATATAACTATATAATAGATATAAAAGGAGTAAGTCAGTAGGTTACAAAATTAAAAACTTTAACCTCTATTGAGATACAGACAACTAGATATATAATCCAACACGACTTTCATATTGTGGATTTACATTTTGCTATTCCATGCGATGGCATATTTGGAATCGCCTTCATAAAGAAATGCAACTGTCAATTAGACTTCAGGCCATCTGAAGATTGGCTTAAAATCAGACCCGATTACCTTAAATTTCCAATTTATGTGCCAATAATAGAATCCCACACTTCGCTTACACATAAAGCTAGGTCACCAGTGGGTCAAGCATACGCCATACAACTCAATACTTCTGCCAGCAAGATCCCAAGTTATTTGAAAAACTGAATTAAATTCCCAAGAAGACAGTGTATTGATTCTAAGCCAAGAAATTAAAAATGGTATTTACGTAGCTAGTACAATAGCAACACCAAAAAATGCATTCATAAGATTACTTAATAATACAAATAAAGATCAAGTAGTCAGTACAAGTAGCTTGGCATTGAATCACTTTCGAGCTACGAAAGAGACCTGATCCTGTAGAATGACCTGTTTAATACCTAGTCATGACGGAGCTAAGTCCTCGGTAGTCCAGGGAGTTAGGTCCCAAGCTTTCCGTCAATTCCAAGTAATTCGCTGTCAAATCCAGAGTGTCGGTACATTCTCTCTTCTGTTACCATCAGCCCTCGGTGGTTTGGCGTCGACGTCGGAGTCAGCGTCAGTTTTTGCCGATGAGCAGTCAGCAGGCTAGTGGATGTTGCTGTGCTGACTTGGCATGGGGACGGGTCAAGTAGGTTGGGCCCGGGCCTGTGGGTCGGTGCCCGGTCGGCGCATGGTGGCCGGCGGATATTGTTGCGCCGAGGCAGCACTAGCGCGGAGGCTGGTAGTCGGTGTTGTTAACTGTTAACTCAGGTAGTCGGTGCTGTTATTTGTTAACTCTTCCCCTTCGAAAATATGCGTACCGCAGATCAGCATCTCTTCATGGGGGCCGCACTGATGGTGTGCGCCTCCAGTTCGACGGTGCCTCGATGCGTTGGAATGCCCTTGGTGGGCATTCTCCATGCGATGTATAGTAACAAGGTGAAAACGAGGATCGTCGCTGCTTCGTAGGATCGAGTATAAAAAGTTGTTAGATATTGTCGATAGTTTTCTTAAGTTCTGCAGGATAAAATCGTGAACTGGTATCCAGTGCCGGTTACTTGTTCAGTACGGCCGGCATGGCAATCACATGTGTGTCGAGTAGCTGCTGTAAGACACGGTCCCGATGTGGACGGTCTCGTTATCGTACTGGATTATATACGATCGCAGTAGGTGACGCTTCCCGTTCCGTTGAAGTTCGTCAGGAACAGAGTGCCGTCGTCGACCAACTTCACTATTTCTTTGTCGTTTCTCAGGTGATCGCAGAGAGCGTGTCCTCCTTTTAAGAGCCTGGGAATGCAGCTGGCCTCGTCTAGTTTTCATAAGTTTTTTTCCTGGCAAACGGTCGTATTTCCGATGGAAAGGCAGTTTCCCAATACCGCATAGGTTTTTTGGGTGTCCATCGCCATCCTGTGGTAGTCCAGCACCACCTGTTTACTCTCAGTGATCGTCGGAGCATCAGCCTGTATCGAATGTCCATAACTTTGGGTAACGCCAGCACGTATAGCAGGCGGGTTCCGTTGGTCAAAAATGAGGGTTCTGCGAATTCCACAGCTTCCACCACATTTTGGTGTGGCAGACTGCGAGTTTCCGCTAGAATGGTTTCTATCTCTTTTTGATCCAAGAGGTTTGTATTCACCATGGACGTCTTCGACAGTTGACAGGCTCGAGTGATTTCGTCCACCTGCTTAAGCAATATCATTGCTTTGTGCATTAGGATTGTCGACAAGTGGACCTCCCCGTCGATAGAGTTCACTCTTGCCGTCATGACGTCGAGTTTTTGTATCGCGTCGTGAGTAACGTCAAACAGTGTGGTGTTTATTTTTATCTGTTGGTTACTGTTCTCCACTGCTGCTTTCGGACTGGAGGATGGTATTCCAGTCTGAGGCATCCGGGGATCCGGCGACCCATTTCCATGCCTAGGGTCGGCAGTTTATGGCCCTAGGCGTACGGAGGGCCGACTTCATTCTCTTCGGTGGTCTTGTCGATATCTTATGCATTTGCCCCAGGTCGATTACATAGTCGACCTTAGACACCCCGTTTACACGCCACACCACGCCTTTTTGCAGTGGAACGATGGGCGTATCGTATCTGAAGATGCGCAAAGCAGTTCCGACTTGGATAGTGAGACATATACTTGGGAGAGAGACCCGATTTTGCTAATTTAGTATTTATTCTTAGGGTAGTGTTTTATATTTTTTGTTAATTGTTATTACTTAATCAATTATATTTAATTTTATGATTTTTTGTATATATAGTCTAAGTATAGGGGTTTCTCTTAAAGGATTTGTAAAACGTTTTCAGCTAAATGGATTTTTAACTTTTATGTGAGACCTATTGAAGATTTTATCTTATTTAGTTTTGACCGGGACTACCATTACCTTTACCTCCTCTGGTTTGAATCGATGTTTATCTTTGCTCTTGATCTGTTTATTGGAAACATACACGGTGCCCCCTTGGTTATACGGTATCGGCCTCTTTCTGTTTCTATTGAGCCTGTCGGTTGACATTTCCTGCCTATGCAGGAGTAGCCCCCTTATGTGTTTCTGCGTCTGTTCTTTAAAATTGGTAAGTCCCTGATATTTTATTCTGATGTTCTGTTGAGGAAGATGTCGACTGGCTTGCGGTTCGTCACCGAGTGGATAGAGTTTTTATATCGGTCCACAGTAATAAAAACCAACTCAGTTACCTTCAGGTTACGGTTATCGTTTTTTAGACACCGTTATATTTCAAGGAAGGTCGAGTGGAACCTTTCAACCTGGCCGTTCACCTCACTCTTCTGAGATGGTGTGTAATAGACGGTTATTCCGAAGCATTGTAAATAGTTGAGCACTGTGGGGCAGAGTAGGCCCTTTCGTTGTCCGAGGCTATCGTTTCTGGTGCTGGAAAATAATGCAGGACTTCAGTCAGCTTCTCGCGGAGATGGACAGCTGACTTTGATTTTATCGGGAAAAGTATGGCAAATTTTGGGAATATATCGATGCAAATCAGGAATTTGAGATTCTCGATCGTAAAAAGGTCAATGTGCAGGATTTCGCATGGGTAACTAGGAATAGGGGTTAGTTGAGGTTCCGGTCTGGCCGGGTGTCTAGCGTATTTAAACATTTAACAGGCCTGGCAAGAAGAGACCAACGACCTAATGCGACTAACCATTCTGGGAAAATAAAATTTTTCCAAGATCTGTAACTTCATCTCTTTGCCGCTTATTTATTATTCTATTCGACTCTTCTTCGCCCGCTACATCAGTTACCAGTCTTTGTGTAATGCGAAGTTTGTACTCCGGGAGATTCTCCCGGCAGCGCACTTGCAGAGACTGCAAGTAGTTCTCAGGAATTTGTATGCCATTAATAATTAATGGCTTCAAGTATTTTATTAAACAGGGTAGCAAATCTTGTGCGCAATCAATGGGGATCCAGTGCCGCAACCTATCTGGGTCAAAAACAAGTTGATTCCTAAACACGTTAATAGGGGCTTCCACGTGAGGGATTAAGTCCAAGGCGTTATGAAGCGCACTGTGGACGGTGGCAACGGAGTCCGTTGTTGAAGTTGAGGCTGTATCGGCACTGAAGTGGTTTACATTCAAGATGATGTAGGAGAGAGCATCAGCAACCACATTGGATTTGCAAAGCTTGTAAATAAGTTCGCAGTTGTATTCTTCTATGCGCGCTTTCCAGCGTTTCAGCTTATTATAGTTCCGATTACCTAACGAAAAGGTTAGGGGTTGGTGATTGGTATAAACTTTAATTGACGCGGCACCATAGAGGTAGGATCGTAAATTATAAAGGGCCCATACTATTGCTAGCATTTCTTTCTCGTTTACTGCGTACTTATCCTCAGTTTTGTTCAATGACCGAGAAATATTTCCATCAAGCGAAATTGAAATATTCTTGGATTGAGAAGCCTTGATTTGTGCGTGGTCTCCCCTTGTGACGTTCGTTAGAGGTTTCGCGACTTTAGCGTAATCGCAGATGAATTTCCTATAATAAGAGGTCATTCCTAGGAAACCTTTAAGTTCTTTCAAATTCGTAGGTGGAGGCATTTCTTTGATGGCTCTTATCTTCAACCTGGGTGCGCAAAGGCTGTGTCTTTTCCAAATTAACTTGTAACTTGGCCTGCCTCAATTTCTCAAATTACTAAAGACGATAATATCGTCGATGTAGACGTAAAAAAATTTTAACCTATGTGGTACACGTCGTCGATTATTCTTTGAAAAACTATCCCAAGCCACTGCCGAAAAGACTAGAAATCTGCGCGACCGACTGCCCCGGACCTCTCAGTGTGAAGACCGCCAACGGCCCCGCTTAAGACAATAGGCCCCGGACATTAGCAGCAGATCAACAAGCGAGAGGGGCCGCCACTTTCGCCTGCTAACGAGCGTCAGTGCAGCCAACCGGCGAGGACCAGCTGACGCAGAGGATGAGGATCATCAATATATATTAAAACTAAATATAAAACAACATTTTTGTAAAATCGTGCGGAACCATTTCCGCTCTTTTAGAAGTGTAGCCCGTAAAGCTATGCGAAACTATAGGTAAGAAAGGCCCTTATAGAATAGATGAGGAGAAATTCGATAGTTAAATTCAGAGAAGAAATACATGATAATTACAATTATAATTTAAAGAAAACAATAATGACAATAGTAGACGATAAGTAAGTGGATTCCACTGCTAACGTAATAACCAAATAACATTGATTTGGAATTCGTAAATATAATGCTAGTAATAATTGTTGTCAATTGCTTTTATAAATTGTTCAAGCTTTATAATAAATGTTTGAAAAAAGATATTTGAGCTGAGCGAGTGACTTGGACAAAATTAAAAAAAAAGAGAACAAAGCGCACATACAATAAATATTAATGATGAAAAAAATATAATTACATGTTACTTATTAAGCAACAACAAGGAAATTAAATAAAATAAAGTAAATCTAAAAGAATATATATATATATGTATATTCAAGTATGAATAAATAAAGAGCCATAAGCAAAATTTATATAAAGGACCCAGATTTCAGTAGAAGAGTTCATCAATTAATATCTACAACCTGTGTTAGTGTATATGAGTAGGAAATTCTTTATATATACACATTTAACTGTCATGCCTCACCTTTGTTTCACTACACTGCAACCCAAAAATTAATAGCACTAACGACCATTCCGGGTGTGCAAGTTATCTCAAGAATAAACGAGCATCCAATCTTAGGTAGAGCGATTGTTATGATGATATCTAAGAAATAATTCATATCCATAATGGAATAGAATGAATTATCAAAAGAATTATCGAACATTAAAGCAGAATTTGACAAATCGCATAAGTCATTAATCCAGAATAGACCAATACAGAAAACTGCGACCACTGTTTTAAAACACGTAGAAATATTAGTAAAATGCTTTAATGAAGACCGAATACTAATATATGAACATAGAGATAAGTTTAATAAAGATCATTGGTATCAAGTATCAACGTTTTTGATCAGACTAAGAATTAATTTGACAACTATTAGAGAAAAGTTCAAGCTCGATATATCAATACCTAATATTCTTAATACTTTACTAATAATTGAAACTGGTGAAGAAACAGAATCAAAAGAAGTTATTAACATTAATCAAAAGGATTTGGAAGAGGAAGAAATAAATAATCTCACTATCCTGATTTGGACAATTCTACAGATTCAGACACTAGCTCGAGTCATTCAAATACTGATTTTATAAACACTGCATCAAAGCTTATACCAGTATTTAATGGTAAAGCAGAAAACTTAACAAGTTTTCTCGATGGATTGGAAATTATAGAATCAATAAAAGGCAAACACGAACGATTAGCTATTTCGATAATAAAAACATAGCTAAAAGGTGGCGTCAGAAACCTAGGCGGAAATGAAAAAACTATATAAGAAGTCATTTCCGGACTAAAAAGCAATGTCAAAGGCGAAACTGTAGAAGTACAATTAGCCAAACTGATGAATCTACAGCAACGAAAAAAAACCAATACACGTCAGAGGTTGAGCAGATGACGAAAGCTCTAGAAAGTGAGTACATAACGGACGGCCTAACCCTTGAATTAGCCAGAAGTTATTCTACGCAATCTGCAGTTAAGGCAATGACATAGAATTGAGTAATTGATAAGGTAAAACTTATTATGCAGGATGGCACCTTCAACATCATGAATGATGCCATATCCAAGTTCGTAAATAGTTGCACGGAAGCAACTGGACAACCAAATACTTTCCTTTATTACAAAAATTATCCTCAGCGTGGTGGAAACCGCGGACGTGGAAACTTCAGAGGTAACTTTTATGGTCATTATAATAATTATAACAGCTACAACAGTTCCAATTATAATAATAATGGAAGAGGTCAATACAAAGGAAAAAATCGAGGCCACAATAGCAGTAACACCAATAACCATGTGAAAGTAGCCCAAAATACATCGGAAAACTCTCAAGACTCTTTATGTACCCAACAGTAGAAAATGTAATGGTTCATGCAATTAATCTCTATACTTTTTACTTTTACTAACGTATCCACAGAAGAAAGAACTGGTGATTTTAATAGGCATTGGTGCAGACTATAACAGACTTAACTATATAATAGATATAAAAGGAATAAGTCAGTAGGTTACAAAATCAAAAACTTTAACCTCTATTGAGATGCAGACAACTAGATATATAATCCAACACGACTTTCATATTGTGGATTTACAATTTGTTATTCCTTGCGATGGCATTTTAGGAATCGCCTTCATAAAGAAATGCAACTGTCAATTAGACTTCAGGCCATCTGAAGATTGGCTTATAATCAGACCCGATAACCTTAAATTTCCAATTTATGTGCCCATAATAGAATCCCACATTTCGCTTACACATAAAGCTAGGTCAGGTAGGTATTGATTCTAAACCAAGAAATTAAAAATGGTATTTACGTAGCTAGTACAATAGCAAGAACAAAAAATGCATTCATAAGATTACTTAATAATACAAATAAAGATCAAGTAGTAAAAGTAGCTTGGCATTGAATCACTTTCGAGCTACGAAAAAGACCTGGTCCTGGAGAAAGACCTGTTCAATACCTAGACATGACGGAGTTAAATCCTCGGTAGTCCAGAGAATTAGCTGTCAAATCCAGAGTGTCGGGACATTCTCTCTTCTGTTACCATCAGCCCTCGGTGGTTTGGCGTCGACGTCGGCGTCAGCGTCAGCTTTTGCCGATCTTGCATTTCCCACCGTACTCCACTTGCACTGTGAGCAGTCAGCAGGCTGGTGGATGTTGCTGTGCTGACTTGGCACGGGGGCGGGTCAAGTAGGTTGGGCCCGGGCCTGTGGGTCGGTGCCCGGTCGGCGCATGGTGGCCGGCGTATATTGTTGCGCCGAGGCAGCACGGGCGCGGAGGCTGGTAGTCGGTGTTGTTAACTGTTAACTCAGGTAGTCGGTGCTGTTATTTGTTAACTCTTCCCCTTCGAAAATATGCGTACCGCAGATCAGCATCTCTTCATGGGGGCCGCACTGATGGTGTGCGCCTCCAGTTCGACGGTGCCTCGATGCGTTGGAATGCCCTTGGTGGGCATTCTCCATGCGATGTATAGTAACAAGGTGAAAACGAGGATCGTCGCTGCTTCGTAGGATCGAGTATAAAAAGTTGTTAGATATTGTCGATAGTTTTCTTAAGTTCTGCAGGATAAAATCGTGAACTGGTATCCAGTGCCGGTTACTTGTTCAGTACGGCCGGCATGGCAATCACATGTGTGTCGAGTAGCTGCTGTAAGACACGGTCCCGATGTGGACGGTCTCGTTATCGTACTGGATTATATACGATCGCAGTAGGTGACGCTTCCCGTTCCGTTGAAGTTCGTCAGGAACAGAGTGCCGTCGTCGACCAACTTCACTATTTCTTTGTCGTTTCTCAGGTGATCGCAGAGAGCGTGTCCTCCTTTTAAGAGCCTGGGAATGCAGCTGGCCTCGTCTAGTTTTCATAAGTTTTTTTCCTGGCAAACGGTCGTATTTCCGATGGAAAGGCAGTTTCCCAATACCGCATAGGTTTTTTGGGTGTCCATCGCCATCCTGTGGTAGTCCAGCACCACCTGTTTACTCTCAGTGATCGTCGGAGCATCAGCCTGTATCGAATGTCCATAACTTTGGGTAACGCCAGCACGTATAGCAGGCGGGTTCCGTTGGTCAAAAATGAGGGTTCTGCGAATTCCACAGCTTCCACCACATTTTGGTGTGGCAGACTGCGAGTTTCCGCTAGAATGGTTTCTATCTCTTTTTGATCCAAGAGGTTTGTATTCACCATGGACGTCTTCGACAGTTGACAGGCTCGAGTGATTTCGTCCACCTGCTTAAGCAATATCATTGCTTTGTGCATTAGGATTGTCGACAAGTGGACCTCCCCGTCGATAGAGTTCACTCTTGCCGTCATGACGTCGAGTTTTTGTATCGCGTCGTGAGTAACGTCAAACAGTGTGGTGTTTATTTTTATCTGTTGGTTACTGTTCTCCACTGCTGCTTTCGGACTGGAGGATGGTATTCCAGTCTGAGGCATCCGGGGATCCGGCGACCCATTTCCATGCCGACCCTAGCCAGTTTATGGCCCTAGGCGTACGGAGGGCCGACTGCTTTCTCTTCGGTGGTCTTGTCGATATCTTATGCATTTGCCCCAGGTCGATTACATAGTCGACCTTAGACACCCCGTTTACACGCCACACCACGCCTTTTTGCAGTGGAACGATGGGCGTATCGTATCTGAAGATGCGCAAAGCAGTTCCGACTTGGATAGTGAGACATATACTTGGGAGAGAGACCCGATTTTGCTAATTTAGTATTTATTCTTAGGGTAGTGTTTTATATTTTTTGTTAATTGTTATTACTTAATCAATTATATTTAATTTTATGATTTTTTGTATATATAGTCTAAGTATAGGGGTTTCTCTTAAAGGATTTGTAAAACGTTTTCAGCTAAATGGATTTTTAACTTTTATGTGAGACCTATTGAAGATTTTATCTTATTTAGTTTTGACCGGGACTACCATTACCTTTACCTCCTCTGGTTTGAATCGATGTTTATCTTTGCTCTTGATCTGTTTATTGGAAACATACACGGTGCCCCCTTGGTTATACGGTATCGGCCTCTTTCTGTTTCTATTGAGCCTGTCGGTTGACATTTCCTGCCTATGCAGGAGTAGCCCCCTTATGTGTTTCTGCGTCTGTTCTTTAAAATTGGTAAGTCCCTGATATTTTATTCTGATGTTCTGTTGAGGAAGATGTCGACTGGCTTGCGGTTCGTCACCGAGTGGATAGAGTTTTTATATCGGTCCACAGTAATAAAAACCAACTCAGTTACCTTCAGGTTACGGTTATCGTTTTTTAGACACCGTTATATTTCAAGGAAGGTCGAGTGGAACCTTTCAACCTGGCCGTTCACCTCACTCTTCTGAGATGGTGTGTAATAGACGGTTATTCCGAAGCATTGTAAATAGTTGAGCACTGTGGGGCAGAGTAGGCCCTTTCGTTGTCCGAGGCTATCGTTTCTGGTGCTGGAAAATAATGCAGGACTTCAGTCAGCTTCTCGCGGAGATGGACAGCTGACTTTGATTTTATCGGGAAAAGTATGGCAAATTTTGGGAATATATCGATGCAAATCAGGAATTTGAGATTCTCGATCGTAAAAAGGTCAATGTGCAGGATTTCGCATGGGTAACTAGGAATAGGGGTTAGTTGAGGTTCCGGTCTGGCCGGGTGTCTAGCGTATTTAAACATTTAACAGGCCTGGCAAGAAGAGACCAACGACCTAATGCGGCTAACCATTCTGGGAAAATAAAATTTTTCCAAGATCTGTAACTTCATCTCTTTGCCGCTTATTTATTATTCTATTCGACTCTTCTTCGCCCGCTACATCAGTTACCAGTCTTTGTGTAATGCGAAGTTTGTACTCCGGGAGATTCTCCCGGCAGCGCACTTGCAGAGACTGCAAGTAGTTCTCAGGAATTTGTATGCCATTAATAATTAATGGCTTCAAGTATTTTATTAAACAGGGTAGCAAATCTTGTGCGCAATCAATGGGGATCCAGTGCCGCAACCTATCTGGGTCAAAAACAAGTTGATTCCTAAACACGTTAATAGGGGCTTCCACGTGAGGGATTAAGTCCAAGGCGTTATGAAGCGCACTGTGGACGGTGGCAACGGAGTCCGTTGTTGAAGTTGAGGCTGTATCGGCACTGAAGTGGTTTACATTCAAGATGATGTAGGAGAGAGCATCAGCAACCACATTGGATTTGCAAAGCTTGTAAATAAGTTCGCAGTTGTATTCTTCTATGCGCGCTTTCCAGCGTTTCAGCTTATTATAGTTCCGATTACCTAACGATAAGGTTAGGGGTTGGTGATTGGTATAAACTTTAATTGACGCGGCACCATAGAGGTAGGATCGTAAATTATAAAGGGCCCATACTATTGCTAGCATTTCTTTCTCGTTTACTGCGTACTTATCCTCAGTTTTGTTCAATGACCGAGAAATATTTCCATCAAGCGAAATTGAAATATTCTTGGATTGAGAAGCCTTGATTTGTGCGTGGTCTCCCCTTGTGACGTTCGTTAGAGGTTTCGCGACTTTAGCGTAATCGCAGATGAATTTCCTATAATAAGAGGTCATTCCTAGGAAACCTTTAAGTTCTTTCAAATTCGTAGGTGGAGGCATTTCTTTGATGGCTCTTATCTTCAACCTGGGTGCGCAAAGGCTGTGTCTTTTCCAAATTAACTTGTAACTTGGCCTGCCTCAATTTCTCAAATTACTAAAGACGATAATATCGTCGATGTAGACGTAAAAAAATTTTAACCTATGTGGTACACGTCGTCGATTATTCTTTGAAAAACTATCCCAAGCCACTGCCGAAAAGACTAGAAATCTGCGCGACCGACTGCCCCGGACCTCTCAGTGTGAAGACCGCCAACGGCCCCGCTTAAGACAATAGGCCCCGGACATTAGCAGCAGATCAACAAGCGAGAGGGGCCGCCACTTTCGCCTGCTAACGAGCGTCAGTGCAGCCAACCGGCGAGGACCAGCTGACGCAGAGGATGAGGATCATCAATATATATTAAAACTAAATATAAAACAACATTTTTGTAAAATCGTGCGGAACCATTTCCGCTCTTTTAGAAGTGTAGCCCGTAAAGCTATGCGAAACTATAGGTAAGAAAGGCCCTTATAGAATAGATGAGGAGAAATTCGATAGTTAAATTCAGAGAAGAAATACATGATAATTACAATTATAATTTAAAGAAAACAATAATGACAATAGTAGACGATAAGTAAGTGGATTCCACTGCTAACGTAATAACCAAATAACATTGATTTGGAATTCGTAAATATAATGCTAGTAATAATTGTTGTCAATTGCTTTTATAAATTGTTCAAGCTTTATAATAAATGTTTGAAAAAAGATATTTGAGCTGAGCGAGTGACTTGGACAAAATTAAAAAAAAAGAGAACAAAGCGCACATACAATAAATATTAATGATGAAAAAAATATAATTACATGTTACTTATTAAGCAACAACAAGGAAATTAAATAAAATAAAGTAAATCTAAAAGAATATATATATATATGTATATTCAAGTATGAATAAATAAAGAGCCATAAGCAAAATTTATATAAAGGACCCAGATTTCAGTAGAAGAGTTCATCAATTAATATCTACAATCTGTGTTAGTGTATATGAGTAGGAAATTCTTTATATATACACATTTAACTGTCATGCCTCACCTTTGTTTCACTACACTGCAACCCAAAAATTAATAGCACTAACGACCATTCCGGGTGTGCAAGTTATCTCAAGAATAAACGAGCATCCAATCTTAGGTAGAGCGATTGTTATGATGATATCTAAGAAATAATTCATATCCATAATGGAATAGAATGAATTATCAAAAGAATTATCGAACATTAAAGCAGAATTTGACAAATCGCATAAGTCATTAATCCAGAATAGACCAATACAGAAAACTGCAACCACTGTTTTAAAACACGTAGAAATATTAGTAAAATGCTTTAATGAAGACCGAATACTAATATATGAACATAGAGATAAGTTTAATAAAGATCATTGGTATCAAGTATCAACGTTTTTGATCAGACTAAGATCCAATTTGACAACTATTAGAGAAAAGTTCAAGCTCGATATATCAATACCTAATATTCTTAATACTTTACTAATAATTGAAACTGGTGAAGAAACAGAATCAAAAGAAGTTATTAACATTAATCAAAAGGATTTGGAAGAGGAAGAAATAAATAATCTCACTATCCTGATTTGGACAATTCTACAGATTCAGACACTAGCTCGAGTCATTCAAATACTGATTTTATAAACACTGCATCAAAGCTTATACCAGTATTTAATGGTAAAGCAGAAAACTTAACAAGTTTTCTCGATGGATTGAAAATTATAGAATCAATAAAAGGCAAACACGAACGATTAGCTATTTCGATAATAAAAACATAGCTAAAAGGTGGCGTCAGAAACCTAGGCGGAAATGAAAAAACTATATAAGAAGTCATTTCCGGACTAAAAAGCAATGTCAAAGGCGAAACTGTAGAAGTACAATTAGCCAAACTGATGAATCTACAGAAACGAAAAAAAACCAATACACGTCAGAGGTTGAGCAGATGACGAAAGCTCTAGAAAGTGAGTACATAACGGACGGCCTAACCCTTGAATTAGCCAGAAGTTATTCTACGCAATCTGCAGTTAAGGCAATGACATAGAATTGAGTAATTGATAAGGTAAAACTTATTATGCAGGCTGGCACCTTCAACATCATGAATGATGCCATATCCAAGTTCGTAAATAGTTGCACGGAAGCAACTGGACAACCAAATACTTTCCTTTATTACAAAAATTATCCTCAGCGTGGTGGAAACCGCGGACGTGGAAACTTCAGAGGTAACTTTTATGGTCATTATAATAATTATAACAGCTACAACAGTTCCAATTATAATAATAATGGAAGAGGTCAATACAAAGGAAAAAATCGAGGCCACAATAGCAGTAACACCAATAACCATGTGAAAGTAGCCCAAAATACATCGGAAAACTCTCAAGACTCTTTATGTACCCAACAGTAGAAAATGTAATGGTTCATGCAATTAATCTCTATACTTTTTACTTTTACTAACGTATCCACAGAAGAAAGAACTGGTGATTTTAATAGGCATTGGTGCAGACATTTCAATTATCAAAGAAAATTCTGATGTCTATCATGACATAAACGTTAACTATATAATAGATATAAAAGGAATAAGTCAGTAGGTTACAAAATCAAAAACTTTAACCTCAATTGAGATGCAGACAACTAGATATATAATCCAACACGACTTTCATATTGTGGATTTACATTTTGCTATTCCATGCGATGGCATATTGGGAATCGCCTTCATAAAGAAATGCAACTGTCAATTAGACTTCAGGCCATCTGAAGATTGGCTTATAATCAGACCCGATAACCTTAAATTTCCAATTTATGTGCCCATAATAGAATCCCACATTTCGCTTACACATAAAGCTAGGTCAGGTAGGTATTGATTCTAAACCAAGAAATTAAAAATGGTATTTACGTAGCTAGTACAATAGCAAGAACAAAAAATGCATTCATAAGATTACTTAATAATACAAATAAAGATCAAGTAGTAAAAGTAGCTTGGCATTGAATCACTTTCGAGCTATGAAAAAGACCTGGTCCTGGAGAAAGACCTGTTCAATACCTAGACATGACGGAGTTAAATCCTCGGTAGTCCAGAGAATTAGCTGTCAAATCCAGAGTGTCGGGACATTCTCTCTTCTGTTACCATCAGCCCTCGGTGGTTTGGCGTCGACGTCGGCGTCAGCGTCAGCTTTTGCCGATCTTGCATTTCCCACCGTACTCCACTTGCACTGTGAGCAGTCAGCGGGCTGGTGGATGTTGCTGTGCTGACTTGGCACGGGGGCGGGTCAAGTAGGTTGGGCCCGGGCCTGTGGGTCGGTGCCCGGTCGGCGCATGGTGGCCGGCGTATATTGTTGCGCCGAGGCAGCACGGGCGCGGAGGCTGGTAGTCGGTGTTGTTAACTGTTAACTCAGGTAGTCGGTGCTGTTATTTGTTAACTCTTCCCCTTCGAAAATATGCGTACCGCAGATCAGCATCTCTTCATGGGGGCCGCACTGATGGTGTGCGCCTCCAGTTCGACGGTGCCTCGATGCGTTGGAATGCCCTTGGTGGGCATTCTCCATGCGATGTATAGTAACAAGGCGAAAACGAGGATAGTAGCTTCTTCTTAGGATCGAGTATAAAAAGTTGTTAGATATTGTCGATAGTTTTCTTAAGTTCTGCAGGATAAAATCGTGAATTGGTATCCAGTGCCGGTTACTTGTTCAGTACGGCCGGCATGGCAATCACATGTGTGTCGAGTAGCTGCTGTAAGACACGGTCCCGATGTGGACGGTCTCGTTATCGTACTGGATTATTATCGCAGTAGGTGACGCTTCCCGTTCCGTTGAAGTTCGTCAGGAACAGAGTGCCGTCGTCGACCAACTTCACTATTTCTTTGTCGTTTCTCAGGTGATCGCAGAGAGCGTGTCCTCCTTTTAAGAGCCTGGGAATGCAGCTGGCCTCGTCTAGTTTTCATAAGTTTTTTTCCTGGCAAACGGTCGTATTTCCGATGGAAAGGCAGTTTCCCACTACCGCATAGGTTTTTTGGGTGTCCATCGCCATCCTGTGGTAGTCCAGCACCACCTGTTTACTCTCAGTGATCGTCGGATAGAGGAGCATCAGCCTGTATCGAATGTCCACAACTTTGGGTAACGCCAGCACGTATAGCAGGCGGGTTCCGTTGGTCAAAAATGAGGGTTCTGCGAATTCCACAGCTTCCACCACATTTTGGTATGGCAGACTGCGAGTTTCCGCTAGAACGGTTTCTATCTCTTTTTGATCCAAGAGGTTTGTATTCACCACGGACGCCTTCGCCAGTTGACAAGCTCGAGTGATTTCGTCCACCTGCTTAAGCAATATCATTGCTTTGTGCATTAGGATTGTCGACAAGTAGACCTCCCCGTCGATAGAGTTCACTCTTGCCGTCATGACGTCGAGTTTTTGTATCGCGTCGTGAGTAACGTCAAACAGTGTGGTGTTTATTTTTATCTGTTGGTTACTGTTCTCCACTGCTGCTTTCGGACTGGAGGATGGTATTCCAGTCTGAGGCATCCGGGGATCCGGCGACCCATTTCCATGCCGACCCTAGCCAGTTTATGGCCCTAGGCGTACGGAGGGCCGACTGCATTCTCTTCGGTGGTCTTGTCGATATCTTATGCATTTGCCCCAGGTCGATTACATAGGCGACCTTAAACACCCCGTTTACACGCCACACCACGCCTTTTTGCAGTGGAACGATGGGCGTATCGTATCTGAAGATGCGCAAAGCAGTTCCGACTTGGATAGTGAGACATATACTTGGGAGAGAGACCCGATTTTGCTAATTTAGTATTTATTCTTAGGGTAGTGTTTTATATTTTTTGTTAATTGTTATTACTTAATCAATTATATTTAATTTTATGATTTGTTTAAATATATAGTCTAAGTATAGGGGTTTCTCTTAAAGGATTTGTAAAACGTTTTCAGCTAAATGGATTTTTAACTTTTATGTGAGACCTATTGAAGATTTTATCTTATTTAGTTTTGACCGGGACTACCATTACCTCTACCTCCTCTGGTTTGAATCGATGTTTATCTTTGCTCTTGATCTGTTTATTGGAAACATACACGGTGCCCCCTTGGTTGTACGGTATCGGCCTCTTTCTATTTCTATTGAGCCTGTCGGTTGACATTTCCTGCCTATGCAGGAGTAGCCCCCTTATGTGTTTCTGCGTCTGTTCTTTAAAATTGGTAAGTCCCTGATATTTTATTCTGATGTTCTGTTGAGGAAGATGTCGACTGGCTTGCGGTTCGTCACCGAGTGGATAGAGTTTTTATATCGGTCCACAGTAATGAAAACCAACTCAGTTACCTTCAGGTTACGGTTATCGTTTTTTAGACACCGTTATATTTCAAGGAAGGTCGAGTGGAACCTTTCAACCTGGCCGTTCACCTCACTCTTCTGAGATGGTGTGTAATAGACGGTTATTCCGAAGCATTGTAAATAGTTGAGCACTGTGGGGCAGAGTAGGCCCTTTCGTTGTCTGAGGCTATCGTTTCTGGTGCTGGAAAACAATGCAGGACTTCAGTCAGCTTCTCGCGGAGATGGACAGCTGACTTTGATTCTATCGGGAAAAGTATGGCAAATTTTGAGAATATATCGATGCAAATCAGGAATTTCAGAATCTCGATCGTAAAAAGGTCAATGTGCAAGATTTCGCATGGGTAACTAGAAATAGGGGTTAGTTGAGGTTCCGGTCTGGCCGGGTGTCTAGCGTATTTAAACATTTAACAGGCCTGGCAAGAAAAGACCAACGACCTAATGCGGCTAACCATTCTGGGAAAATAAAATTTTTCCAAGATCTGTAACTTCATCTCTTTTGGATTTCTGTGGGCTCTAGAATGCCGCTTATTTATTATTCTGTTCGACTCTTCTTCGCCCGCTACATCAGTTACCAGTCTTTGTGTAATGCAAAGTTTGTACCCCTGGAGATTCTCCCGGCAGCGGTCTTGCAGAGACTGCAAGTAGTTCTCAGGAATTTGTATGCCATTAATAATTAATGGCTTCAAGTAATCAATGGGGATCCAGTGCCGCACGTATCCCGTATGTGGGGTTTCACAATAATATTCCAACCTATCTGGGTCAAAAACAAGTTGATTCCTAAACACGTTAATAGGGGCTTCCACGTGAGGGATTAAGTCCAAGGCGTTTTGAAGCGCACTGTGGACGGTGGCAACGGAGTCCGTTGTTGAAGTTGAGGCTGTATCGGCACTGAAGTGGTTTACATTCAAGATGATGTAGGAGAGAGCATCAGCAACCACATTGGATTTGCACGGCTTGTAAATAAGTTCGCAGTTGTATTCTTCTATGCGCGCTTTCCAGCGATTCAGCTTAGCATTATAGTTCCGATTACCTAACGAAAAGGTTAGGGGTTGGTGATCGGTATAAACTTTAATTGACGCGGCACCATAGCGGTAGGATCGTAAATTAGCAAGGGCCCATACTATTGCCAGCATTTCTTTCTCGTTCACTGCGTACTTCTCCTCTGTTTTGTTTCAAAGACCGAGAAATATAGGTGATTGGGTGGTCTTTGCCGCCGTCACTTTGAGAGAGAACGACCCCTATCGCGTAATTGGAAGCATCGGTAGTCAGATGGATTGAGAAGCCTTGATTTGTGCGTGGTCTCCCCTTGTGACGTTCGTCAGAGGTTTCGCGACTTTAGCGTAATCGCAGATAAATTTTCTACAATAAGAGGTTATTCCTAGGAAACTTTTAAGTTCTTTCAAATTCGTGGGTGGAGGCATTTCTTAAATGGCTCTTACCTTCTTTTCATCTGCGCGGATCCCATTCGCCGTTACCACGTAACCCAAAAATTCAACCTGGGTGCGCAAAAGCTGTGTCTTTTCCAAATTCACTTGTATCTTGGCCTGCCTCAATTTCTCAAATATGGCGCGAAGGTTACTCCAGAGAGACTCATATTCTTTACTAAAGACGATATTATCGTCGATGTAGAAGTACAAAATTTTACCTATGTGGTACACGTCGTCGATCATCCTTTGAAAAACTATCCCAAGCCACTGCCGAAAAGACCAGAAATCTGCCCGACCTACTGCCCCGGACCTCTCTACTCTGCAACATGTAATTACGCATGCATGAAGCCGAAGACCAGTGTGAAGACCAGCACCGGCCCCGCTTAAGACAATAGGCCCCGGAAATCAGCAGCAGATCAACAAGCGAGAGGGGCAACCCGCCACTTTCGCCTGTGAAGGAGCGTCAGTGCAGCCAATCGGCGAGGACCAGCTGACGCAGAGGATGAGGATCATCAATATATATTAAAACCATTTCCGCTCGTTTAGAAGTGTAGCCCGTAAAGCTATGCGAAACTATAGGTAAGAAAGGCCCCAATAGAATAGATGAGGAGAAATTCGATAATTAAATTCAGAGAAGGAATACATGATAATAACAATTATAATTTAAACAAAACAATAATGGCAATAGTAGACGATAAGTCAGTGGATTCCACTGCTAACGTAATAACCAAATAAAATTGATTCGGAATTCGTACATATAATGCTAGTAATAATTGTTGTCGATTGCTTTTATAAATTGTACAAGCTTTATAATAAATGTTTGAAAAAAGACATATGTGCAGAGCGAGTGACTTGGACAAAATTTTAAAAAAAAGAGAAAAAAACGCACATACAATAAATATTAATTATGAAAAAAATATAATTACGTTTTACTTATTAAGCAACAATAAGGAAATGAAGTAAAGTAAAGTAAATCTAAAACAATATATATATATATGTATATTCAAGTATGAATACATAAAGAGCCATAAGCAAAATTTATATAAGGGACCCAGATTTCAGTAGAAAAGTTCAGCAATTAATATCTACAACCCGTGTTAGTGTATATGAGTTGGAAATTCTTTATATGTACAATTTTAACTGTCATGCCTCACCATTGTTTCAGTACACTGCAACCCAAAAATGAATAGCACTAACGACCATTCCGGGTGTGCATGTTAGATCAAGAATAGACGAGCATCCAATCTTCGGTAGAGCAATTGTTATGATGATATCTAAGAAATAATTCATATCCATAACATAATGGAATGGAATGAATTATCAAAAGAATTAACGAACATTAAAGCAGAATTTGACAAATCACATAAGTCATTAATCCAGAATAGACCAATACAGAAAATTGCAACCACTGTTTTAAAACACGTAGAAGTATTAGTAAAATGCTTTAATGAACACGAATACTAATATATGAATATAGAGATAAGTTTAATAAAGATCATTGGTATCAAGTATCAAAGTTTTTATCAGACTAAGATCCGATTTGACAACTATTAGAGAAAAGTTCAAGCTCGATATATCAATACCTAATATTCTTAATACTTCACTAATAATTGAAACTGGTGAAGAAACAGAATCAAAAGAAGTTATTAACATTAATCAAAAGGATTTGGAAGAGGAAGAAATAAATAATCTCACTATCCTGATAGCTTAAGCACAGTTGAAGAAAAATTTATTACAATGGCACAGTCAAATACTGATTTTATTAACACTGCATCGAAGCTTATACCAGTATTTAATGGTAAAGCAGAAAACTTAACAAGTTTTCTCGATGCATTGGAAATTATAGAATCAATAAAAGGCAAACACGAACGATTAGCTATTTCGATAATAAAAACAAAGCTAAAAGGTGGCGTCAGAAACCTAGGCGGAAATGAAAAAACTATATCAGAAGTCATTTCCGGACTAAAAAGCTGTAGAAGTACTATCAGCCAAACTGATGAATCTACAGCAACTAAAAAAAAACTGCTAACCAATACACGTCAGAGGTTGAGCAGATGACGAAAGCTCTAGAAAGTGTCTACATAACGGACGGCCTAACCCTTGAATTAGCCAGAAGTTATTCTACGCAATCTGCAGTTAAGGCAATGACATAGAATTGAGTAATTGATAAGGTAAAACTTATCATGCAGGCTGGCACCTTCAACACTATGAGTGATGCCATATCCAAGTTCGTAAATAGTTGCACGGAAGCAACTGGACAACCAAATACTTTCCTTTATTACAAAAATTATCCTCAGCGTGGTGGAAACCGCGGACGTGGAAACTTCAGAGGTAACTTTTATGGTCATTATAATAATTATAACAGCTACAACAGTTCCAATTATAATAATAATGGAAGAGGTCAATACAAAGGAAAAAATCGAGGCCACAATAGCAGTAACACCAATAACCATGTGAAAGTAGCCCAAAATACATCGGAAAACTCTCAAGACCCTTTATGTACCCAACAGTAGAAAATGTTATGGTTCATGCAATTAATCTTAGTCAGATATACTTTTTACTTTTATTAACGTATCCACAGGAAAAGAACTGGTGATTTTAATAGACATTGGTGCAGACATTTCAATAATCAAAGAAAATTCTGATGTCTATCATGACATAAACGTTAACTATATAATAGAAATAAAAGGAATAAGTCAGTAGGTTACAAAAAAAATTAAAAACTTTAACCTCTATTGAGATACAGACAACTATATATAATCCAACACGACTTTCATATTGTGGATTTACAATTTGTTATTCCATGCGATGGCATTTTAGGAATCGCCTTCATAAAGAAATGCAACTGTCAATTAAACTTCAGGCCATCTGAAGATTGGCTTATAATCAGACCCGATTACCTTAAATTTCCAATTTATGTGCTAATAATAGAATCCCACACTTCGCTTACACATAAAGCTAGGTCACCAGTGGGTCAAGCATACGCCATACAACTCAATACTTCTGCCAGCAAGATCCCAAGTTATGTGAAAAATTCAATTAAATTCCCAAGAAGACAGTGTATTGAATTTAAACCAAGAAATTAAAAATGCTATTTACGTAGCTAGTACAATAGCAACAACAAAAAATGCATTCATAAGATTACTTAACCGACCGACTGCCCCGGACCTCTCTACTCTGCAACATGTAATTACGCATGCATGAAGCCGAAGACCAGTGTGAAGAACGGCACCGGCCCCGCTTAAGACAATAGGCCCCGGAAATCAGCAGCAGATCAACAAGCGAGAGGGGCAACCCGCCACTTTCGCCTGCGAAGGAGCGTCAGTGCAGCCAATCGGCGAGGACCAGCGGACGCAGAGGATGACGATCATCAATATATATTAAAACCATTTCCGCTCGTTTAGAAGTGTAGCCCGTAAAGCTATGCGAAACTATAGGTAAGAAAGGCCCTAATAGAATAGATGAGGAGAAATTCGATAATTAAATTCAGAGAAGGAATACATGATAATAACAATTATAATTTAAACAAAACAATAATGGCAACAGTAGACGATAAGTCAGTGGATTCCACTGCTAACGTAATAACCAAATAAAATTGATTCGGAATTCGTACATATAATGCTAGTAATAATTGTTGTCGATTGCTTTTATAAATTGTACAAGCTTTATAATAAATGTTTGAAAAAAGATAAATGAGCAGAGCGAGTGACTTGGACAAAATTTAAAAAAAAGAGAACAAAGCGCACATACAATAAATATTAATTATGAAAAAAATATAATTACATTTTACTTATTAAGCAACAATAAGGAAATGAAGTAAAGTAAAGTAAATCTAAAACAATATATATATATGTATATTCAAGTATGAATACATAAAGAGCCATAAGCAAAATTTATATAAGGGACCCAGATTTCAGTAGAAAAGTTCAGCAATTAATATCTACAACCCGTGTTAGTGTATATGAGTTGGAAATTCTTTATATGTACACATTTAACTGTCATGCCTCACCATTGTTTCAGTACACTGCAACCCAAAAATGAATAGCACTAACGACCATTCCGGGTGTGCATGTTAGATCAAGAATAGACGAGCATCCAATCTTAGGTAGAGCAATTGTTATGATGATATCTAAGAAATAATTCATATCCATAACATAATGGAATGGAATGAATTATCAAAAGAATTATCGAACATTAAAGCAGAATTTGACAAATCGCATAAGTCATTAATCCAGAATAGACCAATACAGAAAATTGCAACCACTGTTTTAAAACACGTAGAAGTATTAGTAAAATGCGTTAATGAAGAACGAATACTAATATATGAATATAGAGATAAGTTTAATAAAGATCATTGGTATCAAGTATCAAAGTTTTTATCAGACTAAGATCCAATTTGACAACTATTAGAGAAAAGTTCAAGCTCGATATATCAATACCTAATATTCTTAATACTTCACTAATAATTGAAACTGGTGAGGAAACAGAATCAAAAGAAGTTATTAACATTAATAAGGATTTGGAAGAGGAAGAAATAAATAATCTCACTATCCTGATTTGGACAATTCTACAGATTCAGACACTAGCTCAAGCACAGTTGAAGAAAAATGTATTACAATGGCACAGTCAAATACTGATTTTATTAACACTGCATCGAAGCTTATACCAGTATTTAATGGTAAAGCAGAAAACTTAACAAGTTTTCTCGATGCATTGGAAATTATAGAATCAATAAAAGGCAAACACGAACGATTAGCTATTTCGATAATAAAAACAAAGCTAAAAGGTGGCGTCAGAAACCTAGGCGGAAATGAAAAAACTATATCAGAAGTCATTTCCGGACAACGGCGAAACTGTAGAAGTACTATCAGCCAAACTGATGAATCTACAGCAACGAAAAAAAACCAATACACGTCAGAGGTTGAGCAGATGACGAAAGCTCTAGAAAGTGTGTACATAACGGACGGCCTAACCCTTGAATTAGCCAGAAGTTATTCTACGCAATCTGCAGTTAAGGCAATGACATAGAATTGAGTAATTGATAAGGTAAAACTTATCATGCAGGCTGGCACCTTCAACACTATGAGTGATGCCATATCCAAGTTCGTAAATAGTTGCACGGAAGCAACTGGACAACCAAATACTTTCCTTTATTACAAAAATTATCCTCAGCGTGGTGGAAACCGCGGACGTGGAAACTTCAGAGGTAACTTTTATGGTCGTTATAATAATTATAACAACTACAACAGTTCCAATATAATAATAATGGAAGAAGTCAATACAAAGGAAACAATCGAGGCCACAATAGCAGTAACACCAATAACCATGTGAAAGTAGCCCAAAATACATGGGAAAACTCTCAAGACCCTTTATGTACCCAACAGTAGAAAATGTAATGGTTCATGCAATTAATCTCAGTCAGATATACTTTTTACTTTTACTAACGTATCCACAGGAAAAGAACTGGTGATTTTAATAGACATTGTTGCAGACATTTCAATAATCAAAGAAAATTCTGATGTCTATCATGACATAAACGTTAACTATATAATAGATATAAAAGGAATAAGTCAGTAGGTTACAAAATCAAAAACTTTAACCTCTATTGAGATACAGACAACTATATATATAATCCAACACGACTTTCATATTGTGGATTTACATTTGGCTATTCCATGCGATGGCATTTTAGGAATCGCCTTCATAAAGCAACTGTCAATTAGACTTCAGGCCATCTGAAGATTGGCTTATAATCAGGCCCGATTACCTTAAATTTCCAATTTATGTGCCAATAATTGAATCACACTTCGCTTACACATAAAGCTAGGTCACCAGTGGGTCAAGCATACGCCATACAACTCAATACTTCTGCCAGCAAGATCCCAAGTTATGTGAAAAATTCAATTAAATTCCCAAGAAGACAGTGTATTGAATTTAAACCAAGAAATTAAAAATGCTATTTACGTAGCTAGTACAATAGCAACAACAAAAAATGCATTCATAAGATTACTTAACCGACCGACTGCCCCGGACCTCTCTACTCTGCAACATGTAATTACGCATGCATGAAGCCGAAGACCAGTGTGAAGAACGGCACCGGCCCCGCTTAAGACAATAGGCCCCGGAAATCAGCAGCAGATCAACAAGCGAGAGGGGCAACCCGCCACTTTCGCCTGCGAAGGAGCGTCAGTGCAGCCAATCGGCGAGGACCAGCGGACGCAGAGGATGACGATCATCAATATATATTAAAACCATTTCCGCTCGTTTAGAAGTGTAGCCCGTAAAGCTATGCGAAACTATAGGTAAGAAAGGCCCTAATAGAATAGATGAGGAGAAATTCGATAATTAAATTCAGAGAAGGAATACATGATAATAACAATTATAATTTAAACAAAACAATAATGGCAACAGTAGACGATAAGTCAGTGGATTCCACTGCTAACGTAATAACCAAATAAAATTGATTCGGAATTCGTACATATAATGCTAGTAATAATTGTTGTCGATTGCTTTTATAAATTGTACAAGCTTTATAATAAATGTTTGAAAAAAGATAAATGAGCAGAGCGAGTGACTTGGACAAAATTTAAAAAAAAGAGAACAAAGCGCACATACAATAAATATTAATTATGAAAAAAATATAATTACATTTTACTTATTAAGCAACAATAAGGAAATGAAGTAAAGTAAAGTAAATCTAAAACAATATATATATATGTATATTCAAGTATGAATACATAAAGAGCCATAAGCAAAATTTATATAAGGGACCCAGATTTCAGTAGAAAAGTTCAGCAATTAATATCTACAACCCGTGTTAGTGTATATGAGTTGGAAATTCTTTATATGTACACATTTAACTGTCATGCCTCACCATTGTTTCAGTACACTGCAACCCAAAAATGAATAGCACTAACGACCATTCCGGATGTGCATGTTAGATCAAGAATAGACGAGCATCCAATCTTAGGTAGAGCAATTGTTATGATGATATCTAAGAAATAATTCATATCCATAACATAATGGAATGGAATGAATTATCAAAAGAATTATCGAACATTAAAGCAGAATTTGACAAATCGCATAAGTCATTAATCCAGAATAGACCAATACAGAAAATTGCAACCACTGTTTTAAAACACGTAGAAGTATTAGTAAAATGCGTTAATGAAGAACGAATACTAATATATGAATATAGAGATAAGTTTAATAAAGATCATTGGTATCAAGTATCAAAGTTTTTATCAGACTAAGATCCAATTTGACAACTATTAGAGAAAAGTTCAAGCTCGATATATCAATACCTAATATTCTTAATACTTCACTAATAATTGAAACTGGTGAGGAAACAGAATCAAAAGAAGTTATTAACATTAATAAGGATTTGGAAGAGGAAGAAATAAATAATCTCACTATCCTGATTTGGACAATTCTACAGATTCAGACACTAGCTCAAGCACAGTTGAAGAAAAATGTATTACAATGGCACAGTCAAATACTGATTTTATTAACACTGCATCGAAGCTTATACCAGTATTTAATGGTAAAGCAGAAAACTTAACAAGTTTTCTCGATGCATTGGAAATTATAGAATCAATAAAAGGCAAACACGAACGATTAGCTATTTCGATAATAAAAACAAAGCTAAAAGGTGGCGTCAGAAACCTAGGCGGAAATGAAAAAACTATATCAGAAGTCATTTCCGGACAACGGCGAAACTGTAGAAGTACTATCAGCCAAACTGATGAATCTACAGCAACGAAAAAAAACCAATACACGTCAGAGGTTGAGCAGATGACGAAAGCTCTAGAAAGTGTGTACATAACGGACGGCCTAACCCTTGAATTAGCCAGAAGTTATTCTACGCAATCTGCAGTTAAGGCAATGACATAGAATTGAGTAATTGATAAGGTAAAACTTATCATGCAGGCTGGCACCTTCAACACTATGAGTGATGCCATATCCAAGTTCGTAAATAGTTGCACGGAAGCAACTGGACAACCAAATACTTTCCTTTATTACAAAAATTATCCTCAGCGTGGTGGAAACCGCGGACGTGGAAACTTCAGAGGTAACTTTTATGGTCGTTATAATAATTATAACAACTACAACAGTTCCAATATAATAATAATGGAAGAAGTCAATACAAAGGAAGCAATCGAGGCCACAATAGCAGTAACACCAATAACCATGTGAAAGTAGCCCAAAATACATGGGAAAACTCTCAAGACCCTTTATGTACCCAACAGTAGAAAATGTAATGGTTCATGCAATTAATCTCAGTCAGATATACTTTTTACTTTTACTAACGTATCCACAGGAAAAGAACTGGTGATTTTAATAGACATTGTTGCAGACATTTCAATAATCAAAGAAAATTCTGATGTCTATCATGACATAAACGTTAACTATATAATAGATATAAAAGGAATAAGTCAGTAGGTTACAAAATCAAAAACTTTAACCTCTATTGAGATACAGACAACTATATATATAATCCAACACGACTTTCATATTGTGGATTTACATTTGGCTATTCCATGCGATGGCATTTTAGGAATCGCCTTCATAAAGCAACTGTCAATTAGACTTCAGGCCATCTGAAGATTGGCTTATAATCAGGCCCGATTACCTTAAATTTCCAATTTATGTGCCAATAATTGAATCACACTTCGCTTACACATAAAGCTAGGTCACCAGTGGGTCAAGCATACGCCATACAACTCAATACTTCTGCCAGCAAGATCCCAAGTTATGTGAAAAATTCAATTAAATTCCCAAGAAGACAGTGTATTGATTCTAAACCAAGAAATTAAAAATGGTATTTAGGTAGCTAGTACAATAGCAACACCAAAAAATGCATTCATAAGATTACTTAATAATACAAATAAAGATCAAGTAGTCAGTACAAGTAGCTTGGCATTGAATCACTTTCGAGCTACAAAAGAGACCTGGTCCCGTAGAATGACCTGTTTAATACCTAGTCATGACGGAGTTAAATCCTCGGTAGTCCACGGAGTTAGGTCCCAAGCTTTCCGTCAATTCCAAGTAATTCGCTGTCAAATCCAGAGTGTCGGTACATTCTCTCATCTGTTACCATCAGCCCTCGGTGGGTTGGCGTTGACGTCGGCGTCAGCGTCAGCGTCAGCTTTTGCCGATCTTGCATTTCCCACCGTTCTCCACTTGCACGGTGAGCAGTCAGCAGGCTGGTGGATGTTGCTGTGCTGACTTGGCATGGGGGCGGGGCAAGTAGATTGGTTTGAATCGATGTTTATCTTTCCTCTTGATCTGTTTATTGGAAACATATACGGTGCCCCCTTGGTTATACGGTATCGGCCTCTTTCTCTTTCTATTGAGCCTGTCGGTTGACATTTCCTGCCTATGCAGGAGTAGCCCCCTTATGTTTTCCTGCGTCTGTTCTTTAAAATTGGTAAGTCCCTGATATTTTATTCTGATGTTCTGTTGAGGAAGATTTCGACTGGCTTGCGGTTCGTCACCGAGTGGACCAACTCAGTTACCTTCAGGTTACGGTTATCGTTTTTTAGACACCGTTATATTTCAAGGAAGGTCGAGTGGAACCTTTCAACCTGGCCGTTCACCTCACTCTTCTGAGATGGTGTGTAATAGACGGTTATTCCGAAGCATTGTAAATAGTTGAGCACTGTGGGGCAGAGTAGGCCCTTTCGTTGTCTGAGGCTATCGTTTCTGGTGCTGGAAAATAATGCAGGACTTCAGTCAGCTTCTCGCGGAGATGGACAGCTGACTTTGATTCTGTCGGGAAAAGTATGGCAAATTTTAAGAATATATCGATGCAAATCAGGAATTTGAGAATCTCGATCGTAAAAAGGTCAATGTGCAGGATTTCGCATGGGTAACTAGGAATAGGGGTTAGTTGAGGTTTCGGTCTGGCCGGGTGTCTAGCGTATTTAAACATTTAACAGGCCTGGCAAGAAAAGACCAACGACCTAATGCGGCTAACCATTCTGGGAAAATAAAATTTTTCCAAGATCTGTAACTTCATCTCTTTTGGATTTCTGTGGGCTCTGGAATGCCGCTTATATATTATTCTGTTCGACTCTTCTTCGCCCGCTACATCAGTTACCAGTCTTTGTGTAAGGCTAAGTTTGTACCCCGGGAGATTCTCCCGGCAGCGCTCTTGCAGAGACTGCAAGTAGTTCTCAGGAATTTGTATGCCATTAATAATTAATGGCTTCAAGTATTTTATTAAACAGGGTAGCAAATCTTGTGCGCAATCAATGGGGATCCAGTGCCGCAACCTATCTGGGTCAAAAACAAGTTGATTCCTAAACACGTTAATAGGGGCTTCCACGTGAGGGATTAAGTCCAAGGCGTCTTGAAGCGCACTGTGGACGGTGCCAACGGATTCCGTTGTTGAAGTTGAGGCTTTATCGGCACTGAAGTGGTTTACATTCAAGATGATGCGGGAGAGAGCATCAGCAACCACATTGGATTTGCCCGGCTTGTAAATAAGCTCGCAGTTGTATTCTTCTATGCGCGCTTTCCAGCGTTTCAGCTTAGCATTATAGTTCCGATTACCTAACGAAAAGGTTAGGGGTTGGTGATTGGTATAAACTTTAATTGACGCGGCACCATAGAGGTAGGATCGTAAATTATAAAGGGCCCATGCTATTGCCAGCATTTCTTTCTCGTTTACTGCGTACTTATCCTCAGTTTTGTTCAATGACCGAGAAATATAGGCGATTGGGTGGTCTTTGCCGCCGTCACTTTGAGAGAGAACGACCCCTATCGCGTAATTGGAAGCATCGGTAGTCAGATGGATTGAGAAGCCTTGATTTGTGCGTGGTCTCCCCTTGTGACGTTCGTCAGAGGTTTCGCGACTTTAGCGTAATCGCAGATAAATTTTCTACAATAAGAGGTTATTCCTAGGAAACTTTTAAGTTCTTTCAAATTCGTGGGTGGAGGCATTTCTTAAATGGCTCTTACCTTCTTTTCATCTGCGCGGATCCCATTCGCCGTTACCACGTAACCCAAAAATTCAACCTGGGTGCGCAAAAGC
Organism: Drosophila biarmipes; assembly: GCF_025231255.1. NCBI lineage: Eukaryota > Metazoa > Arthropoda > Insecta > Diptera > Drosophilidae > Drosophila > Drosophila biarmipes. Next base: position 3,563,800 of record NW_026114529.1, on the reverse strand, counting down.
TGTGTCTTTTCCAAATTCACTTGTATCTTGGCCTGCCTCAATTTCTCAAATATGGCGCGAAGGTTACTCCAGAGAGACTCATATTCTTTACTAAAGACGATATTATCGTCGATGTAGAAGTACAAAATGTTACCTATGTGGTACACGTCGTCGATCATCCTTTGAAAAACTATCCCAAGCCACTGCCGAAAAGACCAGAAATCTGCCCGACCTACTGCCCCGGACCTCTCTACTCTGCAACATGTAATTACGCATGCATGAAGCCGAAGACCAGTGTGAAGACCAGCACCGGCCCCGCTTAAGACAATAGGCCCCGGAAATCAGCAGCAGATCAACAAGCGAGAGGGGCAACCCGCCACTTTCGCCTGTGAAGGAGCGTCAGTGCAGCCAATCGGCGAGGACCAGCTGACGCAGAGGATGAGGATCATCAATATATATTAAAACCATTTCCGCTCGTTTAGAAGTGTAGCCCGTAAAGCTATGCGAAACTATAGGTAAGAAAGGCCCCAATAGAATAGATGAGGAGAAATTCGATAATTAAATTCAGAGAAGGAATACATGATAATAACAATTATAATTTAAACAAAACAATAATGGCAATAGTAGACGATAAGTCAGTGGATTCCACTGCTAACGTAATAACCAAATAACATTGATTTGGAATTCGTACATATAATGCTAGTAATAATTGTTGTCGATTGCTTTTATAAATTGTACAAGCTTTATAATAAATGTTTGAAAAAAGATATATGAGCAGAGCGAGTGACTTGGACAAAATTAAAAAAAAGAGAACAAAGCGCACATACAATAAATATTAATTATGAAAAAAATATAATTACATTTTACTTATTAAGCAACAATAAGGAAATGAAGTAAAGTAAAGTAAATCTAAAACAATATATATATATGTATATTCAAGTATGAATACATAAAGAGCCATAAGCAAAATTTATATAAGGGACCCAGATTTCAGTAGAACATTTCAGCAATTAATATCTACAACCCGTGTTAGGGTATATGAGTTGGAAATTCTTTATATGTACACATTTAACTGTCATGCCTCACCATTGTTTCAGTACACTGCAACCCAAAAATGAATAGCACTAACGACCATTCCGGGTGTGCATGCTAGATCAAGAATAGACGAGCATCCAATCTTAGGTAGAGCAATTGTTATGATGATATCTAAGAAATAATTCATATCCATAACATAATGGAATGGAATGAAATATCAAAAGAAGTATCGAACATTAAAGCAGAATTTGACAAATCGCATAAGTCATTAATCCAGAATAGACCAATACAGAAAATTGCAACCACTGTTTTAAAACACGTAGAAGTATTAGTAAAATGCTTTAATGAAGAACGAATACTAATATATGAATATAGAGATAAGTTTAATAAAGATCATTGGTATCAAGTATCAAAGTTTCTATCAGACTAAGATCCAATTTGACAACTATTAGAGAAAAGTTCAAGCTCGATATATCAATACCTAATATTCTTAATACTTCACTAATAATTGAAACTGGTGAGGAAACAGAATCAAAAGAAGTTATTAACATTAATAAGGATTTGGAAGAGGAAGAAATAAATAATCTCACTATCCTGATTTGGACAATTCTACAGATTCAGACACTAGCTCAAGCACAGTTGAAGAAAAATGTATTACAATGGCACAGTCAAATACTGATTTTATTAACACTGCATCGAAGCTTATACCAGTATTTAATGGTAAAGCAGAAAACTTAACAAGTTTTCTCGATGCATTGGAAATTATAGAATCAATAAAAGGCAAACACGAACGATTAGCTATTTCGATAATAAAAACAAAGCTAAAAGGTGGCGTCAGAAACCTAGGCGGAAATGAAAAAACTGTATCAGAAGTCATTTCCGGACTAAAAAGCCATGTCAAAGGCGAAACTGTAGAAGTACAATTAGCCAAACTGATGAATCTACAGCAACAAAAAAAAACTGCTAACCAATACACGTCAGAGGTTGAGCAGATGACGAAAGCTCTAGAAAGTGAGTACATAACGGACGGCCTAACCCTTGAATTAGCCAGAAGTTATTCTACGCAATCTGCAGTTAAGGCAATGACATAGAATTGAGTAATTGATAAGGTAAAACTTATCATGCAGGCTGGCACCTTCAACACCATGAATGATGCCATATCCAAGTTCGTAGATAGTTGCACGGAAGCAACTGGACAACCAAATACTTTCCTTTATTACAAAAATTATCCTCAGCGTGGTGGAAACCGCGGACGTGGAAACTTCAGAGGTAACTTTTATGATCGTTATAATAATTATAACAACTACAACAGTTCCAATTATAATAATAATGGAAGAGGTCAATACAGAGGAAACAATCGAGGCCATAATAGCAGTAACACCAATAACCATGTGAAAGTAGCCCAAAATACATCGGAAAACTATCAAGACCCTTTATGTACCCAACAGTAGAAAATGTAATGGTTCATGCATTAATCTTAGTCAGATATACTTTTTACTTTTATTAACGTATCCACAGGAAAAGAACTGGTGATTTTAATAGACATTGGTGCAGACATTTCAATAATTAAAGAAAATTCTGATGTCTATCATGACATAAACGTTAACTATATAATAGATATAAAAGGAATAAGTCAGTAGGTTACAAAATCAAAAACTTTAACCTCTATTGAGATACAGACAACTATATATATAATCCAACACGACTTTCATATTGTGGATTTACAATTTGTTATTCCATGCGATGGCATTTTAGGAATCGCCTTCATAAAGAAATGCAACTGTCAATTAGACTTCAGGCCATCTGAAGATTGGCTTATAATCAGACCCGATTACCTTAAATTTCCAATTTATGTGCCAATAATAGAATCCCACACTTCGCTTACACATAAAGCTAGGTCACCGGTGGGTCAAGCATACGCCATACAACTCAATACTTCTGCCAGCAAGATCCCAAGTTATTTGAAAAACTCAATTAAATTCCCAAGAAGACAGTGTATTGATTCTAAACCAAGAAATTAAAAATGGTATTTAAGTAGCTAGTACAATAGCAACACCAAAAAATGCATTCATAAGATTACTTAATAATACAAATAAAGATCAAGTAGTCAGTACAAGTAGCTTGGCATTGAATCACTTTCGAGCTACGAAAGAGACCTGGTCCTGTAGAATGACCTGCTTAATACCTAGTCATGACGGAGTTAAATCCTCGGTAGTCCAGGGAGTTAGATCCCAAGCTTTCCGTCAATTCCAAGTAATTCGCTGTCAAATCCAGAGTGTCGGTACATTCTCTCTTCTGTTACCATCAGCCCTCGGTGGTTTGGCGTCGACGTCGGCGTCAGTGTCAGCTTTTGCCGATCTTGCATTTCCCACCGTACTCCACTTGCACGGTGAGCAGTCAGCAGGCTGGCGGATGTTGCTGTGCTGACTTGGCATGGGGGCGGGGCAAGTAGGTTGGTTTGAATCGATGTTTATCTTTCCCCTTGATCTGTTTATTGGAAACATACACGGTGCCCCCTTGGTTATACGGTATCGGCCTCTTTCTGTTTCTATTGAGCCTGTCGGTTGACATTTCCTGTCTATGCAGGAGTGCCCCCTTATGTGTTCCTGCGTCTGTTCTTTAAAATTGGTAAGTCCCTGATATTTTATTCTGATGTTCTGTTGAGGAAGATTTCGACTGGCTTGCGGTTCGTCACCGAGTGGATAGAGTTTTTATATCGGTCCACGGTAATGAAAACCAACTCAGTTACCTTCAGGTTACGGTTATCGTTTTTTAGACACCGTTATATTTCAAGGAAGGTCGAGTGGAACCTTTCAACCTGGCCGTTCACCTCACTCTTCTGAGATGGTGTGTAATAGACGGTTATTCCGAAGCATTGTAAATAGTTGAGCACTCTGGAGGAGAGTAGGCCCTTTCGTTGTTTGAGGCTATCGTTTCTGGTGCTGGAAAATAATGCAGGACTTCAGTCAGCTTCTCGCGGAGATGGACAGCTGACTTTGATTTTATCGAGAAAAGTATGGCAAATTTTGAGAATATATCGATGCAAATCAGGAATTTGAGAATCTCGATCGTAAAAAGGTCAATGTGCAGGATTTCGCATGGGTAACTAGGAATAGGGGTTAGTTGAGGTTCCGGTCTGGCCGGGTGTCTAGCGTATTTAAACATTTAACAGGCCTGGCAAGAAAAGACCAACGACCTAATGCGGCTAACCATTCTGGGAAAATAAAATTTTTCCAAGATCTGTAACTTCATCTCTTTTGGATTTCTGTGGGCTCTGGAATGCCGCTTATTTATTATTCTGTTCGACTCTTCTTCGCCCGCTACATCAGTTACCAGTCTTTGTGTAATGCAAAGTTTGTACCCCGGGAGATTCTCCCGGCAGCGGTCTTGCAGAGACTGCAAGTAGTTCTCAGGAATTTGTATGCCATTAATAATTAATGGCTTCAAGTATTTTATTAAACAGGGTTGCAAATCTTGTGCGCAATCAATGGGGATCCAGATCCAGTGCCGCACGTATCCCGTATGTGGGGTTACACAATAATATTCCAACCTATCTGGGTCAAAAACAAGTTGATTCCTAAACACGTTAATAGGGGCTTCCACGTGAGGGATTAAGTTCAAGGCGTCTTGAAGCGCACTGTGGACGGTGGCAACGGAGTCCGCAGGAGAGAGCATCAGCAACCATATTGGATTTGCCCGGCTTGTAAATAAGCTCGCAGTTGTATTCTTCTATGCGCGCTTTCCAGAGTTTCAGCTTAGCATTATTGTTTCGATTACCTAACGAAAAGGTTAGGGGTTGGTGATTGGTATAAAGTGACGCGGCACCATAGAGGTAGGATCGTAAATTATCAAGGGCCCATACTATTGCCAGCATTTCTTTCTCGTTTACTGCGTACATATCCTCAGTTTTGTTCAATGACCGAGAAATATAGGCGATTGGGTGGTCTGTGCCGCCGTCACTTTGAGAGAGAACGGCCCCTATGGCGTAATTGGAAGCATCGGTGGTCAGATGGAAAGGCTTATTAAAGTCTGCATGCTATAACCTCTGAAGAGGCGAGGATGGTTTTCAAGTCGTCGAAGGCCCTCATTCCCTTTCATCAAGCGAAATTGAAATATTCTTGGATTGAGAAGTCTTGATTTGTGCGTGGTCTCCCCTTGTGACGTTTGTCAGAGGTTTCGCGACTTTAGCGTAATCGCAGATGAATTTCCTATAATAAGAGGTCATTCCTAGGAAACCTTTAAGTTCTTTCAAATTCGTAGGTGAAGACATTTCTTTGATGGCTCTTACCTTCAACCTGGGTGCGCAAAAGCTGTGTCTTTTCCAAATTAACTTGTAACTTGGCCTGCCTCAATTTCTCAAATATGGCGCGAAGGTTACTCCAGTGAGACTCATATTCCTTACTAAAGACGATAATATCGTCGATGTAGACGTAAAAAAATTTTACCTATGTGGTACACGTCGTCGATCATCCTTTGGAAAACTATCCCAAGCCACTGCCGAAAAGACCAGAAATCTGCGCGACCGACTGCCCCGGACCTCTCTTCTCTGCAACATGTAATTACGCATGCATGAAGCCGAAAACCAGTGTGAAGACCGTCAACGGCCCCGCTTAAGACAATAGGCCCCGGACATTAGCAGCAGATCAACAAGCGAGAGGGGCCGCAACTTTCGCCTGCTAACGAGCGTCAGTGCAGAAATACATGATAATTACAATTATAATTTAAACAAAACAATAATGGCAATAGTAGACGATAAGTCAGTGGATTCCACTGCTAACGTAATAACCAAATAACATTGATTTGGAATTCGTAAATATAATGATAGTGATAATTGTTGTCAATTGCTTTTATAAATTGTACAAGCTTTATAATAAATGTTTGAAAAAAGATATTTGAGCTGAGCGAGTGACTAGGACAAAATTAAAAAAAAAAAGAGAACAAAGCGCACATACAATAAATATTAATTATGAAAAAAATATAATTACATTTTACTTATTAAGCAACAATAAGGAAATGAAGTAAAGTAAAGTAAATCTAAAACAATATATATATATGTATATTCAAGTATGAATACATAAAGAGCCATAAGCAAAATTTATATAAGGGACCCAGATTTCAGTAGAACATTTCATCAATTAATATCTACAACCTGTGTTAGTGTATATGAGTTGGAAATTCCTTATATATACACATTTAACTGTCATTCCTCACCTTTGTTTCACTGCACTGCAACCCAAAAATTAATAGCACTAACGACCATTCCGGGTGTGCAAGTTATCTCAAGAATAAACGAGCATCCAATCTTAGGTAGAGCAATTGTTATGATGATATCTAAGAAATAATTCATATCCATAACATAATGGAATGGAATGAATTATCAAAAGAATTATCGAACATTAAAGCAGAATTTGACAAATCGCATAAGTCATTAATCCAGAATAGACCAATACAGAAAATTGCAACCACTGTTTTAAAACACGTAGAAATATTAGTAAAATGCTTTAGTGAAGAACGAATACTAATATATGAACATAGAGATAAGTTTAATAAATATCATTGGTATCAAGTATCAACGTTTTTGATCAGACTAAGATACAATTTGACAACTATTAGAGAAAAGTTCAAGCTCGATATATCAGTACCTAATATTCTTAATACTTCACTAATAATTGAAACTGGTGAAGAAACAGAATCAAAAGAAGTTATTAACATTAATCAAAAGGATTTGGAAGAAGAAGAAATAAATAATCTCACTATCCTGATTTGGACAATTCTACAGATTCAGACACTAGCTCGAGCACAGTTGAATCAGTCAAATACTGATTTTATAAACACTGCATCAAAGCTTATACCAGTATTTAATGGTAAAGCAGGAAACTTAACAAGTTTTCTCGATGCATTGGAAATTATAGAATCAATAAAAGCCAAACACGAACGATTAGCTATTTCGATAATAAAAACAAAGCTAAAAGGTGGCGTCAGAAACCTAGGCGGAAATGAAAAAACTATATCAGAAGTCATTTCCGGACTAAAAAGCTGTAGAAGTACTATCAGCCAAACTGATGAATCTACAGCAACTAAAAAAAAACTGCTTACCAATACACGTCAGAGGTTGAGCAGATGACGAAAGCTCTAGAAAGTGTGTACATAACGGACGGCCTAACCCTTGAATTAGCCAGAAGTTATTCTACGCAATCTGCAGTTAAGGCAATGACATAGAATTGAGTAATTGATAAGGTAAAACTTATCATGCAGGCTGGCACCTTCAACACCATGAATGATGCCATATCCAAGTTCGTAGATAGTTGCACGGAAGCAACTGGACAACCAAATACTTTCCTTTATTACAAAAATTATCCTCAGCGTGGTGGAAACCGCGGACGTGGAAACTTCAGAGGTAACTTTTATGATCGTTATAATAATTATAACAACTACAACAGTTCCAATTATAATAATAATGGAAGAGGTCAATACAGAGGAAACAATCGAGGCCATAATAGCAGTAACACCAATAACCATGTGAAAGTAGCCCAAAATACATCGGAAAACTATCAAGACCCTTTATGTACCCAACAGTAGAAAATGTAATGGTTCATGCATTAATCTTAGTCAGATATACTTTTTACTTTTATTAACGTATCCACAGGAAAAGAACTGGTGATTTTAATAGACATTGGTGCAGACATTTCAATAATTAAAGAAAATTCTGATGTCTATCATGACATAAACGTTAACTATATAATAGATATAAAAGGAATAAGTCAGTAGGTTACAAAATCAAAAACTTTAACCTCTATTGAGATACAGACAACTATATATATAATCCAACACGACTTTCATATTGTGGATTTACAATTTGTTATTCCATGCGATGGCATTTTAGGAATCGCCTTCATAAAGAAATGCAACTGTCAATTAGACTTCAGGCCATCTGAAGATTGGCTTATAATCAGACCCGATTACCTTAAATTTCCAATTTATGTGCCAATAATAGAATCCCACACTTCGCTTACACATAAAGCTAGGTCACCGGTGGGTCAAGCATACGCCATACAACTCAATACTTCTGCCAGCAAGATCCCAAGTTATTTGAAAAACTCAATTAAATTCCCAAGAAGACAGTGTATTGATTCTAAACCAAGAAATTAAAAATGGTATTTAAGTAGCTAGTACAATAGCAACACCAAAAAATGCATTCATAAGATTACTTAATAATACAAATAAAGATCAAGTAGTCAGTACAAGTAGCTTGGCATTGAATCACTTTCGAGCTACGAAAGAGACCTGGTCCTGTAGAATGACCTGCTTAATACCTAGTCATGACGGAGTTAAATCCTCGGTAGTCCAGGGAGTTAGATCCCAAGCTTTCCGTCAATTCCAAGTAATTCGCTGTCAAATCCAGAGTGTCGGTACATTCTCTCTTCTGTTACCATCAGCCCTCGGTGGTTTGGCGTCGACGTCGGCGTCAGTGTCAGCTTTTGCCGATCTTGCATTTCCCACCGTACTCCACTTGCACGGTGAGCAGTCAGCAGGCTGGCGGATGTTGCTGTGCTGACTTGGCATGGGGGCGGGGCAAGTAGGTTGGTTTGAATCGATGTTTATCTTTCCCCTTGATCTGTTTATTGGAAACATACACGGTGCCCCCTTGGTTATACGGTATCGGCCTCTTTCTGTTTCTATTGAGCCTGTCGGTTGACATTTCCTGTCTATGCAGGAGTGCCCCCTTATGTGTTCCTGCGTCTGTTCTTTAAAATTGGTAAGTCCCTGATATTTTATTCTGATGTTCTGTTGAGGAAGATTTCGACTGGCTTGCGGTTCGTCACCGAGTGGATAGAGTTTTTATATCGGTCCACGGTAATGAAAACCAACTCAGTTACCTTCAGGTTACGGTTATCGTTTTTTAGACACCGTTATATTTCAAGGAAGGTCGAGTGGAACCTTTCAACCTGGCCGTTCACCTCACTCTTCTGAGATGGTGTGTAATAGACGGTTATTCCGAAGCATTGTAAATAGTTGAGCACTCTGGAGGAGAGTAGGCCCTTTCGTTGTTTGAGGCTATCGTTTCTGGTGCTGGAAAATAATGCAGGACTTCAGTCAGCTTCTCGCGGAGATGGACAGCTGACTTTGATTTTATCGAGAAAAGTATGGCAAATTTTGAGAATATATCGATGCAAATCAGGAATTTGAGAATCTCGATCGTAAAAAGGTCAATGTGCAGGATTTCGCATGGGTAACTAGGAATAGGGGTTAGTTGATGTTCCGGTCTGGCCGGGTGTCTAGCGTATTTAAACATTTAACAGGCCTGGCAAGAAAAGACCAACGACCTAATGCGGCTAACCATTCTGGGAAAATAAAATTTTTCCAAGATCTGTAACTTCATCTCTTTTGGATTTCTGTGGGCTCTAGAATGCCGCTTATTTATTATTCTGTTCGACTCTTCTTCGCCCGCTACATCAGTTACCAGTCTTTGTGTAAGGCTAAGTTTGTACCCCGGGAGATTCTCCCGGCAGCGCTCTTGCAGAGACTGCAAGTAGTTCTCAGGAATTTGTATACCATTAATAATTAAACAGGGTTGCAAATCTTGTGCGCAATCAATGGGGATCCAGTGCCGCACGTATCCCGTATGTGGGGTTTCACAATAATATTCCAACCTATCTGGGTCAAAAACAAGTTGATTCCTAAACACGTTAATAGGGGCTTCCACGTGAGGGATTAAGTCCAAGGCGTTTTGAAGCGCACTGTGGACGGTGGCAACGGAGTCCGTTGTTGAAGTTGAGGCTGTATCGGCACTGAAGTGGTTTACATTCAAGATGATGTAGGAGAGAGCATCAGCAACCACATTGGATTTGCCCGGCTTGTAAATAAGTTCGCAGTTGTATTCTTCTATGCGCGCTTTCCAGCGATTCAGCTTAGCATTATAGTTCCGATTACCTAACGAAAAGGTTAGGGGTTGGTGATCGGTATAAACTTTAATTGACGCGGCACCATAGCGGTAGGATCGTAAATTAGCAAGGGCCCATACTATTGCCAGCATTTCTTTCTCGTTCACTGCGTACTTCTCCTCTGTTTTGTTCAAAGACCGAGAAATATAGGTGATTGGGTGGTCTTTGCCGCCGTCACTTTGAGAGAGAACGGCCCCTATGGCGTAATTGGAAGCATCGGTAGTCAGATGGATTGAGAAGCCTTGATTTGTGCGTGGTCTCCCCTTGTGACGTTCGTCAGAGGTTTCGCGACTTTAGCGTAATCGCAGATAAATTTTCTACAATAAGAGGTTATTCCTAGGAAACTTTTAAGTTCTTTCAAATTCGTGGGTGGAGGCATTTCTTAAATGGCTCTTACCTTCTTTTCATCTGCGCGGATCCCATTCGCCGTTACCACGTAACCCAAAAATTCAACCTGGGTGCGCAAAAGCTGTGTCTTTTCCAAATTCACTTGTATCTTGGCCTGCCTCAATTTCTCAAATATGGCGCGAAGGTTACTCCAGAGAGACTCATATTCTTTACTAAAGACGATAATATCGTCGATGTAGAAGTACAAAATTTTACCTATGTGGTACACGTCGTCGATCATCCTTTGAAAAACTATCCCAAGCCACTGCCGAAAAGACCAGAAATCTGCCCGACCGACTGCCCCGGACCTCTCTACTCTGCAACATGTAATTACGCATGCATGAAGCCGAAGACCAGTGTGAAGACCGGCACCGGCCCCGCTTAAGACAATAGGCCCCGGAAATCAGCAGCAGATCAACAAGCGAGAGGGGCAACCCGCCACTTTCGCCTGCGAAGGAGCGTCAGTGCAGCCAACCGGCGAGGACCAGCTGACGCAGAGGATGAGGATCATCAATATATATTAAAACCATTTCCGCTCGTTTAGAAGTGTAGCCCGTAAAGCTATGCGAAACTATAGGTAAGAAAGGCCCTAATAGAATAGATGAGGAGAAATTCGATAATTAAATTCAGAGAAGGAATACATGATAATAACAATTATAATTTAAACAAAACAATAATGGCAATAGTAGACGATAAGTCAGTGGATTCCACTGCTAACGTAATAACCAAATAAAATTGATTTGGAATTCGTACATATAATGCTAGTAATAATTGTTGTCGATTGCTTTTATAAATTGTACAAGCTTTATAATAAATGTTTAAAAAAAGGTATATGAGCAGAGCGAGTGACTTGGACAAAATTTAAAAAAAGAGAACAAAGCGCACATACAATAAATATTAATTATGAAAAAAATATAATTACATTTTACTTATTAAGCAACAATAAGGAAATGAAGTAAAGTAAAGTAAATCTAAAACAATATATATATATGTATATTCAAGTATGAATACATAAAGAGCCATAAGCAAAATTTATATAAGGGACCCAGATTTCAGTAGAACATTTCAGCAATTAATATCTACAACCCGTGTTAGGGTATATGAGTTGGAAATTCTTTATATGTACACATTTAACTGTCATGCCTCACCATTGTTTCAGTACACTGCAACCCAAAAATGAATAGCACTAACGACCATTCCGGGTGTGCATGTTAGATCAAGAATAGACGAGCATCCAATCTTAGGTAGAGCAATTGTTATGATGATATCTAAGAAATAATTCATATCCATAACATAATGGAATGGAATGAAATATCAAAAGAAGTATCGAACATTAAAGCAGAATTTGACAAATCGCATAAGTCATTAATCCAGAATAGACCAATACAGAAAATTGCAACCACTGTTTTAAAACACGTAGAAGTATGAAGAACGAATACTAATATATGAATATAGAGATAAGTTTAATAAAGATCATTGGTATCAAGTATCAAAGTTTCTATCAGACTAAGATCCAATTTGACAACTATTAGAGAAAAGTTCAAGCTCGATATATCAATACCTAATATTCTTAATACTTCACTAATAATTGAAACTGGTGAGGAAACAGAATCAAAAGAAGTTATTAACATTAATAAGGATTTGGAAGAGGAAGAAATAAATAATCTCACTATCCTGATTTGGACAATTCTACAGATTCAGACACTAGCTCAAGCACAGTTGAAGAAAAATGTATTACAATGGCGCAGTCAAATACTGATTTTATTAACACTGCATCGAAGCTTATACCAGTATTTAATGGTAAAGCAGAAAACTTGTTAAGTTTTCTTAACACTGCTTCGAAGCTTATACCAGTATTTAATGGTAAAGCAAAAAACTTAACAAGTTTTCTCGATGCATTGGAAATTATAGAATCAATAAAAGGCAATCACGAACGATAAGCTATTTCGATAATAAAAACAAAGCTAAAAGGTGGCGTCAGAAACCTAGGCGGAAATGAAAAAACTATATCAGAAGTCATTTCCGGACTAAAAAGCTGTAGAAGTACTATCAGCCAAACTGATGAATCTACAGCAACTAAAAAAAAACTGCTTACCAATACACGTCAGAGGTTGAGCAGATGACGAAAGCTCTAGAAAGTGTGTACATAACGGACGGCCTAACCCTTGAATTAGCCAGAAGTTATTCTACGCAATCTGCAGTTAAGGCAATGACATAGAATTGAGTAATTGATAAGGTAAAACTTATCATGCAGGCTGGCACCTTCAACACTATGAGTGATGCCATATCCAAGTTCGTAAATAGTTGCACGGAAGCAACTGGACAACCAAATACTTTCCTTTATTACAAAAATTATCCTCAGCGTGGTGGAAACCGCGGACGTGGAAACTTCAGAGGTAACTTTTATGGTCATTATAATAATTATAACAACTACAACAGTTCCAATTATAATTATAATACAAAGGAAACAATCGAGGCCACAATAGCAGTAACACCAATAACCATGTGAAAGTAGCCCAAAATACATGGGAAAACTCTCAAGACCCTTTATGTACCCAACAGTAGAAAATGTAATGGTTCATGCAATTAATCTCAGTCAGATATACTTTTTACTTTTACTAACGTATCCACAGGAAAAGAACTGGTGATTTTAATAGACATTGTTGCAGACATTTCAATAATCAAAGAAAATTCTGATGTCTATCATGACATAAACGTTAACTATATAATAGATATAAAAGGAATAAGTCAGTAGGTTACAAAATCAAAAACTTTAACCTCTATTGAGATACAGACAACTATATATATAATCCAACACGACTTTCATATTGTGGATTTACATTTGGCTATTCCATGCGATGGCATTTTAGGAATCGCCTTCATAAAGCAACTGTCAATTAGACTTCAGGCCATCTGAAGATTGGCTTAAAATCAGACCCGATTACCTTAAATTTCCAATTTATGTGCCAATAATTGAATCACACTTCGCTTACACATAAAGCTAGGTCACCAGTGGGTCAAGCATACGCCATACAACTCAATACTTCTGCCAGCAAGATCCCAAGTTTTGTGAAAAATTCAATTATATTCCCAAGAAGACGGTGTATTGATTCTAAACCAAGAAATTAAAAATGGTATTTACGTAGCTAGTACAATAGCAACACCAAAAAATGCATTCATAAGATTACTTAATAATACAAATAAAGATCAAGTAGTCAGTACAAGTAGCTTGGCATTGAATCACTTTCGAGCTACGAAAGAGACCTGGTCCTGTAGAATGACCTGTTTAATACCTAGTCATGACGGAGTTAAATCCTCGGTAGTCCACGGAGTTAGGTCCCAAGCTTTCCGTCAATTCCAAGTAATTCGCTGTCAAATCCAGAGTGTCGGTACATTCTCTCATCTGTTACCATCAGCCCTCGGTGGGTTGGCGTTGACGTCGGCGTCAGCGTCAGCGTCAGCTTTTGCCGATCTTGCATTTCCCACCGTACTCCACTTGCACGGTGAGCAGTCAGCAGGCTGGTGGATGTTGCTGTGCTGACTTGGCATGGGGGCGGGGCAAGTAGGTTGGTTTGAATCGATGTTTATCTTTCCTCTTGATCTGTTTATTGGAAACATATACGGTGCCCCCTTGGTTATACGGTATCGGCCTCTTTCTGTTTCTATTGAGCCTGTCGGTTGACATTTCCTGCCTATGCAGGAGTAGCCCCCTTATGTGTTCCTGCGTCTGTTCTTTAAAATTGGTAAGTCCCTGATATTTTATTCTGATGTTCTGTTGAGGAAGATTTCGACTGGCTTGCGGTTCGTCACCGAGTGGATAGAGTTTTTATATCGGTCCACGGTAATGAAAACCAACTCAGTTACCTTCAGGTTACGGTTATCGTTTTTTAGACACCGTTATATTTCAAGGAAGGTCGAGTGGAACCTTTCAACCTGGCCGTTCACCTCACTCTTCTGAGATGGTGTGTAATAGACGGTTATTCCGAAGCATTGTAAATAGTTGAGCACTGTGGGGCAGAGTAGGCCCTTTCGTTGTCTGAGGCTATCGTTTCTGGTGCTGGAAAATAATGCAGGACTTCAGTCAGCTTCTCGCGGAGATGGACAGCTGACTTTGATTCTATCGGGAAAAGTATGGCAAATTTTGAGAATATATCGATGCAAATCAGGAATTTGAGAATCTCGATCGTAAAAAGGTCAATGTGCAGGATTTCGCATGGGTAACTAGGAATAGGGGTTAGTTGAGGTTCCGGTCTGGCCGGGTGTCTAGCGTATTTAAACATTTAACAGGCCTGGCAAGAAAAGACCAACGACCTAATGCGGCTAACCATTCTGGGAAAATAAAATTTTTCCAAGATCTGTAACTTCATCTCTTTTGGATTTCTGTGGGCTCTGGAATGCCGCTTATTTATTATTCTGTTCGACTCTTCTTCGCCCGCTACATCAGTTACCAGTCTTTGTGTAATGCAAAGTTTGTACCCCGGGAGATTCTCCCGGCAGCGCTCTTGCAGAGACTGCAAGTAGTTCTCAGGAATTTGTATGCCATTAATAATTAATGGCTTCAAGTATTTTATTAAACAGGGTAGCAAATCTTGTGCGCAATCAATGGGGATCCAGATCCAGTGCCGCACGTATCCCGTATGTGGGGTTACACAATAATATTCCAACCTATCTGGGTCAAAAACAAGTTGATTCCTAAACACGTTAATAGGGGCTTCCACGTGAGGGATTAAGTTCAAGGCGTCTTGAAGCGCACTGTGGACGGTGGCAACGGAGTCCGCAGGAGAGAGCATCAGCAACCATATTGGATTTGCCCGGCTTGTAAATAAGCTCGCAGTTGTATTCTTCTATGCGCGCTTTCCAGAGTTTCAGCTTAGCATTATTGTTTCGATTACCTAACGAAAAGGTTAGGGGTTGGTGATTGGTATAAAGTGACGCGGCACCATAGAGGTAGGATCGTAAATTATCAAGGGCCCATACTATTGCCAGCATTTCTTTCTCGTTTACTGCGTACATATCCTCAGTTTTGTTCAATGACCGAGAAATATAGGCGATTGGGTGGTCTGTGCCGCCGTCACTTTGAGAGAGAACGGCCCCTATGGCGTAATTGGAAGCATCGGTGGTCAGATGGAAAGGCTTATTAAAGTCTGCATGCTATAACCTCTGAAGAGGCGAGGATGGTTTTCAAGTCGTCGAAGGCCCTCATTCCCTTTCATCAAGCGAAATTGAAATATTCTTGGATTGAGAAGTCTTGATTTGTGCGTGGTCTCCCCTTGTGACGTTTGTCAGAGGTTTCGCGACTTTAGCGTAATCGCAGATGAATTTCCTATAATAAGAGGTCATTCCTAGGAAACCTTTAAGTTCTTTCAAATTCGTAGGTGAAGACATTTCTTTGATGGCTCTTACCTTCAACCTGGGTGCGCAAAAGCTGTGTCTTTTCCAAATTAACTTGTAACTTGGCCTGCCTCAATTTCTCAAATATGGCGCGAAGGTTACTCCAGTGAGACTCATATTCCTTACTAAAGACGATAATATCGTCGATGTAGACGTAAAAAAATTTTACCTATGTGGTACACGTCGTCGATCATCCTTTGGAAAACTATCCCAAGCCACTGCCGAAAAGACCAGAAATCTGCGCGACCGACTGCCCCGGACCTCTCTTCTCTGCAACATGTAATTACGCATGCATGAAGCCGAAAACCAGTGTGAAGACCGTCAACGGCCCCGCTTAAGACAATAGGCCCCGGACATTAGCAGCAGATCAACAAGCGAGAGGGGCCGCAACTTTCGCCTGCTAACGAGCGTCAGTGCAGAAATACATGATAATTACAATTATAATTTAAACAAAACAATAATGGCAATAGTAGACGATAAGTCAGTGGATTCCACTGCTAACGTAATAACCAAATAACATTGATTTGGAATTCGTAAATATAATGATAGTGATAATTGTTGTCAATTGCTTTTATAAATTGTACAAGCTTTATAATAAATGTTTGAAAAAAGATATTTGAGCTGAGCGAGTGACTAGGACAAAATTAAAAAAAAAAAGAGAACAAAGCGCACATACAATAAATATTAATGATGAAAAAAATATAATTACATTTTACTTATTAAGCAACAACAAGGAAATTAAATAAAATAAAGTAAATCTAAAAGAATATATATATATATATATATGTATATTCAAGTGTGAATAAATAAAGAGCCATAAGCAAAATTTATATAAGGGACCCAGATTTCAGTAGAAGAGTTCATCAATTAATATCTACAACCTGTGTTAGTGTATATGAGTTGGAAATTCCTTATATATACACATTTAACTGTCATTCCTCACCTTTGTTTCACTGCACTGCAACCCAAAAATTAATAGCACTAACGACCATTCCGGGTGTGCAAGTTATCTCAAGAATAAACGAGCATCCAATCTTAGGTAGAGCAATTGTTATGATGATATCTAAGAAATAATTCATATCCATAACATAATGGAATGGAATGAATTATCAAAAGAATTATCGAACATTAAAGCAGAATTTGACAAATCGCATAAGTCATTAATCCAGAATAGACCAATACAGAAAATTGCAACCACTGTTTTAAAACACGTAGAAATATTAGTAAAATGCTTTAGTGAAGAACGAATACTAATATATGAACATAGAGATAAGTTTAATAAATATCATTGGTATCAAGTATCAACGTTTTTGATCAGACTAAGATACAATTTGACAACTATTAGAGAAAAGTTCAAGCTCGATATATCAGTACCTAATATTCTTAATACTTCACTAATAATTGAAACTGGTGAAGAAACAGAATCAAAAGAAGTTATTAACATTAATCAAAAGGATTTGGAAGAAGAAGAAATAAATAATCTCACTATCCTGATTTGGACAATTCTACAGATTCAGACACTAGCTCGAGCACAGTTGAATCAGTCAAATACTGATTTTATAAACACTGCATCAAAGCTTATACCAGTATTTAATGGTAAAGCAGGAAACTTAACAAGTTTTCTCGATGCATTGGAAATTATAGAATCAATAAAAGCCAAACACGAACGATTAGCTATTTCGATAATAAAAACAAAGCTAAAAGGTGGCGTGAGAAACCTAGGCGGAAATGAAAAAACTATATCAGAAGTCATTTCCGGACTAAAAAGCAATGTCAAAGGCGAAACTGTAGAAGTACAATTAGCCAAACTGATGAATCTACAGCAACGAAAAAAAACTGCTAACCAATACACGTCAGAGGTTGAGCAGATGACGAAAGCTCTAGAAAGTGTGTACATAACGGACGGCCTAACCCTTGAATTAGCCAGAAGTTATTCTACGCAATCTGCAGTTAAGGCAATGACATAGAATTGAGTAATTGATAAGGTAAAACTTATCATGCAGGCTGGCACCTTCAACACCATGAATGATGCCATATCCAAGTTCGTAGATAGTTGCACGGAAGCAACTGGACAACCAAATACTTTCCTTTATTACAAAAATTATCCTCAGCGTGGTGGAAACCGCGGACGTGGAAACTTCAGAGGTAACTTTTATGATCATTATAATAATTATAACAACTACAACAGTTCCAATTATAATAAAAATGGAAGAGGTCAATACAGAGGAAACAATCGAGGCCATAATAGCAGTAACACCAATAACCATGTGAAAGTAGCCCAAAATACATCGGAAAACTATCAAGACATTATTAATCTTAGTCAGATATACTTTTTACTTTTATTAACGTATCCACAGGAAAAGAACTGGTGATTTTAATAGACATTGGTGCAGTCATTTCAATAATTAAAGAAAATTCTGATGTCTATCATGACATAAACGTTAACTATATAATAGATATAAAAGGAATAAGTCAGTAGGTTACAAAATCAAAAACTTTAACCTCTATTGAGATACAGACAACTATATATATAATCCAACACGACTTTCATATTGTGGATTTACAATTTGTTATTCCATGCGATGGCATTTTAGGAATCGCCTTCATAAAGAAATGCAACTGTCAATTAGACTTCAGGCCATCTGAAGATTGGCTTATAATCAGACCCGATTACCTTAAATTTCCAATTTATGTGCCAATAATAGAATCCCACACTTCGCTTACACATAAAGCTAGGTCACCAGTGGGTCAAGCATACGCCATACAACTCAATACTTCTGCCAGCAAGATCCCAAGTTATGTGAAAAATTCAATTAAATTCCCAAGAAGACAGTGTATTGATTCTAAACCAAGAAATTAAAAATGGTATTTAAGTAGCTAGTACAATGGCAACACCAAAAAATGCATTCATAAGATTACTTAATAATACAAATAAAGATCAAGTAGTCAGTACAAGTAGCTTGGCATTGAATCACTTTCGAGCTACGAAAGAGACCTGGTCCTGTAGAATGACCTGTTTAATACCTAGTCATGACGGAGTTAAATCCTCGGTAGTCCAGGGAGTTAGGTCCCAAGCTTTCCGTCAATTCCAAGTAATTCGCTGTCAAATCCAGAGTGTCGGTACATTCTCTTTTCTGTTACCATCAGCCCTCGGTGGTTTGGCGTCGACGTCGGCGTCAGCGTCAGCTTTTGCCGATCTTGCATTTCCCACCGTACTCCACTTGCACGGTGAGCAGTCAGCAGGCTGGCGGATGTTGCTGTGCTGACTTGGCATGGGGGCGGGGCAAGTAGGTTGGGCCCGGGCCTGTGGGTCGAGTCAGCACGGGCGCGGAGGCTGGTAGTCGGTGTTGTTAACTGTTAACTCAGGTAGTCGGTGCTGTTATTTGTTAACTCTTCCCCTTCGAAAATATGCGTACCGCAGATCAGCATCTCTTCATGGGGGCCGCACTGATGGTGTGCGCCTCCAGTTCGACGGTGCCTCGATGCGTTGGAATGCCCTTGGTGGGCATTCTACATGCGATGTATAGTAACAAGGCGAAAACGAGGATCGTCGCTGCTTCTTAGGATCGAGTATAAAAAGTTGTTAGATAATGTCGATAGTTTTCTTAAGTTCTGCAGGATAAAATCGTTACTTGTTCAGTACGGCCGGCATGGCAATCAGGAACAGAGTGCTGCTTCTTAGGATCGAGTATAAAAAGTTGTTAGATATTGTCGATAGTTTTCTTAAGTTCTGCAGGATAAAATCGTTACTTGTTTAGTACGGCCGGCGTGACAATCACATGTGTGTCGAGTAGCTGCTGTAAGACACGGTCCCGATGTGGACGGTCTCATTATCGTACTGGATTATATACGATCGCAGTAGGTGACGCTTTCCGTTTCGTTGAAGTTCGTCAGGAACAGAGTGCCGTCGTTGACCAACTCCACTATTTCTTTGTCGTTTCTCAGGTGATCGCAGAGAGCGTGTCCTCCTTTTAAGAGCCTGGGAATGCAGCTGGCCTCGTCTAGTTTTCATAAGTTTTTTTCCTGGCAAACGGTCGTATTTCCGATGGAAAGGCAGTTTCCCAATACCGCATAGGTTTTTTGGGTGTCCATCGCCATCCTGTGGTAGTCCAGCACCACCTGTTTACTCTCAGTGATCGTCGGATAGAGGAGCATCAGCCTGTATCGAATGTCCACAACTTTGGGTAACGCCAGCACGTATAGCAGGCGGGTTCCGTTGGTCAAAAATGAGGGTTCTGCGAATTCCACAGCTTCCACCACATTTTGGTATGGCAGACTGCGAGTTTCCGCTAGAATGGTTTCTATCTCTTTTTCATCCAAGAGGTTTGTATTCACCACGGACGCCTTTTTCCAGTTGACAGACTCGAGTGATTTCGTCCACCTGCTTAAGCAATATCATTGCTTTGTCCGTTAGGATTGTCGACAACTGGACCTCCCCGTCGATAGAGTTCACTCTTGCCGTCATGACGTCGAGTTTTTGTATCGCGTCAAACAGTGTGGTGTTTATTTTTATCTGTGGGTTACTGTTCTCCACTGCTGCTTTCGGACTGGAGGATGGTATTCCAGTCTGAGGCATCCGGGGATCGGTCTACCCATTTCCATGCCGACTCTAGCCAGTTTATGGCCCTAGGCGTACGGAGGGCCGACTGCATTCTCTTCGGTGGTCTTGTCGATATCTTATGCATTTGCCCCAGGTCGATTACACAGGCGACCTTAAACACCCCGTTTACACGCCACACCACGCCTTTTTGCAGTGGAACGATGGGCGTATCGTATCTGAAGATGCGCAAAGCAGTTCCGACTTGGATAGTGAGACATATACTTGGGAGAGAGACCCGATTTTGCTAATTTCGTATTTATTCTTATGGTAGTGTTATATATTTATTGTTAATTGTTATTACTTAATCAATTATATTTAAGTTTATGATTTGTTTAAATATATAGTCTAAGTATAGGGGTTTTTCTTAAAGGATTTGTAAAACGTTTTCAGCTAAATGGATTTTTAACTTTTATGTGAGACCTATTGAAGATTTTATCTTATTTAATTTTGCCCGGGACTACCATTACCTCTACCTCCTCTGGTTTGAATCGATGTTTATCTTTCCTCTTGATCTGTTTATTGGAAACATATACGGTGCCCCCTTGGTTATACGGTATCGGCCTCTTTCTGTTTCTATTGAGCCTGTCGGTTGACATTTCCTGCCTATGCAGGAGTAGCCCCCTTATGTGTTCCTGCGTCTGTTCTTTAAAATTGGTAAGTCCCTGATATTTTATTCTGATGTTCTGTTGAGGAAGATTTCGACTGGCTTGCTGGAAAATAATGCAGGACTTCAGTCAGCTTCTCGCGGAGATGGACAGCTGACTTTGATTCTATCGGGAAAAGTATGGCAAATTTTGAGAATATATCGATGCAAATCAGGAATTTGAGAATCTCGATCGTAAAAAGGTCAATGTGCAGGATTTCGCATAGGTAACTTAGGAATAGGGGTTAGTTGAGGTTCCGGTCTGGCCGGGTGTCTAGCGTATTTAAACATTTAACAGGCCTGGCAAGAAAAGACCAACGACCTAATGCGGCTAACCATTCTGGGAAAATAAAATTTTTCCAAGATCTGTAACTTCATCTCTTTTGGATTTCTGTGGGCTCTAGAATGCCGCTTACTTATTATTCTGTTCGACTCTTCTTCGCCCGCTACATCAGTTACCAGTCTTTGTGTAATGCAAAGTTTGTACCCCTGGAGATTCTCCCGGCAGCGGTCTTGCAGAGACTGCAAGTAGTTCTCAGGAATTTTTATGCCATTAATAATTAATGGCTTCAAGTATTTTATTAAACAGGGTAGCAAATCTTGTGCGCAATCAATGGGGATCCAGTGCCGCAACCTATCTGGGTCAAAAACAAGTTGATTCCTAAACACGTTAATAGGGGCTTCCACGTGAGGGATTAAGTCCAAGGCGTCTTGAAGCGCACTGTGGACGGTGCCAACGGATTCCGTTGTTGAAGTTGAGACTTTATCGGCACTGAAGTGGTTTACATTCAAGATGATGCGGGAGAAAGCATCAGCAACCACATTGGATTTGCCCGGCTTGTAAATAAGCTCGCAGTTGTATTCTTCTATGCGCGCTTTCCAGCGTTTCAGCTTAGCATTATAGTTCCGATTACCTAACGAAAAGGTTAGGGGTTGGTGATTGGTATAAACTTTAATTGAGGCGGCACCATAGAGGTAGGATCGTAAATTATCAAGGGCCCATACTATTGCCAGCATTTCTTTCTCGTTCACTGCGTACTTCTCCTCTGTTTTGTTCAAAAACCGAGAAATATAGGCGATTGGGTGGTCTGTGCCGCCGTCACTTTGAGAGAGAACGGCCCCTGTGGCGTAATTGGAAGCATCGGTGGTCAGATGGAAAGGCTTATTAAAGTCTGCATGCTATAACCTCTGAAGAGGCGAGGATGGTTTTCAAGTCGTCGAAGGCCCTCATTCCCTTTCATCAAGCGAAATTGAAATATTCTTGGATTGAGAAGCCTTGATTTGTGCGTGGTCTCCCCTTGTGACGTTCGTCAGAGGTTTCGCGACTTTAGCGTAATCGCATATGAATTTCATATAATAAGAGGTCATTCCTAGGAAACCTTTAATGGTTTAATTTAATCTTTAATGGCTCTTACCTTCTTTTCATCTGCGCGGATCCCATTCGCCACGTAATCTAAAAATTCGACCTGGGTGCGCAAAAGCTGTGTCTTTTCCAAGTTCACTTGTAACTTGGCCTGCCTCAATTTCTCAAATATGGCGCAAAGGTTACTCCAGTGAGACTCATATTCTTTACTAAAGACGATAATATCGTCGATGTAGAAGTACAAAATTTTACCTATGTGGTACACGTCGTCGATCATCCATTGAAAAACTATCCCAAGCCACTGCCGAAAAGACCAGAAATCTGCCCGACCGACTGCCCCGGACCTCTCTACTCTGCAACATGTAATTACGCATGCATGAAGCCGAAGACCAGTGTGAAGACCGGCACCGGCCCCGCTTAAGACAATAGGCCCCGGAAATCAGCAGCAGATCAACAAGCGAGAGGGGCAACCCGCCACTTTCGCCTGCGAAGGAGCGTCAGTGCAGCCAACCGGCGAGGACCAGCTGACGCAGAGGATGAGGATCATCAATATATATTAAAACCATTTCCGCTCGTTTAGAAGTGTAGCCCGTAAAGCTATGCGAAACTATAGGTAAGAAAGGCCCTAATAGAATAGATGAGGAGAAATTCGATAATTAAATTCAGAGAAGGAATACATGATAATAACAATTATAATTTAAACAAAACAATAATGGCAATAGTAGACGATAAGTCAGTGGATTCCACTGCTAACGTAATAACCAAATAAAATTGATTTGGAATTCGTACATATAATGCTAGTAATAATTGTTGTCGATTGCTTTTATAAATTGTACAAGCTTTATAATAAATGTTTGAAAAAAGATATATGAGCAGAGCGAGTGACTTGGACAAAATTTAAAAAAAGAGAACAAAGCGCACATACAATAAATATTAATTATGAAAAAAATATAATTACATTTTACTTATTAAGCAACAATAAGGAAATGAAGTAAAGTAAAGTAAATCTAAAACAATATATATATATGTATATTCAAGTATGAATACATAAAGAGCCATAAGCAAAATTTATATAAGGGACCCAGATTTCAGTAGAACATTTCAGCAATTAATATCTACAACCCGTGTTAGGGTATATGAGTTGGAAATTCTTTATATGTACACATTTAACTGTCATGCCTCACCATTGTTTCAGTACACTGGAACCCAAAAATGAATAGCACTAACGACCATTCCGGGTGTGCATGTTAGATCAAGAATAGACGAGCATCCAATCTTAAGTAGAGCAATTGTTATGATGATATCTAAGAAATAATTCATATCCATAAAATAATGGAATGGAATGAATTATCAAAAGAATTATCGAACATTAAAGCAGAATTTGACAAATCGCATAAGTCATTAATCCAGAATAGACCAATACAGAAAATTGCAACCACTGTTTTAAAACACGTAGAAGTATTAGTAAAATGCTTTAATGAAGAACGAATACTAATATATGAATATAGAGATAAGTTTAATAAAGATCATTAATATCAAGTATCAAAGTTTCTATCAGACTAAGATCCAATTTGACAACTATTAGAGAAAAGTTCAAGCTCGATATATCAATACCTAATATTCTTAATACTTCACTAATAATTGAAACTGGTGAGGAAACAGAATCAAAAGAAGTTATTAACATTAATAAGGATTTGGAAGAGGAAGAAATAAATAATCTCACTATCCTGATTTGGACAATTCTACAGATTCAGACACTAGCTCAAGCACAGTTGAAGAAAAATGTATTACAATGGCGCAGTCAAATACTGATTTTATTAACACTGCATCGAAGCTTATACCAGTATTTAATGGTAAAGCAGAAAACTTAACAAGTTTTCTCGATGCATTGGAAATTATAGAATCAATAAAAGGCAATCACGAACGATAAGCTATTTCGATAATAAAAACAAAGCTAAAAGGTGGCGTCAGAAACCTAGGCGGAAATGAAAAAACTATATCAGAAGTCATTTCCGGACTAAAAAGCTGTAGAAGTACTATCAGCCAAACTGATGAATCTACAGCAACTAAAAAAAAACTGCTTACCAATACACGTCAGAGGTTGAGCAGATGACGAAAGCTCTAGAAAGTGTGTACATAAC
This sequence comes from Drosophila biarmipes, assembly GCF_025231255.1. Lineage (NCBI taxonomy): Eukaryota > Metazoa > Arthropoda > Insecta > Diptera > Drosophilidae > Drosophila > Drosophila biarmipes. The sequence goes on along the minus strand of NW_026114529.1, from coordinate 3,539,319 downwards.
GGACGGCCTAACCCTTGAATTAGCCAGAAGTTATTCTACGCAATCTGCAGTTAAGGCAATGACATAGAATTGAGTAATTGATAAGGTAAAACTTATCATGCAGGCTGGCACCTTCAACACTATGAGTGATGCCATATCCAAGTTCGTAAATAGTTGCACGGAAGCAACTGGACAACCAAATACTTTCCTTTATTACAAAAATTATCCTCAGCGTGGTGGAAACCGCGGACGTGGAAACTTCAGAGGTAACTTTTATGGTCATTATAATAATTATAACAACTACAACAGTTCCAATTATAATTATAATACAAAGGAAACAATCGAGGCCACAATAGCAGTAACACCAATAACCATGTGAAAGTAGCCCAAAATACATGGGAAAACTCTCAAGACCCTTTATGTACCCAACAGTAGAAAATGTAATGGTTCATGCAATTAATCTCAGTCAGATATACTTTTTACTTTTACTAACGTATCCACAGGAAAAGAACTGGTGATTTTAATAGACATTGTTGCAGACATTTCAATAATCAAAGAAAATTCTGATGTCTATCATGACATAAACGTTAACTATATAATAGATATAAAAGGAATAAGTCAGTAGGTTACAAAATCAAAAACTTTAACCTCTATTGAGATACAGACAACTATATATATAATCCAACACGACTTTCATATTGTGGATTTACATTTGGCTATTCCATGCGATGGCATTTTAGGAATCGCCTTCATAAAGCAACTGTCAATTAGACTTCAGGCCATCTGAAGATTGGCTTATAATCAGACCCGATTACCTTAAATTTCCAATTTATGTGCCAATAATTGAATCACACTTCGCTTACACATAAAGCTAGGTCACCAGTGGGTCAAGCATACGCCATACAACTCAATACTTCTGCCAGCAAGATCCCAAGTTTTGTGAAAAATTCAATTATATTCCCAAGAAGACGGTGTATTGATTCTAAACCAAGAAATTAAAAATGGTATTTACGTAGCTAGTACAATAGCAACACCAAAAAATGCATTCATAAGATTACTTAATAATACAAATAAAGATCAAGTAGTCAGTACAAGTAGCTTGGCATTGAATCACTTTCGAGCTACGAAAGAGACCTGGTCCTGTAGAATGACCTGTTTAATACCTAGTCATGACGGAGTTAAATCCTCGGTAGTCCACGGAGTTAGGTCCCAAGCTTTCCGTCAATTCCAAGTAATTCGCTGTCAAATCCAGAGTGTCGGTACATTCTCTCATCTGTTACCATCAGCCCTCGGTGGGTTGGCGTTGACGTCGGCGTCAGCGTCAGCGTCAGCTTTTGCCGATCTTGCATTTCCCACCGTACTCCACTTGCACGGTGAGCAGTCAGCAGGCTGGTGGATGTTGCTGTGCTGACTTGGCATGGGGGCGGGGCAAGTAGGTTGGTTTGAATCGATGTTTATCTTTCCTCTTGATCTGTTTATTGGAAACATATACGGTGCCCCCTTGGTTATACGGTATCGGCCTCTTTCTGTTTCTATTGAGCCTGTCGGTTGACATTTCCTGCCTATGCAGGAGTAGCCCCCTTATGTGTTCCTGCGTCTGTTCTTTAAAATTGGTAAGTCCCTGATATTTTATTCTGATGTTCTGTTGAGGAAGATTTCGACTGGCTTGCGGTTCGTCACCGAGTGGATAGAGTTTTTATATCGGTCCACGGTAATGAAAACCAACTCAGTTACCTTCAGGTTACGGTTATCGTTTTTTAGACACCGTTATATTTCAAGGAAGGTCGAGTGGAACCTTTCAACCTGGCCGTTCACCTCACTCTTCTGAGATGGTGTGTAATAGACGGTTATTCCGAAGCATTGTAAATAGTTGAGCACTGTGGGGCAGAGTAGGCCCTTTCGTTGTCTGAGGCTATCGTTTCTGGTGCTGGAAAATAATGCAGGACTTCAGTCAGCTTCTCGCGGAGATGGACAGCTGACTTTGATTCTATCGGGAAAAGTATGGCAAATTTTGAGAATATATCGATGCAAATCAGGAATTTGAGAATCTCGATCGTAAAAAGGTCAATGTGCAGGATTTCGCATGGGTAACTAGGAATAGGGGTTAGTTGAGGTTCCGGTCTGGCCGGGTGTCTAGCGTATTTAAACATTTAACAGGCCTGGCAAGAAAAGACCAACGACCTAATGCGGCTAACCATTCTGGGAAAATAAAATTTTTCCAAGATCTGTAACTTCATCTCTTTTGGATTTCTGTGGGCTCTGGAATGCCGCTTATTTATTATTCTGTTCGACTCTTCTTCGCCCGCTACATCAGTTACCAGTCTTTGTGTAATGCAAAGTTTGTACCCCGGGAGATTCTCCCGGCAGCGGTCTTGCAGAGACTGCAAGTAGTTCTCAGGAATTTGTATGCCATTAATAATTAATGGCTTCAAGTATTTTATTAAACAGGGTTGCAAATCTTGTGCGCAATCAATGGGGATCCAGATCCAGTGCCGCACGTATCCCGTATGTGGGGTTACACAATAATATTCCAACCTATCTGGGTCAAAAACAAGTTGATTCCTAAACACGTTAATAGGGGCTTCCACGTGAGGGATTAAGTTCAAGGCGTCTTGAAGCGCACTGTGGACGGTGGCAACGGAGTCCGCAGGAGAGAGCATCAGCAACCATATTGGATTTGCCCGGCTTGTAAATAAGCTCGCAGTTGTATTCTTCTATGCGCGCTTTCCAGAGTTTCAGCTTAGCATTATTGTTTCGATTACCTAACGAAAAGGTTAGGGGTTGGTGATTGGTATAAAGTGACGCGGCACCATAGAGGTAGGATCGTAAATTATCAAGGGCCCATACTATTGCCAGCATTTCTTTCTCGTTTACTGCGTACATATCCTCAGTTTTGTTCAATGACCGAGAAATATAGGCGATTGGGTGGTCTGTGCCGCCGTCACTTTGAGAGAGAACGGCCCCTATGGCGTAATTGGAAGCATCGGTGGTCAGATGGAAAGGCTTATTAAAGTCTGCATGCTATAACCTCTGAAGAGGCGAGGATGGTTTTCAAGTCGTCGAAGGCCCTCATTCCCTTTCATCAAGCGAAATTGAAATATTCTTGGATTGAGAAGTCTTGATTTGTGCGTGGTCTCCCCTTGTGACGTTTGTCAGAGGTTTCGCGACTTTAGCGTAATCGCAGATGAATTTCCTATAATAAGAGGTCATTCCTAGGAAACCTTTAAGTTCTTTCAAATTCGTAGGTGAAGACATTTCTTTGATGGCTCTTACCTTCAACCTGGGTGCGCAAAAGCTGTGTCTTTTCCAAATTAACTTGTAACTTGGCCTGCCTCAATTTCTCAAATATGGCGCGAAGGTTACTCCAGTGAGACTCATATTCCTTACTAAAGACGATAATATCGTCGATGTAGACGTAAAAAAATTTTACCTATGTGGTACACGTCGTCGATCATCCTTTGGAAAACTATCCCAAGCCACTGCCGAAAAGACCAGAAATCTGCGCGACCGACTGCCCCGGACCTCTCTTCTCTGCAACATGTAATTACGCATGCATGAAGCCGAAAACCAGTGTGAAGACCGTCAACGGCCCCGCTTAAGACAATAGGCCCCGGACATTAGCAGCAGATCAACAAGCGAGAGGGGCCGCAACTTTCGCCTGCTAACGAGCGTCAGTGCAGAAATACATGATAATTACAATTATAATTTAAACAAAACAATAATGGCAATAGTAGACGATAAGTCAGTGGATTCCACTGCTAACGTAATAACCAAATAACATTGATTTGGAATTCGTAAATATAATGATAGTGATAATTGTTGTCAATTGCTTTTATAAATTGTACAAGCTTTATAATAAATGTTTGAAAAAAGATATTTGAGCTGAGCGAGTGACTAGGACAAAATTAAAAAAAAAAGAGAACAAAGCGCACATACAATAAATATTAATGATGAAAAAAATATAATTACATTTTACTTATTAAGCAACAACAAGGAAATTAAATAAAATAAAGTAAATCTAAAAGAATATATATATATATATATATGTATATTCAAGTGTGAATAAATAAAGAGCCATAAGCAAAATTTATATAAGGGACCCAGATTTCAGTAGAAGAGTTCATCAATTAATATCTACAACCTGTGTTAGTGTATATGAGTTGGAAATTCCTTATATATACACATTTAACTGTCATTCCTCACCTTTGTTTCACTGCACTGCAACCCAAAAATTAATAGCACTAACGACCATTCCGGGTGTGCAAGTTATCTCAAGAATAAACGAGCATCCAATCTTAGGTAGAGCAATTGTTATGATGATATCTAAGAAATAATTCATATCCATAACATAATGGAATGGAATGAATTATCAAAAGAATTATCGAACATTAAAGCAGAATTTGACAAATCGCATAAGTCATTAATCCAGAATAGACCAATACAGAAAATTGCAACCACTGTTTTAAAACACGTAGAAATATTAGTAAAATGCTTTAGTGAAGAACGAATACTAATATATGAACATAGAGATAAGTTTAATAAATATCATTGGTATCAAGTATCAACGTTTTTGATCAGACTAAGATACAATTTGACAACTATTAGAGAAAAGTTCAAGCTCGATATATCAGTACCTAATATTCTTAATACTTCACTAATAATTGAAACTGGTGAAGAAACAGAATCAAAAGAAGTTATTAACATTAATCAAAAGGATTTGGAAGAAGAAGAAATAAATAATCTCACTATCCTGATTTGGACAATTCTACAGATTCAGACACTAGCTCGAGCACAGTTGAATCAGTCAAATACTGATTTTATAAACACTGCATCAAAGCTTATACCAGTATTTAATGGTAAAGCAGGAAACTTAACAAGTTTTCTCGATGCATTGGAAATTATAGAATCAATAAAAGCCAAACACGAACGATTAGCTATTTCGATAATAAAAACAAAGCTAAAAGGTGGCGTGAGAAACCTAGGCGGAAATGAAAAAACTATATCAGAAGTCATTTCCGGACTAAAAAGCAATGTCAAAGGCGAAACTGTAGAAGTACAATTAGCCAAACTGATGAATCTACAGCAACGAAAAAAAACTGCTAACCAATACACGTCAGAGGTTGAGCAGATGACGAAAGCTCTAGAAAGTGTGTACATAACGGACGGCCTAACCCTTGAATTAGCCAGAAGTTATTCTACGCAATCTGCAGTTAAGGCAATGACATAGAATTGAGTAATTGATAAGGTAAAACTTATCATGCAGGCTGGCACCTTCAACACCATGAATGATGCCATATCCAAGTTCGTAGATAGTTGCACGGAAGCAACTGGACAACCAAATACTTTCCTTTATTACAAAAATTATCCTCAGCGTGGTGGAAACCGCGGACGTGGAAACTTCAGAGGTAACTTTTATGATCATTATAATAATTATAACAACTACAACAGTTCCAATTATAATAAAAATGGAAGAGGTCAATACAGAGGAAACAATCGAGGCCATAATAGCAGTAACACCAATAACCATGTGAAAGTAGCCCAAAATACATCGGAAAACTATCAAGACCCTGTATGTACCCAACAGTAGAAAATGTAATGGTTCATGCATTAATCTTAGTCAGATATACTTTTTACTTTTATTAACGTATCCACAGGAAAAGAACTGGTGATTTTAATAGACATTGGTGCAGTCATTTCAATAATTAAAGAAAATTCTGATGTCTATCATGACATAAACGTTAACTATATAATAGATATAAAAGGAATAAGTCAGTAGGTTACAAAATCAAAAACTTTAACCTCTATTGAGATACAGACAACTATATATATAATCCAACACGACTTTCATATTGTGGATTTACATTTTGCTATTCCATGCGATGGCATTTTAGGAATCGCCTTCATAAAGAAATGATTAGACCCGATTACCTTAAATTTCCAATTGATGTGCCAATAATAGAATCCCACACTTCGCTTATACATAAAGCTAGGTCACCGGTGGGTCAAGCATACGCCATACAACTCAATACTACTGCCAGCAAGATCCCAAGTTATGTGAAAAATCCAATTAAATTCCCAAGAAGACAGTGTATTGATTTTAAACCAAGAAATTAAAAATGGTATTTACGTAGCTAGTACAATAGCAACAACAAAAAATGCATTCATAAGATTACTTAATAATACAAATAAAGATCAAGTAGTCAGTACAAGTAGTTTGGCATTGAATCACTTTCGAGCTACGAAAGAGACCTGGTCCTGTAGAATGACCTGTTTAATACCTAGTCATGACGGAGTTAAATCCTCGGTAGTCCAGGGAGTTAGGTCCCAAGCTTTCCGTCAATTCCAAGTAATTCGCTGTCAAATCCAGAGTGTCGGTACATTCTCTTTTCTGTTACCATCAGCCCTCGGTGGTTTGGCGTCGACGTCGGCGTCAGCGTCAGCTTTTGCCGATCTTGCATTTCCCACCGTACTCCACTTGCACGGTGAGCAGTCAGCAGGCTGGCGGATGTTGCTGTGCTGACTTGGCATGGGGGCGGGGCAAGTAGGTTGGGCCCGGGCCTGTGGGTCGGTGCCCGGTCGGCGCATGGTGGCCGGCGGATATTGTTGCGCCGAGTCAGCACGGGCGCGGAGGCTGGTAGTCGGTGTTGTTAACTGTTAACTCAGGTAGTCGGTGCTGTTATTTGTTAACTCTTCCCCTTCGAAAATATGCGTACCGCAGATCAGCATCTCTTCATGGGGGCCGCACTGATGGTGTGCGCCTCCAGTTCGACGGTGCCTCGATGCGTTGGAATGCCCTTGGTGGGCATTCTACATGCGATGTATAGTAACAAGGCGAAAACGAGGATCGTCGCTGCTTCTTAGGATCGAGTATAAAAAGTTGTTAGATATTGTCGATAGTTTTCTTAAGTTCTGCAGGATAAAATCGTTACTTGTTTAGTACGGCCGGCGTGACAATCACATATGTGTCGAGTAGCTGCTGTAAGACACGGTCCCGATGTGGACGGTCTCATTATCGTACTGGATTATATACGATCGCAGTAGGTGACGCTTTCCGTTCCGTTGAAGTTCGTCAGGAACAGAGTGCCGTCGTTGACCAACTCCACTATTTCTTTGTCGTTTCTCAGGTGATCGCAGAGAGCGTGTCCTCCTTTTAAGAGCCTGGGAATGCAGCTGGCCTCGTCTAGTTTTCATAAGTTTTTTTCCTGGCAAACGGTCGTATTTCCGATGGAAAGGCAGTTTCCCAATACCGCATAGGTTTTTTGGGTGTCCATCGCCATCCTGTGGTAGTCCAGCACCACCTGTTTACTCTCAGTGATCGTCGGATAGAGGAGCATCAGCCTGTATCGAATGTCCACAACTTTGGGTAACGCCAGCACGTATAGCAGGCGGGTTCCGTTGGTTAAAAATGAGGGTTCTGCGAATTCCACAGCTTCCACCACATTTTGGTATGGCAGACTGCGAGTTTCCGCTAGAATGGTTTCTATCTCTTTTTCATCCAAGAGGTTTGTATTCACCACGGACGCCTTTTTCCAGTTGACAGACTCGAGTGATTTCGTCCACCTGCTTAAGCAATATCATTGCTTTGTCCGTTAGGATTGTCGACAACTGGACCTCCCCGTCGATAGAGTTCACTCTTGCCGTCATGACGTCGAGTTTTTGTATCGCGTCAAACAGTGTGGTGTTTATTTTTATCTGTGGGTTACTGTTCTCCACTGCTGCTTTCGGACTGGAGGATGGTATTCCAGTCTGAGGCATCCGGGGATCGGTCTACCCATTTCCATGCCGACTCTAGCCAGTTTATGGCCCTAGGCGTACGGAGGGCCGACTGCATTCTCTTCGGTGGTCTTGTCGATATCTTATGCATTTGCCCCAGGTCGATTACACAGGCGACCTTAAACACCCCGTTTACACGCCACACCACGCCTTTTTGCAGTGGAACGATGGGCGTATCGTATCTGAAGATGCGCAAAGCAGTTCCGACTTGGATAGTGAGACATATACTTGGGAGAGAGACCCGATTTTGCTAATTTCGTATTTATTCTTATGGTAGTGTTATATATTTATTGTTAATTGTTATTACTTAATCAATTATATTTAAGTTTATGATTTGTTTAAATATATAGTCTAAGTATAGGGGTTTTTCTTAAAGGATTTGTAAAACGTTTTCAGCTAAATGGATTTTTAACTTTTATGTGAGACCTATTGAAGATTTTATCTTATTTAATTTTGCCCGGGACTACCATTACCTCTACCTCCTCTAATTTGAATCGATGTTTATCTTTCCTCTTGATCTGTTTATTGGAAACATATACGGTGCCCCCTTGGTTATACGGTATCGGCCTCTTTCTGTTTCTATTGAGCCTGTCGGTTGACATTTCCTGCCTATGCAGGAGTAGCCCCCTTATGTGTTCCTGCGTCTGTTCTTTAAAATTGGTAAGTCCCTGATATTTTATTCTGATGTTCTGTTGAGGAAGATTTCGACTGGCTTGCTGGAAAATAATGCAGGACTTCAGTCAGCTTCTCGCGGAGATGGACAGCTGACTTTGATTCTATCGGGAAAAGTATGGCAAATTTTGAGAATATATCGATGCAAATCAGGAATTTGAGAATCTCGATCGTAAAAAGGTCAATGTGCAGGATTTCGCATAGGTAACTTAGGAATAGGGGTTAGTTGAGGTTCCGGTCTGGCCGGGTGTCTAGCGTATTTAAACATTTAACAGGCCTGGCAAGAAAAGACCAACGACCTAATGCGGCTAACCATTCTGGGAAAATAAAATTTTTCCAAGATCTGTAACTTCATCTCTTTTGGATTTCTGTGGGCTCTAGAATGCCGCTTACTTATTATTCTGTTCGACTCTTCTTCGCCCGCTACATCAGTTACCAGTCTTTGTGTAATGCAAAGTTTGTACCCCTGGAGATTCTCCCGGCAGCGGTCTTGCAGAGACTGCAAGTAGTTCTCAGGAATTTTTATGCCATTAATAATTAATGGCTTCAAGTATTTTATTAAACAGGGTAGCAAATCTTGTGCGCAATCAATGGGGATCCAGTGCCGCAACCTATCTGGGTCAAAAACAAGTTGATTCCTAAACACGTTAATAGGGGCTTCCACGTGAGGGATTAAGTCCAAGGCGTCTTGAAGCGCACTGTGGACGGTGCCAACGGATTCCGTTGTTGAAGTTGAGACTTTATCGGCACTGAAGTGGTTTACATTCAAGATGATGCGGGAGAAAGCATCAGCAACCACATTGGATTTGCCCGGCTTGTAAATAAGCTCGCAGTTGTATTCTTCTATGCGCGCTTTCCAGCGTTTCAGCTTAGCATTATAGTTCCGATTACCTAACGAAAAGGTTAGGGGTTGGTGATTGGTATAAACTTTAATTGAGGCGGCACCATAGAGGTAGGATCGTAAATTATCAAGGGCCCATACTATTGCCAGCATTTCTTTCTCGTTCACTGCGTACTTCTCCTCTGTTTTGTTCAAAAACCGAGAAATATAGGCGATTGGGTGGTCTGTGCCGCCGTCACTTTGAGAGAGAACGGCCCCTGTGGCGTAATTGGAAGCATCGGTGGTCAGATGGAAAGGCTTATTAAAGTCTGCATGCTATAACCTCTGAAGAGGCGAGGATGGTTTTCAAGTCGTCGAAGGCCCTCATTCCCTTTCATCAAGCGAAATTGAAATATTCTTGGATTGAGAAGCCTTGATTTGTGCGTGGTCTCCCCTTGTGACGTTCGTCAGAGGTTTCGCGACTTTAGCGTAATCGCATATGAATTTCATATAATAAGAGGTCATTCCTAGGAAACCTTTAATGGTTTAATTTAATCTTTAATGGCTCTTACCTTCTTTTCATCTGCGCGGATCCCATTCGCCACGTAATCTAAAAATTCGACCTGGGTGCGCAAAAGCTGTGTCTTTTCCAAGTTCACTTGTAACTTGGCCTGCCTCAATTTCTCAAATATGGCGCAAAGGTTACTCCAGTGAGACTCATATTCTTTACTAAAGACGATAATATCGTCGATGTAGAAGTACAAAATTTTACCTATGTGGTACACGTCGTCGATCATCCATTGAAAAACTATCCCAAGCCACTGCCGAAAAGACCAGAAATCTGCCCGACCGACTGCCCCGGACCTCTCTACTCTGCAACATGTAATTACGCATGCATGAAGCCGAAGACCAGTGTGAAGACCGGCACCGGCCCCGCTTAAGACAATAGGCCCCGGAAATCAGCAGCAGATCAACAAGCGAGAGGGGCAACCCGCCACTTTCGCCTGCGAAGGAGCGTCAGTGCAGCCAACCGGCGAGGACCAGCTGACGCAGAGGATGAGGATCATCAATATATATTAAAACCATTTCCGCTCGTTTAGAAGTGTAGCCCGTAAAGCTATGCGAAACTATAGGTAAGAAAGGCCCTAATAGAATAGATGAGGAGAAATTCGATAATTAAATTCAGAGAAGGAATACATGATAATAACAATTATAATTTAAACAAAACAATAATGGCAATAGTAGACGATAAGTCAGTGGATTCCACTGCTAACGTAATAACCAAATAAAATTGATTTGGAATTCGTACATATAATGCTAGTAATAATTGTTGTCGATTGCTTTTATAAATTGTACAAGCTTTATAATAAATGTTTGAAAAAAGATATATGAGCAGAGCGAGTGACTTGGACAAAATTTAAAAAAAGAGAACAAAGCGCACATACAATAAATATTAATTATGAAAAAAATATAATTACATTTTACTTATTAAGCAACAATAAGGAAATGAAGTAAAGTAAAGTAAATCTAAAACAATATATATATATGTATATTCAAGTATGAATACATAAAGAGCCATAAGCAAAATTTATATAAGGGACCCAGATTTCAGTAGAACATTTCAGCAATTAATATCTACAACCCGTGTTAGGGTATATGAGTTGGAAATTCTTTATATGTACACATTTAACTGTCATGCCTCACCATTGTTTCAGTACACTGGAACCCAAAAATGAATAGCACTAACGACCATTCCGGGTGTGCATGTTAGATCAAGAATAGACGAGCATCCAATCTTAAGTAGAGCAATTGTTATGATGATATCTAAGAAATAATTCATATCCATAAAATAATGGAATGGAATGAATTATCAAAAGAATTATCGAACATTAAAGCAGAATTTGACAAATCGCATAAGTCATTAATACAGAATAGACCAATACAGAAAATTGCAACCACTGTTTTAAAACACGTAGAAGTATTTGTAAAATGCTTTAATGAAGAACGAATACTAATATATGAACATAGAGATAAGTTTAATAAAGATCATTGGTATCAAGTATCAAAGTTTTTATCAGACTAAGATCCAATTTGACAACTATTAGAGAAAAGTTCAAGCTCGATATATCAATACCTAATATTCTTAATACTTCACTAATAATTGAAACTGGTGAGGAAACAGAATCAAAAGAAGTTATTAACATTAATCAAAAGGATTTGGAAGAGGAAGAAATAAATAATCTCACTATCCTGATTTGGACAATTCTACAGATTCAGACACTAGCTCGAGTCAGTCAAATACTGATTTTATAAACACTGCATCAAAGCTTATACCAGTATTTAATGGTAAAGCAGGAAACTTAACAAGTTTTCTCGATGCATTGGAAATTATAGAATCAATAAAGGCAAACACGAACGATTAGCTATTTCGATAATAAAAACAAAGCTAAAAGGTGGCGTCAGAAACCTAGGCGGAAATGAAAAAACTGTATCAGAAGTCATTTCCGGACTAAAAAGCAATGTCAAAGGCGAAACTGTAGAAGTACTATCAGCCAAACTGATGAATCTACAGCAACGAAACAAAACTGCTAACCAATACACGTCAGAGGTTGAGCAGATGACGAAAGCTCTAGAAAGTGAGTACATAACGGACGGTCTAACCCTTGAATTAGCCAGAAGTTATTCTACGCAATCTGCAGTTAAGGCAATGACATAGAATTGAGTAATTGATAAGGTAAAACTTATCATGCAGGCTGGCACCTTCAACACTATGAGTGATGCCATATCCAAGTTCGTAAATAGTTGCACGGAAGCAACTGGACAACCAAATACTTTCCTTTATTACAAAAATTATCCTCAGCGTGGTGGAAACCGCGGACGTGGAAACTTCAGAGGTAACTTTTATGATCGTTATAATAATTATAACAACTACAACAGTTCCAATTATAATAATAATGGAAGAGGTCAATACAGAGGAAACAATCGAGGCCATAATAGCAGTAACACCAATAACCATGTGAAAGTAGCCCAAAATACATCGGAAAACTATCAAGACCCATTATGTACCCAACAGTAGAAAATGTAATGGTTCATGCAATTAATCTCAGTCAGATATACTTTTTACTTTTACTAACGTATCCACAGGAAAAGAACTGGTGATTTTAATAGACATTGTTGCAGACATTTCAATAATCAAAGAAAATTCTGATGTCTATCATGACATAAACGTTAACTATATAATAGATATAAAAGGAATAAGTCAGTAGGTTACAAAATCAAAAACTTTAACCTCTATTGAGATACAGACAACTATATATATAATCCAACACGACTTTCATATTGTGGATTTACATTTTGCTATTCCATGCGATGGCATTTTAGGAATCGCCTTCATAAAGAAATGATTAGACCCGATTACCTTAAATTTCCAATTGATGTGCCAATAATAGAATCCCACACTTCGCTTATACATAAAGCTAGGTCACCGGTGGGTCAAGCATACGCCATACAACTCAATACTTCTGCCAGCAAGATCCCAAGTTATGTGAAAAATTCAATTAAATTCCCAAGAAGACAGTGTATTGATTTTAAACCAAGAAATTAAAAATGGTATTTACGTAGCTAGTACAATAGCAACAACAAAAAATGCATTCATAAGATTACTTAATAATACAAATAAAGATCAAGTAGTCAGTACAAGTAGCTTGGCATTGAATCACTTTCGAGCTACGAAAGAGACCTGGTCCTGTAGAATGACCTGTTTAATACCTAGTCATGACGGAGTTAAGTCCTCGGTAGTCCAGGGAGTTAGGTCCCAAGCTTTCCGTCAATTCCAAGTAATTCGCTGTCAAATCCAGAGTGTCGGTACATTCTCTCTTCTGTTACCATCAGCCCTCGGTGGTTTGGCGTCGACGTCGGCGTCAGCGTCAGCTTTTGCCGATCTTGCATTTCCCACCGTACTCCACTTGCACGGTGAGCAGTCAGCAGGCTGGCGGATGTTGCTGTGCTGACTTGGCATGGGGGCGGGGCAAGTAGGTTGGGCCCGGGCCTGTGGGTCGGTGCCCGGTCGGCGCATGGTGGCCGGCGGATATTGTTGCGCCGAGTCAGCACGGGCGCGGAGGCTGGTAGTCGGTGTTGTTAACTGTTAACTCAGGTAGTCGGTGCTGTTATTTGTTAACTCTTCCCCTTCGAAAATATGCGTACCGCAGATCAGCATCTCTTCATGGGGGCCGCACTGATGGTGTGCGCCTCCAGTTCGACGGTGCCTCGATGCGTTGGAATGCCCTTGGTGGGCATTCTACATGCGATGTATAGTAACAAGGCGAAAACGAGGATCGTCGCTGCTTCTTAGGATCGAGTATAAAAAGTTGTTAGATATTGTCGATAGTTTTCTTAAGTTCTGCAGGATAAAATCGTTACTTGTTTAGTACGGCCGGCGTGACAATCACATGTGTGTCGAGTAGCTGCTGTAAGACACGGTCCCGATGTGGACGGTCTCGTTATCGTACTGGATTATATACGATCGCAGTAGGTGACGCTTTCCGTTCCGTTGAAGTTCGTCAGGAACAGAGTGCCGTCGTCGACCAACTCCACTATTTCCTTGTCGTTTCTCAGGTGATCGCAGAGAGCGTGTCCTCCTTTTAAGAGCCTGGGAATGCAGCTGGCCTCGTCTAGTTTTCATAAGTTTTTTTCCTGGCAAACGGTCGTATTTCCGATGGAAAGGCAGTTTCCCAATACCGCATAGGTTTTTTGGGTGTCCATCGCCATCCTGTGGTAGTCCAGCACCACCTGTTTACTCTCAGTGATCGTCGGATAGAGGAGCATCAGCCTGTATCGAATGTCCACAACTTTGGGTAACGCCAGCACGTATAGCAGGCGGGTTCCGTTGGTCAAAAATGAGGGTTCTGCGAATTCCACAGCTTCCACCACATTTTGGTATGGCAGACTGCGAGTTTCCGCTAGAATGGTTTCTATCTCTTTTTCATCCAAGAGGTTTGTATTCACCACGGACGCCTTTTTCCAGTTGACAGACTCGAGTGATTTCGTCCACCTGCTTAAGCAATATCATTGCTGTGTCCGTTAGGATTGTCGACAACTGGACCTCCCCGTCGATACAGTTCACTCTTGCCGTCATGACGTCGAGTTTTTGTATCGCGTCGTGAGTAACGTCAAACAGTGTGGTGTTTATTTTTATCTGTGGGTTACTGTTCTCCACTGCTGCTTTCGGACTGGAGGATGGTATTCCAGTCTGAGGCATCCGGGGATCGGTCTACCCATTTCCATGCCGACTCTAGCCAGTTTATGGCCCTAGGCGTACGGAGGGCCGACTGCATTCTCTTCGGTGGTCTTGTCGATATCTTATGCATTTGCCCCAGGTCGATTACACAGGCGACCTTAAACACCCCGTTTACACGCCACACCACGCCTTTTTGCAGTGGAACGATGGGCGTATCGTATCTGAAGATGCGCAAAGCAGTTCCGACTTGGATAGTGAGACATATACTTGGGAGAGAGACCCGATTTTGCTAATTTAGTATTTATTCTTAGGGTAGTGTTTAATAGTGATCTGTTTATTTATTGATCTGTTTATTGGAAACATATACGGTGCCCCCTTGGTTATACGGTATCGGCCTCTTTCTGTTTCTATTGAGCCTGTCGGTTGACATTTCCTGCCTATGCAGGAGTAGCCCCCTTATGTGTTCCTGCGTCTGTTCTTTAAAATTGGTAAGTCCCTGATATTTTATTCTGATGTTCTGTTGAGGAAGATTTCGACTGGCTTGCGGTTCGTCACCGAGTGGATAGAGTTTTTATATCGGTCCACGGTAATGAAAACCAACTCAGTTACCTTCAGGTTACGGTTATCGTTTTTTAGACACCGTTATATTTCAAGGAAGGTCGAGTGGAACCTTTCAACCTGGCCGTTCACCTCACTCTTCTGAGATGGTGTGTAATAGACGGTTATTCCGAAGCATTGTAAATAGTTGAGCACTGTGGGGCAGAGTAGGCCCTTTCGTTGTCTGAGGCTATCGTTTCTGGTGCTGGAAAATAATGCAGGACTTCAGTCAGCTTCTCGCGGAGATGGACAGCTGACTTTGATTCTATCGGGAAAAGTATGGCAAATTTTGAGAATATATCGATGCAAATCAGGAATTTGAGAATCTCGATCGTAAAAAGGTCAATGTGCAGGATTTCGCATAGGTAACTTAGGAATAGGGGTTAGTTGAGGTTCCGGTCTGGCCGGGTGTCTAGCGTATTTAAACATTTAACAGGCCTGGCAAGAAAAGACCAACGACCTAATGCGGCTAACCATTCTGGGAAAATAAAATTTTTCCAAGACCTGTAACTTCATCTCTTTTGGATTTCTGTGGGCTCTAGAATGCCGCTTATTTATTATTCTGTTCGACTCTTCTTCGCCCGCTACATCAGTTACCAGTCTTTGTGTAATGCAAAGTTTGTACCCCTGGAGATTCTCCCGGCAGCGGTCTTGCAGAGACTGCAAGTAGTTCTCAGGAATTTTTATGCCATTAATAATTAATGGCTTCAAGTATTTTATTAAACAGGGTAGCAAATCTTGGGCGCAATCAATGGGGATCCAGTGCCGCAACCTATCTGAGTCAAAAACAAGTTGATTCCTAAACACGTTAATAGGGGCTTCCACGTGAGAGATTAAGTCCAAGGCGTCTTGAAGCGCACTGTGGACGGTGCCAACGGATTCCGTTGTTGAAGTTGAGGCTTTATCGGCACTGAAGTGGTTTACATTCAAGATGATGCGGGAGAAAGCATCAGCAACCACATTGGATTTGCCCGGCTTGTAAATAAGCTCGCAGTTGTATTCTTCTATGCGCGCTTTCCAGCGTTTCAGCTTAGCATTATAGTTCCGATTACCTAACGAAAAGGTTAGGGGTTGGTGATTGGTATAAACTTTAATTGAGGCGGCACCATAGAGGTAGGATCGTAAATTATCAAGGGCCCATACTATTGCCAGCATTTCTTCCTCGTTCACTGCGTACTTCTCCTCTGTTTTGTTCAAAAACCGAGAAATATAGGCGATTGGGTGGTCTGTGCCGCCGTCACTTTGAGAGAGAACGGCACCTGTGGCGTAATTGGAAGCATCGGTGGTCAGATGGAAAGGCTTATTAAAGTCTGCATGCTATAACCTCTGAAGAGGCGAGGATGGTTTTCAAGTCGTCGAAGGCCCTCATTCCCTTTCATCAAGCGAAATTGAAATATTCTTGGATTGAGAAGCCTTGATTTGTGCGTGGTCTCCCCTTGTGACGTTCGTCAGAGGTTTCGCGACTTTAGCGTAATCGCATATGAATTTCATATAATAAGAGGTCATTCCTAGGAAACCTTTAAGTTCTTTCAAATTCGTGGGTGGAGGCATTTCTTTAATGGCTCTTACCTTCTTTTCATCTGCGCGGATCCCATTCGCCACGTAATCCAAAAATTCAACCTGGGTGCGCAAAAGCTGTGTCTTTTCCAAATTCACTTGTAACTTGGCCTGCCTCAATTTCTCAAATATGGCGCAAAGGTTACTCCAGTGAGACTCATATTCTTTACTAAAGACGATAATATCGTCGATGTAGAAGTACAAAATTTTACCTATGTGGTACACGTCGTCGATCATCCATTGAAAAACTATCCCAAGCCACTGCCGAAAAGACCAGAAATCTGCCCGACCGACTGCCCCGGACCTCTCTACTCTGCAACATGTAATTACGCATGCATGAAGCCGAAGACCAGTGTGAAGACCGGCACCGGCCCCGCTTAAGACAATAGGCCCCGGAAATCAGCAGCAGATCAACAAGCGAGAGGGGCAACCCGCCACTTTCGCCTGCGAAGGAGCGTCAGTGCAGCCAACCGGCGAGGACCAGCTGACGCAGAGGATGAGGATCATCAATATATATTAAAACCATTTCCGCTCGTTTAGAAGTGTAGCCCGTAAAGCTATGCGAAACTATAGGTAAGAAAGGCCCTAATAGAATAGATGAGGAGAAATTCGATAATTAAATTCAGAGAAGGAATACATGATAATAACAATTATAATTTAAACAAAACAATAATGGCAATAGTAGACGATAAGTCAGTGGATTCCACTGCTAACGTAATAACCAAATAAAATTGATTTGGAATTCGTACATATAATGCTAGTAATAATTGTTGTCGATTGCTTTTATAAATTGTACAAGCTTTATAATAAATGTTTGAAAAAAGATATATGAGCAGAGCGAGTGACTTGGACAAAATTTAAAAAAAGAGAACAAAGCGCACATACAATAAATATTAATTATGAAAAAAATATAATTACATTTTACTTATTAAGCAACAATAAGGAAATGAAGTAAAGTAAAGTAAATCTAAAACAATATATATATATGTATATTCAAGTATGAATACATAAAGAGCCATAAGCAAAATTTATATAAGGGACCCAGATTTCAGTAGAACATTTCAGCAATTAATATCTACAACCCGTGTTAGGGTATATGAGTTGGAAATTCTTTATATGTACACATTTAACTGTCATGCCTCACCATTGTTTCAGTACACTGGAACCCAAAAATGAATAGCACTAACGACCATTCCGGGTGTGCATGTTAGATCAAGAATAGACGAGCATCCAATCTTAAGTAGAGCAATTGTTATGATGATATCTAAGAAATAATTCATATCCATAAAATAATGGAATGGAATGAATTATCAAAAGAATTATCGAACATTAAAGCAGAATTTGACAAATCGCATAAGTCATTAATACAGAATAGACCAATACAGAAAATTGCAACCACTGTTTTAAAACACGTAGAAGTATTTGTAAAATGCTTTAATGAAGAACGAATACTAATATATGAACATAGAGATAAGTTTAATAAAGATCATTGGTATCAAGTATCAAAGTTTTTATCAGACTAAGATCCAATTTGACAACTATTAGAGAAAAGTTCAAGCTCGATATATCAATACCTAATATTCTTAATACTTCACTAATAATTGAAACTGGTGAGGAAACAGAATCAAAAGAAGTTATTAACATTAATCAAAAGGATTTGGAAGAGGAAGAAATAAATAATCTCACTATCCTGATTTGGACAATTCTACAGATTCAGACACTAGCTCGAGTCAGTCAAATACTGATTTTATAAACACTGCATCAAAGCTTATACCAGTATTTAATGGTAAAGCAGGAAACTTAACAAGTTTTCTCGATGCATTGGAAATTATAGAATCAATAAAAGGCAAACACGAACGATTAGCTATTTCGATAATAAAAACAAAGCTAAAAGGTGGCGTCAGAAACCTAGGCGGAAATGAAAAAACTGTATCAGAAGTCATTTCCGGACTAAAAAGCAATGTCAAAGGCGAAACTGTAGAAGTACTATCAGCCAAACTGATGAATCTACAGCAACGAAACAAAACTGCTAACCAATACACGTCAGAGGTTGAGCAGATGACGAAAGCTCTAGAAAGTGAGTACATAACGGACGGCCTAACCCTTGAATTAGCCAGAAGTTATTCTACGCAATCTGCAGTTAAGGCAATGACATAGAATTGAGTAATTGATAAGGTAAAACTTATCATGCAGGCTGGCACCTTCAACACTATGAGTGATGCCATATCCAAGTTCGTAAATAGTTGCACGGAAGCAACTGGACAACCAAATACTTTCCTTTATTACAAAAATTATCCTCAGCGTGGTGGAAACCGCGGACGTGGAAACTTCAGAGGTAACTTTTATGATCGTTATAATAATTATAACAACTACAACAGTTCCAATTATAATAATAATGGAAGAGGTCAATACAGAGGAAACAATCGAGGCCATAATAGCAGTAACACCAATAACCATGTGAAAGTAGCCCAAAATACATCGGAAAACTATCAAGACCCATTATGTACCCAACAGTAGAAAATGTAATGGTTCATGCAATTAATCTCAGTCAGATATACTTTTTACTTTTACTAACGTATCCACAGGAAAAGAACTGGTGATTTTAATAGACATTGTTGCAGACATTTCAATAATCAAAGAAAATTCTGATGTCTATCATGCCATAAACGTTAACTATATAATAGATATAAAAGGAATAAGTCAGTAGGTTACAAAATCAAAAACTTTAACCTCTATTGAGATACAGACAACTATATATATAATCCAACACGACTTTCATATTGTGGATTTACATTTTGCTATTCCATGCGATGGCATTTTAGGAATCGCCTTCATAAAGAAATGATTAGACCCGATTACCTTAAATTTCCAATTGATGTGCCAATAATAGAATCCCACACTTCGCTTATACATAAAGCTAGGTCACCGGTGGGTCAAGCATACGCCATACAACTCAATACTTCTGCCAGCAAGATCCCAAGTTATGTGAAAAATTCAATTAAATTCCCAAGAAGACAGTGTATTGATTTTAAACCAAGAAATTAAAAATGGTATTTACGTAGCTAGTACAATAGCAACAACAAAAAATGCATTCATAAGATTACTTAATAATACAAATAAAGATCAAGTAGTCAGTACAAGTAGCTTGGCATTGAATCACTTTCGAGCTACGAAAGAGACCTGGTCCTGTAGAATGACCTGTTTAATACCTAGTCATGACGGAGTTAAATCCTCGGTAGTCCAGGGAGTTAGGTCCCAAGCTTTCCGTCAATTCCAAGTAATTCGCTGTCAAATCCAGAGTGTCGGTACATTCTCTTTTCTGTTACCATCAGCCCTCGGTGGTTTGGCGTCGACGTCGGCGTCAGCGTCAGCTTTTGCCGATCTTGCATTTCCCACCGTACTCCACTTGCACGGTGAGCAGTCAGCAGGCTGGCGGATGTTGCTGTGCTGACTTGGCATGGGGGCGGGGCAAGTAGGTTGGGCCCGGGCCTGTGGGTCGGTGCCCGGTCGGCGCATGGTGGCCGGCGGATATTGTTGCGCCGAGTCAGCACGGGCGCGGAGGCTGGTAGTCGGTGTTGTTAACTGTTAACTCAGGTAGTCGGTGCTGTTATTTGTTAACTCTTCCCCTTCGAAAATATGCGTACCGCAGATCAGCATCTCTTCATGGGGGCCGCACTGATGGTGTGCGCCTCCAGTTCGACGGTGCCTCGATGCGTTGGAATGCCCTTGGTGGGCATTCTACATGCGATGTATAGTAACAAGGCGAAAACGAGGATCGTCGCTGCTTCTTAGGATCGAGTATAAAAAGTTGTTAGATAATGTCGATAGTTTTCTTAAGTTCTGCAGGATAAAATCGTTACTTGTTCAGTACGGCCGGCATGGCAATCAGGAACAGAGTGCTGCTTCTTAGGATCGAGTATAAAAAGTTGTTAGATATTGTCGATAGTTTTCTTAAGTTCTGCAGGATAAAATCGTTACTTGTTTAGTACGGCCGGCGTGACAATCACATGTGTGTCGAGTAGCTGCTGTAAGACACGGTCCCGATGTGGACGGTCTCATTATCGTACTGGATTATATACGATCGCAGTAGGTGACGCTTTCCGTTCCGTTGAAGTTCGTCAGGAACAGAGTGCCGTCGTTGACCAACTCCACTATTTCTTTGTCGTTTCTCAGGTGATCGCAGAGAGCGTGTCCTCCTTTTAAGAGCCTGGGAATGCAGCTGGCCTCGTCTAGTTTTCATAAGTTTTTTTCCTGGCAAACGGTCGTATTTCCGATGGAAAGGCAGTTTCCCAATACCGCATAGGTTTTTTGGGTGTCCATCGCCATCCTGTGGTAGTCCAGCACCACCTGTTTACTCTCAGTGATCGTCGGATAGAGGAGCATCAGCCTGTATCGAATGTCCACAACTTTGGGTAACGCCAGCACGTATAGCAGGCGGGTTCCGTTGGTCAAAAATGAGGGTTCTGCGAATTCCACAGCTTCCACCACATTTTGGTATGGCAGACTGCGAGTTTCCGCTAGAATGGTTTCTATCTCTTTTTCATCCAAGAGGTTTGTATTCACCACGGACGCCTTTTTCCAGTTGACAGACTCGAGTGATTTCGTCCACCTGCTTAAGCAATATCATTGCTGTGTCCGTTAGGATTGTCGACAACTGGACCTCCCCGTCGATACAGTTCACTCTTGCCGTCATGACGTCGAGTTTTTGTATCGCGTCGTGAGTAACGTCAAACAGTGTGGTGTTTATTTTTATCTGTGGGTTACTGTTCTCCACTGCTGCTTTCGGACTGGAGGATGGTATTCCAGTCTGAGGCATCCGGGGATCGGTCTACCCATTTCCATGCCGACTCTAGCCAGTTTATGGCCCTAGGCGTACGGAGGGCCGACTGCATTCTCTTCGGTGGTCTTGTCGATATCTTATGCATTTGCCCCAGGTCGATTACACAGGCGACCTTAAACACCCCGTTTACACGCCACACCACGCCTTTTTGCAGTGGAACGATGGGCGTATCGTATCTGAAGATGCGCAAAGCAGTTCCGACTTGGATAGTGAGACATATACTTGGGAGAGAGACCCGATTTTGCTAATTTAGTATTTATTCTTAGGGTAGTGTTTAATAGTGATCTGTTTATTTATTGATCTGTTTATTGGAAACATATACGGTGCCCCCTTGGTTATACGGTATCGGCCTCTTTCTGTTTCTATTGAGCCTGTCGGTTGACATTTCCTGCCTATGCAGGAGTAGCCCCCTTATGTGTTCCTGCGTCTGTTCTTTAAAATTGGTAAGTCCCTGATATTTTATTCTGATGTTCTGTTGAGGAAGATTTCGACTGGCTTGCGGTTCGTCACCGAGTGGATAGAGTTTTTATATCGGTCCACGGTAATGAAAACCAACTCAGTTACCTTCAGGTTACGGTTATCGTTTTTTAGACACCGTTATATTTCAAGGAAGGTCGAGTGGAACCTTTCAACCTGGCCGTTCACCTCACTCTTCTGAGATGGTGTGTAATAGACGGTTATTCCGAAGCATTGTAAATAGTTGAGCACTGTGGGGCAGAGTAGGCCCTTTCGTTGTCTGAGGCTATCGTTTCTGGTGCTGGAAAATAATGCAGGACTTCAGTCAGCTTCTCGCGGAGATGGACAGCTGACTTTGATTCTATCGGGAAAAGTATGGCAAATTTTGAGAATATATCGATGCAAATCAGGAATTTGAGAATCTCGATCGTAAAAAGGTCAATGTGCAGGATTTCGCATAGGTAACTTAGGAATAGGGGTTAGTTGAGGTTCCGGTCTGGCCGGGTGTCTAGCGTATTTAAACATTTAACAGGCCTGGCAAGAAAAGACCAACGACCTAATGCGGCTAACCATTCTGGGAAAATAAAATTTTTCCAAGATCTGTAACTTCATCTCTTTTGGATTTCTGTGGGCTCTAGAATGCCGCTTATTTATTATTCTGTTCGACTCTTCTTCGCCCGCTACATCAGTTACCAGTCTTTGTGTAATGCAAAGTTTGTACCCCTGGAGATTCTCCCGGCAGCGGTCTTGCAGAGACTGCAAGTAGTTCTCAGGAATTTTTATGCCATTAATAATTAATGGCTTCAAGTATTTTATTAAACAGGGTAGCAAATCTTGTGCGCAATCAATGGGGATCCAGTGCCGCAACCTATCTGAGTCAAAAACAAGTTGATTCCTAAACACGTTAATAGGGGCTTCCACGTGAGGGATTAAGTCCAAGGCGTCTTGAAGCGCACTGTGGACGGTGCCAACGGATTCCGTTGTTGAAGTTGAGGCTTTATCGGCACTGAAGTGGTTTACATTCAAGATGATGCGGGAGAAAGCATCAGCAACCACATTGGATTTGCCCGGCTTGTAAATAAGCTCGCAGTTGTATTCTTCTATGCGCGCTTTCCAGCGTTTCAGCTTAGCATTATAGTTCCGATTACCTAACGAAAAGGTTAGGGGTTGGTGATTGGTATAAACTTTAATTGACGCGGCACCATAGAGGTAGGATCGTAAATTATCAAGGGCCCATACTATTGCCAGCATTTCTTCCTCGTTCACTGCGTACTTCTCCTCTGTTTTGTTCAAAAACCGAGAAATATAGGCGATTGGGTGGTCTGTGCCGCCGTCACTTTGAGAGAGAACGGCCCCTGTGGCGTAATTGGAAGCATCGGTGGTCAGATGGAAAGGCTTATTAAAGTCTGCATGCTATAACCTCTGAAGAGGCGAGGATGGTTTTCAAGTCGTCGAAGGCCCTCATTCCCTTTCATCAAGCGAAATTGAAATATTCTTGGATTGAGAAGCCTTGATTTGTGCGTGGTCTCCCCTTGTGACGTTCGTCAGAGGTTTCGCGACTTTAGCGTAATCGCATATGAATTTCATATAATAAGAGGTCATTCCTAGGAAACCTTTAAGTTCTTTCAAATTCGTGGGTGGAGGCATTTCTTTAATGGCTCTTACCTTCTTTTCATCTGCGCGGATCCCATTCGCCACGTAATCCAAAAATTCAACCTGGGTGCGCAAAAGCTGTGTCTTTTCCAAATTCACTTGTAACTTGGCCTGCCTCAATTTCTCAAATATGGCGCAAAGGTTACTCCAGAGAGACTCATATTCTTTACTAAAGACGATAATATCGTCGATGTAGAAGTACAAAATTTTACCTATGTGGTACACGTCGTCGATCATCCATTGAAAAACTATCCCAAGCCACTGCCGAAAAGACCAGAAATCTGCCAGACCGACTGCCCCGGACCTCTCTACTCTGCAACATGTAATTACGCATGCATGAAGCCGAAGACCAGTGTGAAGACCGGCACCGGCCCCGCTTAAGACAATAGGCCCCGGAAATCAGCAGCAGATCAACAAGCGAGAGGGGCAACCCGCCACTTTCGCCTGCGAAGGAGCGTCAGTGCAGCCAACCGGCGAGGACCAGCTGACGCAGAGGATGAGGATCATCAATATATATTAAAACCATTTCCGCTCGTTTAGAAGTGTAGCCCGTAAAGCTATGCGAAACTATAGGTAAGAAAGGCCCTAATAGAATAGATGAGGAGAAATTCGATAATTAAATTCAGAGAAGGAATACATGATAATAACAATTATAATTTAAACAAAACAATAATGGCAATAGTAGACGATAAGTCAGTGGATTCCACTGCTAACGTAATAACCAAATAAAATTGATTTGGAATTCGTACATATAATGCTAGTAATAATTGTTGTCGATTGCTTTTATAAATTGTACAAGCTTTATAATAAATGTTTGAAAAAAGATATATGAGCAGAGCGAGTGACTTGGACAAAATTTAAAAAAAGAGAACAAAGCGCACATACAATAAATATTAATTATGAAAAAAATATAATTACATTTTACTTATTAAGCAACAATAAGGAAATGAAGTAAAGTAAAGTAAATCTAAAACAATATATATATATGTAAATTCAAGTATGAATACATAAAGAGCCATAAGCAAAATTTATATAAGGGACCCAGATTTCAGTAGAACATTTCAGCAATTAATATCTACAACCCGTGTTAGGGTATATGAGTTGGAAATTCTTTATATGTACACATTTAACTGTCATGCCTCACCATTGTTTCAGTACACTGGAACCCAAAAATGAATAGCACTAACGACCATTCCGGGTGTGCATGTTAGATCAAGAGTAGACGAGCATCCGAACTTAGGTAGAGCAATTGTTATGATGATATCTAAGAAATAATTCATATCCATAAAATAATGGAATGGAATGAATTAGAATTTGACAAATCGCATAAGTCATTAATACAGAATAGACCAATACAGAAAATTGCAACCACTGTTTTAAAACACGTAGAAGTATTAGTAAAATGCTTTAATGAAGAACGAATACTAATATATGAATATAGAGATAAGTTTAATAAAGATCATTGGTATCAAGTATCAAAGTTTTTATCAGACTAAGATCCAATTTGACAACTATTAGAGAAAAGTTCAAGCTCGATATATCAATACCTAATATTCTTAATACTTCACTAATAATTGAAACAGGTGAAGAAACAGAATCAAAAGAAGTTATTAACATTAATTAAAAGGATTTGGAAGAGGAAGAAATAAATAATCTCACTGTCCTGATTTGGACAATTCTACAGATTCAGACACTAGCTCGAGTCAGTCAAATACTGATTTTATAAACACTGCATCAAAGCTTATACCAGTATTTAATGGTAAAGCAGGAAACTTAACAAGTTTTCTCGATGCATTGGAAATTATAGAATCAATAAAAGGAAAACACGAACGATTAGCTATTTCGATAATAAAAACAAAGCTAAAAGGTGGCGTCAGAAACCTAGGCGGAAATGAAAAAACTATATCAGAAGTCATTTCCGGACTAAAAAGCAATGTCAAAGGCGAAACTGTAGAAGTAAAATTAGCCAAACTGATGAATCTACAGCAACAAAAAAAAACTGCTAACCAATACACGTCAGAGGTTGAGCAGATGACGAAAGCTCTAGAAAGTGAGTACATAACGGACGGCCTAACCCTTGAATTAGCCAGAAGTTATTCTACGCAATCTGCAGTTAAGGCAATGACATAGAATTGAGTAATTGATAAGGTAAAACTTATCATGCAGGCTTGCACCTTTAACACCATGAATGATGCCATATCCAAGTTCGTAAATAGTTGCACGGAAGCAACTGGACAACCAAATACTTTCCTTTATTACAAAAATTATCCTCAGCGTGGTGGAAACCGCGGACGTGGAAACTTCAGAGGTAACTTTTATGATCGTTATAATAATTATAACAACTACAACAGTTCCAATTATAATAATAATGGAAGAGGTCAATACAGAGGAAACAATCGAGGCCATAATAGCAGTAACACCAATAACCATGTGAAAGTAGCCCAAAATACATCGGAAAACTATCAAGACCCATTATGTACCCAACAGTAGAAAATGTAATGGTTCATGCAATTAATCTCAGTCAGATATACTTTTTACTTTTACTAACGTATCCACAGGAAAAGAACTGGTGATTTTAATAGACATTGTTGCAGACATTTCAATAATCAAAGAAAATTCTGATGTCTATCATGACATAAACGTTAACTATATAATAGATATAAAAGGAATAAGTCAGTAGGTTACAAAATCAAAAACTTTAACCTCTATTGAGATACAGACAACTATATATATAATCCAACACGACTTTCATATTGTGGATTTACATTTTGCTATTCCATGCGATGGCATTTTAGGAATCGCCTTCATAAAGAAATGATTAGACCCGATTACCTTAAATTTCCAATTGATGTGCCAATAATAGAATCCCACACTTCGCTTATACATAAAGCTAGGTCACCGGTGGGTCAAGCATACGCCATACAACTCAATACTTCTGCCAGCAAGATCCCAAGTTATGTGAAAAATTCAATTAAATTCCCAAGAAGACAGTGTATTGATTTTAAACCAAGAAATTAAAAATAGTATTTACGTAGCTAGTACAATAGCAACAACAAAAAATGCATTCATAAGATTACTTAATAATACAAATAAAGATCAAGTAGTCAGTACAAGTAGTTTGGCATTGAATCACTTTCGAGCTACGAAAGAGACCTGGTCCTGTAGAATGACCTGTTTAATACCTAGTCATGACGGAGTTAAATCCTCGGTAGTCCAGGGAGTTAGGTCCCAAGCTTTCCGTCAATTCCAAGTAATTCGCTGTCAAATCCAGAGTGTCGGTACATTCTCTCTTCTGTTACCATCAGCCCTCGGTGGTTTGGCGTCGACGTCGGCGTCAGCGTCAGCTTTTGCCGATCTTGCATTTCCCACCGTACTCCACTTGCACGGTGAGCAGTCAGCAGGCTGGCGGATGTTGCTGTGCTGAC
The DNA here is from genome assembly GCF_025231255.1 of Drosophila biarmipes. Taxonomy (NCBI): domain Eukaryota; kingdom Metazoa; phylum Arthropoda; class Insecta; order Diptera; family Drosophilidae; genus Drosophila; species Drosophila biarmipes. Next base: position 3,512,311 of record NW_026114529.1, on the reverse strand, counting down.
TTGGCATGGGGGCGGGGCAAGTAGGTTGGGCCCGGGCCTGTGGGTCGGTGCCCGGTCGGCGCATGGTGGCCGGCGGATATTGTTGCGCCGAGTCAGCACGGGCGCGGAGGCTGGTAGTCGGTGTTGTTAACTGTTAACTCAGGTAGTCGGTGCTGTTATTTGTTAACTCTTCCCCTTCGAAAATATGCGTACCGCAGATCAGCATCTCTTCATGGGGGCCGCACTGATGGTGTGCGCCTCCAGTTCGACGGTGCCTCGATGCGTTGGAATGCCCTTGGTGGGCATTCTACATGCGATGTATAGTAACAAGGCGAAAACGAGGATCGTCGCTGCTTCTTAGGATCGAGTATAAAAAGTTGTTAGATAATGTCGATAATTTTCTTAAGTTCTGCAGGATAAAATCGTTACTTGTTCAGTACGGCCGGCATGGCAATCAGGAACAGAGTGCTGCTTCTTAGGATCGAGTATAAAAAGTTGTTAGATATTGTCGATAGTTTTCTTAAGTTCTGCAGGATAAAATCGTTACTTGTTTAGTACGGCCGGCGTGACAATCACATGTGTGTCGAGTAGCTGCTGTAAGACACGGTCCCGATGTGGACGGTCTCATTATCGTACTGGATTATATACGATCGCAGTAGGTGACGCTTTCCGTTCCGTTGAAGTTCGTCAGGAACAGAGTGCCGTCGTTGACCAACTCCACTATTTCTTTGTCGTTTCTCAGGTGATCGCAGAGAGCGTGTCCTCCTTTTAAGAGCCTGGGAATGCAGCTGGCCTCGTCTAGTTTTCATAAGTTTTTTTCCTGGCAAACGGTCGTATTTCCGATGGAAAGGCAGTTTCCCAATACCGCATAGGTTTTTTGGGTGTCCATCGCCATCCTGTGGTAGTCCAGCACCACCTGTTTACTCTCAGTGATCGTCGGATAGAGGAGCATCAGCCTGTATCGAATGTCCACAACTTTGGGTAACGCCAGCACGTATAGCAGGCGGGTTCCGTTGGTCAAAAATGAGGGTTCTGCGAATTCCACAGCTTCCACCACATTTTGGTATGGCAGACTGCGAGTTTCCGCTAGAATGGTTTCTATCTCTTTTTCATCCAAGAGGTTTGTATTCACCACGGACGCCTTTTTCCAGTTGACAGACTCGAGTGATTTCGTCCACCTGCTTAAGCAATATCATTGCTGTGTCCGTTAGGATTGTCGACAACTGGACCTCCCCGTCGATACAGTTCACTCTTGCCGTCATGACGTCGAGTTTTTGTATCGCGTCGTGAGTAACGTCAAACAGTGTGGTGTTTATTTTTATCTGTGGGTTACTGTTCTCCACTGCTGCTTTCGGACTGGAGGATGGTATTCCAGTCTGAGGCATCCGGGGATCGGTCTACCCATTTCCATGCCGACTCTAGCCAGTTTATGGCCCTAGGCGTACGGAGGGCCGACTGCATTCTCTTCGGTGGTCTTGTCGATATCTTATGCATTTGCCCCAGGTCGATTACACAGGCGACCTTAAACACCCCGTTTACACGCCACACCACGCCTTTTTGCAGTGGAACGATGGGCGTATCGTATCTGAAGATGCGCAAAGCAGTTCCGACTTGGATAGTGAGACATATACTTGGGAGAGAGACCCGATTTTGCTAATTTAGTATTTATTCTTAGGGTAGTGTTTAATAGTGATCTGTTTATTTATTGATCTGTTTATTGGAAACATATACGGTGCCCCCTTGGTTATACGGTATCGGCCTCTTTCTGTTTCTATTGAGCCTGTCGGTTGACATTTCCTGCCTATGCAGGAGTAGCCCCCTTATGTGTTCCTGCGTCTGTTCTTTAAAATTGGTAAGTCCCTGATATTTTATTCTGATGTTCTGTTGAGGAAGATTTCGACTGGCTTGCGGTTCGTCACCGAGTGGATAGAGTTTTTATATCGGTCCACGGTAATGAAAACCAACTCAGTTACCTTCAGGTTACGGTTATCGTTTTTTAGACACCGTTATATTTCAAGGAAGGTCGAGTGGAACCTTTCAACCTGGCCGTTCACCTCACTCTTCTGAGATGGTGTGTAATAGACGGTTATTCCGAAGCATTGTAAATAGTTGAGCACTGTGGGGCAGAGTAGGCCCTTTCGTTGTCTGAGGCTATCGTTTCTGGTGCTGGAAAATAATGCAGGACTTCAGTCAGCTTCTCGCGGAGATGGACAGCTGACTTTGATTCTATCGGGAAAAGTATGGCAAAATTTGAGAATATATCGATGCAAATCAGGAATTTGAGAATCTCGATCGTAAAAAGGTCAATGTGCAGGATTTCGCATAGGTAACTTAGGAATAGGGGTTAGTTGAGGTTCCGGTCTGGCCGGGTGTCTAGCGTATTTAAACATTTAACAGGCCTGGCAAGAAAAGACCAACGACCTAATGCGGCTAACCATTCTGGGAAAATAAAATTTTTCCAAGATCTGTAACTTCATCTCTTTTGGATTTCTGTGGGCTCTGGAATGCCGCTTATTTATTATTCTGTTCGACTCTTCTTCGCCCGCTACATCAGTTACCAGTCTTTGTGTAATGCAAAGTTTGTACCCCTGGAGATTCTCCCGGCAGCGGTCTTGCAGAGACTGCAAGTAGTTCTCAGGAATTTTTATGCCATTAATAATTAATGGCTTCAAGTATTTTATTAAACAGGGTAGCAAATCTTGTGCGCAATCAATGGGGATCCAGTGCCGCAACCTATCTGAGTCAAAAACAAGTTGATTCCTAAACACGTTAATAGGGGCTTCCACGTGAGGGATTAAGTCCAAGGCGTCTTGAAGCGCACTGTGGACGGTGCCAACGGATTCCGTTGTTGAAGTTGAGGCTTTATCGGCACTGAAGTGGTTTACATTCAAGATGATGCGGGAGAAAGCATCAGCAACCACATTGGATTTGCCCGGCTTGTAAATAAGCTCGCAGTTGTATTCTTCTATGCGCGCTTTCCAGCGTTTCAGCTTAGCATTATAGTTCCGATTACCTAACGAAAAGGTTAGGGGTTGGTGATTGGTATAAACTTTAATTGACGCGGCACCATAGAGGTAGGATCGTAAATTATCAAGGGCCCATACTATTGCCAGCATTTCTTCCTCGTTCACTGCGTACTTCTCCTCTGTTTTGTTCAAAAACCGAGAAATATAGGCGATTGGGTGGTCTGTGCCGCCGTCACTTTGAGAGAGAACGGCCCCTGTGGCGTAATTGGAAGCATCGGTGGTCAGATGGAAAGGCTTATTAAAGTCTGCATGCTATAACCTCTGAAGAGGCGAGGATGGTTTTCAAGTCGTCGAAGGCCCTCATTCCCTTTCATCAAGCGAAATTGAAATATTCTTGGATTGAGAAGCCTTGATTTGTGCGTGGTCTCCCCTTGTGACGTTCGTCAGAGGTTTCGCGACTTTAGCGTAATCGCATATGAATTTCATATAATAAGAGGTCATTCCTAGGAAACCTTTAAGTTCTTTCAAATTCGTGGGTGGAGGCATTTCTTTAATGGCTCTTACCTTCTTTTCATCTGCGCGGATCCCATTCGCCACGTAATCCAAAAATTCAACCTGGGTGCGCAAAAGCTGTGTCTTTTCCAAATTCACTTGTAACTTGGCCTGCCTCAATTTCTCAAATATGGCGCAAAGGTTACTCCAGAGAGACTCATATTCTTTACTAAAGACGATAATATCGTCGATGTAGAAGTACAAAATTTTACCTATGTGGTACACGTCGTCGATCATCCATTGAAAAACTATCCCAAGCCACTGCCGAAAAGACCAGAAATCTGCCCGACCGACTGCCCCGGACCTCTCTACTCTGCAACATGTAATTACGCATGCATGAAGCCGAAGACCAGTGTGAAGACCGGCACCGGCCCCGCTTAAGACAATAGGCCCCGGAAATCAGCAGCAGATCAACAAGCGAGAGGGGCAACCCGCCACTTTCGCCTGCGAAGGAGCGTCAGTGCAGCCAACCGGCGAGGACCAGCTGACGCAGAGGATGAGGATCATCAATATATATTAAAACCATTTCCGCTCGTTTAGAAGTGTAGCCCGTAAAGCTATGCGAAACTATAGGTAAGAAAGGCCCTAATAGAATAGATGAGGAGAAATTCGATAATTAAATTCAGAGAAGGAATACATGATAATAACAATTATAATTTAAACAAAACAATAATGGCAATAGTAGACGATAAGTCAGTGGATTCCACTGCTAACGTAATAACCAAATAAAATTGATTTGGAATTCGTACATATAATGCTAGTAATAATTGTTGTCGATTGCTTTTATAAATTGTACAAGCTTTATAATAAATGTTTAAAAAAAGGTATATGAGCAGAGCGAGTGACTTGGACAAAATTTAAAAAAAGAGAACAAAGCGCACATACAATAAATATTAATTATGAAAAAAATATAATTACATTTTACTTATTAAGCAACAATAAGGAAATGAAGTAAAGTAAAGTAAATCTAAAACAATATATATATATGTATATTCAAGTATGAATACATAAAGAGCCATAAGCAAAATTTATATAAGGGACCCAGATTTCAGTAGAACATTTCAGCAATTAATATCTACAACCCGTGTTAGGGTATATGAGTTGGAAATTCTTTATATGTACACATTTAACTGTCATGCCTCACCATTGTTTCAGTACACTGCAACCCAAAAATGAATAGCACTAACGACCATTCCGGGTGTGCATGTTAGATCAAGAATAGACGAGCATCCAATCTTAGGTAGAGCAATTGTTATGATGATATCTAAGAAATAATTCATATCCATAACATAATGGAATGGAATGAAATATCAAAAGAAGTATCGAACATTAAAGCAGAATTTGACAAATCGCATAAGTCATTAATACAGAATAGACCAATACAGAAAATTGCAACCACTGTTTTAAAACACGTAGAAGTATTAGTAAAATGCTTTAATGAAGAACGAATACTAATATATGAATATAGAGATAAGTTTAATAAAGATCATTGGTATCAAGTATCAAAGTTTTTATCAGACTAAGATCCAATTTGACAACTATTAGAGAAAAGTTCAAGCTCGATATATCAATACCTAATATTCTTAATACTTCACTAATAATTGAAACAGGTGAAGAAACAGAATCAAAAGAAGTTATTAACATTAATTAAAAGGATTTGGAAGAGGAAGAAATAAATAATCTCACTATCCTGATTTGGACAATTCTACAGATTCAGACACTAGCTCGAGTCAGTCAAATACTGATTTTATAAACACTGCATCAAAGCTTATACCAGTATTTAATGGTAAAGCAGGAAACTTAACAAGTTTTCTCGATGCATTGGAAATTATAGAATCAATAAAAGGCAAACACGAACGATTAGCTATTTCGATAATAAAAACAAAGCTAAAAGGTGGCGTCAGAAACCTAGGCGGAAATGAAAAAACTATATCAGAAGTCATTTCCGGACTAAAAAGCAATGTCAAAGGCGAAACTGTAGAAGTAAAATTAGCCAAACTGATGAATCTAAAGCAACAAAAAAAAACTGCTAACCAATACACGTCAGAGGTTGAGCAGATGACGAAAGCTCTAGAAAGTGAGTACATAACGGACGGCCTAACCCTTGAATTAGCCGGAAGTTATTCTACGCAATCTGCAGTTAAGGCAATGACATAGAATTGAGTAATTGATAAGGTAAAACTTATCATGCAGGCTTGCACCTTTAACACCATGAATGATGCCATATCCAAGTTCGTAAATAGTTGCACGGAAGCAACTGGACAACCAAATACTTTCCTTTATTACAAAAATTATCCTCAGCGTGGTGGAAACCGCGGACGTGGAAACTTCAGAGGTAACTTTTATGATCGTTATAATAATTATAACAACTACAACAGTTCCAATTATAATAATAATGGAAGAGGTCAATACAGAGGAAACAATCGAGGCCATAATAGCAGTAACACCAATAACCATGTGAAAGTAGCCCAAAATACATCGGAAAACTATCAAGACCCATTATGTACCCAACAGTAGAAAATGTAATGGTTCATGCAATTAATCTCAGTCAGATATACTTTTTACTTTTACTAACGTATCCACAGGAAAAGAACTGGTGATTTTAATAGACATTGTTGCAGACATTTCAATAATCAAAGAAAATTCTGATGTCTATCATGACATAAACGTTAACTATATAATGATATAAAAGGAATAAGTCAGTAGGTTACAAAATCAAAAACTTTAACCTCTATTAAGATACAGACAACTATATATATAATCCAACACGACTTTCATATTGTGGATTTACATTTTGCTATTCCATGCGATGGCATTTTAGGAATCGCCTTCATAAAGAAATGATTAGACCCGATTACCTTAAATTTCCAATTGATGTGCCAATAATAGAATCCCACACTTCGCTTATACATAAAGCTAGGTCACCGGTGGGTCAAGCATACGCCATACAACTCAATACTACTGCCAGCAAGATCCCAAGTTATGTGAAAAATCCAATTAAATTCCCAAGAAGACAGTGTATTGATTTTAAACCAAGAAATTAAAAATGGTATTTACGTAGCTAGTACAATAGCAACAACAAAAAATGCATTCATAAGATTACTTAATAATACAAATAAAGATCAAGTAGTCAGTACAAGTAGTTTGGCATTGAATCACTTTCGAGCTACGAAAGAGACCTGGTCCTGTAGAATGACCTGTTTAATACCTAGTCATGACGGAGTTAAATCCTCGGTAGTCCAGGGAGTTAGGTCCCAAGCTTTCCGTCAATTCCAAGTAATTCGCTGTCAAATCCAGAGTGTCGGTACATTCTCTCTTCTGTTACCATCAGCCCTCGGTGGTTTGGCGTCGACGTCGGCGTCAGCGTCAGCTTTTGCCGATCTTGCATTTCCCACCGTACTCCACTTGCACGGTGAGCAGTCAGCAGGCTGGCGGATGTTGCTGTGCTGACTTGGCATGGGGGCGGGGCAAGTAGGTTGGGCCCGGGCCTGTGGGTCGGTGCCCGGTCGGCGCATGGTGGCCGGCGGATATTGTTGCGCCGAGTCAGCACGGGCGCGGAGGCTGGTAGTCGGTGTTGTTAACTGTTAACTCAGGTAGTCGGTGCTGTTATTTGTTAACTCTTCCCCTTCGAAAATATGCGTACCGCAGATCAGCATCTCTTCATGGGGGCCGCACTAATGGTGTGCGCCTCCAGTTCGACGGTGCCTCGATGCGTTGGAATGCCCTTGGTGGGCATTCTACATGCGATGTATAGTAACAAGGCGAAAACGAGGATCGTCGCTGCTTCTTAGGATCGAGTATAAAAAGTTGTTAGATAATGTCGATAGTTTTCTTAAGTTCTGCAGGATAAAATCGTTACTTGTTCAGTACGGCCGGCATGGCAATCAGGAACAGAGTGCTGCTTCTTAGGATCGAGTATAAAAAGTTGTTAGATATTGTCGATAGTTTTCTTAAGTTCTGCAGGATAAAATCGTTACTTGTTTAGTACGGCCGGCGTGACAATCACATGTGTGTCGAGTAGCTGCTGTAAGACACGGTCCCGATGTGGACGGTCTCGTTATCGTACTGGATTATATACGATCGCAGTAGGTGACGCTTTCCGTTCCGTTGAAGTTCGTCAGGAACAGAGTGCCGTCGTTGACCAACTCCACTATTTCTTTGTCGTTTCTCAGGTGATCGCAGAGAGCGTGTCCTCCTTTTAAGAGCCTGGGAATGCAGCTGGCCTCGTCTAGTTTTCATAAGTTTTTTTTTCCTGGCAAACGGTCGTATTTCCGATGGAAAGGCAGTTTCCCAATACCGCATAGGTTTTTTGGGTGTCCATCGCCATCCTGTGGTAGTCCAGCACCACCTGTTTACTCTCAGTGATCGTCGGATAGAGGAGCATCAGCCTGTATCGAATGTCCACAACTTTGGGTAACGCCAGCACGTATAGCAGGCGGGTTCCGTTGGTCAAAAATGAGGGTTCTGCGAATTCCACAGCTTCCACCACATTTTGGTATGGCAGACTGCGAGTTTCCGCTAGAATGGTTTCTATCTCTTTTTCATCCAAGAGGTTTGTATTCACCACGGACGCCTTTTTCCAGTTGACAGACTCGAGTGATTTCGTCCACCTGCTTTAGCAATATCATTGCTTTGTCCGTTAGGATTGTCGACAACTGGACCTCCCCGTCGATACAGTTCACTCTTGCCGTCATGACGTCGAGTTTTTGTATCGCGTCGTGAGTAACGTCAAACAGTGTGGTGTTTATTTTTATCTGTGGGTTACTGTTCTCCACTGCTTCTTTCGGACTGGAGGATGGTATTCCAGTCTGAGGCATCCGGGGATCGGTCTACCCATTTCCATGCCGACTCTAGCCAGTTTATGGCCCTAGGCGTACGGAGGGCCGACTGCATTCTCTTCGGTGGTCTTGTCGATATCTTATGCATTTGCCCCAGGTCGATTACACAGGCGACCTTAAACACCCCGTTTACACGCCACACCACGCCTTTTTGCAGTGGAACGATGGGCGTATCGTATCTGAAGATGCGCAAAGCAGTTCCGACTTGGATAGTGAGACATATACTTGGGAGAGAGACCCGATTTTGCTAATTTAGTATTTATTCTTAGGGTAGTGTTATATATTTATTGTTAATTGTTATTACTTAATCAATTATATTTAATTTTATGATTTGTTTAAATATATAGTCTAAGTATAGGGGTTTCTCTTAAAGGATTTGTAAAACGTTTTCAGCTAAATGGATTTTTAACTTTTATGTGAGACCTATTGAAGATTTTATCTTATTTAATTTTGCCCGGGACTACCATTACCTCTACCTCCTCTGGTTTGAATCGATGTTTATCTTTCCTCTTGATCTGTTTATTGGAAACATATACGGTGCCCCCTTGGTTATACGGTATCGGCCTCTTTCTGTTTCTATTGAGCCTGTCGGTTGACATTTCCTGCCTATGCAGGAGTAGCCCCCTTATGTGTTCCTGCGTCTGTTCTTTAAAATTGGTAAGTCCCTGATATTTTATTCTGATGTTCTGTTGAGGAAGATTTCGACTGGCTTGCGGTTCGTCACCGAGTGGATAAAGTTTTTATATCGGTCCACGGTAATGAAAACCAACTCAGTTACCTTCAGGTTACGGTTATCGTTTTTTAGACACCGTTATATTTCAAGGAAGGTCGAGTGGAACCTTTCAACCTGGCCGTTCACCTCACTCTTCTGAGATGGTGTGTAATAGACGGTTATTCCGAAGCATTGTAAATAGTTGAGCACTGTGGGGCAGAGTAGGCCCTTTCGTTGTCTGATGCTATCGTTTCTGGTGCTTGAAAATAATGCAGGACTTCAGTCAGCTTCTCGCGGAGATGGACAGCTGACTTTGATTCTATCGGGAAAAGTATGGCAAATTTTGAGAATATATCGATGCAAATCAGGAATTTGAGAATCTCGATCGTAAAAAGGTCAATGTGCAGGATTTCGCATAGGTAACTTAGGAATAGGGCTTAGTTGAGGTTCCGGTCTGGCCGGGTGTCTAGCGTATTTAAACATTTAACAGGCCTGGCAAGAAAAGACCAACGACCTAATGCGGCTAACCATTCTGGGAAAATAAAATTTTTCCAAGATCTGTAACTTCATCTCTTTTGGATTTCTGTGGGCTCTAGAATGCCGCTTATTTATTATTCTGTTCGACTCTTCTTCGCCCGCTACATCAGTTACCAGTCTTTGTGTAATGCAAAGTTTGTACCCCTGGAGATTCTCCCGGCAGCGGTCTTGCAGAGACTGCAAGTAGTTCTCAGGAATTTTTATGCCATTAATAATTAATGGCTTCAAGTATTTTATTAAACAGGGTAGCAAATCTTGTGCGCAATCAATGGGGATCCAGTGCCGCAACCTATCTGGGTCAAAAACAAGTTGATTCCTAAATACGTTAATAGGGGCTTCCACGTGAGGGATTAAGTCCAAGGCGTCTTGAAGCGCACTGTGGACGGTGCCAACGGATTCCGTTGTTGAATTTGAGGCTTTATCGGCACTGAAGTGGTTTACATTCAAGATGATGCGGGAGAAAGCATCAGCAACCACATTGGATTTGCCCGGCTTGTAAATAAGCTCGCAGTTGTATTCTTCTATGCGCGCTTTCCAGCGTTTCAGCTTAGCATTATAGTTCCGATTACCTAACGAAAAGGTTAGGGGTTGGTGATTGGTATAAACTTTAATTGACGCGGCACCATAGAGGTAGGATCGTAAATTATCAAGGGCCCATACTATTGCCAGCATTTCTTTCTCGTTCACTGCGTACTTCTCCTCTGTTTTGTTCAAAAACCGAGAAATATAGGCGATTGGGTGGTCTGTGCCGCCGTCACTTTGAGAGAGAACGGCCCCTGTGGCGTAATTGGAAGCATCGGTGGTCAGATGGAAAGGCTTATTAAAGTCTGCATGCTATAACCTCTGAAGAGGCGAGGATGGTTTTCAAGTCGTCGAAGACCCTCATTCCCTTTCATCAAGCGAAATTGAAATATTCTTGGATTGAGAAGCCTTGATTTGTGCGTGGTCTCCCCTTGTGACGTTCGTCAGAGGTTTCGCGACTTTAGCGTAATCGCATATGAGTTTCATATAATAAGAGGTCATTCCTAGGAAACCTTTAAGTTCTTTCAAATTCGTGGGTGGAGGCATTTCTTTAATGGCTCTTACCTTCTTTTCATCTGCGCGGATCCCATTCGCCACGTAATCCAAAAATTCAACCTGGGTGCGCAAAAGCTGTGTCTTTTCCAAATTCACTTGTAACTTGGCCTGCCTCAATTTCTCAAATATGGCGCAAAGGTTACTCCAGAGAGACTCATATTCTTTACTAAAGACGATAATATCGTCGATGTAGAAGTACAAAATTTTACCTATGTGGTACACGTCGTCGATCATCCATTGAAAAACTATCCCAAGCCACTGCCGAAAAGACCAGAAATCTGCCCGACCGACTGCCCCGGACCTCTCTACTCTGCAACATGTAATTACGCATGCATGAAGCCGAAGACCAGTGTGAAGACCGGCACCGGCCCCGCTTAAGACAATAGGCCCCGGAAATCAGCAGCAGATCAACAAGCGAGAGGGGCAACCCGCCACTTTCGCCTGCGAAGGAGCGTCAGTGCAGCCAACCGGCGAGGACCAGCTGACGCAGAGGATGAGGATCATCAATATATATTAAAACCATTTCCGCTCGTTTAGAAGTGTAGCCCGTAAAGCTATGCGAAACTATAGGTAAGAAAGGCCCTAATAGAATAGATGAGGAGAAATTCGATAATTAAATTCAGAGAAGGAATACATGATAATAACAATTATAATTTAAACAAAACAATAATGGCAATAGTAGACGATAAGTCAGTGGATTCCACTGCTAACGTAATAACCAAATAAAATTGATTTGGAATTCGTACATATAATGCTAGTAATAATTGTTGTCGATTGCTTTTATAAATTGTACAAGCTTTATAATAAATGTTTGAAAAAAGATATATGAGCAGAGCGAGTGACTAGGACAAAATTTAAAAAAAGAGAACAAAGCGCACATACAATAAATATTAATTATGAAAAAAATATAATTACATTTTACTTATTAAGCAACAATAAGGAAATGAAGTAAAGTAAAATAAATCTAAAACAATATATATATATGTATATTCAAGTATGAATACATAAAGAGCCATAAGCAAAATTTATATAAGGGACCCAGATTTCAGTAGAACATTTCAGCAATTAATATCTACAACCCGTGTTAGGGTATATGAGTTGGAAATTCTTTATATGTACACATTTAACTGTCATGCCTCACCATTGTTTCAGTACACTGGAACCCAAAAATGAATAGCACTAACGACCATTCCGGGTGTGCATGTTAGATCAAGAATAGACGAGCATCCAATCTTAGGTAGAGCAATTGTTATGATGATATCTAAGAAATAATTCATATCCATAAAATAATGGAATGGAATGAATTATCAAAAGAATTATCGAACATTAAAGCAGAATTTGACAAATCGCATAAGTCATTAATACAGAATAGACCAATACAGAAAATTGCAACCACTGTTTTAAAACACGTAGAAGTATTAGTAAAATGCTTTAATGAAGAACGAATACTAATATATGAATATAGAGATAAGTTTAATAAAGATCATTGGTATCAAGTATCAAAGTTTTTATCAGACTAAGATCCAATTTGACAACTATTAGAGAAAAGTTCAAGCTCGATATATCAATACCTAATATTCTTAATACTTCACTAATAATTGAAACAGGTGAAGAAACAGAATCAAAAGAAGTTATTAACATTAATTAAAAGGATTTGGAAGAGGAAGAAATAAATAATCTCACTATCCTGATTTGGACAATTCTACAGATTCAGACACTAGCTCGAGTCAGTCAAATACTGATTTTATAAACACTGCATCAAAGCTTATACCAGTATTTAATGGTAAAGCAGGAAACTTAACAAGTTTTCTCGATGCATTGGAAATTATAGAATCAATAAAAGGCAAACACGAACGATTAGCTATTTCGATAATAAAAACAAAGCTAAAAGGTGGCGTCAGAAACCTAGGCGGAAATGAAAAAACTATATCAGAAGTCATTTCCGGACTAAAAAGCAATGTCAAAGGCGAAACTGTAGAAGTAAAATTAGCCAAACTGATGAATCTACAGCAACAAAAAAAAACTGCTAACCAATACACGTCAGAGGTTGAGCAGATGACGAAAGCTCTAGAAAGTGAGTACATAACGGACGGCCTAACCCTTGAATTAGCCGGAAGTTATTCTACGCAATCTGCAGTTAAGGCAATGACATAGAATTGAGTAATTGATAAGGTAAAACTTATCATGCAGGCTTGCACCTTTAACACCATGAATGATGCCATATCCAAGTTCGTAAATAGTTGCACGGAAGCAACTGGACAACCAAATACTTTCCTTTATTACAAAAATTATCCTCAGCGTGGTGGAAACCGCGGACGTGGAAACTTCAGAGGTAACTTTTATGATCGTTATAATAATTATAACAACTACAACAGTTCCAATTATAATAATAATGGAAGAGGTCAATACAGAGGAAACAATCGAGGCCATAATAGCAGTAACACCAATAACCATGTGAAAGTAGCCCAAAATACATCGGAAAACTATCAAGACCCATTATGTACCCAACAGTAGAAAATGTAATGGTTCATGCAATTAATCTCAGTCAGATATACTTTTTACTTTTACTAACGTATCCACAGGAAAAGAACTGGTGATTTTAATAGACATTGTTGCAGACATTTCAATAATCAAAGAAAATTCTGATGTCTATCATGACATAAACGTTAACTATATAATAGATATAAAAGGAATAAGTCAGTAGGTTACAAAATCAAAAACTTTAACCTCTATTGAGATACAGACAACTATATATATAATCCAACACGACTTTCATATTGTGGACTTACATTTTGCTATTCCATGCGATGGCATTTTAGGAATCGCCTTCATAAAGAAATGATTAGACCCGATTACCTTAAATTTCCAATTTATGTGCCAATAATAGAATCCCACACTTCGCTTACACATAAAGCTAGGTCACCGGTGGGTCAAGCATACGCCATACAACTCAATACTTCTGCCAGCAAGATCCCAAGTTATGTGAAAAATTCAATTAAATTCCCAAGAAGACAGTGTATTGATTTTAAACCAAGAAATTAAAAATTGTACAATAGCAACAACAAAAAATGCATTCATAAGATTACTTAATAATACAAATTAAGATCAAGTAGTCAGTACAAGTAGCTTGACATTGAATCACTTTCGAGCTACGAAAGAGACCTGGTCCTGTAGAATGACCTGTTTAATACCTAGTCATGACGGAGTTAAATCCTCGGTAGTCCAGGGAGTTAGGTCCCAAGCTTTCCGTCAATTCCAAGTAATTCGCTGTCAAATCCAGAGTGTCGGTACATTCTCTCTTCTGTTACCATCAGCCCTCGGTGGTTTGGCGTCGACGTCGGCGTCAGCGTCAGCTTTTGCCGATCTTGCATTTCCCACCGTACTCCACTTGCACGGTGAGCAGTCAGCAGGCTGGCGGATGTTGCTGTGCTGACTTGGCATGGGGGCGGGGCAAGTAGGTTGGGCCCGGGCCTGTGGGTCGGTGCCCGGTCGGCGCATGGTGGCCGGCGGATATTGTTGCGCCGAGTCAGCACGGGCGCGGAGGCTGGTAGTCGGTGTTGTTAACTGTTAACTCAGGTAGTCGGTGCTGTTATTTGTTAACTCTTCCCCTTCGAAAATATGCGTACCGCAGATCAGCATCTCTTCATGGGGGCCGCACTGATGGTGTGCGCCCCCAGTTCGACGGTGCCTCAATGCGTTGGAATGCCTTTGTTGGAGGTTATTTTTCTTCATGCGATGTATATTAACAAGGCGAAAACGAGGATCGTTGCTGCTTCTTAGGATCGAGTATAAAAAGTTGTTAGATAATGTCGATAGTTTTCTTAAGTTCTGCAGGATAAAATCGTTACTTGTTCAGTACGGCCGGCATGGCAATCAGGAACAGAGTGCTGCTTCTTAGGATCGAGTATAAAAAGTTGTTAGATATTGTCGATAGTTTTCTTAAGTTCTGCAGGATAAAATCGTTACTTGTTCAGTACGGCCGGCATGGCAATCAGGAACAGAGTGCTGCTTCTTAGGACCGAGTATAAAAAGTTGTTAGATATTGTCGATAGTTTTCTTAAGTTCTGCAGGATAAAATCGTTACTTGTTTAGTACGGCCGGCGTGACAATCACATGTGTGTCGAGTAGCTGCTGTAAGACACGGTCCCGATGTGGACGGTCTCGTTATCGTACTGGATTATATACGATCGCAGTAGGTGACGCTTTCCGTTCCGTTGAAGTTCGTCAGGAACAGAGTGCCGTCGTCGACCAACTCCACTATTTCTTTGTCGTTTCTCAGGTGATCGCAGAGAGCGTGTCCTCCTTTTAAGAGCCTGGGAATGCAGCTGGCCTCGTCTAGTTTTCATAAGTTTTTTTCCTGGCAAACGGTCGTATTTCCGATGGAAAGGCAGTTTCCCAATACCGCATAGGTTTTTTGGGTGTCCATCGCCATCCTGTGGTAGTCCAGCACCACCTGTTTACTCTCAGTGATCGTCGGATAGAGGAGCATCAGCCTGTATCGAATGTCCACAACTTTGGGTAACGCCAGCACGTATAGCAGGCGGGTTCCGTTGGTCAAAAATCAGGGTTCTGCGAATTCCACAGCTTCCACCACATTTTGGTATGGCAGACTGCGAGTTTCCGCTAGAATGGTTTCTATCTCTTTTTCATCCAAGAGGTTTGTATTCACCACGGACGCCTTTTTCCAGTTGAGAGACTCGAGTGATTTCGTCCACCTGCTTAAGCAATATCATTGCTTTGTCCGTTAGGATTGTCGACAACTGGACCTCCCCGTCGATAGAGTTCAGTCTTGCCGTCATGACGTCGAGTTTTTGTATCGCGTCGTGAGTAACGTCAAACAGTGTGGTGTTTATTTTTATCTGTGGGTTACTGTTCTCCACTGCTGCTTTCGGACTGGAGGATGGTATTCCAGTCTGAGGCATCCGGGGATCGGTCTACCCATTTCCATGCCGACTCTAGCCAGTTTATGGCCCTAGGCGTACGGAGGGCCGACTGCATTCTCTTCGGTGGTCTTGTCGATATCTTATGCATTTGCCCCAGGTCGATTACACAGGCGACCTTAAACACCCCGTTTACACGCCACACCACGCCTTTTTGCAGTGGAACGATGGGCGTATCGTATCTGAAGATGCGCAAAGCAGTTCCGACTTGGATAGTGAGACATATACTTGGGAGAGAGACCCGATTTTGCTAATTTAGTATTTATTCTTAGGGTAGTGTTTAATAGTGATCTGTTTATTTATTGATCTGTTTATTGGAAACATATACGGTGCCCCCTTGGTTATACGGTATCGGCCTCTTTCTGTTTCTATTGAGCCTGTCGGTTGACATTTCCTGCCTATGCAGGAGTAGCCCCCTTATGTGTTCCTGCGTCTGTTCTTTAAAATTGGTAAGTCCCTGATATTTTATTCTGATGTTCTGTTGAGGAAGATTTTGACTGGCTTGCGGTTCGTCACCGAGTGGATAGAGTTTTTATATCGGTCCACGGTAATGAAAACCAACTCAGTTACCTTCAGGTTACGGTTATCGTTTTTTAGACACCGTTATATTTCAAGGAAGGTCGAGTGGAACCTTTCAACCTGGCCGTTCACCTCACTCTTCTGAGATGGTGTGTAATAGACGGTTATTCCGAAGCATTGTAAATAGTTGAGCACTGTGGGGCAGAGTAGGCCCTTTCGTTGTCTGAGGCTATCGTTTCTGGTGCTTGAAAATAATGCAGGACTTCAGTCAGCTTCTCGCGGAGATGGACAGCTGACTTTGATTCTATCGGGAAAAGTATGGCAAATTTTGAGAATATATCGATGCAAATCAGGAATTTGAGAATCTCGATCGTAAAAAGGTCAATGTGCAGGATTTCGCATAGGTAACTTAGGAATAGGGCTTAGTTGAGGTTCCGGTCTGGCCGGGTGTCTAGCGTATTTAAACATTTAACAGGCCTGGCAAGAAAAGACCAACGACCTAATGCGGCTAACCATTCTGGGAAAATAAAATTTTTCCAAGATCTGTAACTTCATCTCTTTTGGATTTCTGTGGGCTCTAGAATGCCGCTTATTTATTATTCTGTTCGACTCTTCTTCGCCCGCTACATCAGTTACCAGTCTTTGTGTAATGCAAAGTTTGTACCCCTGGAGATTCTCCCGGCATCGGTCTTGCAGAGACTGCAAGTAGTTCTCAGGAATTTTTATGCCATTAATAATTAATGGCTTCAAGTATTTTATTAAACAGGGTAGCAAATCTTGTGCGCAATCAATGGGGATCCAGTGCCGCAACCTATCTGGGTCAAAAACAAGTTGATTCCTAAATACGTTAATAGGGGCTTCCACGTGAGGGATTAAGTCCAAGGCGTCTTGAAGCGCACTGTGGACGGTGCCAACGGATTCCGTTGTTGAAGTTGAGGCTGTATCGGCACTGAAGTGGTTTACATTCAAGATGATGCGGGAGAAAGCATCAGCAACCACATTGGATTTGCCCGGCTTGTAAATAAGCTCGCAGTTGTATTCTTCTATGCGCGCTTTCCAGCGTTTCAGCTTAGCATTATAGTTCCGATTACCTAACGAAAAGGTTAGGGGTTGGTGATTGGTATAAACTTTAATTGACGCGGCACCATAGAGGTAGGATCGTAAATTATCAAGGGCCCATACTATTGCCAGCATTTCTTTCTCGTTCACTGCGTACTTCTCCTCTGTTTTGTTCAAAAACCGAGAAATATAGGCGATTGGGTGGTCTGTGCCGCCGTCACTTTGAGAGAGAACGGCCCCTGTGGCGTAATTGGAAGCATCGGTGGTCAGATGGAAAGGCTTATTAAAGTCTGCATGCTATAACCTCTGAAGAGGCGAGGATGGTTTTCAAGTCGTCGAAGGCCCTCATTCCCTTTCATCAAGCGAAATTGAAATATTCTTGGATTGAGAAGCCTTGATTTGTGCGTGGTCTCCCCTTGTGACGTTCGTCAGAGGTTTCGCGACTTTAGCGTAATCGCATATGAATTTCATATAATAAGAGGTCATTCCTAGGAAACCTTTAAGTTCTTTCAAATTCGTGGGTGGAGGCATTTCTTTAATGGCTCTTACCTTCTTTTCATCTGCGCGGATCCCATTCGCCACGTAATCCAAAAATTCAACCTGGGTGCGCAAAAGCTGTGTCTTTTCCAAATTCACTTGTAACTTGGCCTGCCTCAATTTCTCAAATATGGCGCAAAGGTTACTCCAGAGAGACTCATATTCTTTACTAAAGACGATAATATCGTCGATGTAGAAGTACAAAATTTTACCTATGTGGTACACGTCGTCGATCATCCATTGAAAAACTATCCCAAGCCACTGCCGAAAAGACCAGAAATCTGCCCGACCGACTGCCCCGGACCTCTCTACTCTGCAACATGTAATTACGCATGCATGAAGCCGAAGACCAGTGTGAAGACCGGCACCGGCCCCGCTTAAGACAATAGGCCCCGGAAATCAGCAGCAGATCAACAAGCGAGAGGGGCAACCCGCCACTTTCGCCTGCGAAGGAGCGTCAGTGCAGCCAACCGGCGAGGACCAGCTGACGCAGAGGATGAGGATCATCAATATATATTAAAACCATTTCCGCTCGTTTAGAAGTGTAGCCCGTAAAGCTATGCGAAACTATAGGTAAGAAAGGCCCTAATAGAATAGATGAGGAGAAATTCGGTAATTAAATTCAGAGAAGGAATACATGATAATAACAATTATAATTTAAACAAAACAATAATGGCAATAGTAGACGATAAGTCAGTGGATTCCACTGCTAACGTAATAACCAAATAAAATTGATTTGGAATTCGTACATATAATGCTAGTAATAATTGTTGTCGATTGCTTTTATAAATTGTACAAGCTTTATAATAAATGTTTGAAAAAAGATATATGAGCAGAGCGAGTGACTTGGACAAAATTTAAAAAAAGAGAACAAAGCGCACATACAATAAATATTAATTATGAAAAAAATATAATTACATTTTACTTATTAAGCAACAATAAGGAAATGAAGTAAAGTAAAGTAAATCTAAAACAATATATATATATGTATATTCAAGTATGAATACATAAAGAGCCATAAGCAAAATTTATATAAGGGACCCAGATTTCAGTAGAACATTTCAGCAATTAATATCTACAACCCGTGTTAGGGTATATGAGTTGGAAATTCTTTATATGTACACATTTAACTGTCATGCCTCACCATTGTTTCAGTACACTGGAACCCAAAAATGAATAGCACTAACGACCATTCCGGGTGTGCATGTTAGATCAAGAATAGACGAGCATCCAATCTTAGGTAGAGCAATTGTTATGATGATATCTAAGAAATAATTCATATCCATAAAATAATGGAATGGAATGAATTATCAAAAGAATTATCGAACATTAAAGCAGAATTTGACAAATCGCATAAGTCATTAATACAGAATAGACCAATACAGAAAATTGCAACCACTGTTTTAAAACACGTAAAAGTATTAGTAAAATGCTTTAATGAAGAACGAATACTAATATATGAATATAGAGATAAGTTTAATAAAGATCATTGGTATCAAGTATCAAAGTTTTTATCAGACTAAGATCCAATTTGACAACTATTAGAGAAAAGTTCAAGCTCGATATATCAATACCTAATATTCTTAATACTTCACTAATAATTGAAACAGGTGAAGAAACAGAATCAAAAGAAGTTATTAACATTAATTAAAAGGATTTGGAAGAGGAAGAAATAAATAATCTCACTATCCTGATTTGGACAATTCTACAGATTCAGACACTAGCTCGAGTCAGTCAAATACTGATTTTATAAACACTGCATCAAAGCTTATACCAGTATTTAATGGTAAAGCAGGAAACTTAACAAGTTTTCTCGATGCATTGGAAATTATAGAATCAATAAAAGGCAAACACGAACGATTAGCTATTTCGATAATAAAAACAAAGCTAAAAGGTGGCGTCAGAAACCTAGGCGGAAATGAAAAAACTATATCAGAAGTCATTTCCGGACTAAAAAGCAATGTCAAAGGCGAAACTGTAGAAGTAAAATTAGCCAAACTGATGAATCTACAGC
Source organism: Drosophila biarmipes (assembly GCF_025231255.1). Lineage (NCBI taxonomy): Eukaryota > Metazoa > Arthropoda > Insecta > Diptera > Drosophilidae > Drosophila > Drosophila biarmipes. The sequence goes on along the minus strand of NW_026114529.1, from coordinate 3,492,581 downwards.
AACAAAAAAAAACTGCTAACCAATACACGTCAGAGGTTGATCAGATGACGAAAGCTCTAGAAAGTGAGTACATAACGGACGGCCTAACCCTTGAATTAGCCGGAAGTTATTCTACGCAATCTGCAGTTAAGGCAATGACATAGAATTGAGTAATTGATAAGGTAAAACTTATCATGCAGGCTTGCACCTTTAACACCATGAATGATGCCATATCCAAGTTCGTAAATAGTTGCACGGAAGCAACTGGACAACCAAATACTTTCCTTTATTACAAAAATTATCCTCAACAGTTCCAATTATAATAATAATGGAAGAGGTCAATACAGAGGAAACAATCGAGGCCATAATAGCAGTAACACCAATAACCATGTGAAAGTAGCCCAAAATACATCGGAAAACTATCAAGACCCATTATGTACCCAACAGTAGAAAATGTAATGGTTCATGCAATTAATCTCAGTCAGATATACTTTTTACTTTTACTAACGTATCCACAGGAAAAGAACTGGTGATTTTAATAGACATTGTTGCAGACATTTCAATAATCAAAGAAAATTCTGATGTCTATCATGACATAAACGTTAACTATATAATAGATATAAAAGGAATAAGTCAGTAGGTTACAAAATCAAAAACTTTAACCTCTATTGAGATACAGACAACTATATATATAATCCAACACGACTTTCATATTGTGGATTTACATTTTGCTATTCCATGCGATGGCATTTTAGGAATCGCCTTCATAAAGAAATGATTAGACCCGATTACCTTAAATTTCCAATTGATGTGCCAATAATAGAATCCCACACTTCGCTTATACATAAAGCTAGGTCACCGGTGGGTCAAGCATACGCCATACAACTCAATACTTCTGCCAGCAAGATCCCAAGTTATGTGAAAAATTCAATTAAATTCCCAAGAAGACAGTGTATTGATTTTAAACCAAGAAATTAAAAATGGTATTTACGTAGCTAGTACAATAGCAACAACAAAAAATGCATTCATAAGATTACTTAATAATACCAATAAAGATCAAGTAGTCAGTACAAGTAGCTTGGCATTGAATCACTTTCGAGCTACGAAAGAGACCTGGTCCTGTAGAATGACCTGTTTAATACCTAGTCATGACGGAGTTAAATCCTCGGTAGTCCAGGGAGTTAGGTCCCAAGCTTTCCGTCAATTCCAAGTAATTCGCTGTCAAATCCAGAGTGTCGGTACATTCTCTCTTCTGTTACCATCAGCCCTCGGTGGTTTGGCGTCGACGTCGGCGTCAGCGTCAGCTTTTGCCGATCTTGCATTTCCCACCGTACTCCACTTGCACGGTGAGCAGTCAGCAGGCTGGCGGATGTTGCTGTGCTGACTTGGCATGGGGGCGGGGCAAGTAGGTTGGGCCCGGGCCTGTGGGTCGGTGCCCGGTCGGCGCATGGTGGCCGGCGGATATTGTTGCGCCGAGTCAGCACGGGCGCGGAGGCTGGTAGTCGGTGTTGTTAACTGTTAACTCAGGTAGTCGGTGCTGTTATTTGTTAACTCTTCCCCTTCGAAAATATGCGTACCGCAGATCAGCATCTCTTCATGGGGGCCGCACTGATGGTGTGCGCCTCCAGTTCGACGGTGCCTCGATGCGTTGGAATGCCCTTGGTGGGCATTCTACATGCGATGTATAGTAACAAGGCGAAAACGAGGATCGTCGCTGCTTCTTAGGATCGAGTATAAAAAGTTGTTAGATATTGTCGATAGTTTTCTTAAGTTCTGCAGGATAAAATCGTTACTTGTTCAGTACGGCCGGCATGGCAATCAGGAACAGAGTGCTGCTTCTTAGGACCGAGTATAAAAAGTTGTTAGATATTGTCGATAGTTTTCTTAAGTTCTGCAGGATAAAATCGTTACTTGTTTAGTACGGCCGGCGTGACAATCACATGTGTGTCGAGTAGCTGCTGTAAGACACGGTCCCGATGTGGACGGTCTCGTTATCGTACTGGATTATATACGATCGCAGTAGGTGACGCTTTCCGTTCCGTTGAAGTTCGTCAGGAACAGAGTGCCGTCGTCGACCAACTCCACTATTTCCTTGTCGTTTCTCAGGTGATCGCAGAGAGCGTGTCCTCCTTTTAAGAGCCTGGGAATGCAGCTGGCCTCGTCTAGTTTTCATAAGCTTTTTTCCTGGCAAACGGTCGTATTTCCGATGGAAAGGCAGTTTCCCAATACCGCATAGGTTTTTTGGGTGTCCATCGCCATCCTGTGGTAGTCCAGCACCACCTGTTTACTCTCAGTGATCGTCGGATAGAGGAGCATCAGCCTGTATCGAATGTCCACAACTTTGGGTAACGCCAGCACGTATAGCAGGCGGGTTCCGTTGGTCAAAAATGAGGGTTCTGCGAATTCCACAGCTTCCACCACATTTTGGTATGGCAGACTGCGAGTTTCCGCTAGAATGGTTTCTATCTTTCATCCAAGAGGTTTGTATTCACCACGGACGCCTTTTTCCAGTTGACAGACTCGAGTGATTTCGTCCACCTGCTTAAGCAATATCATTGCTGTGTCCGTTAGGATTGTCGACAACTGGACCTCCCCGTCGATACAGTTCACTCTTGCCGTCATGACGTCGAGTTTTTGTATCGCGTCGTGAGTAACGTCAAACAGTGTGGTGTTTATTTTTATCTGTGGGTTACTGTTCTCCACTGCTGCTTTCGGACTGGAGGATGGTATTCCAGTCTGAGGCATCCGGGGATCGGTCTACCCATTTCCATGCCGACTCTAGCCAGTTTATGGCCCTAGGCGTACGGAGGGCCGACTGCATTCTCTTCGGTGGTCTTGTCGATATCTTATGCATTTGCCCCAGGTCGATTACACAGGCGACCTTAAACACCCCGTTTACACGCCACACCACGCCTTTTTGCAGTGGAACGATGGGCGTATCGTATCTGAAGATGCGCAAAGCAGTTCCGACTTGGATAGTGAGACATATACTTGGGAGAGAGACCCGATTTTGCTAATTTAGTATTTATTCTTAGGGTAGTGTTTTATATTTTTTGTTAATTGTTATTACTTAATCAATTATATTTAATTTTATGATTTGTTTAAATATATAGTCTAAGTATAGGGGTTTCTCTTAATGGATTTGTAAAACGATTTCAGCTAAATGGATTTTTAACTTTTATGTGAGACCTATTGAAGATTTTATCTTATTTAATTTTGCCCGGGACTACCATTACCTCTACCTCCTCTGGTTTGAATCGATGTTTATCTTTCCTCTTGATCTGTTTATTGGAAACATATACGGTGCCCCCTTGGTTATACGGTATCGGCCTCTTTCTGTTTCTATTGAGCCTGTCGGTTGACATTTCCTGCCTATGCAGGAGTAGCCCCCTTATGTGTTCCTGCGTCTGTTCTTTAAAATTGGTAAGTCCCTGATATTTTATTCTGATGTTCTGTTGAGGAAGATTTCGACTGGCTTGCGGTTCGTCACCGAGTGGATAGAGTTTTTATATCGGTCCACGGTAATGAAAACCAACTCAGTTACCTTCAGGTTACGGTTATCGTTTTTTAGACACCGTTATATTTCAAGGAAGGTCGAGTGGAACCTTTCAACCTGGCCGTTCACCTCACTCTTCTGAGATGGTGTGTTATAGACGGTTATTCCGAAGCATTGTAAATAGTTGAGCACTGTGGAGGAGAGTAGGCCCTTTCGTTGTTTGAGGCTATCGTTTCTGGTGCTGGAAAATAATGCAGGACTTCAGTCAGCTTCTCGCGGAGATGGACAGCTGACTTTGATTTTATCGGGAAAAGTATGGCAAATTTTGAGAATATATCGATGCAAATCAGGAATTTGAGAATCTCGATCGTAAAAAGGTCAATGTGCAGGATTTCGCATGGGTAACTAGGAATAGGGGTTAGTTGATGTTCCGGTCTGGCCGGGTGTCTAGCGTATTTAAACATTTAACAGGCCTGGCAAGAAAAGACCAACGACCTAATGCGGCTAACCATTCTGGGAAAATAAAATTTTTCCAAGATCTGTAACTTCATCTCTTTTGGATTTCTGTGGGCTCTAGAATGCCGCTTATTTATTATTCTGTTCGACTCTTCTTCACCCGCTACATCAATTACCAGTCTTTGTGTAATGCAAAGGTTGTACCCCTGGAGATTCTCCCGGCAGCGGTCTTGCAGAGACTGCAAGTAGTTCTCAGGAATTTGTATGCCATTAATAATTAATGGCTTCTTTTATTTTATTAAACAGGGTTGCAAATCTTGTGCGCAATCAATGGGGATCCAGTGCCGCACGTATCCCGTATGTGGGGTTTCACAATAATATTCCAACCTATCTGGGTCAAAAACAAGTTGATTCCTAAACACGTTAATAGGGGCTTCCACGTGAGGGATTAAGTCCAAGGCGTTTTGAAGCGCACTGTGGACGGTGGCAACGGAGTCCGTTGTTGAAGTTGAGGCTGTATCGGCACTGAAGTGGTTTACATTCAAGATGATGTAGGAGAGAGCATCAGCAACCACATTGGATTTGCACGGCTTGTAAATAAGTTCGCAGTTGTATTCTTCTATGCGCGCTTTCCAGCGATTCAGCTTAGCATTATAGTTCCGATTACCTAACGAAAAGGTTAGGGGTTGGTGATCGGTATAAACTTTAATTGACGCGGCACCATAGCGGTAGGATCGTAAATTAGCAAGGGCCCATACTATTGCCAGCATTTCTTTCTCGTTCACTGCGTACTTCTCCTCTGTTTTGTTCAAAGACCGAAAAATATAGGTGATTGGGTGGTCTTTGCCGCCGTCACTTTGAGAGAGAACGGCCCCTATGGCGTAATTGGAAGCATCGGTAGTCAGATGGATTGAGAAGCCTTGATTTGTGCGTGGTCTCCCCTTGTGACGTTCGTCAGAGGTTTCGCGACTTTAGCGTAATTGCAGATAAATTTTCTACAATAAGAGGTTATTCCTAGGAAACTTTTAAGTTCTTTCAAATTCGTGGGTGGAGGCATTTCTTAAATGGCTCTTACCTTCTTTTCATCTGCGCGGATCCCATTCGCCGTTACCACGTAACCCAAAAATTCAACCTGGGTGCGCAAAAGCTGTGTCTTTTCCAAATTCACTTGTATCTTGGCCTGCCTCAATTTCTCAAATATGGCGCGAAGGTTACTCCAGAGAGACTCATATTCTTTACTAAAGACGATAATATCGTCGATGTAGAAGTACAAAATTTTACCTATGTGGTACACGTCGTCGATCATCCTTTGAAAAACTATCCCAAGCCACTGCCGAAAAGACCAGAAATCTGCCCGACCGACTGCCCCGGACCTCTCTACTCTGCAACATCTAATTACGCATGCATGAAGCCGAAGACCAGTGTGAAGACCGGCACCGGCCCCGCTTAAGACAATAGGCCCCGGAAATCAGCAGCAGATCAACAAGCGAGAGGGGCAACCCGCCACTTTCGCCTGTGAAGGAGCGTCAGTGCAGCCAATCGGCGAGGACCAGCTGACGCAGAGGATGAGGATCATCAATATATATTAAAACCATTTCCGCTCGTTTAGAAGTGTAGCCCGTAAGGCTATGCGAAACTATAGGTAAGAAAGGCCCCAATAGAATAGATGAGGAGAAATTCGATAATTAAATTCAGAGAAGGAATACATGATAATAACAATTATAATTTAAACAAAACAATAATGGCAATAGTAGACGATAAGTCAGTGGATTCCACTGCTAACGTAATAACCAAATAAAATTGATTCGGAATTCGTACATATAATGCTAGTAATAATTGTTGTCGATTGCTTTTATAAATTGTACAAGCTTTATAATAAATGTTTGAGAAAAGACATATGTGCAGAGCGAGTGACTTGGACAAAATTTTAAAAAAAGAGAAAAAAGCGCACATACAATAAATATTAATTATGAAAAAAATATAATTACATTTTACTTATTAAGCAACAATAAGGAAATGAAGTAAAGTAAAGTAAATCTAAAACAATATATATATATGTATGTAGTATGAATACATAAAGAGCCATAAGCAAAATTTATATAAGGGACCCAGATTTCAGTAGAACATTTCAGCAATTAATATCTACAACCCGTGTTAGGGTATATGAGTTGGAAATTCTTTATATGTACACATTTAACTGTCATGCCTCACCATTGTTTCAGTACACTGGAACCCAAAAATGAATAGCACTAACGACCATTCCGGGTGTGCATGTTAGATCAAGAATAGACGAGCATCCAATCCTAGGTAGAGCAATTGTTATGATGATATCTAAGAAATAATTCATATCCATAACATAATGGAATGGAATGAATTATCAAAAGAATTATCGAACATTAAAGCAGAATTTGACAAATCGCATAAGTCATTAATCCAGAATAGACCAATACAGAAAATTGCAACCACTGTTTTAAAACACGTAGAAGTATTAGTAAAATGCTTTAATGAAGAACGAATACTAATATATGAATATAGAGATAAGTTTAATAAAGATCATTGGTATCAAGTATCAAAGTTTTTATCAGACTAATATCCAATTTGACAACTATTAGAGAAAAGTTCAAGCTCGATATATCAATACCTAATATTCTTAATACTTCACTAATAATTGAAACTGGTGAGGAAACAGAATCAAAAGAAGTTATTAACATTAATAAGGATTTGGAAGAGGAAGAAATAAATAATCTCACTATCCTGATTTGGACAATTCTACAGATTCAGACACTAGCTCAAGCACAGTTGAAGAAAAATGTATTACAATGGCACAGTCAAATACTGATTTTATTAACACTGCATCGAAGCTTATACCAGTATTTAATGGTAAAGCAGAAAACTTGTTAAGTTTTCTTAAAACTGCTTCGAAGCTTATACCAGTATTTAATGGTAAAGCAAAAAACTTAACAAGTTTTCTCGATGCATTGGAAATTATAGAATCAATAAAAGGCAAACACGAACGATAAGCTATTTCGATAATAAAAACAAAGCTAAAAGGTGGCGTCAGAAACCTAGGCGGAAATGAAAAAACTATATCAGAAGTCATTTCCGGACTAAAAAGCTGTAGAAGTACAATCAGCCAAACTGATGAATCTACAGCAACTAAAAAAAAACTGCTAACCAATACACGTCAGAGGTTGAGCAGATGACGAAAGCTCTAGAAAGTGTGTACATAACGGACGGCCTAAACCTTGAATTAGCCAGAAGTTATTCTACGCAATCTGCAGTTAAGGCAATGACATAGAATTGAGTAATTGATAAGGTAAAACTTATCATGCAGGCTGGCACCTTCAACACTGTGAGTGATGCCATATCCAAGTTCGTAAATAGTTGCACGGAAGCAACTGGACAACCAAATACTTTCCTTTATTACAAAAATTATCCTCAGCGTGGTGGAAACCGCGGACGTGGAAACTTCAGAGGTAACTTTTATGGTCATTATAATAATTATAACAACTACAACAGTTCCAATTATAATAATAATGGAAGAGGTCAATACAGAGGAAACAATCGAGGCCATAATAGCAGTAACACCAATAACCATGTGAAAGTAGCCCAAAATACATGGGAAAACTATCAAGACCCATTATGTACCCAACAGTAGAAAATGTAATGGTTCATGCAATTAATCTCAGTCAGATATACTTTTTACTTTTACTAACGTATCCACAGGAAAAGAACTGGTGATTTTAATAGACATTGTTGCAGACATTTCAATAATCAAAGAAAATTCTGATGTCTATCATGACATAAACGTTAACTATATAATAGATATAAAAGGAATAAGTCAGTAGGTTACAAAATCAAAAACTTTAACCTCTATTGAGATACAGACAACTATATATATAATCCAACACGACTTTCATATTGTGGATTTACATTTTGCTATTCCATGCGATGGCATTTTAGGAATCGCCTTCATAAAGAAATGATTAGACCCGATTACCTTAAATTTCCAATTGATGTGCCAATAATAGAATCCCACACTTCGCTTATACATAAAGCTAGGTCACCGGTGGGTCAAGCATACGCCATACAACTCAATACTTCTGCCAGCAAGATCCCAAGTTATGTGAAAAATTCAATTAAATTCCCAAGAAGACAGTGTATTGATTTTAAACCAAGAAATTAAAAATGGTATTTAAGTAGCTAGTACAATAGCAACACCAAAAAATGCATTCATAAGATTACTTAATAATACAAATAAAGATCAAGTAGTCAGTACAAGTAGCTTGGCATTGAATCACTTTCGAGCTAAGAAAGAGACCTGGTCCTGTAGAATGACCTGTTTAATACCTAGTCATGACGGAGTTAAATCCTCGGTAGTCCACGGAGTTAGGTCCCAAGCTTTCCGTCAATTCCAAGTAATTCGCTGTCAAATCCAGAGTGTCGGTACATTCTCTCTTCTGTTACCATCAGCCCTCGGTGGTTTGGCGTCGACGTCGGCGTCAGCGTCAGCTTTTGCCGATCTTGCATTTCCCACCGTACTCCACTTGCACGGTGAGCAGTCAGCAGGCTGGCGGATGTTGCTGTGCTGACTTGGCATGGGGGCGGGGCAAGTAGGTTGGGCCCGGGCCTGTGGGTCGGTGCCCGGTCGGCGCATGGTGGCCGGCGGATATTGTTGCGCCGAGTCAGCACGGGCGCGGAGGCTGGTAGTCGGTGTTGTTAACTGTTAACTCAGGTAGTCGGTGCTGTTATTTGTTAACTCTTCCCCTTCGAAAATATGCGTACCGCAGATCAGCATCTCTTCATGGGGCCGCACTGATGGTGTGCGCCTCCAGTTCGACGGTGCCTCGATGCGTTGGAATGCCCTTGGTGGGCATTCTACATGCGATATATAGGAACAAGGCGAAAACGAGGATCGTCGCTGCTTCTTAGGATCGAGTATAAAAAGTTGTTAGATATTGTCGATAGTTTTCTTAAGTTCTGCAGGATAAAATCGTTACTTGTTCAGTACGGCCGGCATGGCAATCAAGAACAGAGTACTGCTTCTTAGGACCGAGTATAAAAAGTTGTTAGATATTGTCGATAGTTTTCTTAAGTTCTGCAGGATAAAATCGTTACTTGTTTAGTACGGCCGGCGTGACAATCACATGTGTGTCGAGTAGCTGCTGTAAGACACGGTCCCGATGTGGACGGTCTCGTTATCGTACTGGATTATATACGATCGCAGTAGGTGACGCTTTCCGTTCCGTTGAAGTTCGTCAGGAACAGAGTGCCGTCGTCGACCAACTCCACTATTTCTTTGTCGTTTCTCAGGTGATCGCAGAGAGCGTGTCCTCCTTTTAAGAGCCTGGGAATGCAGCTGGCCTCGTCTAGTTTTCATAAGCTTTTTTCCTGGCAAACGGTCGTATTTCCGATGGAAAGGCAGTTTCCCAATACCGCATAGGTTTTTTGGGTGTCCATCGCCATCCTGTGGTAGTCCAGCACCACCTGTTTACTCTCAGTGATCGTCGGATAGAGGAGCATCAGCCTGTATCGAATGTCCACAACTTTGGGTAACGCCAGCACGTATAGCAGGCGGGTTCCGTTGGTCAAAAATGAGGGTTCTGCGAATTCCACAGCTTCCACCACATTTTGGTATGGCAGACTGCGAGTTTCCGCTAGAATGGTTTCTATCTTTCATCCAAGAGGTTTGTATTCACCACGGACGCCTTTTTCCAGTTGACAGACTCGAGTGATTTCGTCCACCTGCTTAAGCAATATCATTGCTGTGTCCGTTAGGATTGTCGACAACTGGACCTCCCCGTCGATACAGTTCACTCTTGCCGTCATGACGTCGAGTTTTTGTATCGCGTCGTGAGTAACGTCAAACAGTGTGGTGTTTATTTTTATCTGTGGGTTACTGTTCTCCACTGCTGCTTTCGGACTGGAGGATGGTATTCCAGTCTGAGGCATCCGGGGATCGGTCTACCCATTTCCATGCCGACTCTAGCCAGTTTATGGCCCTAGGCGTACGGAGGGCCGACTGCATTCTCTTCGGTGGTCTTGTCGATATCTTATGCATTTGCCCCAGGTCGATTACACAGGCGACCTTAAACACCCCGTTTACACGCCACACCACGCCTTTTTGCAGTGGAACGATGGGCGTATCGTATCTGAAGATGCGCAAAGCAGTTCCGACTTGGATAGTGAGACATATACTTGGGAGAGAGACCCGATTTTGCTAATTTAGTATTTATTCTTAGGGTAGTGTTTTATATTTTTTGTTAATTGTTATTACTTAATCAATTATATTTAATTTTATGATTTGTTTAAATATATAGTCTAAGTATAGGGGTTTCTCTTAATGGATTTGTAAAACGATTTCAGCTAAATGGATTTTTAACTTTTATGTGAGACCTATTGAAGATTTTATCTTATTTAATTTTGCCCGGGACTACCATTACCTCTACCTCCTCTGGTTTGAATCGATGTTTATCTTTCCTCTTGATCTGTTTATTGGAAACATATACGGTGCCCCCTTGGTTATACGGTATCGGCCTCTTTCTGTTTCTATTGAGCCTGTCGGTTGACATTTCCTGCCTATGCAGGAGTAGCCCCCTTATGTGTTCCTGCGTCTGTTCTTTAAAATTGGTAAGTCCCTGATATTTTATTCTGATGTTCTGTTGAGGAAGATTTCGACTGGCTTGCGGTTCGTCACCGAGTGGATAGAGTTTTTATATCGGTCCACGGTAATGAAAACCAACTCAGTTACCTTCAGGTTACGGTTATCGTTTTTTAGACACCGTTATATTTCAAGGAAGGTCGAGTGGAACCTTTCAACCTGGCCGTTCACCTCACTCTTCTGAGATGGTGTGTTATAGACGGTTATTCCGAAGCATTGTAAATAGTTGAGCACTGTGGAGGAGAGTAGGCCCTTTCGTTGTTTGAGGCTATCGTTTCTGGTGCTGGAAAATAATGCAGGACTTCAGTCAGCTTCTCGCGGAGATGGACAGCTGACTTTGATTTTATCGGGAAAAGTATGGCAAATTTTGAGAATATATCGATGCAAATCAGGAATTTGAGAATCTCGATCGTAAAAAGGTCAATGTGCAGGATTTCGCATGGGTAACTAGGAATAGGGGTTAGTTGATGTTCCGGTCTGGCCGGGTGTCTAGCGTATTTAAACATTTAACAGGCCTGGCAAGAAAAGACCAACGACCTAATGCGGCTAACCATTCTGGGAAAATAAAATTTTTCCAAGATCTGTAACTTCATCTCTTTTGGATTTCTTTGGGCTCTAGAATGCCGCTTATATATTATTCTGTTCGACTCTTCTTCGCCCGCTACATCAGTTACCAGTCTTTGTGTAATGCAAAGTTTGTACCCCTGGAGATTCTCCCGGCAGCGGTCTTGCAGAGACTGCAAGTAGTTCTCAGGAATTTGTATGCCATTAATAATTAATGGCTTCTTTTATTTTATTAAACAGGGTTGCAAATCTTGTGCGCAATCAATGGGGATCCAGTGCCGCACGTATCCCGTATGTGGGGTTTCACAATAATATTCCAACCTATCTGGGTCAAAAACAAGTTGATTCCTAAACACGTTAATAGGGGCGTTTTGAAGCGCACTGTGGACGGTGGCAACGGAGTCCGTTATTGAAGTTGAGGCTGTATCGGCACTGAAGTGGTTTACATTCAAGATGATGTAGGAGAGAGCATCAGCAATCACATTGGATTTGCACGGCTTGTAAATAAGTTCGCAGTTGTATTCTTCTATGCGCGCTTTCCAGCGATTCAGCTTAGCACCATAGCGGTAGGATCGTAAATTAGCAAGGGCCCATACTATTGCCAGCATTTCTTTCTCGTTCACTGCGTACTTCTCCTCTGTTTTGTTCAAAGACCGAGAAATATAGGTGATTGGGTGGTCTTTGCCGCCGCCACTTTGAGAGAGAACGGCCCCTATGGCGTAATTGGAAGCATCGGTAGTCAGATGGATTGAGAAGCCTTGATTTGTGCGTGGTCTCCCCTTGTGACGTTCGTCAGAGGTTTCGCGACTTTAGCGTAATCGCAGATAAATTTTCTACAATAAGAGGTTATTCCTAGGAAACTTTTAAGTTCTTTCAAATTCGTGGGTGGAGGCATTTCTTAAATGGCTCTTACCTTCTTTTTATCTGCGCGGATCCCATTCGCCGTTACCACGTAACCCAAAAATTCAACCTGGGTGCGCAAAAGCTGTGTCTTTTCCAAATTCGCTTGTATCTTGGCCTGCCTCAATTTCTCAAATATGGCGCGAAGGTTACTCCAGAGAGACTCATATTCTTTACTAAAGACGATAATATCGTCGATGTAGAAGTACAAAATTTTACCTATGTGGTACACGTCGTCGATCATCCTTTGAAAAACTATCCCAAGCCACTGCCGAAAAGACCAGAAATCTGCCCGACCGACTGCCCCGGACCTCTCTACTCTGCAACATGTAATTACGCATGCATGAAGCCGAAGACCAGTGTGAAGACCGGCACCGGCCCCGCTTAAGACAATAGGCCCCGGAAATCAGCAGCAGATCAACAAGCGAGAGGGGCAACCCGCCACTTTCGCCTGTGAAGGAGCGTCAGTGCAGCCAATCGGCGAGGACCAGCTGACGCAGAGGATGAGGATCATCAATATATATTAAAACCATTTCCGCTCGTTTAGAAGTGTAGCCCGTAAAGCTATGCGAAACTATAGGTAAGAAAGGCCCCAATAGAATAGATGAGGAGAAATTCGATAATTAAATTCAGAGAAGGAATACATGATAATAACAATTATAATTTAAACAAAACAATAATGGCAATAGTAGACGATAAGTCAGTGGATTCCACTGCTAACGTAATAACCAAATAAAATTGATTCGGAATTCGTACATATAATGCTAGTAATAATTGTTGTCGATTGCTTTTATAAATTGTACAAGCTTTATAATAAATGTTTGAAAAAAGACATGTGTGCAGAGCGAGTGACTTGGACAAAAGTTTAAAAAAAAGAGAAAAAAGCGCACATACAATAAATATTAATTATGAAAAAAATATAATTACGTTTTACTTATTAAGCAACAATAAGGAAATGAAGTAAAGTAAAGTAAATCTAAAACAATATATATATATGTATATTCAAGTATGAATACATAAAGAGCCATAAGCAAAATTTATATAAGGGACCCAGATTTCAGTAGAACATTTCAGCAATTAATATCTACAACCCGTGTTAGGGTATATGAGTTGGAAATTCTTTATATGTTCACATTTAACTGTCATGCCTCACCATTGTTTCAGTACACTGCAACCCAAAAATGAATAGCACTAACGACCATTCCGGGTGTGCATGTTAGATCAAGAATAGACGAGCATCCAATCTTAGGTAGAGCAATTGTTATGATGATATCTAAGAAATAATTCATATCCATAACATAATGGAATGGAATGAATTATCAAAAGAATTATCGAACATTAAAGCAGAATTTGACAAATCGCATAAGTCATTAATCCAGAATAGACCAATACAGAAAATTGCAACCACTGTTTTAAAACACGTAGAAGTATTAGTAAAATGCTTTAATGAAGAACGAATACTAATATATGAATATAGAGATAAGTTTAATAAAGATCATTGGTATCAAGTATCAAAGTTTTTATCAGACTAAGATCCAATTTGACAACTAATAGAGAAAAGTTCAAGCTCGATATATCAATACCTAATATTCTTAATACTTCACTAATAATTGAAACTGGTGAGGAAACAGAATCAAAAGAAGTTATTAACATTAATAAGGATTTGGAAGAGGAAGAAATAAATGATCTCACTATCCTGATTTGGACAATTCTACAGATTCAGACACTAGCTCAAGCACAGTTGAAGAAAAATGTATTACAATGGCACAGTCAAATACTGATTTTATTAACACTGCATCGAAGCTTCTACCAGTATTTAATGGTAAAGCAGAAAACTTGTTAAGTTTTCTTAACACTGCTTCGAAGCTTATACCAGTATTTAATGGTAAAGCAAAAAACTTAACAAGTTTTCTCGATGCATTGGAAATTATAGAATCAATAAAAGGCAAACACGAACGATAAGCTATTTCGATAATAAAAACAAAGCTAAAAGGTGGCGTCAGAAACCTAGGCGGAAATGAAAAAACTATATCAGAAGTCATTTCCGGACTAAAAAGCTGTAGAAGTACTATCAGCCAAACTGATGAATCTACAGCAACTAAAAAAAAACTGCTAACCAATACACGTCAGAGGTTGAGCAGATGACGAAAGCTCTAGAAAGTGTGTACATAACGGACGGCCTAACCCTTGAATTAGCCAGAAGTTATTCTACGCAATCTGCAGTTAAGGCAATGACATAGAATTGAGTAATTGATAAGGTAAAACTTATCATGCAGGCTGGCACCTTCAACACTGTGAGTGATGCCATATCCAAGTTCGTAAATAGTTGCACGGAAGCAACTGGACAACCAAATACTTTCCTTTATTACAAAAATTATCCTCAGCGTGGTGGAAACCGCGGACGTGGAAACTTCAGAGGTAACTTTTATGGTCATTATAATAATTATAACAACTACAACAGTTCCAATTATAATTATAATACAAAGGAAACAATCGAGGCCACAATAGAAGTAACACCAATAACCATGTGAAAGTAGCCCAAAATACATCGGAAAACTCTCAAGACCCTTTATGTACCCAACAGTAGAAAATGTTATGGTTCATGCAATTAATCTTAGTCAGATATACTTTTTACTTTTATTAACGTATCCACAGGAAAAGAACTGGTGATTTTAATAGACATTGGTGCAGACATTTCAATAATCAAAGAAAATTCTGATGTCTATCATGACATAAACGTTAACTATATAATAGATATAAAAGGAATAAGTCAGTAGGTTACAAAATCAAAAACTTTAACCTCTATTGAGATACAGACAACTATATATATAATCCAACACGACATTCATATTGTGGATTTACAATTTGTTATTCCATGCGATGGCATTTTAGGAATCGCCTTCATAAAGAAATGCAACTGTCAATTAGACTTCAGGCCATCTGAAGATTGGCTTATAATCAGACCCGATTACCTTAAATTTCCAATTTATGTGCCAATAATAGAATCCCACACTTCGCTTACACATAAAGCTAGGTCACCAGTGGGTCAAGCATACGCCATACAACTCAATACTTCTGCCAGCAAGATCCCAAGTTATGTGAAAAATTCAATTAAATTCCCAAGAAGAAAGTGTATTGAATTTAAACCAAGAAATTAAAAATGCTATTTACGTAGCTAGTACAATAGCAACAACAAAAAATGCATTCATAAGATTACTTAATAATACAAATAAAGATCAAGTAGTCAGTACAAGTAGCTTGGCATTGAATCACTTTCGAGCTACGAAAGAGACCTGGTCCTGAAAGACTAGAAATCTGCCCGACCGACTGCCCCGGACCTCTCTACTCTGCAACATGTAATTACGCATGCATGAAGCCGAAGACCAGTGTGAAGAACGGCACCGGCCCCGCTTAAGACAATAGGCCCCGGAAATCAGCAGCAGATCAACAAGCGAGAGGGGCAACCCGCCACTTTCGCCTGTGAAGGAGCGTCAGTGCAGCCAATCGGCGAGGACCAGCTGACGCAGAGGATGAGGATCATCAATATATATTAAAACCATTTCCGCTCGTTTAGAAATGTAGCCCGTAAAGCTATGCGAAACTATAGGTAAGAAAGGCCCTAATAGAATAGATGAGGAGAAATTCGATAATTAAATTCAGAGAAGGAATACATGATAATAACAATTATAATTTAAACAAAACAATAATGGCAACAGTAGACGATAAGTCAGTGGATTCCACTGCTAACGTAATAACCAAATAAAATTGATTCGGAATTCGTACATATAATGGTAGTAATAATTGTTGTCGATTGCTTTTATAAATTGTACAAGCTTTATAATAAATGTTTGAAAAAAGATAAATGAGCAGAGCGAGTGACTTGGACAAAATTTAAAAAAAAAGAGAACAAAGCGCACATACAATAAATATTAATTATGAAGAAAATATAATTACATTTTACTTATTCAGCAACAATAAGGAAATGAAGTAAAGTAAATCTAAAACAATATATATATATGTATATTCAAGTATGAATACATAAAGAGCCATAAGCAAAATTTATATAAGGGACCCAGATTTCAGTAGAAAAGTTCAACAATTAATATCTACAACCCGTGTTAGTGTATATGAGTTGGAAATTCTTTATATGTACACATTTAACTGTCATGCCTCACCATTGTTTCAGTACACTGCAACCCAAAAATGAATAGCACTAACGACCATTCCGGGTGTGCATGTTAGATCAAGAATAGACGAGCATCCAATCTTAGGTAGAGCAATTGTTATGATGATATCTAAGAAATAATTCATATCCAAAACATAATGGAATGGAATGAATTATCAAAAGAATTATCGAACATTAAAGCAGAATTTGACAAATCGCATAAGTCATTAATCCAGAATAGACCAATACAGAAAATTGCAACCACTGTTTTAAAACACGTAGAAGTATTAGTAAAATGCTTTAATGAAGAACGAATACTAATATATGAATATAGAGATAAGTTTAATAAAGATCATTGGTATCAAGTATCAAAGTTTTTATCAGACTAAGATCCAATTTGACAACTATTAGAGAAAAGTTCAAGCTCGATATATCAATACCTAATATTCTTAATACTTCACTAATAATTGAAACTGGTGAGGAAACAGAATCAAAAGAAGTTATTAACATTAATAAGGATTTGGAAGAGGAAGAAATAAATAATCTCACTATCCTGATTTGGACAATTCTACAGATTCAGACACTAGCTCAAGCACAGTTGAAGAAAAATGTATTACAATGGCACAGTCAAATACTGATTTTATTAACACTGCATCGAAGCTCATACCAGTATTTAATGGTAAAGCAGAAAACTTAATAAGTTTTCTCGATGCATTGGAAATTATAGAATCAATAAAAGGCAAACACGAACGATTAGCTATTTCGATAATAAAAACAAAGCTAAAAGGTGGCGTCAGAAACCTAGGCGGAAATGAAAAAACTATATCAGAAGTCATTTCCGGACTAAAAAGCAATGTCAACGGCGAAACTGTAGAAGTACTATCAGCCAAACTGATGAATCTACAGCAACGAAAAAAAACTGCTAACCAATACACGTCAGAGGTTGAGCAGATGACGAAAGCTCTAGAAAGTGTGTACATAACGGACGGCCTAACCCTTGAATTAGCCAGAAGTTATTCTACGCAATCTGCAGTTAAGGCAATGACATAGAATTGAGTAATTGATAAGGTAAAACTTATCATGCAGGCTGGCACCTTCAACACTATGAGTGATGCCATATCCAAGTTCGTAAATAGTTGCACGGAAGCAACTGGACAACCAAATACTTTCCTTTATTACAAAAATTATCCTCAGCGTGGTGGAAACCGCGGACGTGGAAACTTCAGAGGTAACTTTTATGGTCGTTATAATAATTATAACAACTACAACAGTTCCAATTATAATAATAATGGAAGAAGTTAATACAAAGGAAACAATCGAGGCCACAATAGCAGTAACACCAATAACCATGTGAAAGTAGCCCAAAATACATGGGAAAACTCTCAAGACCCTTTAAAAGACCTTTCAAAGACCAAGAAATATAGGTGATTGGGTGGTCTTTGCCGCCGTCACTTTGAGAGAGAACGGCCCCTATGGCGTAATTGGAAGCATCGGTAGTCAGATGGATTGAGAAGCCTTGTGCGTGGTCTCCCCTTGTGACGTTCGTCAGAGGTTTCGCGACTTTAGCGTAATCGCAGATAAATTTTCTACAATAAGAGGTTATTCCTAGGAAACTTTTAAGTTCTTTCAAATTCGTGGGTGGAGGCATTTCTTAAATGGCTCTTACCTTCTTTTCATCTGCGCGGATCCCATTCGCCGTTACCACGTAACCCAAAAATTCAACCTGGGTGCGCAAAAGCTGTGTCTTTTCCAAATTCACTTGTATCTTGGCCTGCCTCAATTTCTCAAATATGGCGCGAAGGTTACTCCAGAGAGACTCATATTCTTTACTAAAGACGATAATATCGTCGATGTAGAAGTACAAAATTTTACCTATGTGGTACACGTCGTCGATCATCCTTTGAAAAACTATCCCAAGCCACTGCCGAAAAGACCAGAAATCTGCCCGACCGACTGCCCCGGACCTCTCTACTCTGCAACATGTAATTACGCATGCATGAAGCCGAAGACCAGTGTGAAGACCGGCACCGGCCCCGCTTAAGCTTATACCAGTATTTAATGGTAAAGCAGAAAACTTGTTAAGTTTTCTTAACACTGCTTCGAAGCTTATACCAGTATTTAATGGTAAAGCAAAAAACTTAACAAGTTTTCTCGATGCATTGGAAATTATAGAATCAATAAAAGGCAAACACGAACGATAAGCTATTTCGATAATAAAAACAAAGCTAAAAGGTGGCGTCAGAAACCTAGGCGGAAATGAAAAAACTATATCAGAAGTCATTTCCGGACTAAAAAGCTGTAGCAGTACTATCAGCCAAACTGATGAATCTACAGCAACTAAAAAAAAACTGCTAACCAATACACGTCAGAGGTTGAGCAGATGACGAAAGCTCTAGAAAGTGTGTACATAACGGACGGCCTAACCCTTGAATTAGCCAGAAGTTATTCTACGCAATCTGCAGTTAAGGCAATGACATAGAATTGAGTAATTGATAAGGTAAAACTTATCATGCAGGCTGGCACCTTCAACACTATGAGTGATGCCATATCCAAGTTGGTAAATAGTTGCACGGAAGCAACTGGACAACCAAATACTTTCCTTTATTACAAAAATTATCCTCAGCGTGGTGGAAACCGCGGACGTGGAAACTTCAGAGGTAACTTTTATGATCGTTATAATAATTATAACAACTACAACAGTTCCAATTATAATTATAATACAAAGGAAACAATCGAGGCCACAATAGAAGTAACACCAATAACCATGTGAAAGTAGCCCAAAATACATCGGAAAACTCTCAAGACCCTTTATGTACCCAACAGTAGAAAATGTTATGGTTCATGCAATTAATCTCAGTCAGATATACTTTTTACTTTTATTAACGTATCCACAGGAAAAGAACTGGTGATTTTAATAGACATTGGTGCAGACATTTCAATAATCAAAGAAAATTCTGATGTCTATCATGACATAAACGTTAACTATATAATAGATATAAAAGGAATAAGTCAGTAGGTTACAAAATCAAAAACTTTAACCTCTATTGAGATACAGACAACTATATATATAATCCAACACGACATTCATATTGTGGATTTACAATTTGTTATTCCATGCGATGGCATTTTAGGAATCGCCTTCATAAAGAAATGCAACTGTCAATTAGACTTCAGGCCATCTGAAGATTGGCTTATAATCAGACCCGATTACCTTAAATTTCCAATTTATGTGCCAATAATAGAATCCCACACTTCGCTTACACATAAAGCTAGGTCACCAGTGGGTCAAGCATACGCCATACAACTCAATACTTCTGCCAGCAAGATCCCAAGTTATGTGAAAAATTCAATTAAATTCCCAAGAAGACAGTGTATTGAATTTAAACCAAGAAATTAAAAATGCTATTTACGTAGCTAGTACAATAGCAACAACAAAAAATGCATTCATAAGATTACTTAATAATACAAATAAAGATCAAGTAGTCAGTACAAGTAGCTTGGCATTGAATCACTTTCGAGCTACGAAAGAGACCTGGTCCTGAAAGACTAGAAATCTGCCCGACCGACTGCCCCGGACCTCTCTACTCTGCAACATGTAATTACGCATGCATGAAGCCGAAGACCAGTGTGAAGAACGGCACCGGCCCCGCTTAAGACAATAGGCCCCGGAAATCAGCAGCAGATCAACAAGCGAGAGGGGCAACCCGCCACTTTCGCCTGCGAAGGAGCGTCAGTGCAGCCAATCGGCGAGGACCAGCTGACGCAGAGGATGAGGATCATCAATATATATTAAAACCATTTCCGCTCGTTTAGAAATGTAGCCCGTAAAGCTATGCGAAACTATAGGTAAGAAAGGCCCTAATAGAATAGATGAGGAGAAATTCGTTAATTAAATTCAGAGAAGGAATACATGATAATAACAATTATAATTTAAACAAAACAATAATGGCAACAGTAGACGATAAGTCAGTGGATTCCACTGCTAACGTAATAACCAAATAAAATTGATTCGGAAGTCGTACATATAATGCTAGTAATAATTGTTGTCGATTGCTTTTATAAATTGTACAAGCTTTATAATAAATGTTTGAAAAAAGATAAATGAGCAGAGCGAGTGACTTGGACAAAATTTAAAAAAAAGAGAACAAAGCGCACATACAATAAATATTAATTATGAAGAAAATATAATTACATTTAACTTATTCAGCAACAATAAGGAAATGAAGTAAAGTAAAGTAAATCTAAAACAATATATATATATGTATATTCAAGTATGAATACATAAAGAGCCATAAGCAAAATTTATATAAGGGACCCAGATTTCAGTAGAAAAGTTCAGCAATTAATATCTACAACCCGTGTTAGTGTATATGAGTTGGAAATTCTTTATATGTACACATTTAACTGTCATGCCTCACCATTGTTTCAGTACACTGCAACCCAAAAATGAATAGCACTAACGACCATTCCGGGTGTGCATGTTAGATCAAGAATAGACGAGCATCCAATCCTAGGTAGAGCAATTGTTATGATGATATCTAAGAAATAATTCATATCCATAACATAATGGAATGGAATGAATTATCAAAAGAATTATCGAACATTAAAGCAGAATTTGACAAATCGCATAAGTCATTAATCCAGAATAGACCAATACAGAAAATTGCAACCACTGTTTTAAAACACGTAGAAGTATTAGTAAAATGCTTTAATGAAGAACGAATACTAATATATGAATATAGAGATAAGTTTAATAAAGATCATTGGTATCAAGTATCAAAGTTTTTATCAGACTAAGATCCAATTTGACAACTATTAGAGAAAAGTTCAAGCTCGATATATCAATACCTAATATTCTTAATACTTCACTAATAATTGAAACTGGTGAGGAAACAGAATCAAAAGAAGTTATTAACATTAATAAGGATTTGGAAGAGGAAGAAATAAATAATCTCACTATCCTGATTTGGACAATTCTACAGATTCAGACACTAGCTCAAGCACAGTTGAAGAAAAATGTATTACAATGGCACAGTCAAATACTGATTTTATTAACACTGCATCGAAGCTTATACCAGTATTTAATGGTAAAGCAGAAAACTTAACAAGTTTTCTCGATGCATTGGAAATTATAGAATCAATAAAAGGCAAACACGAACGATTAGCTATTTCGATAATAAAAACAAAGCTAAAAGGTGGCGTCAGAAACCTAGGCGGAAATGAAAAAACTATATCAGAAGTCATTTCCGGACTAAAAAGCAATGTCAACGGCGAAACTGTAGAAGTACTATCAGCCAAACTGATGAATCTACAGCAACGAAAAAAAACTGCTAACCAATACACGTCAGAGGTTGAGCAGATGACGAAAGCTCTAGAAAGTGTGTACATAACGGACGGCCTAACCCTTGAATTAGCCAGAAGTTATTCTACGCAATCTGCAGTTAAGGCAATGACATAGAATTGAGTAATTGATAAGGTAAAACTTATCATGCAGGCTGGCACCTTCAACACTATGAGTGATGCCATATCCAAGTTGGTAAATAGTTGCACGGAAGCAACTGGACAACCAAATACTTTCCTTTATTACAAAAATTATCCTCAGCGTGGTGGAAACCGCGGACGTGGAAACTTCAGAGGTAACTTTTATGGTCGTTATAATAATTATAACAACTACAACAGTTCCAATTATAATAATAATGGAAGAAGTCAATACAAAGGAAACAATCGAGGCCACAACAGCAGTAACACCAATAACCATGTGAAAGTAGCCCAAAATACATGGGAAAACTCTCAAGACCCTTTATGTACCCAACAGTAGAAAATGTAATGGTTCATGCAATTAATCTCAGTCAGATATACTTTTTACTTTTACTAACGTATCCACAGGAAAAGAACTGGTGATTTTAATAGACATTGTTGCAGACATTTCAATAATCAAAGAAAATTCTGAAGTCTATCATGACATAAACGTTAACTATATAATAGATATAAAAGGAATAAGTCAGTAGGTTACAAAATCAAAAACTTTAACCTCTATTAAGATACAGACAACTATATATATAATCCAACACGACTTTCATATTGTGGATTTACAATTTGTTATTCCATGCGATGGCATTTTAGGAATCGCCTTCATAAAGCAACTGTCAATTAGACTTCAGGCCATCTGAAGATTGGCTTATAATCAGACCCGATTACCTTAAATTTCCAATTTATGTGCCAATAATTAAATCACACTTTGCTTACACATAAAGCTAGGTCACCAGTGGGTCAAGCATACGCCATACAACTCAATACTTCTGCCAGCAAGATCCCAAGTTATGTGAAAAATTCAATTAAATTCCCAAGAAGACAGTGTATTGATTCTAAACCAAGAAATTAAAAATGGTATTTACGTAGCTAGTACAATAGCAACACCAAAAAATGCATTCATAAGATTACTTAATAATACAAATAAAGATCAAGTAGTCAGTACAAGTAGCTTGGCATTGAATCACTTTCGAGCTACGAAAGAGACCTGGTCCTGTAGAATGACCTGTTTAATACCTAGTCATGACGGAGTTAAATCCTCGGTAGTCCACGGAGTTAGGTCCCAAGCTTTCCGTCAATTCCAAGTAATTCGCTGTCAAATCCAGAGTGTCGGTACATTCTCTCATCTGTTACCATCAGCCCTCGGTGGGTTGGCGTTGACGTCGGCGTCAGCGTCAGCGTCAGCTTTTGCCGATCTTGCATTTCCCACCGTACTCCACTTGCACGGTGAGCAGTCAGCAGGCTGGTGGATGTTGCTGTGCTGACTTGGCATGGGGGCGGGGCAAGTAGGTTGGTTTGAATCGATGTTTATCTTCCTCTTGATCTGTTTATTGGAAACATATACGGTGCCCCCTTGGCTATACGGTATCGGCCTCTTTCTGTTTCTATTGAGCCTGTCGGTTGACATTTCCTGCCTATGCAGGAGTAGCCCCGTTATGTGTTCCTGCGTCTGTTCTTTAAAATTGGTAAGTCCCTGATATTTTATTCTGATGTTCTGTTGAGGAAGATTTCGACTGGCTTGCGGTTCGTCACCGAGTAGATAGAGTTTTTATATCGGTCCACGGTAATGAAAACCAACTCAGTTACCTTCAGGTTACGGTTATCGTTTTTTAGACACCGTTATATTTCAAGGAAGGTCGAGTGGAACCTTTCAACCTGGCCGTTCACCTCACTCTTCTGAGATGGTGTGTAATAGACGGTTATTCCGAAGCATTGTAAATAGTTGAGCACTGTGGGGCAGAGTAGGCCCTTTCGTTGTCTGAGGCTATCGTTTTTGGTGCTGGAAAATAATGCAGGACTTCAGTCAGCTTCTCGCGGAGATGGACAGCTGACTTTGATTCTATCGGGAAAAGTATGGCAAATTTTGAGAATATATCGATGCAAATCAGGAATTTGAGAATCTCGATCGTAAAAAGGTCAATGTGCAGGATTTCGCATGGGTAACTAGGAATAGGGGTTAGTTGAGGTTCCGGTCTGGCCGGGTGTCTAGCGTATTTAAACATTTAACAGGCCTGGCAAGAAAAGACCAACGACTTAATGCGGCTAACCATTCTGGGAAAATAAAATTTTTCCAAGATCTGTAACTTCATCTCTTTTGGATTTCTGTGGGCTCTGGAATGCCGCTTATTTATTATTATGTTATTATGAGACTGCAAGTAGTTCTCAGGAATTTGTATGCCATTAATAATTAATGGCTTCAAGTATTTTATTAAACAGGGTAGCAAATCTTGTGCGCAATCAATGGGGATCCAGTGCCGCACGTATCCCGTATGTGGGGTTACACAATAATATTCCAACCTATCTGGGTCAAAAACAAGTTGATTCCTAAACACGTTAATAGGGGCTTCCACGTGAGGGATTAAGTTCAAGGCGTCTTGAAGCGCACTGTGGACGGTGGCAACGGAGTCCGCAGGAGAGAGAATCAGCAACCACATTGGATTTGCCCGGCTTGTAATTCTTCTATGCGCGCTTTCCAGAGTTTCAGCTTAGCATTATTGTTTCGATTACCTAACGAAAAGGTTAGGGGTTGGTGATTGGTATAAACTTTAATTGACGCGGCACCATAGAGGTAGGATCGTAAATTATCAAGGGCCCATACTATTGCCAGCATTTCTTTCTCGTTTACTGCGTACTTATCCTCAGTTTTGTTCAATGACCGAGAAATATAGGCGATTGGGCGGTCTGTGCCGCCGTCACTTTGAGAGAGAACGGCCCCTATGGCGTAATTGGAAGCATCGGTGGTCAGATGGAAAGGCTTTTTAAAGTCTGCATGCTATAACCTCTGAAGAGGCGAGGATGGTTTTCAAGTCGTCGAAGGCCCTCATACCCTTTCATCAAGCGAAATTGAAATATTCTTGGATTGAGAAGTCTTGATTTGTGCGTGGTCTCCCCTTTTGACGTTCGTCAGAGGTTTCGCGACTTTAGCGTAATCGCAGATGAATTTCCTATAATAAGAGGTCATTCCTAGGAAACCTTTAAGTTCTTTCAAATTCGTAGGTGGAGGCATTTCTTTGATGGCTCTTACCTTCAACCTGCGTGCGCAAAAGCTGTGTCTTTTCCAAATTAACTTGTAACTTGGCCTGCCTCAATTTCTCAAATATGGCGCGAAGGTTACTCCAGTGAGACTCATATTCCTTACTAAAGACGATAATATCGTCGATGTAGACGTAAAAAAATTTTACCTATGTGGTACACGTCGTCGATCATCCTTTGAAAAACTATCCCAAGCCACTGCCGAAAAGACCAGAAATCTGCGCGACCGACTGCCCCGGACCTCTCTTCTCTGCAACATGTAATTACGCATGCATGAAGCCGAAGACCAGTGTGAAGACCGCCAACGGCCCCGCTTAAGACAATAGGCCCCGGACATTAGCAGCAGATCAACAAGCGAGAGGGGCCGCCACTTTCGCCTGCTAACGAGCGTCAGTGCAGCCAACCGGCGAGGACCAGCTGACGCAGAGGATGAGGATCATCAATATATATTAAAACTAAATATAAAACAACATTTTTGTAAAATCGTGCGGAACCATTTCCGCTCTTTTAGAAGTGTAGCCCGTAAAGCTATGCGAAACTATAGGTAAGAAAGGCCCTTATAGAATAGATGAGGAGAAATTCGTTAATTAAATTCAGAGAAGAAATACATGATAATTACAATTATAATTTAAACAAAACAATAATGGCAATAGTAGACGATAAGTCAGTGGATTCCACTGCTAACGTAATAACCAAATAACATTGATTTGGAATTCGTAAATATAATGTTAGTAATAATAGTTGTCAATTGCTTTTATAAATTGTACAAGCTTTATAATAAATGTTTGAAAAAAGATATTTGAGCTGAGCGAGTGACTAGGACAAAATTAAAAAAAAGAGAACAAAGCGCACATACAATAAATATTAATGATGAAAAAAATATAATTACATTTTACTTATTAAGCAACAACAAGGAAATTAAATAAAATAAAGTAAATCTAAAAGAATATATATATATATATATATATATATATATATATATATATATATATATATATATGTATATTCAAGTGTGAATAAATAAAGAGCCATAAGCAAAATTTATATAAGGGACCCAGATTTCAGTAGAAGAGTTCATCAATTAATATCTACAACCTGTGTTAGTGTATATGAGTTGGAAATTCCTTATATATACACATTTAACTGTCATGCCTCACCTTTGTTTCACTGCACTGCAACCCAAAAATTAATAGCACTAACGACCATTCCGGGTGTGCAAGTTATCTCAAGAATAAACGAGCATCCAATCTTAGGTAGAGCAATTGTTATGATGATATCTAAGAAATAATTCATATCCATAACATAATGGAATGGAATGAATTATCAAAAGAATTATCGAACATTAAAGCAGAATTTGACAAATCGCATAAGTCATTAATCCAGAATAGACCAATACAGAAAATTGCAACCACTGTTTTAAAACACGTAGAAATATTAGTAAAATGCTTTAGTGAAGAACGAATACTAATATATGAACATAGAGATAAGTTTAATAAAGATCATTGGTATCAAGTATCAACGTTTTTGATCGGACTAAGATACTATTTGACAACTATTAGAGAAAAGTTCAAGCTCGATATATCAGTACCTAATATTCTTAATACTTCACTAATAATTGAAACTGGTGAAGAAACAGAATCAAAAGAAGTTATTAACATTAATCAAAAGGATTTGGAAGAAGAAAAAATAAATAATCTCACTATCCTGATTTGGACAATTCTACAGATTCAGACACTAGCTCGAGCACAGTTGAATCAGTCAAATACTGATTTTATAAACACTGCATCAAAGCTTATACCAGTATTTAATGGTAAAGCAGGAAACTTAACAAGTTTTCTCGATGCATTGGAAATTATAGAATCAATAAAAGGCAAACACGAGCGATTAGCTATTTCGATAATAAAAACAAAGCTAAAAAGTGGCGTCAGAAACCTAGGCGGAAATGAAAAAACTATATCAGAAGTCATTTCCGGATTAAAAAGCAATGTCAATGTAGAAGTACAATTAGCCAAACTGATGAATCTACAGCAACGAAAAAAAACTGCTAACCAATACACGTCAGAGGTTGAGCAGATGACGAAAGCTCTAGAAAGTGTGTACATAACGGACGGCCTAACCCTTGAATTAGCCAGAAGTTATTCTACGCAATCTGCAGTTAAGGCAATGACATAGAATTGAGTAATTGATAAGGTAAAACTTATCATGCAGGCTGGCACCTTCAACACCATGAATGACGCCATATCCAAGTTCGTAGGACAACCAAATACTTTCCTTTATTACAAAAATTATCCTCAGCGTGGTGGAAACCGCGGACGTGGAAACTTCAGAGGTAACTTTTATGATCATTATAATAATTATAACAACTACAACAGTTCCAATTATAATAATAATGGAAGAAGTCAATACAAAGGAAACAATCGAGGCCACAATAGCAGTAACACCAATAACCATGTGAAAGTAGCCCAAAATACCTGGGAAAACTCTCAAGACCCTTTATGTACCCAACAGTAGAAAATGTAATGGTTCATGCATTAATCTTAGTCAGATATACTTTTAACGTTTATTAACGTATCCACAGGAAAAGAACTGGTGATTTTAATAGACATTGGTGCAGACATTTCAATAATCAAAGAAAATTCTGATGTCTATCATGACATAAACGTTAACTATATAATAGATATAAAAGGAATAAGTCAGTAGGTTACAAAATCAAAAACTTTAACCTCTATTGAGATACAGACAACTATATATATAATCCAACACGACTTTCATATTGTGGATTTACAATTTGTTATTCCATGCGATGGCATTTTAGGAATCGCCTTCATAAAGAAATGCAACTGTCAATTAGACTTCAAGCCATCTGAAGATTGGCTTATAATCAGACCCGATTACCTTAAATTTCCAATTTATGTGCCAATAATAGAATCCCACACTTCGCTTACACATAAAGCTAGGTCACCAGTGGGTCAAGCATACGCCATACAACTCAATACTTCTGCCAGCAAGATCCCAAGTTATGTGAAAAATTCAATTAAATTCCCAAGAAGACAGTGTATTGATTCTAAACCAAGAAATTAAAAATGGTATTTAAGTAGCTAGTACAATAGCAACACCAAAAAATGCATTCATAAGATTACTTAATAATACAAATAAAGATCAAGTAGTCAGTACAAGTAGCTTGGCATTGAATCACTTTCGAGCTATGAAAGAGACCTGGTCCTGTAGAATGACCTGTTTAATACCTAGTCATGACGGAGTTAAATCCTCGGTAGTCCAGGGAGTTAGGTCCCAAGCTTTCCGTCAATTCCAAGTAATTCGCTGTCAAATCCAGAGTGTCGGTACATTCTCTCTTCTGTTACCATCAGCCCTCGGTGGTTTGGCGTCGACGTCGGCGTCAGCGTCAGCTTTTGCCGATCTTGCATTTCCCACCGTACTCCACTTGCACGGTGAGCAGTCAGCAGGCTGGCGGATGTTGCTGTGCTGACTTGGCATGGGGGCGGGGCAAGTAGGTTGGGCCCGGGCCTGTGGGTCGGTGCCCGGTCGGCGCATGGTGGCCGGCGGATATTGTTGCGCCGAGTCAGCACGGGCGCGGAGGCTGGTAGTCGGTGTTGTTAATTGTTAACTCAGGTAGTCGGTGCTGTTATTTGTTAACTCTTCCCCTTCGAAAATATGCGTACCGCAGATCAGCATCTCTTCATGGGGGCCGCACTGATGGTGTGCGCCCCCAGTTCGACGGTGCCTCAATGCGTTGGAATGCCCTTGTTGGAGGTTATTTTTCTTCATGCGATGTATAGTAACAAGGCGAAAACGAGGATCGTCGCTGCTTCTTAGGATCGAGTATAAAAAGTTGTTAGATATTGTCGATAGTTTTCTTAAGTTCTGCAGGATAAAATCGTTACTTGTTCAGTACGGCCGGCATGGCAATCAGGAACAGAGTGCTGCTTCTTAGGATCGAGTATAAAAAGTTGTTAGATATTGTCGATAGTTTTCTTAAGTTCTGCAGGATAAAATTGTTACTTGTTTAGTACGGCCGGCGTGACAATCACATGTGTGTCGAGTAGCTGCTGTAAGACACGGTCCCGATGTGGACGGTCTCATTATCGTACTGGATTATATACGATCGCAGTAGGTGACGCTTTCCGTTCCGTTGAAGTTCGTCAGGAACAGAGTGCCGTCGTCGACCAACTCCACTATTTCTTTGTCGTTTCTCAGGTGATCGCAGAGAGCGTGTCCTCCTTTTAAGAGCCTGGGAATGCAGCTGGCCTCGTCTAGTTTTCATTAGTTTTTTTCCTGGCAAACGGTCGTATTTCCGATGGAAAGGCAGTTTCCCAATACCGCATAGGTTTTTTGGGTGTCCATCGCCATCCTGTGGTAGTCCAGCACCACCTGTTTACTCTCAGTGATCGTCGCATAGAGGAGCATCAGCCTGTATCGAATGTCCACAACTTTGGGTAACGCCAGCACGTATAGCAGGCGGGTTCCGTTGGTCAAAAATGAGGGTTCTGCGAATTCCACAGCTTCCACCACATTTTGGTATGGCAGACAGCGAGTTTCCGCTGGAATGGTTTCTATCTCTTTTTGATTCGAGAGGTTTGTATTCACCACGGACGCCTTCGCCAGTTGACAGGCTCGAGTGATTTCGTCCACCTGCTTAAGCAATATCTTTGCTTTGTGCATTAGGATTGTCGACAAGTGAACCTCCCCGTCGATAGAGTTCACTCTTGCCGTCATGACGTCGAGTTTTTGTATCGCGTCGTGAGTAACGTCAAACAGTGTGGTGTTTATTTTTATCTGTTGGTTACTGTTCTCCACTGCTGCTTTCGGACTGGAGGATGGTATTCCAGTCTGAGGCATCCGGGGATCGGTCTACCCATTTCCATGCCGACTCTAGCCAGTTTATGGCCCTAGGCGTACGGAGGGCCGACTGCATTCTCTTCGGTGGTCTTGTCGATATCTTATGCATTTGCCCCAGGTCGATTACACAGGCGACCTTAAACACCCCGTTTACACGCCACACCACGCCTTTTTGCAGTGGAACGATGGGCGTATCGTATCTGAAGATGCGCAAAGCAGTTCCGACTTGGATAGTGAGACATGTACTTGGGAGAGAGACCCGATTTTGCTAATTTAGTATTTATTCTTAGGGTAGTGTTTTATATTTTTTGTTAATTGTTATTACTTAATCAATTATATTTAATTTTATGATTTGTTTAAATATATAGTCTAAGTATAGGGGTTTCTCTTAATGGATTTGTAAAACGATTTCAGCTTAATGGATTTTTAACTTTTATGTGAGACCTATTGAAGATTTTATCTTACCATTACCTCTACCTCCTCTGGTTTGAATCGATGTTTATCTTTGCTCTTGATCTGTTTATTGGAA
This sequence comes from Drosophila biarmipes, assembly GCF_025231255.1. Taxonomy (NCBI): domain Eukaryota; kingdom Metazoa; phylum Arthropoda; class Insecta; order Diptera; family Drosophilidae; genus Drosophila; species Drosophila biarmipes. The sequence continues at coordinate 3,462,412 of NW_026114529.1, read as the reverse complement.
ACATACACGGTGCCCCCTTGGTTATACGGTATCGGCCTCTTTGTGTTTCTTGTTAACATTTGATTGTTGACATTTCCTTCCTATGCAGGAGTAGCCCCCTTATGTGTTCCTGCGTCTGTTCTTTAAAAGTCCCTGATATTTTATTCTGATGTTCTGTTGAGGAAGATGTCGACTGGCTTGCGGTTCGTCACCGAGTGGATAGAGTTTTTATATCGGTCCACGGTAATGAAAACCAACTCAGTTACCTTCAGGTTACGGTTATCGTTTTTTAGACACCATTATATTTCAAGGAAGGTCGAGTGGAACCTTTCAACCTGGCCGTTCACCTCACTCTTCTGAGATGGTGTGTAATAGACGGTTATTCCGAAGCATTGTAAATAGTTGAGCACTGTGGGGCAGAGTAGGCCCTTTCGTTGTCTGAGGCTATCGTTTCTGGTGCTGGAAAATAATGCAGGACTTCAGTCAGCTTCTCGCGGAGATGGACAGCTGACTTTGATTCTATCGGGAAAAGTATGGCAAATTTTGAGAATATATCGATGCAAATCAGGAATTTGAGAATCTCGATCGTAAAAAGGTCAATGTGCAGGATTTCGCATGGGTAACTAGGAATAGGGGTTAGTTGAGGTTCCGGTCTGGCCGGGTGTCTAGCGTATTTAAACATTTAACAGGCCTGGCAAGAAAAGACCAACGACCTAATGCGGCTAACCATTCTGGGAAAATAAAATTTTTCCAAGATCTGTAACTTCATCTCTTTTGGATTTCTGTGGGCTCTATAATGCCGCTTATTTATTATTCTGTTCGACTCTTCTTCGCCCGCTACATCAGTTACCAGACTTTGTGTAATGCAAAGTTTGTACCCCTGGAGATTCTCCCGGCAGCGGTCTTGCAGAGACTGCAAGTAGTTCTCAGAAATTTTTATGCCATTAATAATTAATGGCTTCAAGTATTTTATTAAACAGGGTAGCAAATCTTGTGCGCAATCAATGGGGATCCAGTGCCGCAACCTATCTGGGTCAAAAACAAGTTGATTCCTAAACACGTTAATAGGGGCTTCCACGTGAGGGATTAAGTCCAAGGCGTCTTGAAGGGCACTGTGGACGGTGCCAACGGATTCCGTTGTTGAAGTTGAGGCTTTATCGGCACTGAAGTGGTTTACATTCAAGATGATGCGGGAGAGAGCATCAGCAACCACATTGGATTTGCCCGGCTTGTAAATAAGCTCGCAGTTGTATTCTTCTATCCGCGCTTTCCAGCGTTTCAGCTTAGCATTATAGTTCCGATTACCTAACGAAAAGGTTAGGGGTTGGTGATTGGTATAAACTTTAATTGACGCGGCACCATAGAGGTAGGATCGTAAATTATCAAGGGCCCATACTATTGCCAGCATTTCTTTCTCGTTCACTGCGTACTTCTCCTCTGTTTTGTTCAAAAACCGAGAAATATAGGCGATTGGGCGGTCTGTGCCGCCGTCACTTTGAGAGAGAACGGCCCCTGTGGCGTAATTGGAAGCATCGGTGGTCAGATGGAAAGGCTTATTAAAGTCTGCATGCTATAACCTCTGAAGAGGCGAGGATGGTTTTCAAGTCGTCGAAGGCCCTCATTCCCTTTCATCAAGCGAAATTGAAATATTCTTGGATTGAGAAGCCTTGATTTGTGCGTGGTCTCCCCTTGTGACGTTCGTCAGAGGATTCGCGACTTCAGCGTAATCGCAGATGAATTTCCTATAATAAGAGGTTATTCCTAGGAAACCTTTAAGTTCTTTCAAATTCGTAGGCGGAGGCATTTCTTTAATGGCTCTTACCTTCTTTTCATCTGTGCGGATCCCATTCGCCACGTAATCCAAAAATTCAACCTGGGTGCGCAAAAGCTGTGTCTTTTCCAAATTCACTTGTAACTTGGCCTGCCTCAATTTCTCAAATATGGCGCAAAAGTTACTCCAGAGAGACTCATATTCTTTACTAAAGACGATAATATCGTCGATGTAGAAGTACAAAATTTTACCTATGTGGTAGACGTAGTCGATCATCCTTTGAAAAACTATCCCAAGCCACTGCCGAAAAGACCAGAAATCTGCCCGACCGACTGCCCCGGACCTCTCTACTCTGCAACATGTAATTACGCATGCATGAAGCCGAAGACCAGTGTGAAGACCGGCACCGGCCCCGCTTAAGACAATAGGCCCCGGAAATCAGCAGCAGATCAACAAGCGAGAGGGGCAACCCGCCACTTTCGCCTGCGAAGGAGCGTCAGTGCAGCCAACCGGCGAGGACCAGCTGACGCAGAGGATGAGGATCATCAATATATGTTAAAACCATTTCCGCTCGTTTAGAAGTGTAGCCCGTAAAGCTATGCAAAACTATAGGTAAGAAAGGCCCTAATAGAATAGATGAGGAGAAATTCGATAATTAAATTCAGAGAAGGAATACATGATAATAACAATTATAATTTAAACAAAACAATAATGGCAATAGTAGACGATAAGTCAGTGGATTCCACTGCTAACGTAATAACCAAATAAAATTGATTTGGAATTCGTACATATAATGCTAGTAATAATTGTTGTCGATTGCTTTTATAAATTGTACAAGCTTTATTATAAATGTTTGAAAAAAGATATATGAGCAGAGCGAGTGACTTGGACAAAATTTAAAAAAAGAGAACAAAGCGCACATACAATAAATATTAATTATGAAAAAAATATAATTACATTTTACTTATTAAGCAACAATAAGGAAATGAAGTGAAGTAAAGTAAATCTAAAACAATATATATATATGTATATTCAAGTATGAATACATAAAGAGCCATAAGCAAAATTTATATAAGGGACCCAGATTTCAGTAGAACATTTCAGCAATTAATATCTACAACCCGTGTTAGGGTATATGAGTTGGAAATTCTTTATATGTACACATTTAACTGTCATGCCTCACCATTGTTTCAGTACACTGGAACCCAAAAATGAATAGCACTATCGACCATTCCGGGTGTGCATGTTAGATCAAGAATAGACGAGCATCCAATCTTAGGTAGAGCAATTGTTATGATGATATCTAAGAAATAATTCATATCCATAACATAATGGAATGGAATGAATTATCAAAAGAATTATCGAACATTAAAGCAGAATTTGACAAATCGCATAAGTCATTAATACAGAATAGACCAATACAGAAAATTGCAACCACTGTTTTAAAACACGTAGAAGTATTAGTAAAATGCTTTAATGAAGAACGAATACTAATATATGAACATAGAGATAAGTTTAATAAAGATCATTGGTATCAAGTATCAAAGTTTTTATCAGACTAAGATCCAATTTGACAACTATTAGAGAAAAGTTCAAGCTCGATATATCAATACCTAATATTCTTAATACTTAATAATAATTGAAAAAGGTGAAGAAACAGAATCAAAAGAAGTTATTAACATTAATCAAAAGGATTTGGAAGAGGAAGAAATAAATAATCTCACTATCCTGATTTGGACAATTCTACAGATTCAGACACTAGCTCGAGTCAGTCAAATACTGATTTTATAAACACTGCATCAAAGCTTATACCAGTATTTAATGGTAAAGCAGGAAACTTAACAAGTTTTCTCGATGCATTGGAAATTATAGAATCAATAAAAGGCAAACACGAACCATTAGCTATTTCGATAATAAAAACAAAGCTAAAAGGTGGCGTCAGAAACCTAGGTGGAAATGAAAAAACTATATCAGAAGTCATTTCCGGACTAAAAAGCAATGTCAAAGGCGAAACTGTAGAAGTAAAATTAGCCAAACTGATGAATCTACAGCAACAAAAAAAAAACTGCTAACCAATACACGTCAGAGGTTGAGCAGATGACGAAAGCTCTAGAAAGTGAGTACATAACGGACGGCCTAACCCTTGAATTAGCCAGAAGTTATTCTACGCAATCTGCAGTTAAGGCAATGACATAGAATTGAGTAATTGATAAGGTAAAACTTATCATGCCGGCTTGCACCTTTAACACCATGAATGATGCCATATCCAAGTTCGTAAATAGTTGCACGGAAGCAACTGGACAACCAAATACTTTCCTTTATTACAAAAATTATCCTCAGCGTGGTGGAAACCGCGGACGTGGAAACTTCAGAGGTAACTTTTATGATCGTTATAATAATTATAACAACTACAACAGTTCCAATTATAATAATAATGGAAGAGGTCAATACAGAGGAAACAATCGAGGCCATAATAGCAGTAACACCAATAACCATGTGAAAGTAGCCCAAAATACATCGGAAAACTATCAAGACCCTTTATGTACCCAACAGTAGAAAATGTAATGGTTCATGCAATTAATCTCAGTCAGATATACTTTTTACTTTTACTAACGTATCCACAGGAAAAGAACTGGTGATTTTAATAGACATTATTGCAGACATTTCAATAATCAAAGAAAATTCTGATTTCTATCATGACATAAACGTTAACTATATAATAGATATAAAAGGAATAGGTTACAAAATCAAAAACTTTAACCTCTATTGAGATACAGACAACTATATATATAATCCAACACCACTTTCATATTGTGGATTTACAATTTGTTATTCCATGCGATGGCATTTTAGGAATCGCCTTCATAAAGAAATGCAACTGTCAATTAGACTTCAGGCCATCTGAAGATTGGCTTATAATCAGACCCGATTACCTTAAATTTCCAATTTATGTGCCAATAATAGAATCCCACACTTCGCTTACACATAAAGCTAGGTCACCAGTGGGTCAAGCATACGCCATACAACTCAATACTTCTGCCAGCAAGATCCCAAGTTATGTGAAAAATTCAATTAAATTCCCAAGAAGACAGTGTATTGATTTTAAACCAAGAAATTAAAAATGGTATTTAAGTAGCTAGTACAATAGCAACACCAAAAAATGCATTCATAAGATTACTTAATAATACAAATAAAGATCAAGTAGTCAGTACAAGTAGCTTGGCATTGAATCACTTTCGAGCTACGAAAGAGACCTGGTCCTGTAGAATGACCTGTTTAATACCTAGTCATGGCGGAGTTAAATCCTCGGTAGTCCAGGGAGTTAGGTCCCAAGCTTTCCGTCAATTCCAAGTAATTCGCTGTCAAATCCAAAGTGTCGGTACATTCTCTCTTCTGTTACCATCAGCCCTCGGTGGTTTGGCGTCGACGTCGGCGTCAGCGTCAGCTTTTGCCGATCTTGCATTTCCCACCGTACTCCACTTGCACGGTGAGCAGTCAGCAGGCTGGTGGATGTTGCTGTGCTGACTTGGCATGGGGGCGGGGCAAGTAGGTTGGGCCCGGGCCTGTGGGTCGGTGCCCGGTCGGCGCATGGTGGCCGGCGGATATTGTTGCGCCGAGTCAGCACGGGCGCGGAGGCTGGTAGTCGGTGTTGTTAACTGTTAACTCAGGTAGTCGGTGCTGTTATTTGTTAACTCTTCCCCTTCGAAAATATGCGTACCGCAGATCAGCATCTCTTCATGGGGGCCGCACTGATGGTGTGCGCCTCCAGTTCGACGGTGCCTCGATGCGTTGGAATGCCCTTGGTGGGCATTCTACATGCGATGTATAGTAACAAGGCGAAAACGAGGATCGTCGCTGCTTCTTAGGATCGAGTATAAAAAGTTGTTAGATATTGTCGATAGTTTTCTTAAGTTCTGCAGGATAAAATCGTTACTTGTTCAGTACGGCCGGCATGGCAATCAGGAACAGAGTGCTGCTTCTTAGGACCGAGTATAAAAAGTTGTTAGATATTGTCGATAGTTTTCTTAAGTTCTGCAGGATAAAATCGTTACTTGTTTAGTACGGCCGGCGTGACAATCACATGTGTGTCGAGTAGCTGCTGTAAGACACGGTCCCGATGTGGACGGTCTCATTATCATACTGGATTATATACGATCGCAGTAGGTGACGCTTTCCGTTCCGTTGAAGTTCGTCAGGAACAGAGTGCCGTCGTTGACCAACTCCACTATTTCTTTGTCGTTTCTCAGGTGATCGCAGAGAGCGTGTCCTCCTTTTAAGAGCCTGGGAATGCAGCTGGCCTCGTCTAGTTTTCATAAGTTTTTTTCCTGGCAAACGGTCGTATTTTCGATGGAAAGGCAGTTTCCCAATACCGCATAGGTTTTTTGGGTGTCCATCGCCATCCTGTGGTAGTCCAGCACCACCTGTTTACTCTCAGTGATCGTCGGATAGAGGAGCATCAGCCTGTATCGAATGTCCACAACTTTGGGTAACGCCAGCACGTATAGCAGGCGGGTTCCGTTGGTCAAAAATGAGGGTTCTGCGAATTCCACAGCTTCCACCACATTTTGGTATGGCAGACTGCGAGTTTCCGCTAGAATGGTTTCTATCTCTTTTTCATCCAAGAGGTTTGTATTCACCACGGACGCCTTTTTCCAGTTGACAGACTCGAGTGATTTCGTCCACCTGCTTAAGCAATATCATTGCTTTGTCCGTTAGGATTGTCGACAACTGGACCTCCCCGTCGATAGAGTTCACTCTTGCCGTCATGACGTCGAGTTTTTGTATCGCGTCGTGAGTAACGTCAAACAGTGTGGTGTTTATTTTTATCTGTGGGTTACTGTTCTCCACTGCTGCTTTCGGACTGGAGGATGGTATTCCAGTCTGAGGCATCCGGGGATCGGTCTACCCATTTCCATTGCCGACTCTAGCCAGTTTATGGCCCTAGGCGTACGGAGAGCCGACTGCATTCTCTTCGGTGGTCTTGTCGATATCTTATGCATTTGCTCCAGGTCGATTACACAGGCGACCTTAAACACCCCGTTTACACGCCACACCACGCCTTTTTGCAGTGGAACGATGGGCGTATCGTATCTGAAGATGCGCAAAGCAGTTCCGACTTGGATAGTGAGACATGTACTTGGGAGAGAGACCCGATTTTGCTAATTTAGTATTTATTCTTAGGGTAGTGTTTTATATTTTTTGTTAATTGTTATTACTTAATCAATTATATTTAATTTTATGATTTGTTTAAATATATAGTCTAAGATAGGGGTTTCTCTTAATGGATTTGTAAAACGTTTTGCAGCTAAATGGATTTTTAACTTTTATGTGAGACCTATTGAAGATTTTATCTTATTTAATTTTGCCCGGGACTACCATTACCTCTACCTCCTCTGGTTTGAATCGATGTTTATCTTTCCTCTTGATCTGTTTATTGGAAACATATACGGTGCCCCCTTGGTTATACGGTATCGGCCTCTTTCTGTTTCTATTGAGCCTGTCGGTTGACATTTCCTGCCTATGCAGGAGTAGCCCCCTTATGTGTTTCTGCGTCTGTTCTTTAAAATTGGTAAGTTCCTGATATTTTATTCTGATGTTCTGTTGAGGAAGATTTCGACTGGCTTGCGGTTCGTCACCGAGTGGATAGAGTTTTTATATCGGTCCACGGTAATGAAAACCAACTCAGTTACCTTCAGGTTACGGTTATCGTTTTTTAGACACCGTTATATTTCAAGAAAGGTCGAGTGGAACCTTTCAACCTGGCCGTTCACCTCACTCTTCTGAGATGGTGTGTAATAGACGGTTATTCCGAAGCATTGTAAATAGTTGAGCACTGTGGAGGAGAGTAGGCCCTTTCGTTGTTTGAGGCTATCGTTTCTGGTGCTGGAAAATAATGCAGGACTTCAGTCAGCTTCTCGCGGAGATGGACAGCTGACTTTGATTTTATCGGGAAAAGTATGTCAAATTTTGAGAATATATCGATGCAAATCAGGAATTTGAGAATCTCGATCGTAAAAAGGTCAATGTGCAGGATTTCGCATGGGTAACTAGGAATAGGGGTTAGTTGATGTTCCGGTCTGGCCGGGTGTCTAGCGTATTTAAACATTTAACAGGCCTGGCAAGAAAAGACCAACGACCTAATGCGGCTAACCATTCTGGTAAAATAAAATTTTTCCAAGATCTGTAACTTCATCTCTTTTGGATTTCTGTGGGCTCTAGAATGCCGCTTATTTATTATTCTGTTCGACTCTTCTTCGCCCGCTACATCAGTTACCAGTCTTTGTGTAATGCAAAGTTTGTACCCCGGGAGATTCTCCCGGCAGCGCTCTTGCAGAGACTGCAAGTAGTTCTCAGGAATTTGTATACCATTAATAATTAATGGCTTCAAGTATTTTATTAAACAGGGTAGCAAATCTTGTGCGCAATCAATGGGGATCCAGATCCAGTGCCGCACGTATCCCGTATGTGGGGTTACACAATAATATTCCAACCTATCTGGGTCAAAAACAAGTTGATTCCTAAACACGTTAATAGGGGCTTCCACGTGAGGGATTAAGTTCAAGGCGTCTTGAAGCGCACTGTGGACGGTGGCAACGGAGTCCGCAGGAGAGAGCATCAGCAACCATATTGGATTTGCCCGGCTTGTAAATAAGCTCGCAGTTGTATTCTTCTATGCGCGCTTTCCAGAGTTTCAGCTTAGCATTATTGTTTCGATTACCTAACGAAAAGGTTAGGGGTTGGTGATTGGTATAAACTTTAATTGACGCGGCACCATAGAGGTAGGATCGTAAATTATCAAGGGCCCATACTATTGCCAGCATTTCTTTCTCGTTCACTGCGTACTTCTCCTCTGTTTTGTTCAAAAACCGAGAAATATAGGCGATTGGGCGGTCTGTGCCGCCGTCACTTTGAGAGAGAACGGCCCCTATGGCGTAATTGGAAGCATCGGTGGTCAGATGGAAAGGCTTATTAAAGTCTGCATGCTATAACCTCTGAAGAGGCGAGGATGGTTTTCAAGTCGTCGAAGGCCCTAATTCCCTTTCATCAAGCGAAATTGAAATATTCTTGGATTGAGAAGTCTTGATTTGTGCGTGGTCTCCCCTTGTGACGTTCGTCAGAGGTTTCGCGACTTTAGCGTAATCGCAGATGAATTTCCTATAATAAGAGGTCATTCCTAGGAAACCTTTAAGTTCTTTCAAATTCGTAGGTGGAGGCATTTCTTTGATGGCTCTTACCTTCAACCTGGGTGCTCAAAAGTTGTGTCTTTTCCAAATTAACTTGTAACTTGGCCTGCCTCAATTTCTCAAATATGGCGCGAAGGTTACTCCAGTGAGACTCATATTCCTTACTAAAGACGATAATATCGTCGATGTAGACGTAAAAAAATTTTACCTATGTGGTACACGTCGTCGATCATCCTTTGAAAAACTATCCCAAGCCACTGCCGAAAAGACCAGAAATCTGCGCGACCGACTGCCCCGGACCTCTCTTCTCTGCAACATGTAATTACGCATGCATGAAGCCGAAGACCAGTGTGAAGACCGCCAACGGCCCCACTTAAGACAATAGGCCCCGGACATTAGCAGCAGATCAACAAGCGAGAGGGGCCGCCACTTTCGCCTGCTAACGAGCGTCAGTGCAGCCAACCGGCGAGGACCAGCTGACGCAGAGGATGAGGATCATCAATATATATTAAAACTAAATATAAAACAACATTTTTGTAAAATCGTGCGGAACCATTTCCGCTCTTTTAGAAGTGTAGCCCGTAAAGCTATGCGAAACTATAGGTAAGAAAGGCCCTTATAGAATAGATAAGGAGAAATTCGTTAATTAAATTCAGAGAAGAAATACATGATAATTACTATTATAATTTAAATAAAACAATAATGGCAATAGTAGACGATAAGTCAGTGGATTCCACTGCTAACGTAATAACCAAATAACATTGATTTGGAATTCGTAAATATAATGTTAGTAATAATAGTTGTCAATTGCTTTTATAAATTGTACAAGCTTTATAATAAATGTTTGAAAAAGATATTTGAGCTGAGCGAGTGACTTGGACAAATTAAAAAAAAAAGAGAACAAAGCGCACATACAATAAATATTAATGATGAAAAAAATATAATTACATTTTACTTATTAAGCAACAACAAGGAAATTAAATAAAATAAAGTAAATCTAAAAGAATATATATATATATATATATATATATGTATATTCAAGTGTGAATAAATAAAGAGCCATAAGCAAAATTTATATAAGGGACCCAGATTTCAGTAGAAGAGTTCATCAAATAATATCTACACTACCTGTGTTAGTGTATATGAGTTGGAAATTCCTTATATATACACATTTAACTGTCATGCCTCACCTTTGTTTCACTGCACTGCAACCCAAAAATTAATAGCACTAACGACCATTCCGGGTGTGCAAGTTATCTCAAGAATAAACGAGCATCCAATCTTAGGTAGAGCAATTGTTATGATGATATCTAAGAAATAATTCATATCCATAACATAATGGAATGGAATGAATTATCAAAAGAATTATCGAACATTAAAGCAGAATTTGACAAATCGCATAAGTCATTAATCCAGAATAGACCAATACAGAAAATTGCAACCACTGTTTTAAAACACGTAGAAATATTAGTAAAATGCTTTAGTGAAGAACGAATACTAATATATGAACATAGAGATAAGTTTAATAAAGATCATTGGTATCAAGTATCAACGTTTTTGATCAGACTAAGATCCAATTTGACAACTATTAGAGAAAAGTTCAAGCTCGATATATCAGTACCTAATATTCTTAATACTTCACTAATAATTGAAACAGGTGAAGAAACAGAATCAAAAGAAGTTATTAACATTAATCAAAAGGATTTGGAAGAGGAAGAAATAAATAATCTCACTATCCTGATTTGGACAATTCTACAGATTCAGACACTAGCTCGAGTCAGTCAAATACTGATTTTATAAACACTGCATCAAAGCTTATACCAGTATTTAATGGTAAAGCAGGAAACTTAACAAGTTTTCTCGATGCATTGGAAATTATAGAATCAATAAAAGGCAAACACGAACGATTAGCTATTTCGATAATAAAAACAAAGCTAAAAGGTGGCGTCAGAAACCTAGGCGGAAATGAAAAAACTGTATCAGAAGTCATTTCCGGACTAAAAAGCAATGTCAAAGGCGAAACTGTAGAAGTACAATTAGCCAAACTGATGAATCTACAGCAACGAAAAAAAACTGCTAACCAATACACGTCAGAGGTTGAGCAGATGACGAAAGCTCTAGAAAGTGTGTACATAACGGACGGCCTAACCCTTGAATTAGCCAGAAGTTCTTCTACGCAATCTGCAGTTAAGGCAATGACATAGAATTGAGTAATTGATAAGGTAAAACTTATCATGCAGGCTGGCACCTTCAACACCATGAATGATGCCATATCCAAGTTCGTAAATAGTTGCACGGAAGCAACTGGACAACCAAATACTTTCCTTTATTACAAAAATTATCCTTAGCGTGGTGGAAACCTCGGGCGTGGAAACTTCAGAGGTAACTTTTATGATCATTATAATAATTATAACAACTACAACAGTTCCAATTATAATAAAAATTTAAGAGGTCAATACAGAGGAAACAATCGAGGCCACAATAGCAGTAACACCAATAACCATGTGAAAGTAGCCCAAAATACATCGGAAAACTCTCAAGACCCTTTATGTACCCAACAGTAGAAAATGTAATGGTTCATGCATTAATCTTAGTCAGATATACTTTTTACTTTTATTAACGTATCCACAGGAAAAGAACTGGTGATTTTAATAGACATTGGTGCAGACATTTCAATAATCAAAGAAAATTCTGATGTCTATCATAACATAAACGTTAACTATATAATAGATATAAAAGGAATAAGTCAGTAGGTTACAAAATCAAAAACTTTAACCTCTATTAAGATACAGACAACTATATATATAATCCAACACGACTTTCATATTGTGGATTTACAATTTGTTATTCCATGCGATGGCATTTTAGGAATCGCCTTCATAAAGAAATGCAACTGTCAATTAGACTTCAGGCCATCTGAAGATTGGCTTATAATCAGACCCGATTACCTTAAATTTCCAATTTATGTGCCAATAATAGAATCCCACACTTCGCTTACACATAAAGCTAGGTCACCAGTGGGTCAAGCATACGCCATACAACTCAATACTTCTGATCAAGTAGTCAGTACAAGTAGCTTGGCATTGAATCACTTTCGAGCTACGAAAGAGACCTGGTCCTGAAAGACCAGAAATCTGCCCGAGCGACTGCCCCGGACCTCTCTACTCTGCAACATGTAATTACGCATGCATGAAGCCGAAGACCAGTGTGAAGAACGGCACCGGCCCCGCTTAAGACAATAGGCCCCGAAAATCAGCAGAAGATCAACAAGCGAGAGGGGCAACCCGCCACTTTCGCCTGCGAAGGAGCGTCAGTGCAGCCAATCGGCGAGGACCAGCTGACGCAGAGGATGAGGATCATCAATATATATTAAAACCATTTCCGCTCGTTTAGAAGTGTAGCCCGTAAAGCTATGCGAAACTATAGGTAAGAAAGGCCCTAATAGAATAGATGAGGAGAAATTCGATAATTAAATTCAGAGAAGGAATACATGATAATTACAATTATAATTTAAACAAAACAATAATGGCAATAGTAGACGATAAGTCAGTGGATTCCACTGCTAACGTAATAACCAAACAAAATTGATTCGGAATTCGTACATATAATGCTAGTAATAATTGTTGTCGATTGCTTTTATAAATTGTACAAGCTGTATAATAAATGTTTGAAAAAAGATATTTGAGCAGAGCGAGTGACTTGGACAAAATTTAAAAAAAAGAGAACAAAGCGCACATACAATAAATATTAATTATGAAGAAAATATAATTACATTTTACTTATTCAGCAACAATAAGGAAATGAAGTAAAGTAAAGTAAATCTAAAACAATATATATATATGTATATTCAAGTATGAATACATAAAGAGCCATAAGCAAAATTTATATAAGGGACCCAGATTTCAGTAGAAAAGTTCAGCAATTAATATCTACAACCCGTGTTAGTGTATATGAGTTGGAAATTCTTTATATGTACACATTTAACTGTCATGCCTCACCATTGTTTCAGTACACTGCAACCCAAAAATGAATAGCACTAGATCAAGAATAGACGAGCATCCAATCTTAGGTAGAGCAATTGTTATGATGATATCTAAGAAATAATTCATATCCATAACATAATGGAATGGAATGAATTATCAAAAGAATTATCGAACATTAAAGCAGAATTTGACAAATCGCATAAGTCATTAATCCAGAATAGACCAATAAAGAAAATTGCAACCACTGTTTTAAAACACGTAGAAGTATTAGTAAAATGCTTTAATGAAGAACGAATACTAATATATGAATATAGAGATAAGTTTAATAAAGATCATTGGTATCAAGTATCAAAGTTTTTATCAGACTAAAATCCAATTTGACAACTATTAGAGAAAAGTTCAAGCTCGATATATCAATACCTAATATTCTTAATACTTCACTAATAATTGAAACTGGTGAGGAAACAGAATCAAAAGAAGTTATTAACATTAATAAGGATTTGGAAGAGGAAGAAATAAATAATCTCACTATCCTGATTTGGACAATTCTACAGATTCAGACACTAGCTCAAGCACAGTTGAAGAAAAATGTATTACAATGGCACAGTCAAATACTGATTTTATTAACACTGCATCGAAGCTTATACCAGTATTTAATGGTAAAGCAGAAAACTTGTTAAGTTTTCTTAACACTGCTTCGAAGCTTATACCAGTATTTAATGGTAAAGCAAAAAACTTAACAAGTTTTCTCGATGCATTGGAAATTATAGAATCAATAAAAGGCAAACACGAACGATAGGCTATTTCGATAATAAAAACAAAGCTAAAAGGTGGCGTCAGAAACCTAGGCGGAAATGAAAAAACTATATCAGAAGTCATTTCCGGACTAAAAAGCTGTAGAAGTACTGTCAGCCAAACTGATGAATCTACAGCAACTAAAAAAAAACTGCTTACCAATACACGTCAGAGGTTGAGCAGATGACGAAAGCTCTGGAAAGTGTGTACATAACGAGCGGCCTAACCCTTGAATTAGCCAGAAGTTATTCTACGCAATCTGCAGTTAAGGCAATGACATAGAATTGAGTAATTGATAAGGTAAAACTTATCATGCAGGCTGGCACCTTCAACACTATGAGTGATGCCATATCCAAGTTCGTAAATAGTTGCACGGAAGCAACTGGACAACCAAATACTTTCCTTTATTACAAAAATTATCCTCAGCGTGGTGGAAACCCCGGACGTGGAAACTTCAGAGGTAACTTTTATGGTCATTATAATAATTATAACAACTACAACAGTTCCAATTATAATAATAATGGAAGAGGTCAATACAAAGGAAACAATCGAGGCCACAATAGCAGTAACACCAATAACCATGTGAAAGTAGCCCAAAATACATCGGAAAACTCTCAAGACCCTTTTTGTACCCAACAGTAGAAAATGTTATGGTTCATGCATTAATCTTAGTCAGATATACTTTTTACTTTTATTAACGTATCCACAGGAAAAGAACTGGTGATTTTAATAGACATTGGTGCAGACATTTCAATAATCAAAGAAAATTCTGATGTCTATCATGACATAAACGTTAACTATATAATAGATATAAAAGGAATAAATCAGTAGGTTACAAAATCAAAAACTTTAACCTCTATTGAGATACAGACAACTATATATATAATCCAACACGACTTTCATATTGTGGATTTACAATTTGTTATTCCATGCGATGGCATTTTAGGAATCGCCTTCGTAAAGAAATGCAACTGTCAATTAGACTTCAGGCCATCTGAAGATTGGCTTATAATCAGACCCGATTACCTTAAATTTCCAATTTATGTGCCAATAATGGAATCCCACACTTCGCTTACACGTAAAGCTAGGTCACCAGTGGGTCAAGCATACGCCATACAACTCAATACTTCTGCCAGCAAGATCCCAAGTTATGTGAAAAATTCAATTAAATTCCCAAGAAGAAAGTGTATTGAATTTAAACCAAGAAATTAAAAATGCTATTTACGTAGCTAGTACAATAGCAACAACAAAAAATGCATTCATAAGATTACTTAATAATACAAATAAAGATCAAGTAGTCAGTACAAGTAGCTTGGCATTGAATCACTTTCGAGCTACGAAAGAGACCTGGTCCTGAAGGACTAGAAATCTGCCCGACCGACTGCCCCGGACCTCTCTACTCTGCAACATGTAATTACGCATGCATGAAGCCGAAGACCAGTGTGAAGACCGGCACCGGCCCCGCTTAAGACAATAGGCCCCGGAAATCAGCAGCAGATCAACAAGCGAGAGGGGCAACCCGCCACTTTCGCCTGCGAAGGAGCGTCAGTGCAGCCAACCGGCGAGGACCAGCTGACGCAGAGGATGAGGATCATCAATATATATTAAAACCATTTCCGCTCGTTTAGAAGTGTAGCCCGTAAAGCTATGCGAAACTATAGGTAAGAAAGGCCCTAATAGAATAGAAGAGGAGAAATTCGATAATTAAATTCAGAGAAGGAATACATGATAATAACAATTATAATTTAAACAAAATAATAATGGCAACAGTAGACGATAAGTCAGTGGATTCCACTGCTAACGTAATAACCAAATAAAATTGATTTGGAATTCGTAAATATAATGCTGGTAATAATAGTTGTCAATTGCTTTTATAAATTGTACAAGCTTTATAATAAATGTTTGAAAAAAGATATTTGAGCTGAGCGAGTGACTTGGACAAATTAAAAAAAAAAGAGAACAAAGCGCACATACAATAAATATTAATTATGAAGAAAATATAATTACATTTTACTTATTCAGCAACAATAAGGAAATGAAGTAAAGTAAAGTAAATCTAAAACAATATATATATATGTATATTCAAGTATGAATACATAAAGAGCCATAAGCAAAATTTATATAAGGGACCCAGATTTCAGTAGAAAAGTTCAGCAATTAATCTACAACCCGTGTTAGTGTATATGAGTTGGAAATTCTTTATATGTACACATTTAACTGTCATGCCTCACCATTGTTTCAGTACACTGCAACCCAAAAATGAATAGCACTAGATCAAGAATAGACGAGCATCCAATCTTAGGTAGAGCAATTGTTATGATGATATCTAAGAAATAATTCATATCCATAACATAATGGAATGGAATGAATTATCAAAAGAATTATCGAACATTAAAGCAGAATTTGACAAATCGCATAAGTCATTAATCCAGAATAGACCAATACAGAAAATTGCAACCACTGTTTTAAAACACGTAGAAGTATTAGTAAAATGCTTTAATGAAGAACGAATACTAATATATGAATATAGAGATAAGTTTAATAAAGATCATTGGTATCAAGTATCAAAGTTTTTATCAGACTAAGATCCAATTTGACAACTATTAGAGAAAAGTTCAAGCTCGATATATCAATACCTAATATTCTTAATACTTCACTAATAATTGAAACTGGTGAGGAAACAGAATCAAAAGAAGTTATTAACATTAATAAGGATTTGGAAGAGGAAGAAATAAATAATCTCACTATCCTGATTTGGACAATTCTACAGATTCAGACACTAGCTCAAGCACAGTTGAAGAAAAATGTATTACAATGGCACAGTCAAATACTGATTTTATTAACACTGCATCGAAGCTTATACCAGTATTTAATGGTAAAGCAGAAAACTTAACAAGTTTTCTCGATGCATTGGAAATTATAGAATCAATAAAAGGCAAACACGAACGATTAGCTATTTCGATAATAAAAACAAAGCTAAAAGGTGGCGTCAGAAACCTAGGCGGAGAGGAAAAAACTATATCAGAAGTCATTTCCGGACTAAAAAGCAATGTCAACGGCGAAACTGTAGAAGTACTATCAGCCAAACTGATGAATCTACAGCAACGAAAAAAAACTGCTAACCAATACACGTCAGAGGTTGAGCAGATGACGAAAGCTCTAGAAAGTGTGTACATAACGGACGGCCTAACCCTTGAATTAGCCAGAAGTTATTCTACGCAATCTGCAGTTAAGGCAATAACATAGAATTGAGTAATTGATAAGGTAAAACTTATCATGCAGGCTGGCACCTTCAACACTATGAATGATGCCATATCCAAGTTCGTAAATAGTTGCACGGAAGCAACTGGACAACCAAATACTTTCCTTTATTACAAAAATTATCCTCAGCGTGGTGGAAACCGCGGACGTGGAAACTTCAGAGGTAACTTTTATGGTCGTTATAATAATTATAACAACTACAACAGTTCCAATTATAATAATAATGGAAGAAGTCAATACAAAGGAAACAATCGAGGCCACAATAGCAGTAACACCAATAACCATGTGAAAGTAGCCCAAAATACATCGGAAAACTCTCAAGACCCTTTATGTACCCAACAGTAGAAAATGTAATGGTTCATGCAATTAATCTCAGTCAGATATACTTTTTACTTTTACTAACGTATCCACAGGAAAAGAACTGGTGATTTTAATAGACATTGTTGCAGACATTTCAATAATCAAAGAAAATTCTGATGTATATCATGACATAAACGTTAACTATATAATAGATATAAAAGGAATATGTCAGTAGGTTACAAAATCAAAAACTTTAACCTCTATTGAGATACAGACAACTATATATATAATCCAACACGACTTTCATATTGTGGATTTACATTTGGCTATTCCATGCGATGGCATTTTAGGAATCGCCTTCATAAAGCAACTGTCAATTAGACTTCAGGCCATCTGAAGATTGGCTTATAATCAGACCCGATTACCTTAAATTTCCAATTTATGTGCCAATAATGGAATCCCACACTTCGCTTACACATAAAGCTAGGTCACCAGTGGGTCAAGCATACGCCATACAACTCAATACTTCTGCCAGCAAGATCCCAAGTTATGTGAAAAATTCAATTAAATTCCCAAGAAGACAGTGTATTGATTCTAAACCAAGAAATTAAAAATGGTATTTACGTAGCTAGTACAATAGCAACACCAAAAAATGCATTCATAAGATTACTTAATAATACAAATAAAGATCAAGTAGTCAGTACAAGTAGCTTGGCATTGAATCACTTTCGAGCTACGAAAGAGACCTGGTCCTGTAGAATGACCTGTTTAATACCTAGTCATGACGGAGTTAAATCCTCGGTAGTCCACGGAGTTAGGTCCCAAGCTTTCCGTCAATTCCAAGTAATTCGCTGTCAAATCCAGAGTGTCGGTACATTCTCTCATCTGTTACCATCAGCCCTCGGTGGTTTGGCGTCGACGTCGGCGTCAGCGTCAGCTTTTGCCGATCTTGCATTTCCCACCGTACTCCACTTGCACGGTGAGCAGTCAGCAGGCTGGTGGATGTTGCTGTGCTGACTTGGCATGGGGGCGGGGCAAGTAGGTTGGTTTGAATCGATGTTTATCTTTCCTCTTGATCTGTTTATTGGAAACATATACGGTGCCCCCATGGTTATACGGTATCGGCCTCTTTCTGTTTCTATTGAGCCTGTCGGTTGACATTTCCTGCCTATGCAGGAGTAGCCCCCTTATGTGTTCCTGCGTCTGTTCTTTAAAATTGGTAAGTCCCTGATATTTTATTCTGATGTTCTGTTGAGGAAGATTTCGACTGGCTTGCGGTTCGTCACCGAGTGGATAGAGTTTTTATATCGGTCCACGGTAATGAAAACCAACTCAGTTACCTTCAGGTTACGGTTATCGTTTTTTAGACACCGTTATATTTCAAGGAAGGTCGAGTGGAACCTTTCAACCTGGCCGTTCACCTCACTCTTCTGAGATGGTGTGTAATAGACGGTTATTCCGAAGCATTGTAAATAGTTGAGCACTGTGGGGCAGAGTAGGCCCTTTCGTTGTCTGAGGCTATCGTTTTTGGTGCTGGAAAATAATGCAGGATCGTAAAAAGGTCAATGTGCAGGATTTCGCATGGGTAACTAGGAATAGGGGTTAGTTGATGTTCCGGTCTGGCCGGGTGTCTAGCGTATTTAAACATTTAACAGGCCTGGCAAGAAAAGACCAACGACCTAATGCGGCTAACCATTCTGGGAATATAAAATTTTTCCAAGATCTGTAACTTCATCTCTTTTGGATTTCTGTGGGCTCTAGAATTCCGCTTATTTATTATTCTGTTCGACTCTTCTTCGCCCGCTACATCAGTTACCAGTCTTTGTGTAAGGCTAAGTTTGTACCCCGGGAGATTCTCCCGGCAGCACTCTTGCAGAGACTGCAAGTAGTTCTCAGGAATTTGTATGCCATTAATAATTAATGGCTTCAAGTATTTTATTAAACAGGGTAGCAAATCTTGTGCGCAATCAATGGGGATCCAGTGCCGCATGTATCCCGTATGTGGGGTTACACAATAATATTCCAACCTATCTGGGTCAAAAACAAGTTGATTCCTAAACACGTTAATAGGGGCTTCCACGTGAGGGATTAAGTTCAAGGCGTCTTGAAGCGCACTGTGGACGGTGGCAACGGAGTCCGCAGGAGAGAGCATCAGCAACCACATTGGATTTGCCCGGCTTTTAAATAAGCTCGCAGTTGTATTCTTCTATGCGCGCTTTCCAGAGTTTCAGCTTAGCATTATTGTTTCGATTACCTAACAAAAAGGTTAGGGGTTGGTGATTGGTATAAACTTTAATTGACGCGGCACCATAGAGGTAGGATCGTAAATTATCAAGGGCCCATACTATTGCCAGCATTTCTTTCTCGTTTACTGCGTACATATCCTCAGTTTTGTTCAATTACCGAGAAATATAGGCGATTGGGCGGTCTGTGCCGCCGTCACTTTGAGAGAGAACGGCCCCTATGGCGTAATTGGAAGCATCGGTGGTCAGATGGAAAGGCTTATTAAAGTCTGCATGCTATAACCTCTGAAGAGGCGAGGATGGTTTTCAAGTCGTCGAAGGCCCTCATTCCCTTTCATCAAGCGAAATTGAAATATTCTTGGATTGAGAAGTCTTGATTTGTGCGTGGTCTCCCCTTGTGACGTTCGTCAGAGGTTTCGCGACTTTAGCGTAATCGCAAATGAATTTCCTATAATAAGAGGTCATTCCTAGGAAACCTTTAAGTTCTTTCAAATTCGTAGGTGGAGGCATTTCTTTGATGGCTCTTACCTTCAACCTGGGTGCGCAAAAGCTGTGTCTTTTCCAAATTAACTTGTAACTTGGCCTGCCTCAATTTCTCAAATATGGCGCGAAGGTTACTCCAGTGAGACTCATATTCCTTACTAAAGACGATAATATCGTCGATGTAGACGTAAAAAAATTTTACCTATGTGGTACACGTCGTCGATCATCCTTTGAAAAACTATCCCAAGCCACTGCCGAAAAGACCAGAAATCTGCGGACCTCTCTTCTCTGCAACATGTAATTACGCATGCATGAAGCCGAAGACCAGTGTGAAGACCGCCAACGGCCCCGCTTAAGACAATAGGCCCCGGACATTAGCAGCAGATCAACAAGCGAGAGGGGCCGCCACTTTCGCCTGCTAACGAGCGTCAGTGCAGCCAACCGGCGAGGACCAGCTGACGCAGAGGATGAGGATCATCAATATATATTAAAACTAAATATAAAACAACATTTTTGTACAATCGTGCGGAACCATTTCCGCTCTTTTAGAAGTGTAGCCCGTAAAGCTATGCGAAACTATAGGTAAGAAAGGCCCTTATAGAATAGATAAGGAGAAATTCGTTAATTAAATTCAGAGAAGAAATACATGATAATTACAATTATAATTTAAATAAAACAATAATGGCAATAGTAGACGATAAGTCAGTGGATTCCACTGCTAACGTAATAACCAAATAACATTGGTTTGGAATTCGTAAATATAATGCTAGTAATAATAGTTGTCAATTGCTTTTATAAATTGTACACGCTTTATAATAAATGTTTGAAAAAAGATATTTGAGCTGAGCGAGTGACTTGGACAAATTAAAAAAAAAAGAGAACAAAGCGCACATACAATAAATATTAATGATGAAAAAAATATAATTACATTTTACTTATTAAGCAACAACAAGGAAATTAAATAAAATAAAGTAAATCTAAAAGAATATATATATATATATATATATATATGTATATTCAAGTGTGAATAAATAAAGAGCCATAAGCAAAATTTATATAAGGGACCCAGATTTCAGTAGAAGAGTTCATCAAATAATATCTACACTACCTGTGTTAGTGTATATGAGTTGGAAATTCCTTATATATACACATTTAACTGTCATGCCTCACCTTTGTTTCACTGCACTGCAACCCAAAAATTAATAGCACTAACGACCATTCCGGGTGTGCAAGTTATCTCAAGAATAAACGAGCATCCAATCTTAGGTAGAGCAATTGTTATGATGATATCTAAGAAATAATTCATATCCATAACATAATGGAATGGAATGAATTATCAAAAGAATTATCGAACATTAAAGCAGAATTTGACAAATCGCATAAGTCATTAATACAGAATAGACCAATACAGAAAATTGCAACCACTGTTTTAAAACACGTAGAAGTATTAGTAAAATGCTTTAATGAAGAACGAATACTAATATATGAATATAGAGATAAGTTTAATAAAGATCATTGGTATCAAGTATCAAAGTTTTTATCAGACTAAGATCCGATTTGACAACTATTAGAGAAAAGTTCAAGCTCGATATATCAATACCTAATATTCTTAATACTTCACTAATAATTGAAACTGGTGAAGAAACAGAATCAAAAGAAGTTATTAACATTAATCAAAAGGATTTGGAAGAGGAAGAAATAAATAATCTCACTATCCTGATTTGGACAATTCTACAGATTCAGACACTAGCTCGAGTCAGTCAAATACTGATTTTATAAACACTGCATCAAAGCTTATACCAGTATTTAATGGTAAAGCAGGAAACTTAACAAGTTTTCTCGATGCATTGGAAATTATAGAATCAATAAAAGGCAAACACGAACGATTAGCTATTTCGATAATAAAAACAAAGCTAAAAGGTGGCGTCAGAAACCTAGGCGGAAATGAAAAAACTATATCAGAAGTCATTTCCGGACTAAAAAGCAATGTCAACGGCGAAACTGTAGAAGTACTATCAGCCAAACTGATGAATCTACAGCAACGAAAAAAAACTGCTAACCAATACACGTCAGAGGTTGAGCAGATGACGAAAGCTCTAGAAAGTGTGTACATAACGGACGGCCTAACCCTTGAATTAGCCAGAAGTTATTCTACGCAATCTGCAGTTAAGGCAATGACATAGAATTGAGTAATTGATAAGGTAAAACTTATCATGCAGGCTGGCACCTTCAACACTATGAGTGATGCCATATCCAAGTTCGTAAATAGTTGCACGGAAGCAACTGGACAACCAAATACTTTCCTTTATTACAAAAATTATCCTCAGCGTGGTGGAAACCGCGGACGTGGAAACTTCAGAGGTAACTTTTATGATCGTTATAATAATTATAACAACTACAACAGTTCCAATTATAATAATAATGGAAGAGGTCAATACAGAGGAAACAATCGAGGCCATAATAGCAGTAACACCAATAACCATGTGAAAGTAGCCCAAAATACATCGGAAAACTATCAAGAC
This sequence comes from Drosophila biarmipes, assembly GCF_025231255.1. Classification (NCBI taxonomy): domain Eukaryota; kingdom Metazoa; phylum Arthropoda; class Insecta; order Diptera; family Drosophilidae; genus Drosophila; species Drosophila biarmipes. Next base: position 3,439,891 of record NW_026114529.1, on the reverse strand, counting down.
CCTTTATGTACCCAACAGTAGAAAATGTAATGGTTCATGCATTAATCTTAGTCAGATATACTTTTTACTTTTATTAACGTATCCACAGGAAAAGAACTGGTGATTTTAATAGACATTGGTGCAGACATTTCAATAATCAAAGAAAATTCTGATGTCTATCATGACATAAACGTTAACTATATAATAGATATAAAAGGAATAAGTCAGTAGGTTACAAAATCAAAAACTTTAACCTCTATTGAGATACAGACAACTATATATATAATCCAACACGACTTTCATATTGTGGATTTACAATTTGTTATTCCTTGCGATGGCATTTTAGGAATCGCCTTCATAAAGAAATGCAACTGTCAATTAGACTTCAGGCCATCTGAAGATTGGCTTATAATCAGACCCGATTACCTTAAATTTTAAATTTATGTGCCAATAATAGAATCCCACACTTCGCTTACACATAAAGGTAGGTCACCGGTGGGTCAAGCATACGCCATACAACTGAATACTTCTGCCAGCAAGATCCCAAGTTATTTGGAAAAACTCAATTAAATTCCCAAGAAGACAGTGTATTGATTCTAAACCAAGAAATTAAAAATGGTATTTACGTAGCTAGTACAATAGCAACACCAAAAAATGCATTCATAAGATTACGTAATAATACAAATAAAGATCAAGTAGTCAGTACAAGTAGCTTGGCATTGAATCACTTTCGAGCTACGAAAGAGACCTGGTCCTGTAGAATGACCTGTTTAATACCTAGTCATGACGGAGTTAAATCCTCGGTAGTCCAGGGAGTTAGGTCCCAAGCTTTCCGTCAATTCCAAGTAATTCGCTGTCAAATCCAGAGTGTCGGTACATTCTCTCTTCTGTTACCATCAGCCCTCGGTGGTTTGGCGTCGACGTCGGCGTCAGCGTCAGCTTTTGCCGATCTTGCATTTCCCACCGTACTCCACTTGCACGGTGAGCAGTCAGCAGGCTGGTGGATGTTGCTGTGCTGACTTGGCATGGGGGCGGGGCAAGTAGGTTGGGCCCGGGCCTGTGGGTCGGTGCCCGGTCGGCGCATGGTGGCCGGCGGATATTGTTGCGCCGAGTCAGCACGGGCGCGGAGGCTGGTAGTCGGTGTTGTTAACTGTTAACTCAGGTAGTCGGTGCTGTTATTTGTTAACTCTTCCCCTTCGAAAATATGCGTACCGCAGATCAGCATCTCTTCATGGGGGCCGCACTGATGGTGTGCGCCCCCAGTTCGACGGTGCCTCAATGCGTTGGAATGCCCTTGGTGGAAGTTATTTTTTCCATGCGATGTATAGTAACAAGGCGAAAACGAGGATCGTCGCTGCTTCTTAGGATCGAGTATAAAAAGTTGTTAGATATTGTCGATAGTTTTCTTAAGTTCTGCAGGATAAAATCGTTACTTGTTCAGTACGGCCGGCATGGCAATCAGGAACAGAGTGCTGCTTCTTAGGACCGAGTATAAAAAGTTGTTAGATATTGTCGATAATTTTCTTAAGTTCTGCAGGATAAAATCGTTACTTGTTTAGTACGGCCGGCGTGACAATCACATGTGTGTCGAGTAGCTGCTGTAAGACACGGTCCCGATGTGGACGGTCTCGTTATCGTACTGGATTATATACGATCGCAGTAGGTGACGCTTTCCGTTCCGTTGAAGTTCGTCAGGAACAGAGTGCCGTCGTTGACCAACTCCACTATTTCTTTGTCGTTTCTCAGGTGATCGCAGAGAGCGTGTCCTCCTTTTAAGAGCCTGGGAATGCAGCTGGCCTCGTCTAGTTTTCATAAGTTTTTTTCCTGGCAAACGGTCGTATTTTCGATGGAAAGGCAGTTTCCCAATACCGCATAGGTTTTTTGGGTGTCCATCGCCATCCTGTGGTAGTCCAGCACCACCTGTTTACTCTCAGTGATCGTCGGATAGAGGAGCATCAGCCTGTATCGAATGTCCACAACTTTGGGTAACGCCAGCACGTATAGTAGGCGGGTTCCGTTGGTCAAAAATGAGGGTTCTGCGAATTCCACAGCTTCCACCACATTTTGGTATGGCAGACTGCGAGTTTCCGCTAGAATGGTTTCTATCTCTTTTTCATCCAAGAGGTTTGTATTCACCACGGACGCCTTTTTCCAGTTGACAGACTCGAGTAATTTCGTCCACCTGCTTAAGCAATATCATTGCTTTGTCCGTTAGGATTGTCGACAACTGGACCTCCCCGTCGATAGAGTTCTCTCTTGCCGTCATGACGTCGAGTTTTTGTATCGCGTCAATCAGTGTGGTGTTTATTTTTATCTGTGGGTTACTGTTCTCCACTGCTGCTTTCGGACTGGAGGATGGTATTCCAGTCTGAGGCATCCGGGGATCGGTCTACCCATTTCCATGCCGACTCTAGTCAGTTTATGGCCCTAGGCGTACGGAGGGCCGACTGCATTCTCTTCGGTGGTCTTGTCGATATCTTATGCATTTGCCCCAGGTCGATTACACAGGCGACGTTAAACACCCCGTTTACACGCCACACCACGCCTTTTTGCAGTGGAACGATGGGCGTATCGTATCTGAAGATGCGCAAAGCAGTTCCGACTTGGATAGTGAGACATATACTTGGGAGAGAGACCCGATTTTGCTAATTTAGTATTTATTCTTAGGGTAGTGTTTTATATTTGTTGTTAATTGTTATTACTTAATCAATTATATTTAATTTTATGATTTGTTTAAATATATAGTCTAAGTATAGGGGTTTCTCTTAAAGGATTTGTAAAACGTTTTCAGCTAAATGGATTTTTAACTTTTATGTGAGACCTATTGAAGATTTTATCTTATTTAATTTTGCCCGGGACTACCATTACCTCTACCTCCTCTGGTTTGAATCGATGTTTATCTTTCCTCTTGATCTGTTTATTGGAAACATATACGGTGCCCCCTTGGTTATACGGTATCGGCCTCTTTCTGTTTCTATTGAGCCTGTCGGTTGACATTTCCTGCCTATGCAGGAGTAGCCCCCTTATGTGTTCCTGCGTCTGTTCTTTAAAATTGGTAAGTCCCTGATATTTTATTCTGATGTTCTGTTGAGGAAGATTTCGACTGGCTTGCGGTTCGTCACCGAGTGGATAGAGTTTTTATATCGGTCCACGGTAATGAAAACCAACTCAGTTACCTTCAGGTTACGGTTATCGTTTTTTAGACACCGTTATATTTCAAGGAAGGTCGAGTGGAACCTTTCAACCTGGCCGTTCACCTCACTCTTCTGAGATGGTGTGTAATAGACGGTTATTCCGAAGCATTGTAAATAGTTGAGCACTGTGGGGCAGAGTAGGCCCTTTCGTTGTCTGAGGCTATCGTTTTTGGCGCTGGAAAATAATGCAGGACTTCAGTCAGCTTCTCGCGGAGATGGACAGCTGACTTTGATTCTATCGGGAAAAGTATGGCAAATTTTGAGAATATATCGATGCAAATCAGGAAATTGAGAATCTCGATCGTAAAAAGGTCAATGTGCAGGATTTCGCATGGGTAACTAGGAATAGGGGTTAGTTGAGGTTCCGGTCTGGCCGGGTGTCTAGCGTATTTAAACATTTAACAGGCCTGGCAAGAAAAGACCAACGACCTAATGCGGCTAACCATTCTGGTAAAATAAAATTTTTCCAAGATCTGTAACTTCATCTCTTTTGGATTTCTGTGGGCTCTAGAATGCCGCTTATTTATTATTCTGTTCGACTCTTCTTCGCCCGCTACATCAGTTACCAGTCTTTGTGTAATGCAAAGTTTGTACCCCTGGAGATTCTCCCGGCAGCGGTCTTGCAGAGACTGCAAGTAGTTCTCAGGAATTTTTATGCCATTAATAATTAATGGCTTCAAGTATTTTATTAAACAGGGTAGCAAATCTCGTGCGCAATCAATGGGGATCCAGTGCCGCAACCTATCTGGGTCAAAAACAAGTTGATTCCTAAGCACGTTAATAGGGGCTTCCACGTGAGGGATTAAGTCCAAGGCGTCTTGAAGCGCACTGTGGACGGTGCCAACGGATTCCGTTGTTGAAGTTGAGGCTTTATCGGCACTGAAGTGGTTTACATTCAAGATGATGCGGGAGAGAGCATCAGCAACCACATTGGATTTGCCCGGCTTGTAAATAAGCTCGCAGTTGTATTCTTCTATGCGCGCTTTCCAGCGTTTCAGCTTAGCATTATAGTTCCGATTACCTAACGAAAAGGTTAGGGGTTGGTGATTGGTATAAACTTTAATTGACGCGGCACCATAGAGGTAGGATCGTAAATTATCAAGGGCCCATACTATTGCCAGCATTTCTTTCTCGTTCACTGCGTACTTCTCCCCTGTTTTGTTCAAAAACCGAGAAATATAGGCGATTGGGCGGTCTGTGCCGCCGTCACTTTGAGAGAGAACGGCCCCTGTGGCGTAATTGGAAGCATCGGTGGTCAGATGGAAAGGCTTATTAAAGTCTGCATGCTATAACCTCTGAAGAGGCGAGGATGGTTTTCAAGTCGTCGAAGGCCCTCATTCCCTTTCATCAAGCGAAATTGAAATATTCTTGGATTGAGAAGCCTTGATTTGTGCGTGGTCTCCCCTTGTGACGTTCGTCAGAGGTTTCGCGACTTTAGCGTAATCGCAGATGAATTTCCTATAATAAGAGGTCATTCCTAGGAAACCTTTAAGTTCTTTCAAATTCGTGGGTGGAGGCATTTCTTTAATGGCTCTTACCTTCTTTTCATCTGCGTGGATCCCATTCGCCACGTAATCCAAAAATTCAACCTGGGTGCGCAAAAGCTGTGTCTTTTCCAAATTCACTTGTAACTTGGCCTGCCTCAATTTCTCAAATATGGCGCAAAGGTTACTCCAGAGAGACTCATATTCTTTACTAAAGACGATAATATCGTCGATGTAGAAGTACAAAATTTTACCTATGTGGTAGACGTAATCGATCATCCTTTGAAAAACTATCCCAAGCCACTGCCGAAAAGACCAGAAATCTGCCCGACCGACTGCCCCGGACCTCTCTTCTCTGCAACATGTAATTACGCATGCATGAAGCCGAAGACCAGTGTGAAGACCGGCACCGGCCCCGCTTAAGACAATAGGCCCCGGAAATCAGCAGCAGATCAACAAGCGAGAGGGGCAACCCGCCACTTTCGCCTGCGAAGGAGCGTCAGTGCAGCCAACCGGCGAGGACCAGCTGACGCAGAGGATGAGGATCATCAATATATATTAAAACCATTTCCGCTCGTTTAGAAGTGTAGCCCGTAAAGCTATGCGAAACTATAGGTAAGAAAGGCCCCAATAGAATAGATGAGGAGAAATTCGAATTTTAAATTCAGAGAAGGAATACATGATAATAACAATTATAATTTAAACAAAACAATAATGGCAATAGTAGACGATAAGTCAGTTGATTCCACTGCTAACGTAATAACCAAATAAAATTGATTTGGAATTCGTACATATAATGCTAGTAATAATTGTTGTCGATTGCTTTTATAAATTGTACAAGCTTTATAATAAATGTTTGAAAAAAGATATATGAGCAGAGCGAGTGACTTGGACAAAATTTAAAAAAAGCGAACAAAGCGCACATACAATAAATATTGCAACCAATTATGAAGAAAATATAATTACATTTTACTTATTAAGCAACAATAAGGAAATGAAGTAAAGTAAAGTAAATCTAAAACAATATATATATATGTATATTCAAGTATGAATACATAAAGAGCCATAAGCAAAATTTATATAAGGGACCCAGATTTCAGTAGAACATTTCAGCAATTAATATCTACAACCCGTGTTAGTGTATATGAGTTGGAAATTCTTTATATGTACACATTTAACTGTCATGCCTCACCATTGTTTCAGTACACTGGAACCCAAAAATGAATAGCACTAACGACCATTCCGGGTGTGCATGTTAGATCAAGAATAGACGAGCATCCAATCCTAGGTAGAGCAATTGTTATGATGATATCTAAGAAATAATTCATATCCATAAAATAATGGAATGGAATGAATTATCAAAAGAATTATCGAACATTTAAGCAGAATTTGACAAATCGCATAAGTCATTAATACAGAATAGACCAATACAGAAAATTGCAACCACTGTTTTAAAACACGTAGAAGTATTAGTAAAATGCTTTAATGAAGAACGAATACTAATATATGAATATAGAGATAAGTTTAATAAAGATCATTGGTATCAAGTATCAAAGTTTTTATCAGACTAAGATCCGATTTGACAACTATTAGAGAAAAGTTCAAGCTCGATATATCAATACCTAATATTCTTAATACTTCACTAATAATTGAAACTGGTGAAGAAACAGAATCAAAAGAAGTTATTAACATTAATCAAAAGGATTTGGAAGAGGAAGAAATAAATAATCTCACTATCCTGATTTGGACAATTCTACAGATTCAGACACTAGCTCGAGTCAGTCAAATACTGATTTTATAAACACTGCATCAAAGCTTATACCAGTATTTAATGGTAAAGCAGGAAACTTAACAAGTTTTCTCGATGCATTGGAAATTATAGAATCAATTAAAGGCAAACACGAACGATTAGCTATTTCGATAATAAAAACAAAGCTAAAAGGTGGCGTCAGAAACCTAGGCGGAGAGGAAAAAACTATATCAGAAGTCATTTCCGGACTAAAAAGCAATGTCAAAGGCGAAACTGTAGAAGTACAATTAGCCAAACTGATGAATCTACAGCAACGAAAAAAAACTGCTAACCAATACACGTCAGAGGTTGAGCAGATGACGAAAGCTCTAGAAAGTGAGTACATAACGGACGGCCTAACCCTTGAATTAGCCAGAAGTTATTCTACGCAATCTGCAGTTAAGGCAATGACATAGAATTGAGTAATTGATAAGGTAAAACTTATCATGCAGGCTGGCACCTTCAACACCATGAATGATGCCATATCCAAGTTCGTAGATAGTTGCACGGAAGCAACTGGACAACCAAATACTTTCCTTTATTACAAAAATTATCCTCAGCGTGGTGGAAACCGCGGACGTGGAAACTTCAGAGGTAACTTTTATGATCGTTATAATAATTATAACAACTACAACAGTTCCAATTATAATAATAATGGAAGAGGTCAATACAGAGGAAACAATCGAGGCCATAATAGCAGTAACACCAATAACCATGTGAAAGTAGCCCAAAATACATCGGAAAACTATCAAGACCCTTTATGTACCCAACAGTAGAAAATGTAATGGTTCATGCAATTAATCTCAGTCAGATATACTTTTTACTTTTACTAACGTATCCACAGGAAAAGAACTGGTGATTTTAATAGACATTGTTGCAGACATTTCAATAATCAAAGAAAATTCTGATGTCTATCATGACATAAACGTTAACTATATAATAGATATAAAAGGAATAAGTCAGTAGGTTACACAATCAAAAACTTTAACCTCTATTGAGATACAGACAACTATATATATAATCCAACACGACTTTCATATTGTGGACTTACATTTTGCTATTCCATGCGATGGCATTTTAGGAATCGCCTTCATAAAGAAATGCAACTGTCAATTAGACTTCAGGCCATCTGAAGATTGGCTTATAATCAGAACCGATTACCTTAAATTTCCAATTTATGTGCCAATAATAGAATCCCACACTTCGCTTACACATAAAGCTAGGTCACCGGTGGGTCAAGCATACGCCATACAACTCAATACTTCTGCCAGCAAGATCCCAAGTTATGTGAAAAATTCAATTAAATTCCCAAGAAGACAGTGTATTGATTTTAAACCAAGAAATTAAAAATGGTACAATAGCAACAACAAAAAATGCATTCATAAGATTACTTAATAATACAAATTAAGATCAAGTAGTCAGTACAAGTAGCTTGACATTGAATCACTTTCGAGCTACGAAAGAGACCTGGTCCTGTAGAATGACCTGTTTAATACCTAGTCATGACGGAGTTAAATCCTCGGTAGTCCACGGAGTTAGGTCCCAAGATTTCCGTCAATTCCAAGTAATTCGCTGTCAAATCCAGAGTGTCGGTACATTCTCTCTTCTGTTACCATCAGCCCTCGGTGGTTTGGCGTCGACGTCGGCGTCAGCGTCAGCTTTTGCCGATTTTGCATTTCCCACCGTACTCCACTTGCACGGTGAGCAGTCAGCAGGCTGGCGGATGTTGCTGTGCTGACTTGGCATGGGGGCGGGGCAAGTAGGTTGGGCCCGGGTTTGTGGGTCAGTGCCCGGTCGGCGCATGGTGGCCGGCGGATATTGTTGCGCCGATTCAGCACGGGCGCGGAGGCTGGTAGTCGGTGTTGTTAACTGTTAACTCAGGTAGTCGGTGCTGTTATTTGTTAACTCTTCCCCTTCGAAAATATGCGTACCGCAGATCAGCATCTCTTCATGGGGGCCGCACTGATGGTGTGCGCCCCCAGTTCGACGGTGCCTCAATGCGTTGGAATGCCTTTGTTGGAGGTTATTTTTCTTCATGCGATGTATATTAACAAGGCGAAAACGAGGATCGTCGCTTCTTCTTAGGATCGAGTATAAAAAGTTGTTAGATATTGTCGATAGTTTTCTTAAGTTCTGCAGGATAAAATCGTTACTTGTTCAGTACGGCCGGCATGGCAATCAGGAACAGAGTGCTGCTTCTTAGGACCGAGTATAAAAAGTTGTTAGATATTGTCGATAGTTTTCTTAAGTTCTGCAGGATAAAATCGTTACTTGTTTAGTACGGCCGGCGTGACAATCACATGTGTGTCGAGTAGCTGCTGTAAGACACGGTCCCGATGTGGACGGTCTCGTTATCGTACTGGATTATATACGATCGCAGTAGGTGACGCTTTCCGTTCCGTTGAAGTTCGTCAGGAACAGAGTGCCGTCGTCGACCAACTCCACTATTTCTTTGTCGTTTCTCAGGTGATCGCAGAGAGAGTGTCCTCCTTTTAAGAGCCTGGGAATGCAGCTGGCCTCGTCTAGTTTTCATAAGTTTTTTTCCTGGCAAACGGTCGTATTTCCGATGGAAAGGCAGTTTCCCAATACCGCATAGGTTTTTTGGGTGTCCATCGCCATCCTGTGGTAGTCCAGCACCACCTGTTTACTCTCAGTGATCGTCGGATAGAGGAGCATCAGCCTGTATCGAATGTCCACAACTTTGGGTAACGCCAGCACGAATAGCAGGCGGGTTCCGTTGGTCAAAAATGAGGGTTCTGCGAATTCCACAGCTTCCACCACATTTTGGTATGGCAGACTGCGAGTTTCCGCTAGAATGGTTTCTATCTCTTTTTCATCCAAGAGGTTTGTATTCACCACGGACGCCTTTTTCCAGTTGAGAGACTCGAGTGATTTCGTCCACCTGCTTAAGCAATATCATTGCTTTGTCCGTTAGGATTGTCGACAACTGGACCTCCCCGTCGATAGAGTTCAGTCTTGCCGTCATGACGTCGAGTTTTTGTTTATCTGTTTATTTTTATCTGTGGGTTACTGTTCTCCACTGCTGCTTTCGGACTGGAGGATGGTATTCCAGTCTGAGGCATCCGGGGATCGGTCTACCCATTTCCATGCCGACTCTAGCCAGTTTATGGCCCTAGGCGTACGGAGGGCCGACTGCATTCTCTTCGGTGGTCTTGTCGATATCTTATGCATTTGCCCCAGGTCGATTACACAGGAGACCTTAAACACCCCGTTTACACGCCACACCACGCCTTTTTGCAGTGGAACGATGGGCGTATCGTATCTGAAGATGCGCAAAGCAGTTCCGACTTGGATAGTGAGACATATACTTGGGAGAGAGACACGATTTTGCTAATTTCGTATTTATTCTTAGGGTAGTGTTTTATATTTGTTGTTAATTGTTATTACTTAATCAATTATATTTAATTTTATGATTTGTTTAAATATATAGGATTTGGAAGAGGAAGAAATAAATAATCTCACTATCCTGATTTGGACAATTCTACAGATTCAGACACTAGCTCAAGTCAGTCAAATACTGATTTTATAAACACTGCATCAAAGCTTATACCAGTATTTAATGGTAAAGCAGGAAACTTAACAAGTTTTCTCGATGCATTGGAAATTATAGAATCAATAAAAGGCAAACACGAACGATTAGCTATTTCGATAATAAAAACAAAGCTAAAAGGTGGCGTCAGAAACCTAGGCGGAGAGGAAAAAACTATATCAGAAGTCATTTCCGGACTAAAAAGCAATGTCAAAGGCGAAACTGTAGAAGTACAATTAGCCAAACTGATGAATCTACAGCAACGAAAAAAAACTGCTAACCAATACACGTCAGAGGTTGAGCAGATGACGAAAGCTCTAGAAAGTGAGTACATAACGGACGGCCTAACCCTTGAATTAGCCAGAAGTTATTCTACGCAATCTGCAGTTAAGGCAATGACATAGAATTGAGTAATTGATAAGGTAAAACTTATCATGCAGGCTGGCACCTTCAACACCATGAATGATGCCATATCCAAGTTCGTAGATAGTTGCACGGAAGCAACTGGACAACCAAATACTTTCCTTTATTACAAAAATTATCCTCAGCGTGGTGGAAACCGCGGACGTGGAAACTTCAGAGGTAACTTTTATGATCGTTATAATAATTATAACAACTACAACAGTTCCAATTATAATAATAATGGAAGAGGTCAATACAGAGGAAACAATCGAGGCCATAATAGCAGTAACACCAATAACCATGTGAAAGTAGCCCAAAATACATCGGAAAACTATCAAGACCCTTTATGTACCCAACAGTAGAAAATGTAATGGTTCATGCAATTAATCTCTGTCAGATATACTTTTTACTTTTACTAACGTATCCACAGGAAAAGAACTGGTGATTTTAATAGACATTGTTGCAGACATTTCAATAATCAAAGAAAATTCTGATGTCTATCATGACATAAACGTTAACTATATAATAGATATAAAAGGAATAAGTCAGTAGGTTACACAATCAAAAACTTTAACCTCTATTGAGATACAGACAACTATATATATAATCCAACACGACTTTCATATTGTGGACTTACATTTTGCTATTCCATGCGATGGCATTTTAGGAATCGCCTTCATAAAGAAATGCAACTGTCAATTAGACTTCAGGCCATCTGAAGATTGGCTTATAATCAGAACCGATTACCTTAAATTTCCAATTTATGTGCCAATAATAGAATCCCACACTTCGCTTACACATAAAGCTAGGTCACCGGTGGGTCAAGCATACGCCATACAACTCAATACTTCTGCCAGCAAGATCCCAAGTTATGTGAAAAATTCAATTAAATTCCCAAGAAGACAGTGTATTGATTTTAAACCAAGAAATTAAAAATGGTACAATAGCAACAACAAAAAATGCATTCATAAGATTACTTAATAATACAAATTAAGATCAAGTAGTCAGTACAAGTAGCTTGACATTGAATCACTTTCGAGCTACGAAAGAGACCTGGTCCTGTAGAATGACCTGTTTAATACCTAGTCATGACGGAGTTAAATCCTCGGTAGTCCACGGAGTTAGGTCCCAAGATTTCCGTCAATTCCAAGTAATTCGCTGTCAAATCCAGAGTGTCGGTACATTCTCTCTTCTGTTACCATCAGCCCTCGGTGGTTTGGCGTCGACGTCGGCGTCAGCGTCAGCTTTTGCCGATTTTGCATTTCCCACCGTACTCCACTTGCACGGTGAGCAGTCAGCAGGCTGGCGGATGTTGCTGTGCTGACTTGGCATGGGGGCGGGGCAAGTAGGTTGGGCCCGGGTTTGTGGGTCAGTGCCCGGTCGGCGCATGGTGGCCGGCGGATATTGTTGCGCCGATTCAGCACGGGCGCGGAGGCTGGTAGTCGGTGTTGTTAACTGTTAACTCAGGTAGTCGGTGCTGTTATCTGTTAACTCTTCCCCTTCGAAAATATGCGTACCGCAGATCAGCATCTCTTCATGGGGGCCGCACTGATGGTGTGCGCCCCCAGTTCGACGGTGCCTCAATGCGTTGGAATGCCTTTGTTGGAGGTTATTTTTCTTCATGCGATGTATATTAACAAGGCGAAAACGAGGATCGTCGCTGCTTCTTAGGATCGAGTATAAAAAGTTGTTAGATATTGTCGATAGTTTTCTTAAGTTCTGCAGGATAAAATCGTTACTTGTTCAGTACGGCCGGCATGGCAATCAGGAACAGAGTGCTGCTTCTTAGGACCGAGTATAAAAAGTTGTTAGATATTGTCGATAGTTTTCTTAAGTTCTGCAGGATAAAATCGTTACTTGTTTAGTACGGCCGGCGTGACAATCACATGTGTGTCGAGTAGCTGCTGTAAGACACGGTCCCGATGTGGACGGTCTCGTTATCGTACTGGATTATATACGATCGCAGTAGGTGACGCTTTCCGTTCCGTTGAAGTTCGTCAGGAACAGAGTGCCGTCGTCGACCAACTCCACTATTTCTTTGTCGTTTCTCAGGTGATCGCAGAGAGAGTGTCCTCCTTTTAAGAGCCTGGGAATGCAGCTGGCCTCGTCTAGTTTTCATAAGTTTTTTTCCTGGCAAACGGTCGTATTTCCGATGGAAAGGCAGTTTCCCAATACCGCATAGGTTTTTTGGGTGTCCATCGCCATCCTGTGGTAGTCCAGCACCACCTGTTTACTCTCAGTGATCGTCGGATAGAGGAGCATCAGCCTGTATCGAATGTCCACAACTTTGGGTAACGCCAGCACGTATAGCAGGCGGGTTCCGTTGGTCAAAAATGAGGGTTCTGCGAATTCCACAGCTTCCACCACATTTTGGTATGGCAGACTGCGAGTTTCCGCTAGAATGGTTTCTATCTCTTTTTGATCCAAGAGGTTTGTATTCACCACGGACGCCTTTTTCCAGTTGAGAGACTCGAGTGATTTCGTCCACCTGCTTAAGCAATATCATTGCTTTGTCCGTTAGGATTGTCGACAACTGGACCTCCCCGTCGATAGAGTTCAGTCTTGCCGTCATGACGTCGAGTTTTTGTATCGCGTCGTGAGTAACGTCAAACAGTGTGGTGTTTATTTTTATCTGTGGGTTACTGTTCTCCACTGCTGCTTTCGGACTGGAGGATGGTATTCCAGTCTGAGGCATCCGGGGATCGGTCTACCCATTTCCATGCCGACTCTAGCCAGTTTATGGCCCTAGGCGTACGGAGGGCCGACTGCATTCTCTTCGGTGGTCTTGTCGATATCTTATGCATTTGCCCCAGGTCGATTACACAGGAGACCTTAAACACCCCGTTTACACGCCACACCACGCCTTTTTGCAGTGGAACGATGGGCGTATCGTATCTGAAGATGCGCAAAGCAGTTCCGACTTGGATAGTGAGACATATACTTGGGAGAGAGACACGATTTTGCTAATTTCGTATTTATTCTTAGGGTAGTGTTTTATATTTGTTGTTAATTGTTATTACTTAATCAATTATATTTAATTTTATGATTTGTTTAAATATATAGGATTTGGAAGAGGAAGAAATAAATAATCTCACTATCCTGATTTGGACAATTCTACAGATTCAGACACTAGCTCAAGTCAGTCAAATACTGATTTTATAAACACTGCATCAAAGCTTATACCAGTATTTAATGGTAAAGCAGGAAACTTAACAAGTTTTCTCGATGCATTGGAAATTATAGAATCAATAAAAGGCAAACACGAACGATTAGTTATTTCGATAATAAAAACAAAGCTAAAAGGTGGCGTCAGAAACCTAGGCGGAGAGGAAAAAACTATATCAGAAGTCATTTCCGGACTAAAAAGCAATGTCAAAGGCGAAACTGTAGAAGTACAATTAGCCAAACTGATGAATCTACAGCAACGAAAAAAAACTGCTAACCAATACACGTCAGAGGTTGAGCAGATGACGAAAGCTCTAGAAAGTGAGTACATAACGGACGGCCTAACCCTTGAATTAGCCAGAAGTTATTCTACGCAATCTGCAGTTAAGGCAATGACATAGAATTGAGTAATTGATAAGGTAAAACTTATCATGCAGGCTGGCACCTTCAACACCATGAATGATGCCATATCCAAGTTCGTAGATAGTTGCACGGAAGCAACTGGACAACCAAATACTTTCCTTTATTACAAAAATTATCCTCAGCGTGGTGGAAACCGCGGACGTGGAAACTTCAGAGGTAACTTTTATGATCGTTATAATAATTATAACAACTACAACAGTTCCAATTATAATAATAATGGAAGAGGTCAATACAGAGGAAACAATCGAGGCCATAATAGCAGTAACACCAATAACCATGTGAAAGTAGCCCAAAATACATCGGAAAACTATCAAGACCCTTTATGTACCCAACAGTAGAAAATGTAATGGTTCATGCAATTAATCTCAGTCAGATATACTTTTTACTTTTACTAACGTATCCACAGGAAAAGAACTGGTGATTTTAATAGACATTGTTGCAGACATTTCAATAATCAAAGAAAATTCTGATGTCTATCATGACATAAACGTTAACTATATAATAGATATAAAAGGAATAAGTCAGTAGGTTACACAATCAAAAACTTTAACCTCTATTGAGATACAGACAACTATATATATAATCCAACACGACTTTCATATTGTGGACTTACATTTTGCTATTCCATGCGATGGCATTTTAGGAATCGCCTTCATAAAGAAATGCAACTGTCAATTAGACTTCAGGCCATCTGAAGATTGGCTTATAATCAGAACCGATTACCTTAAATTTCCAATTTATGTGCCAATAATAGAATCCCACACTTCGCTTACACATAAAGCTAGGTCACCGGTGGGTCAAGCATACGCCATACAACTCAATACTTCTGCCAGCAAGATCCCAAGTTATGTGAAAAATTCAATTAAATTCCCAAGAAGACAGTGTATTGATTTTAAACCAAGAAATTAAAAATGGTACAATAGCAACAACAAAAAATGCATTCATAAGATTACTTAATAATACAAATTAAGATCAAGTAGTCAGTACAAGTAGCTTGACATTGAATCACTTTCGAGCTACGAAAGAGACCTGGTCCTGTAGAATGACCTGTTTAATACCTAGTCATGACGGAGTTAAATCCTCGGTAGTCCACGGAGCTAGGTCCCAAGATTTCCGTCAATTCCAAGTAATTCGCTGTCAAATCCAGAGTGTCGGTACATTCTCTCTTCTGTTACCATCAGCCCTCGGTGGTTTGGCGTCGACGACGGCGTCAGCGTCAGCTTTTGCCGATCTTGCATTTCCCACCGTACTCCACTTGCACGGTGAGCAGTCAGCAGGCTGGCGGATGTTGCTGTGCTGACTTGGCATGGGGGCGAGGCAAGTAGGTTGGGCCCGGGCTTGTGGGTCAGTGCCCGGTCGGCGCATGGTGGCCGGCGGATATTGTTGCGCCGAGTCAGCACGGGCGCGGAGGCTGGTAGTCGGTGTTGTTAACTGTTAACTCAGGTAGTCGGTGCTGTTATTTGTTAACTCTTCCCCTTCGAAAATATGCGTACCGCAGATCAGCATCTCTTCATGGGGGCCGCACTGATGGTGTGCGCCTCCAGTTCGACGGTGCCTCGATGCGTTGGAATGCCCTTGGTGGGCATTCTACATGCGATGTATAGTAACAAGGCGAAAACGAGGATCGTCGCTGCTTCTTAGGATCGAGTATAAAAAGTTGTTAGATATTGTCGATAGTTTTCTTAAGGTCTGCAGGATAAAATCGTTACTTGTTCAGTACGGCCGGCATGGCAATCAGGAACAGAGTGCTGCTTCTTAGGACCGAGTATAAAAAGTTGTTAGATATTGTCGATAGTTTTCTTAAGTTCTGCAGGATAAAATCGTTACTTGTTTAGTACGGCCGGCGTGACAATCACATGTGTGTCGAGTAGCTGCTGTAAGACACGGTCCCGATGTGGACGGTCTCGTTATCGTACTGGATTATATACGATCGCAGTAGGTGACGCTTTCCGTTCCGTTGAAGTTCGTCAGGAACAGAGTGCCGTCGTTGACCAACTCCACTATTTCTTTGTCGTTTCTCAGGTGATCGCAGAGAGCGTGTCCTCCTTTTAAGAGCCTGGGAATGCAGCTGGCCTCGTCTAGTTTTCATAAGTTTTTTTCCTGGCAAACGGTCGTATTTTCGATGGAAAGGCAGTTTCCCAATACCGCCTAGGTTTTTTGGGTGTCCATCGCCATCCTGTGGTAGTCCAGCACCACCTGTTTACTCTCAGTGATCGTCGGATAGAGGAGCATCAGCCTGTATCGAATGTCCACAACTTTGGGTAACGCCAGCACGTATAGTAGGCGGGTTCCGTTGGTCAAAAATGAGGGTTCTGCGAATTCCACAGCTTCCACCACATTTTGGTATGGCAGACTGCGAGTTTCCGCTAGAATGGTTTCTATCTCTTTTTGATCCAAGAGGTTTGTATTCACCACGGACGCCTTTTTCCAGTTGACAGACTCGAGTAATTTCGCCCACCTGCTTAAGCAATATCATTGCTTTGTCCGTTAGGATTGTCGACAACTGGACCTCCCCGTCGATAGAGTTCACTCTTGCCGTCATGACGTCGAGTTTTTGTATCGCGTCGTGAGTAACGTCAAACAGTGTGGTGTTTATTTTTATCTGTGGGTTACTGTTCTCCACTGCTGCTTTCGGACTGGAGGATGGTATTCCAGTCTGAGGCATCCGGGGATCGGTCTACCCATTTCCATGCCGACTCTAGTCAGTTTATGGCCCTAGGCGTACGGAGGGCCGACTGCATTCTCTTCGGTGGTCTTGTCGATATCTTATGCATTTGCCCCAGGTCGATTACACAGGCGACGTTAAACACCCCGTTTACACGCCACACCACGCCTTTTTGCAGTGGAACGATGGGCGTATCGTATCTGAAGATGCGCAAAGCAGTTCCGACTTGGATAGTGAGACATATACTTGGGAGAGAGACCCGATTTTGCTAATTTAGTATTTATTCTTAGGGTAGTGTTTTATATTTGTTGTTAATTGTTATTACTTAATCAATTATATTTAATTTTATGATTTGTTTAAATATATAGTCTAAGTATAGGGATTTCTCTTAAAGGATTTGTAAAACGTTTTCAGCTAAATGGATTTTTAACTTTTATGTGAGACCTATTGAAGATTTTATCTTATTTAATTTTGCCCGGGACTACCATTACCTCTACCTCCTCTGGTTTGAATCGATGTTTATCTTTCCTCTTGATCTGTTTATTGGAAACATATACGGTGCCCCCTTGGTTATACGGTATCGGCCTCTTTCTGTTTCTATTGAGCCTGTCGGTTGACATTTCCTTCCTATGCAGGAGTAGCCCCCTTATGTGTTCCTGCGTCTGTTCTTTAAAATTGGTAAGTCCCTGATATTTTATTCTGATGTTCTGTTGAGGAAGATTTCGACTGGCTTGCGGTTCGTCACCGAGTGGATAGAGTTTTTATATCGGTCCACGGTAATGAAAACCAACTCAGTTACCTTCAGGTTACGGTTATCGTTTTTTAGACACCGTCATATTTCAAGGAAGGTCGAGTGGAACCTTTCAACCTGGCCGTTCACCTCACTCTTCTGAGATGGTGTGTAATAGACGGTTATTCCGAAGCATTGTAAATAGTTGAGCACTGCAGTCTTGCAGAGACTGCAAGTAGTTCTCAGGAATTTTTATGCCATTAATAATTAATGGCTTCAAGTATTTTATTAAACAGGGTAGCAAATCTCGTGCGCAATCAATGGGGATCCAGTGCCGCAACCTATCTGGGTCAAAAACAAGTTGATTCCTAAGCACGTTAATAGGGGCTTCCACGTGAGAGATTAAGTCCAAGGCGTCTTGAAGCGCACTGTGGACGGTGCCAACGGATTCCGTTGTTGAAGTTGAGGCTTTATCGGCACTGAAGTGGTTTACATTCAAGATGATGCGGGAGAGAGCATCAGCAACCACATTGGATTTGCCCGGCTTGTAAATAAGCTCGCAGTTGTATTCTTCTATGCGCGCTTTCCAGCGTTTCAGCTTAGCATTATAGTTCCGATTACCTAACGAAAAGGTTAGGGGTTGGTGATTGGTATAAACTTTAATTGACGCGGCACCATAGAGGTAGGATCGTAAATTATCAAGGGCCCATACTATTGCCAGCATTTCTTTCTCGTTCACTGCGTACTTCTCCTCTGTTTTGTTCAAAAACCGAGAAATATAGGCGATTGGGCGGTCTGTGCCGCCGTCACTTTGAGAGAGAACGGCCCCTGTGGCGTAATTGGAAGCATCGGTGGTCAGATGGAAAGGCTTATTAAAGTCTGCATGCTATAACCTCTGAAGAGGCGAGGATGGTTTTCAAGTCGTCGAAGGCCCTCATTCCCTTTCATCAAGCGAAATTGAAATATTCTTGGATTGAGAAGCCTTGATTTGTGCGTGGTCTCCCCTTGTGACGTTCGTCAGAGGTTTCGCGACTTTAGCGTAATCGCAGATGAATTTCCTATAATAAGAGGTCATTCCTAGGAAACCTTTAAGTTCTTTCAAATTCGTGGGTGGAGGCATTTCTTTAATGGCTCTTACCTTCTTTTCATCTGCGCGGATCCCATTCGCCACGTAATCCAAAAATTCAACCTGGGTGCGCAAAAGCTGTGTCTTTTCCAAATTCACTTGTAACTTGGCCTGCCTCAATTTCTCAAATATGGCGCAAAGGTTACTCCAGAGAGACTCATATTCTTTACTAAAGACGATAATATCGTCGATGTAGAAGTACAAAATTTTACCTATGTGGTAGACGTAATCGATCATCCTTTGAAAAACTATCCCAAGCCACTGCCGAAAAGACCAGAAATCTGCCCGACCGACTGCCCCGGACCTCTCTACTCTGCAACATGTAATTACGCATGCATGAAGCCGAAGACCAGTGTGAAGACCGGCACCGGCCCCGCTTAAGACAATAGGCCCCGGAAATCAGCAGCAGATCAACAAGCGAGAGGGGCAACCCGCCACTTTCGCCTGCGAAGGAGCGTCAGTGCAGCCAACCGGCGAGGACCAGCTGACGCAGAGGATGAGGATCATCAATATATATTAAAACCATTTCCGCTCGTTTAGAAGTGTAGCCCGTAAAGCTATGCGAAACTATAGGTAAGAAAGGCCCCAATAGAATAGATGAGGAGAAATTCGAATTTTAAATTCAGAGAAGGAATACATGATAATAACAATTATAATTTAAACAAAACAATAATGGCAATAGTAGACGATAAGTCAGTTGATTCCACTGCTAACGTAATAACCAAATAAAATTGATTTGGAATTCGTACATATAATGCTAGTAATAATTGTTGTCGATTGCTTTTATAAATTGTACAAGCTTTATAATAAATGTTTGAAAAAAGATATATGAGCAGAGCGAGTGACTTGGACAAAATTTAAAAAAAGCGAACAAAGCGCACATACAATAAATATTAATTATGAAGAAAATATAATTACATTTTACTTTTTAAGCAACAATAAGGAAATGAAGTAAACTAAAGTAAATCTAAAACAATATATATATATGTATATTCAAGTATGAATACATAAAGAGCCATAAGCAAAATTTATATAAGGGACCCAGATTTCAGTAGAACATTTCAGCAATTAATATCTACAACCCGTGTTAGGGTATATGAGTTGGAAATTCTTTATATGTACACATTTAACTGTCATGCCTCACCATTGTTTCAGTACACTGGAACCCAAAAATGAATAGCACTAACGACCATTCCGGGTGTGCATGTTAGATCAAGAATAGACGAGCATCCAATCTTAGGTAGAGCAATTGTTATGATGATATCTAAGAAATAATTCATATCCATAAAATAATGGAATGGAATGAATTATCAAAAGAATTATCGAACATTTAAGCAGAATTTGACAAATCGCATAAGTCATTAATACAGAATAGACCAATACAGAAAATTGCAACCACTGTTTTAAAACACGTAGAAGTATTAGTAAAATGCTTTAATGAAGAACGAATACTAATATATGAATATAGAGATAAGTTTAATAAAGATCATTGGTATCAAGTATCAAAGTTTTTATCAGACTAAGATCCGATTTGACAACTATTAGAGAAAAGTTCAAGCTCGATATATCAATACCTAATATTCTTAATACTTCACTAATAATTGAAACTGGTGAAGAAACAGAATCAAAAGAAGTTATTAACATTAATCAAAAGGATTTGGAAGAGGAAGAAATAAATAATCTCACTATCCTGATTTGGACAATTCTACAGATTCAGACACTAGCTCAAGTCAGTCAAATACTGATTTTATAAACACTGCATCAAAGCTTATACCAGTATTTAATGGTAAAGCAGGAAACTTAACAAGTTTTCTCGATGCATTGGAAATTATAGAATCAATAAAAGGCAAACACGAACGATTAGCTATTTCGATAATAAAAACAAAGCTAAAAGGTGGCGTCAGAAATCTAGGCGGAGAGGAAAAAACTATATAGAAGTCATTTCCGGACTAAAAAGCAATGTCAAAGGCGAAACTGTAGAAGTACAATTAGCCAAACCGATGAATCTACAGCAACGAAAAAAAACTGCTAACCAATACACGTCAGAGGTTGAGCAGATGACGAAAGCTCTAGAAAGTGAGTACATAACGGACGGCCTAACCCTTGAATTAGCCAGAAGTTATTCTACGCAATCTGCAGTTAAGGCAATGACATAGAATTGAGTAATTGATAAGGTAAAACTTATCATGCAGGCTGGCACCTTCAACACCATGAATGATGCCATATCCAAGTTCGTAGATAGTTGCACGGAAGCAACTGGACAACCAAATACTTTCCTTTATTACAAAAATTATCCTCAGCGTGGTGGAAACCGCGGACGTGGAAACTTCAGAGGTAACTTTTATGATCGTTATAATAATTATAACAACTACAACAGTTCCAATTATAATAATAATGGAAGAGGTCAATACAGAGGAAACAATCGAGGCCATAATAGCAGTAACACCAATAACCATGTGAAAGTAGCCCAAAATACATCGGAAAACTATCAAGACCCTTTATGTACCCAACAGTAGAAAATGTAATGCATGAACCATTAATCTCAGTCAGATATACTTTTTACTTTTACTCACGTATCCACAGGAAAAGAACTGGTGATTTTAATAGACATTGTTGCAGACATTTCAATAATCAAAGAAAATTCTGATGTCTATCATGACATAAACGTTAACTATATAATAGATATAAAAGGAATAAGTCAGTAGGTTACACAATCAAAAACTTTAACCTCTATTGAGATACAGACAACTATATATATAATCCAACACGACTTTCATATTGTGGACTTACATTTTGCTATTCCATGCGATGGTATTTTAGGAATCGCCTTCATAAAGAAATGCAACTGTCAATTAGACTTCAGGCCATCTGAAGATTGGCTTATAATCAGAACCGATTACCTTAAATTTCCAATTTATGTGCCAATAATGGAATCCCACACTTCGCTTACACATAAAGCTAGGTCACCAGTGGGTCAAGCATACGCCATACAACTCAATACTTCTGCCAGCAAGATCCCAAGTTATGTGAAAAATTCAATTAAATTCCCAAGAAGACAGTGTATTGATTCTAAACCAAGAAATTAAAAATGCTATTTACGTAGCTAGTACAATAGCAACAACAAAAAATGCATTCATAAGATTACTTAATAATACAAATAAAGATCAAGTAGTCAGTACAAGTAGCTTGGCATTGAATCACTTTCGAGCTACGAAAGAGACCTGGTCCTGTAGAATGACCTGTTTAATACCTAGTCATGACGGAGTTAAATCCTCGGTAGTCCACGGAGTTAGGTCCCAAGCTTTCCGTCAATTCCAAGTAATTCGCTGTCAAATCCAGAGTGTCGGTACATTCTCTCATCTGTTACCATCAGCCCTCGGTGGTTTGGCGTCGACGTCGGCGTCAGCGTCAGCTTTTGCCGATCTTGCATTTCCCACCGTACTCCACTTGCACGGTGAGCAGTCAGCAGGCTGGTGGATGTTGCTGTGCTGACTTGGCATGGGGGCGGGGCAAGTAGGTTGGGCCCGGGTTTGTGGGTCAGTGCCCGGTCGGCGCATGGTGGCCGGCGGATATTGTTGCGCCGAGTCAGCACGGGCGCGGAGGCTGGTAGTCGGTGTTGTTAACTGTTAACTCAGGTAGTCGGTGCTGTTATTTGTTAACTCTTCCCCTTCGAAAATATGCGTACCGCAGATCAGCATCTCTTCATGGGGGCCGCACTGATGGTGTGCGCCCCCAGTTCGACGGTGCCTCAATGCGTTGGAATGCCCTTGTTGGAGGTTATTTTTCTTCATGCGATGTATAGTAACAAGGCGAAAACGAGGATCGTCGCTGCTTCTTAGGATCGAGTATAAAAAGTTGTTAGATATTGTCGATAGTTTTCTTAAGTTCTGCAGGATAAAATCGTTACTTGTTCAGTACGGCCGGCATGGCAATCAGGAACAGAGTGCTGCTTCTTAGGACCGAGTATAAAAAGTTGTTAGATATTGTCGATAGTTTTCTTAAGTTCTGCAGGATAAAATCGTTACTTTTTTAGTACGGCCGGCGTGACAATCACATGTGTGTCGAGTAGCTGCTGTAAGACACGGTCCCGATGTGGACGGTCTCGTTATCGTACTGGATTATATACGATCGCAGTAGGTGACGCTTTCCGTTCCGTTGAAGTTCGTCAGGAACAGAGTGCCGTCGTCGACCAACTCCACTATTTCTTTGTCGTTTCTCAGGTGATCGCAGAGAGAGTGTCCTCCTTTTAAGAGCCTGGGAATGCAGCTGGCCTCGTCTAGTTTTCATAAGTTTTTTTCCTGGCAAACGGTCGTATTTCCGATGAAAAGGCAGTTTCCCAATACCGCATAGGTTCTTTGGGTGTCCATCGCCATCCTGTGGTAGTCCAGCACCACCTGTTTACTCTCAGTGATCGTCGGATAGAGGAGCATCAGCCTGTATCGAATGTCCACAACTTTGGGTAACGCGAGCACGTATAGCAGGCGGGTTCCGTTGGTCAAAAATGAGGGTTCTGCGAATTCCACAGCTTCCACCACATTTTGGTATGGCAGACTGCGAGTTTCCGCTAGAATGGTTTCTATCTCTTTTTCATCCAAGAGGTTTGTATTCACCACGGACGCCTTTTTCCAGTTGAGAGACTCGAGTGATTTCGTCCACCTGCTTAAGCAATATCATTGCTTTGTCCGTTAGGATTGTCGACAACTGGACCTCCACGTCGATAGAGTTCAGTCTTGCCGTCATGACGTCGAGTTTTTGTATCGCGTCGTGAGTAACGTCAAACAGTGTGGTGTTTATTTTTATCTGTGGGTTACTGTTCTCCACTGCTGCTTTCGGACTGGAGGATGGTATTCCAGTCTGAGGCATCCGGGGATCGGTCTACCCATTTCCATGCCGACTCTAGCCAGTTTGTGGCCCTAGGCGTACGGAGGGCCGACTGCATTCTCTTCGGTGGTCTTGTCGATATCTTATGCATTTGCCCCAGGTCGATTACACAGGCGACCTTAAACACCCCGTTTACACGCCACACCACGCCTTTTTGCAGTGGAACGATGGGCGTATCGTATCTGAAGATGCGCAAAGCAGTTCCGACTTGGATAGTGAGACATATACTTGGGAGAGAGACCCGATTTTGCTAATTTCGTATTTATTCTTAGGGTAGTGTTTTATATTTTTTGTTAATTGTTATTACTTAATCAGTTATATTTAATTTTATGATTTGTTTAAATATATAGGATTTGGAAGAGGAAGAAATAAATAATCTCACTATCCTGATTTGGACAATTCTACAGATTCAGACACTAGCTCAAGTCAGTCAAATACTGATTTTATAAACACTGCATCAAAGCTTATACCAGTATTTAATGGTAAAGCAGAAAACTTAACAAGTTTTCTCGATGCATTGGAAATTATAGAATCAATAAAAGGCAAACACGAACGATTAGCTATTTCGATAATAAAAACAAAGCTAAAAGGTGGCGTCAGAAACCTAGGCGGAAATGAAAAAACTATATCAGAAGTCATTTCCGGACTAAAAAGCAATGTCAAAGGCGAAACTGTAGAAGTACAATTAGCCAAACTGATGAATCTACAGCAACGAAAAAAAACTGCTAACCAATACACGTCAGAGGTTGAGCAGATGACGAAAGCTCTAGAAAGTGAGTACATAACGGACGGCCTAACCCTTGAATTAGCCAGAAGTTATTCTACGCAATCTGCAGTTAAGGCAATGACATAGAATTGAGTAATTGATAAGGTAAAACTTATCATGCAGGCTGGCACCTTCAACACCATGAATGATGCCATATCCAAGTTCGTAGATAGTTGCACGGAAGCAACTGGACAACCAAATACTTTCCTTTATTACAAAAATTATCCTCAGCGTGGTGGAAACCGCGGACGTGGAAACTTCAGAGGTAACTTTTATGATCGTTATAATAATTATAACAACTACAACAGTTCCAATTATAATAATAATGGAAGAGGTCAATACAGAGGAAACAATCGAGGCCATAATAGCAGTAACACCAATAACCATGTGAAAGTAGCCCAAAATACATCGGAAAACTATCAAGACCCTTTATGTACCCAACAGTAGAAAATGTAATGGTTCATGCAATTAATCTCAGTCAGATATACTTTTTACTTTTACTAACGTATCCACAGGAAAAGAACTGGTGATTTTAATAGACATTGTTGCAGACATTTCAATAATCAAAGAAAATTCTGATGTCTATCATGACATAAACGTTAACTATATAATAGATATAAAAGGAATAAGTCAGTAGGTTACACAATCAAAAACTTTAACCTCTATTGAGATACAGACAACTATATATATAATCCAACACGACTTTCATATTGTGGACTTACATTTTGCTATTCCATGCGATGGCATTTTAGGAATCGCCTTCATAAAGAAATGCAACTGTCAATTAGACTTCAGGCCATCTGAAGATTGGCTTATAATCAGAACCGATTACCTTAAATTTCCAATTTATGTGCCAATAATAGAATCCCACACTTCGCTTACACATAAAGCTAGGTCACCGGTGGGTCAAGCATACGCCATACAACTCAATACTTCTGCCAGCAAGATCCCAAGTTATGTGAAAAATTCAATTAAATTCCCAAGAAGACAGTGTATTGATTTTAAACCAAGAAATTAAAAATGGTACAATAGCAACAACAAAAAATGCATTCATAAGATTACTTAATAATACAAATTAAGATCAAGTAGTCAGTACAAGTAGCTTGACATTGAATCACTTTCGAGCTACGAAAGAGACCTGGTCCTGTAGAATGACCTGTTTAATACCTAGTCATGACGGAGTTAAATCCTCGGTAGTCCACGGAGTTAGGTCCCATAATTTCCGTCAATTCCAAGTAATTCGCTGTCAAATCCAGAGTGTCGGTACATTCTCTCTTCTGTTACCATCAGCCCTCGGTGGTTTGGCGTCGACGTCGGCGTCAGCGTCAGCTTTTGCCGATTTTGCATTTCCCACCGTACTCCACTTGCACGGTGAGCAGTCAGCAGGCTGGCGGATGTTGCTGTGCTGACTTGGCATGGGGGCGGGGCAAGTAGGTTGGGCCCGGGTTTGTGGGTCAGTGCCCGGTCGGCGCATGGTGGCCGGCGGATATTGTTGCGCCGAGTCAGCACGGGCGCGGAGGCTGGTAGTCGGTGTTGTTAACTGTTAACTCAGGTAGTCGGTGCTGTTATTTGTTAACTCTTCCCCTTCGAAAATATGCGTACCGCAGATCAGCATCTCTTCATGGGGGCCGCACTGATGGTGTGCGCCTCCAGTTCGACGGTGCCTCGATGCGTTGGAATGCCCTTGGTGGGCATTCTACATGCGATGTATAGTAACAAGGCGAAAACGAGGATCGTCGCTGCTTCTTAGGATCGAGTATAAAAAGTTGTTAGATATTGTCGATAGTTTTCTTAAGTTCTGCAGGATAAAATCGTTACTTGTTCAGTACGGCCGGCATGGCAATCAGGAACAGAGTGCTGCTTCTTAGGACCGAGTATAAAAAGTTGTTAGATATTGTCGATAGTTTTCTTAAGTTCTGCAGGATAAAATCGTTACTTGTTTAGTACGGCCGGCGTGACAATCACATGTGTGTCGAGTAGCTGCTGTAAGACACGGTCCCGATGTGGACGGTCTCGTTATCGTACTGGATTATCGATCGCAGTAGGTGACGCTTTCCGTTCCGTTGAAGTTCGTCAGGAACAGAGTGCCGTCGTCGACCAACTCCACTATTTCTTTGTCGTTTCTCAGGTGATCGCAGAGTGCGTGTCCTCCTTTTAAGAGCCTGGGAATGCAGCTGGCCTCGTCTAGTTTTCATAAGTTTTTTTCCTGGCAAACGGTCGTATTTCCGATGGAAAGGCAGTTTCCCAATACCGCATAGGTTCTTTGGGTGTCCATCGCCATCCTGTGGTAGTCCAGCACCACCTGTTTACTCTCAGTGATCGTCGGATAGAGGAGCATCAGCCTGTATCGAATGTCCACAACTTTGGGTAACGCCAGCACGTATAGCAGGCGGGTTCCGTTGGTCAAAAATGAGGGTTCTGCGAATTCCACAGCTTCCACCACATTTTGGTATGGCAGACTGCGAGTTTCCGCTAGAATGGTTTCTATCTCTTTTTCATCCAAGAGGTTTGTATTCACCACGGACGCCTTTTTCCAGTTGAGAGACTCGAGTGATTTCGTCCATCATCATCATCATCATCATTGCTTTGTCCGTTAGGATTGTCGACAACTGGACCTCCCCGTCGATAGAGTTCAGTCTTGCCGTCATGACGTCGAGTTTTTGTATCGCGTCGTGAGTAACGTCAAACAGTGTGGTGTTTATTTTTATCTGTGGGTTACTGTTCTCCACTGCTGCTTTCGGACTGGAGGATGGTATTCCAGTCTGAGGCATCCGGGGATCGGTCTACCCATTTCCATGCCGACTCTAGCCAGTTTATGGCCCTAGGCGTACGGAGGGCCGACTGTATTCTCTTCGGTGGTCTTGTCGATATCTTATGCATTTGCCCCAGGTCGATTACACAGGAGACCTTAAACACCCCGTTTACACGCCACACCACGCCTTTTTGCAGTGGAACGATGGGCGTATCGTATCTGAAGATGCGCAAAGCAGTTCCGACTTGGATAGTGAGACATATACTTGGGAGAGAGACCCGATTTTGCTAATTTCGTATTTATTCTTAGGGTAGTGTTTTATATTTTTTGTTAATTGTTATTACTTAATCAATTATATTTAATTTTATGATTTGTTTAAATATATAGGATTTGGAAGAGGAAGAAATAAATAATCTCACTATCCTGATTTGGACAATTCTACAGATTCAGACACTAGCTCAAGTCAGTCAAATACTGATTTTATAAACACTGCATCAAAGCTTATACCAGTATTTAATGGTAAAGCAGGAAACTTAACAAGTTTTCTCGATGCATTGGAAATTATAGAATCAATAAAAGGCAAACACGAACGATTAGCTATTTCGATAATAAAAACAAAGCTAAAAGGTGGCGTCAGAAACCTAGGCGGAGAGGAAAAAACTATATCAGAAGTCATTTCCGGACTAAAAAGCAATGTCAAAGGCGAAACTGTAGAAGTACAATTAGCCAAACTGATGAATCTACAGCAACGAAAAAAAACTGCTAACCAATACACGTCAGAGGTTGAGCAGATGACGAAAGCTCTAGAACGTGAGTACATAACGGACGGCCTAACCCTTGAATTAGCCAGAAGTTATTCTACGCAATCTGCAGTTAAGGCAATGACATAGAATTGAGTAATTGATAAGGTAAAACTTATCATGCAGGCTGGCACCTTCAACACCATGAATGATGCCATATCCAAGTTCGTAGATAGTTGCACGGAAGCAACTGGACAACCAAATACTTTCCTTTATTACAAAAATTATCCTCAGCGTGGTGGAAACCGCGGACGTGGAAACTTCAGAGGTAACTTTTATGATCGTTATAATAATTATAACAACTACAACAGTTCCAATTATAATAATAATGGAAGAGGTCAATACAGAGGAAACAATCGAGGCCATAATAGCAGTAACACCAATAACCATGTGAAAGTAGCCCAAAATACATCGGAAAACTATCAAGACCCTTTATGTACCCAACAGTAGAAAATGTAATGGTTCATGCAATTAATCTCAGTCAGATATACTTTTTACTTTTACTAACGTATCCACAGGAAAAGAACTGGTGATTTTAATAGACATTGTTGCAGACATTTCAATAATCAAAGAAAATTCTGATGTCTATCATGACATAAACGTTAACTATATAATAGATATAAAAGGAATAAGTCAGTAGGTTACACAATCAAAAACTTTAACCTCTATTGAGATACAGACAACTATATATATAATCCAACACGACTTTCATATTGTGGACTTACATTTTGCTATTCCATGCGATGGCATTTTAGGAATCGCCTTCATAAAGAAATGCAACTGTCAATTAGACTTCAGGCCATCTGAAGATTGGCTTATAATCAGAACCGATTACCTTAAATTTCCAATTTATGTGCCAATAATAGAATCCCACACTTCGCTTACACATAAAGCTAGGTCACCGGTGGGTCAAGCATACGCCATACAACTCAATACTTCTGCCAGCAAGATCCCAAGTTATGTGAAAAATTCAATTAAATTCCCAAGAAGACAGTGTATTGATTTTAAACCAAGAAATTAAAAATGGTACAATAGCAACAACAAAAAATGCATTCATAAGATTACTTAATAATACAAATTAAGATCAAGTAGTCAGTACAAGTAGCTTGACATTGAATCACTTTCGAGCTACGAAAGAGACCTGGTCCTGTAGAATGACCTGTTTAATACCTAGTCATGACGGAGTTAAATCCGGTAGTCCACGGAGTTAGGTCCCATAATTTCCGTCAATTCCAAGTAATTCGCTGTCAAATCCAGAGTGTCGGTACATTCTCTCTTCTGTTACCATCAGCCCTCGGTGGTTTGGCGTCGACGTCGGCGTCAGCGTCAGCTTTTGCCGATCTTGCATTTCCCACCGTACTCCACTTGCACGGTGAGCAGTCAGCAGGCTGGCGGATGTTGCTGTGCTGACTTGGCATGGGGGCGGGGCAAGTAGGTTGGGCCCGGGTTTGTGGGTCAGTGCCCGGTCGGCGCATGGTGGCCGGCGGATATTGTTGCGCCGAGTCAGCACGGGCGCGGAGGCTGGTAGTCGGTGTTGTTAACTGTTAACTCAGGTAGTCGGTGCTGTTATTTGTTAACTCTTCCCCTTCGAAAATATGCGTACCGCAGATCAGCATCTCTTCATGGGGGCCGCACTGATGGTGTGCGCCTCCAGTTCGACGGTGCCTCGATGCGTTGGAATGCCCTTGGTGGGCATTCTACATGCGATGTATAGTAACAAGGCGAAAACGAGGATCGTCGCTGCTTCTTAGGATCGAGTATAAAAAGTTGTTAGATATTGTCGATAGTTTTCTTAAGTTCTGCAGGATAAAATCGTTACTTGTTCAGTACGGCCGGCATGGCAATCAGGAACAGAGTGCTGCTTCTTAGGACCGAGTATAAAAAGTTGTTAGATATTGTCGATAGTTTTCTTAAGTTCTGCAGGATAAAATCGTTACTTGTTTAGTACGGCCGGCGTGACAATCACATGTGTGTCGAGTAGCTGCTGTAAGACACGGTCCCGATGTGGACGGTCTCGTTATCGTACTGGATTATCGATCGCAGTAGGTGACGCTTTCCGTTCCGTTGAAGTTCGTCAGGAACAGAGTGCCGTCGTCGACCAACTCCACTATTTCTTTGTCGTTTCTCAGGTGATCGCAGAGTGCGTGTCCTCCTTTTAAGAGCCTGGGAATGCAGCTGGCCTCGTCTAGTTTTCATAAGTTTTTTTCCTGGCAAACGGTCGTATTTCCGATGGAAAGGCAGTTTCCCAATACCGCATAGGTTCTTTGGGTGTCCATCGCCATCCTGTGGTAGTCCAGCACCACCTGTTTACTCTCAGTGATCGTCGGATAGAGGAGCATCAGCCTGTATCGAATGTCCACAACTTTGGGTAACGCCAGCACGTATAGCAGGCGGGTTCCGTTGGTCAAAAATGAGGGTTCTGCGAATTCCACAGCTTCCACCACATTTTGGTATGGCAGACTGCGAGTTTCCGCTAGAATGGTTTCTATCTCTTTTTCATCCAAGAGGTTTGTATTCACCACGGACGCCTTTTTCCAGTTGAGAGACTCGAGTGATTTCGTCCATCATCATCATCATCATCATTGCTTTGTCCGTTAGGATTGTCGACAACTGGACCTCCCCGTCGATAGAGTTCAGTCTTGCCGTCATGACGTCGAGTTTTTGTATCGCGTCGTGAGTAACGTCAAACAGTGTGGTGTTTATTTTTATCTGTGGGTTACTGTTCTCCACTGCTGCTTTCGGACTGGAGGATGGTATTCCAGTCTGAGGCATCCGGGGATCGGTCTACCCATTTCCATGCCGACTCTAGCCAGTTTATGGCCCTAGGCGTACGGAGGGCCGACTGTATTCTCTTCGGTGGTCTTGTCGATATCTTATGCATTTGCCCCAGGTCGATTACACAGGAGACCTTAAACACCCCGTTTACACGCCACACCACGCCTTTTTGCAGTGGAACGATGGGCGTATCGTATCTGAAGATGCGCAAAGCAGTTCCGACTTGGATAGTGAGACATATACTTGGGAGAGAGACCCGATTTTGCTAATTTCGTATTTATTCTTAGGGTAGTGTTTTATATTTTTTGTTAATTGTTATTACTTAATCAATTATATTTAATTTTATGATTTGTTTAAATATATAGGATTTGGAAGAGGAAGAAATAAATAATCTCACTATCCTGATTTGGACAATTCTACAGATTCAGACACTAGCTCAAGTCAGTCAAATACTGATTTTATAAACACTGCATCAAAGCTTATACCAGTATTTAATGGTAAAGCAGGAAACTTAACAAGTTTTCTCGATGCATTGGAAATTATAGAATCAATAAAAGGCAAACACGAACGATTAGCTATTTCGATAATAAAAACAAAGCTAAAAGGTGGCGTCAGAAACCTAGGCGGAGAGGAAAAAACTATATCAGAAGTCATTTCCGGACTAAAAAGCAATGTCAAAGGCGAAACTGTAGAAGTACAATTAGCCAAACTGATGAATCTACAGCAACGAAAAAAAACTGCTAACCAATACACGTCAGAGGTTGAGCAGATGACGAAAGCTCTAGAAAGTGAGTACATAACGGACGGCCTAACCCTTGAATTAGCCAGAAGTTATTCTACGCAATCTGCAGTTAAGGCAATGACATAGAATTGAGTAATTGATAAGGTAAAACTTATCATGCAGGCTGGCACCTTCAACACCATGAATGATGCCATATCCAAGTTCGTAGATAGTTGCACGGAAGCAACTGGACAACCAAATACTTTCCTTTATTACAAAAATTATCCTCAGCGTGGTGGAAACCGCGGACGTGGAAACTTCAGAGGTAACTTTTATGATCGTTATAATAATTATAACAACTACAACAGTTCCAATTATAATAATAATGGAAGAGGTCAATACAGAGGAAACAATCGAGGCCATAATAGCAGTAACACCAATAACCATGTGAAAGTAGCCCAAAATACATCGGAAAACTCTCAAGACCCTTTATGTACCCAACAGTAGAAAATGTAATGGTTCATGCAATTAATCTCAGTCAGATATACTTTTTACTTTTACTAACGTATCCACAGGAAAAGAACTGGTGATTTTAATAGACATTGTTGCAGACATTTCAATAATCAAAGAAAATTCTGATGTCTATCATGACATAAACGTTAACTATATAATAGATATAAAAGGAATAAGTCAGTAGGTTACACAATCAAAAACTTTAACCTCTATTGAGATACAGACAACTATATATATAATCCAACACGACTTTCATATTGTGGACTTACATTTTGCTATTCCATGCGATGGTATTTTAGGAATCGCCTTCATAAAGAAATGCAACTGTCAATTAGACTTCAGGCCATCTGAAGATTAGCTTATAATCAGAACCGATTACCTTAAATTTCCAATTTATGTGCCAATAATAGAATCCCACACTTCGCTTACACATAAAGCTAGGTCACCGGTGGGTCAAGCATACGCCATACAACTCAATACTTCTGCCAGCAAGATCCCAAGTTATGTGAAAAATTCAATTAAATTCCCAAGAAGACAGTGTATTGATTTTAAACCAAGAAATTAAAAATGGTACAATAGCAACAACAAAAAATGCATTCATAAGATTACTTAATAATACAAATTAAGATCAAGTAGTCAGTACAAGTAGCTTGACATTGAATCACTTTCGAGCTACGAAAGAGACCTGGTCCTGTAGAATGACCTGTTTAATACCTAGTCATGACGGAGTTAAATCCTCGGTAGTCCACGGAGTTAGGTCCCAAGATTTCCGTCAATTCCAAGTAATTCGCTGTCAAATCCAGAGTGTCGGTACATTCTCTCTTCTGTTACCATCAGCCCTCGGTGGTTTGGCGTCGACGTCGGCGTCAGCGTCAGCTTTTGCCGATTTTGCATTTCCCACCGTACTCCACTTGCACGGTGAGCAGTCAGCAGGCTGGCGGATGTTGCTGTGCTGACTTGGCATGGGGGCGGGGCAAGTAGGTTGGGCCCGGGCCTGTGGGTCGGTGCCCGGTCGGCGCATGGTGGCCGGCGGATATTGTTGCGCCAAGTCAGCACGGGCGCGGAGGCTGGTAGTCGGTGCTGTTATTTGTTAACTCTTCCCCTTCGAAAATATGCGTACCGCAGATCAGCATCTCTTCATGGGGGCCGCACTGATGGTGTGCGCCTCCAGTTCGACGGTGCCTCGATGCGTTGGAATGCCCTTGGTGGGCATTCTACATGCGATGTATAGTAACAAGGCGAAAACGAGGATCGTCGCTGCTTCTTAGGATCGAGTATAAAAAGTTGTTAGATATTGTCGATAGTTTTCTTAAGTTCTGCAGGATAAAATCGTTACTTGTTCAGTACGGCCGGCATGGCAATCAGGAACAGAGTGCTGCTTCTTAGGACCGAGTATAAAAAGTTGTTAGATATTGTCGATAGTTTTCTTAAGTTCTGCAGGATAAAATCGTTACTTGTTTAGTACGGCCGGCGTGACAATCACATGTGTGTCGAGTAGCTGCTGTAAGACACGGTCCCGATGTGGACGGTCTCGTTATCGTACTGGATTATATACGATCGCAGTAGGTGACGCTTTCCGTTCCGTTGAAGTTCGTCAGGAACAGAGTGCCGTCGTCGACCAACTCCACTATTTCTTTGTCGTTTCTCAGGTGATCGCAGAGAGCGTGTCCTCCTTTTAAGAGCCTGGGAATGCAGCTGGCCTCGTCTAGTTTTCATAAGTTTTTTTCCTGGCAAAAGGTCGTATTTCCGATGGAAAGGCAGTTTCCCAATACCGCATAGGTTTTTTGGGTGTCCATCGCCATCCTGTGGTAGTCCAGCACCACCTGTTTACTCTCAGTGATCGTCGGATAGAGGAGCATCAGCCTGTATCGAATGTCCACAACTTTGGGTAACGCCAGCACGTATAGCAGGCGGGTTCCGTTGGTCAAAAATGAGGGTTCTGCGAATTCCACAGCTTCCACCACATTTTGGTATGGCAGACTGCGAGTTTCCGCTAGAATGGTTTCTATCTCTTTTTCATCCAAGAGGTTTGTATTCACCACGGACGCCTTTTTCCAGTTGAGAGACTCGAGTGATTTCGTCCACCTGCTTAAGCAATATCATTGCTTTGTCCGTTAGGATTGTCGACAACTGGACCTCCACGTCGATAGAGTTCAGTCTTGCCGTCATGACGTCGAGTTTTTGTATCGCGTCGTGAGTAACGTCAAACAGTGTGGTGTTTATTTTTATCTGTGGGTTACTGTTCTCCACTGCTGCTTTCGGACTGGAGGATGGTATTCCAGTCTGAGGCATCCGGGGATCGGTCTACCCATTTCCATGCCGACTCTAGCCAGTTTATGGCCCTAGGCGTACGGAGGGCCGACTGCATTCTCTTCGGTGGTCTTGTCGATATCTTATGCATTTGCCCCAGGTCGATTACACAGGAGACCTTAAACACCCCGTTTACACGCCACACCACGCCTTTTTGCAGTGGAACGATGGGCGTATCGTATCTGAAGATGCGCAAAGCAGTTCCGACTTGGATAGTGAGACATATACTTGGGAGAGAGACCCGATTTTGCTAATTTCGTATTTATTCTTAGGGTAGTGTTTTATATTTTTTGTTAATTGTTATTACTTAATCAATTATATTTAATTTTATGATTTGTTGAAATATATAGGATTTGGAAGAGGAAGAAATAAATAATCTCACTATCCTGATTTGGACAATTCTACAGATTCAGACACTAGCTCAAGTCAGTCAAATACTGATTTTATAAACACTGCATCAAAGCTTATACCAGTATTTAATGGTAAAGCAGGAAACTTAAAAAGTTTTCTCGATGCATTGGAAATTATAGAATCAATAAAAGGCAAACACGAACGATTAGCTATTTCGATAATAAAAACAAAGCTAAAAGGTGGCGTCAGAAACCTAGGCGGAAATGAAAAAACTATATCAGAAGTCATTTCCGGACTAAAAAGCAATGTCAAAGGCGAAACTGTAGAAGTACAATTAGTCAAACTGATGAATCTACAGCAACGAAAAAAAACTGCTAACCAATACACGTCAGAGGTTGAGCAGATGACGAAAGCTCTAGAAAGTGAGTACATAACGGACGGCCTAACCCTTGAATTAGCCAGAAGTTATTCTACGCAATCTGCAGTTAAGGCAATGACATAGAATTGAGTAATTGATAAGGTAAAACTTATCATGCAGGCTGGCACCTTCAACACCATGAATGATGCCATATCCAAGTTCGTAGATAGTTGCACGGAAGCAACTGGACAACCAAATACTTTCCTTTATTACAAAAATTATCCTCAGCGTGGTGGAAACCGCGGACGTGGAAACTTCAGAGGTAACTTTTATGGTCGTTATAATAATTATAACAACTACAACAGTTCCAATTATAATAATAATGGAAGAAGTCAATACAAAGGAAACAATCGAGGCCACAATAGCAGTAACACCAATAACCATGTGAAAGTAGCCCAAAATACATCGGAAAACTCTCAAGACCCTTTATGTACCCAACAGTAGAAAATGTAATGGTTCATGCAATTAATCTCAGTCAGATATACTTTTTACTTTTACTAACGTATCCACAGGAAAAGAACTGGTGATTTTAATAGACATTGTTGCAGACATTTCAATAATCAAAGAAAATTCTGATGTCTATCATGACATAAACGTTAACTATATAATAGATATAAAAGGAATAAGTCAGTACACAATCAAAAACTTTAACCTCTATTGAGATACAGACAACTATATATATAATCCAACACGACTTTCATATTGTGGACTTACATTTTGCTATTCCATGCGATGGCATTTTAGGAATCGCCTTCATAAAGAAATGCAACTGTCAATTAGACTTCAGGCCATCTGAAGATTGGCTTATAATCAGAACCGATTACCTTAAATTTTCCAATTTATGTGCCAATAATAGAATCCCACACTTCGCTTACACATAAAGCTAGGTCACCGGTGGGTCAAGCATACGCCATACAACTCAATACTTCTGCCAGCAAGATCCCAAGTTATGTGAAAAATTCAATTAAATTCCCAAGAAGACAGTGTATTGATTTTAAACCAAGAAATTAAAAATGGTACAATAGCAACAACAAAAAATGCATTCATAAGATTACTTAATAATACAAATTAAGATCAAGTAGTCAGTACAAGTAGCTTGACATTGAATCACTTTCGAGCTACGAAAGAGACCTGGTCCTGTAGAATGACCTGTTTAATACCTAGTCATGACGGAGTTAAATCCTCGGTAGTCCACGGAGTTAGGTCCCAAGATTTCCGTCAATTCCAAGTAATTCGCTGTCAAATCCAGAGTGTCGGTACATTCTCTCTTCTGTTACCATCAGCCCTCGGTGGTTTGGCGTCGACGTCGGCGTCAGCGTCAGCTTTTGCCGATCTTGCATTTCCCACCGTACTCCACTTGCACGGTGAGCAGTCAGCAGGCTGGCGGATGTTGCTGTGCTGACTTGGCATGGGGGCGGGGCAAGTAGGTTGGGCCCGGGCCTGTGGGTCGGTGCCCGGTCGGCGCATGGTGGCCGGCGGATATTGTTGCGCCGAGTCAGCACGGGCGCGGAGGCAGGTCGTCGGTGTTGTTAACTGTTAACTCAGGTAGTCGGTGCTGTTATTTGTTAACTCTTCCCCTTCGAAAATATGCGTACCGCAGATCAGCATCTCTTCATGGGGGCCGCACTGATGGTGTGCGCCTCCAGTTCGACGGTGCCTCGATGCGTTGGAATGCCCTTGGTGGGCATTCTACATGCGATGTATAGTAACAAGGCGAAAACGAGGATCGTCGCTGCTTCTTAGGATCGAGTATAAAAAGTTGTTAGATATTGTCGATAGTTTTCTTAAGTTCTGCAGGATAAAATCGTTACTTGTTCAGTACGGCCGGCATGGCAATCAGGAACAGAGTGCTGCTTCTTAGGACCGAGTATAAAAAGTTGTTAGATATTGTCGATAGTTTTCTTAAGTTCTGCAGGATAAAATCGTTACTTGTTTAGTACGGCCGGCGTGACAATCACATGTGTGTCGAGTAGCTGCTGTAAGACACGGTCCCGATGTGGACGGTCTCGTTATCGTACTGGATTATATACGATCGCAGTAGGTGACGCTTTCCGTTCCGTTGAAGTTCGTCAGGAACAGAGTGCCGTCGTCGACCAACTCCACTATTTCTTTGTCGTTTCTCAGGTGATCGCAGAGAGCGTGTCCTCCTTTTAAGAGCCTGGGAATGCAGCTGGCCTCGTCTAGTTTTCATAAGTTTTTTTCCTGGCAAAAGGTCGTATTTCCGATGGAAAGGCAGTTTCCCAATACCGCATAGGTTTTTTGGGTGTCCATCGCCATCCTGTGGTAGTCCAGCACCACCTGTTTACTCTCAGTGATCGTCGGATAGAGGAGCATCAGCCTGTATCGAATGTCCACAACTTTGGGTAACGCCAGCACGTATAGCAGGCG
The DNA here is from genome assembly GCF_025231255.1 of Drosophila biarmipes. Taxonomy (NCBI): domain Eukaryota; kingdom Metazoa; phylum Arthropoda; class Insecta; order Diptera; family Drosophilidae; genus Drosophila; species Drosophila biarmipes. The sequence goes on along the minus strand of NW_026114529.1, from coordinate 3,402,709 downwards.
GGTTCCGTTGGTCAAAAATGAGGGTTCTGCGAATTCCACAGCTTCCACCACATTTTGGTATGGCAGACTGCGAGTTTCCGCTAGAATGGTTTCTATCTCTTTTTCATCCAAGAGGTTTGTATTCACCACGGACGCCTTTTTCCAGTTGAGAGACTCGAGTGATTTCGTCCACCTGCTTAAGCAATATCATTGCTTTGTCCGTTAGGATTGTCGACAACTGGACCTCCACGTCGATAGAGTTCAGTCTTGCCGTCATGACGTCGAGTTTTTGTATCGCGTCGTGAGTAACGTCAAACAGTGTGGTGTTTATTTTTATCTGTGGGTTACTGTTCTCCACTGCTGCTTTCGGACTGGAGGATGGTATTCCAGTCTGAGGCATCCGGGGATCGGTCTACCCATTTCCATGCCGACTCTAGCCAGTTTATGGCCCTAGGCGTACGGAGGGCCGACTGCATTCTCTTCGGTGGTCTTGTCGATATCTTATGCATTTGCCCCAGGTCGATTACACAGGAGACCTTAAACACCCCGTTTACACGCCACACCACGCCTTTTTGCAGTGGAACGATGGGCGTATCGTATCTGAAGATGCGCAAAGCAGTTCCGACTTGGATAGTGAGACATATACTTGGGAGAGAGACCCGATTTTGCTAATTTCGTATTTATTCTTAGGGTAGTGTTTTATATTTTTTGTTAATTGTTATTACTTAATCAATTATATTTAATTTTATGATTTGTTTAAATATATAGGATTTGGAAGAGGAAGAAATAAATAATCTCACTATCCTGATTTGGACAATTCTACAGATTCAGACACTAGCTCAAGTCAGTCAAATACTGATTTTATAAACACTGCATCAAAGCTTATACCAGTATTTAATGGTAAAGCAGGAAACTTAACAAGTTTTCTCGATGCATTGGAAATTATAGAATCAATAAAAGGCAAACACGAACGATTAGCTATTTCGATAATAAAAACAAAGCTAAAAGGTGGCGTCAGAAACCTAGGCGGAAATGAAAAAACTATATCAGAAGTCATTTCCGGACTAAAAAGCAATGTCAAAGGCGAAACTGTAGAAGTACAATTAGCCAAACTGATGAATCTACAGCAACGAAAAAAAACTGCTAACCAATACACGTCAGAGGTTGAGCAGATGACGAAAGCTCTAGAAAGTGAGTACATAACGGACGGCCTAACCCTTGAATTAGCCAGAAGTTATTCTACGCAATCTGCAGTTAAGGCAATGACATAGAATTGAGTAATTGATAAGGTAAAACTTATCATGCAGGCTGGCACCTTCAACACCATGAATGATGCCATATCCAAGTTCGTAGATAGTTGCACGGAAGCAACTGGACAACCAAATACTTTCCTTTATTACAAAAATTATCCTCAGCGTGGTGGAAACCGCGGACGTGGAAACTTCAGAGGTAACTTTTATGATCGTTATAATAATTATAACAACTACAACAGTTCCAATTATAATAATAATGGAAGAGGTCAATACAGAGGAAACAATCGAGGCCATAATAGCAGTAACACCAATAACCATGTGAAAGTAGCCCAAAATACATCGGAAAACTATCAAGACCCTTTATGTACCCAACAGTAGAAAATGTAATGGTTCATGCAATTAATCTCAGTCAGATATACTTTTTACTTTTACTAACGTATCCACAGGAAAAGAACTGGTGATTTTAATAGACATTGTTGCAGACATTTCAATAATCAAAGAAAATTCTGATGTCTATCATGACATAAACGTTAACTATATAATAGATATAAAAGGAATAAGTCAGTACACAATCAAAAACTTTAACCTCTATTGAGATACAGACAACTATATATATAATCCAACACGACTTTCATATTGTGGACTTACATTTTGCTATTCCATGCGATGGCATTTTAGGAATCGCCTTCATAAAGAAATGCAACTGTCAATTAGACTTCAGGCCATCTGAAGATTGGCTTATAATCAGAACCGATTACCTTAAATTTTCCAATTTATGTGCCAATAATAGAATCCCACACTTCGCTTACACATAAAGCTAGGTCACCGGTGGGTCAAGCATACGCCATACAACTCAATACTTCTGCCAGCAAGATCCCAAGTTATGTGAAAAATTCAATTAAATTCCCAAGAAGACAGTGTATTGATTTTAAACCAAGAAATTAAAAATGGTACAATAGCAACAACAAAAAATGCATTCATAAGATTACTTAATAATACAAATTAAGATCAAGTAGTCAGTACAAGTAGCTTGACATTGAATCACTTTCGAGCTACGAAAGAGACCTGGTCCTGTAGAATGACCTGTTTAATACCTAGTCATGACGGAGTTAAATCCTCGGTAGTCCACGGAGTTAGGTCCCAAGATTTCCGTCAATTCCAAGTAATTCGCTGTCAAATCCAGAGTGTCGGTACATTCTCTCTTCTGTTACCATCAGCCCTCGGTGGTTTGGCGTCGACGTCGGCGTCAGCGTCAGCTTTTGCCGATCTTGCATTTCCCACCGTACTCCACTTGCACGGTGAGCAGTCAGCAGGCTGGCGGATGTTGCTGTGCTGACTTGGCATGGGGGCGGGGCAAGTAGGTTGGGCCCGGATTTGTGGGTCAGTGCCCGGTCGGCGCATGGTGGCCGGCGGATATTGTTGCGCCGAGTCAGCACGGGCGCGGAGGCTGGTAGTCGGTGTTGTTAACTGTTAACTCAGGTAGTCGGTGCTGTTATTTGTTAACTCTTCCCCTTCGAAAATATGCGTACCGCAGATCAGCATCTCTTCATGGGGCCGCACTGATGGTGTGCGCCTCCAGTTCGACGGTGCCTCGATGCGTTGGAATGCCCTTGGTGGGCATTCTACATGCGATATATAGGAACAAGGCGAAAACGAGGATCGTCGCTGCTTCTTAGGATCGAGTATAAAAAGTTGTTAGATATTGTCGATAGTTTTCTTAAGTTCTGCAGGATAAAATCGTTACTTGTTCAGTACGGCCGGCATGGCAATCAAGAACAGAGTGCTGCTTCTTAGGACCGAGTATAAAAAGTTGTTAGATATTGTCGATAGTTTTCTTAAGTTCTGCAGGATAAAATCGTTACTTGTTTAGTACGGCCGGCGTGACAATCACATGTGTGTCGAGTAGCTGCTGTAAGACACGGTCCCGATGTGGACGGTCTCGTTATCGTACTGGATTATATACGATCGCAGTAGGTGACGCTTTCCGTTCCGTTGAAGTTCGTCAGGAACAGAGTGCCGTCGTCGACCAACTCCACTATTTCTTTGTCGTTTCTCAGGTGATCGCAGAGAGCGTGTCCTCCTTTTAAGAGCCTGGGAATGCAGCTGGCCTCGTCTAGTTTTCATAAGTTTTTTTTCCTGGCAAACGGTCGTATTTCCGATGGAAAGGCAGTTTCCCAATACCGCATAGGTTTTTTGGGTGTCCATCGCCATCCTGTGGTAGTCCAGCACCACCTGTTTACTCTCAGTGATCGTCGGATAGAGGAGCATCAGCCTGTATCGAATGTCCACAACTTTGGGTAACGCCAGCACGTATAGCAGGCGGGTTCCGTTGGTCAAAAATGAGGGTTCTGCGAATTCCACAGCTTCCACCACATTTTGGTATGGCAGACTGCGAGTTTCCGCTAGAATGGTTTCTATCTCTTTTTCATCCAAGAGGTTTGTATTCACCACGGACGCCTTTTTCCAGTTGAGAGACTCGAGTGATTTCGTCCACCTGCTTAAGCAATATCATTGCTTTGTCCGTTAGGATTGTCGACAACTGGACCTCCACGTCGATAGAGTTCAGTCTTGCCGTCATGACGTCGAGTTTTTGTATCGCGTCGTGAGTAACGTCAAACAGTGTGGTGTTTATTTTTATCTGTGGGTTACTGTTCTCCACTGCTGCTTTCGGACTGGAGGATGGTATTCCAGTCTGAGGCATCCGGGGATCGGTCTACCCATTTCCATGCCGACTCTAGCCAGTTTGTGGCCCTAGGCGTACGGAGGGCCGACTGCATTCTCTTCGGTGGTCTTGTCGATATCTTATGCATTTGCCCCAGGTCGATTACACAGGCGACCTTAAACACCCCGTTTACACGCCACACCACGCCTTTTTGCAGTGGAACGATGGGCGTATCGTATCTGAAGATGCGCAAAGCAGTTCCGACTTGGATAGTGAGACATATACTTGGGAGAGAGACCCGATTTTGCTAATTTCGTATTTATTCTTAGGGTAGTGTTTTATATTTTTTGTTAATTGTTATTACTTAATCAATTATATTTAATTTTATGATTTGTTTAAATATATAGGATTTGGAAGAGGAAGAAATAAATAATCTCACTATCCTGATTTGGACAATTCTACAGATTCAGACACTAGCTCAAGTCAGTCAAATACTGATTTTATAAACACTGCATCAAAGCTTATACCAGTATTTAATGGTAAAGCAGGAAACTTAACAAGTTTTCTCGATGCATTGGAAATTATAGAATCAATAAAAGGCAAACACGAACGATTAGCTATTTCGATAATAAAAACAAAGCTAAAAGGTGGCGTCAGAAACCTAGGCGGAAATGAAAAAACTATATCAGAAGTCATTTCCGGACTAAAAAGCAATGTCAAAGGCGAAACTGTAGAAGTACAATTAGCCAAACTGATGAATCTACAGCAACGAAAAAAAACTGCTAACCAATACACGTCAGAGGTTGAGCAGATGACGAAAGCTCTAGAAAGTGAGTACATAACGGACGGCCTAACCCTTGAATTAGCCAGAAGTTATTCTACGCAATCTGCAGTTAAGGCAATGACATAGAATTGAGTAATTGATAAGGTAAAACTTATCATGCAGGCTGGCACCTTCAACACCATGAATGATGCCATATCCAAGTTCGTAGATAGTTGCACGGAAGCAACTGGACAACCAAATACTTTCCTTTATTACAAAAATTATCCTCAGCGTGGTGGAAACCGCGGACGTGGAAACTTCAGAGGTAACTTTTATGATCGTTATAATAATTATAACAACTACAACAGTTCCAATTATAATAATAATGGAAGAGGTCAATACAGAGGAAACAATCGAGGCCATAATAGCAGTAACACCAATAACCATGTGAAAGTAGCCCAAAATACATCGGAAAACTATCAAGACCCTTTATGTACCCAACAGTAGAAAATGTAATGGTTCATGCAATTAATCTCAGTCAGATATACTTTTTACTTTTACTAACGTATCCACAGGAAAAGAACTGGTGATTTTAATAGACATTGTTGCAGACATTTCAATAATCAAAGAAAATTCTGATGTCTATCATGACATAAACGTTAACTATATAATAGATATAAAAGGAATAAGTCAGTAGGTTACACAATCAAAAACTTTAACCTCTATTGAGATACAGACAACTATATATATAATCCAACACGACTTTCATATTGTGGACTTACATTTTGCTATTCCATGCGATGGCATTTTAGGAATCGCCTTCATAAAGAAATGCAACTGTCAATTAGACTTCAGGCCATCTGAAGATTGGCTTATAATCAGAACCGATTACCTTAAATTTCCAATTTATGTGCCAATAATAGAATCCCACACTTCGCTTACACATAAAGCTAGGTCACCGGTGGGTCAAGCATACGCCATACAACTCAATACTTCTGCCAGCAAGATCCCAAGTTATGTGAAAAATTCAATTAAATTCCCAAGAAGACAGTGTATTGATTTTAAACCAAGAAATTAAAAATGGTACAATAGCAACAGCAAAAAATGCATTCATAAGATTACTTAATAATACAAATTAAGATCAAGTAGTCAGTACAAGTAGCTTGACATTGAATCACTTTCGAGCTACGAAAGAGACCTGGTCCTGTAGAATGACCTGTTTAATACCTAGTCATGACGGAGTTAAATCCTCGGTAGTCCACGGAGTTAGGTCCCAAGATTTCCGTCAATTCCAAGTAATTCGCTGTCAAATCCAGAGTGTCGGTACATTCTCTCTTCTGTTACCATCAGCCCTCGGTGGTTTGGCGTCGACGTCGGCGTCGGCGTCAGCGTCAGCTTTTGCCGATCTTGCATTTCCCACCGTACTCCACTTGCACGGTGAGAAGTCAGCAGGCTGGCGGATGTTGCTGTGCTGACTTGGCATGGGGGCGGGGCAAGTAGGTTGGGCCCGGGCCTGTGGGTCGGTGCCCGGTCGGCGCATGGTGGCCGGCGGATATTGTTGCGCCAAGTCAGCACGGGCGCGGAGGCTGGTAGTCGGTGTTGTTAACTGTTAACTCAGGTAGTCGGTGCTGTTATTTGTTAACTCTTCCCCTTCGAAAATATGCGTACCGCAGATCAGCATCTCTTCATGGGGGCCGCACTGATGGTGTGCGCCTCCAGTTCGACGGTGCCTCGATGCGTTGGAATGCCCTTGGTGGGCATTCTACATGCGATGTATAGTAACAAGGCGAAAACGAGGATCGTCGCTGCTTCTTAGGATCGAGTATAAAAAGTTGTTAGATATTGTCGATAGTTTTCTTAAGTTCTGCAGGATAAAATCGTTACTTGTTCAGTACGGACGGCATGGCAATCAGGAACAGAGTGCTGCTTCTTAGGACCGAGTATAAAAAGTTGTTAGATATTGTCGATAGTTTTCTTAAGTTCTGCAGGATAAAATCGTTACTTGTTTAGTACGGCCGGCGTGACAATCACATGTGTGTCGAGTAGCTGCTGTAAGACACGGTCCCGATGTGAACGGTCTCGTTATCGTACTGGATTATATACGATCGCAGTAGGTGACGCTTTCCGTTCCGTTGAAGTTCGTCAGGAACAGAGTGCCGTCGTTGACCAACTCCACTATTTCTTTGTCGTTTCTCAGGTGATCGCAGAGAGCGTGTCCTCCTTTTAAGAGCCTGGGAATGCAGCTGGCCTCGTCTAGTTTTCATAAGTTTTTTTCCTGGCAAACGGTCGTATTTCCGATGGAAAGGCAGTTTCCCACTACCGCATAGGTTTTTTGGGTGTCCATCGCCATCCTGTGGTAGTCCAGCACCACCTGTTTACTCTCAGTGATCGTCGGATAGAGGAGCATCAGCCTGTATCGAATGTCCACAACTTTGGGTAACGCCAGCACGTATAGCAGGCGGGTTCTGTTGGTCAAAAATGAGGGTTCTGCGAATTCCACAGCTTCCACCACATTTTTGTATGGCAGACTGCGAGTTTCCGCTAGAATGGTTTCTATCTCTTTTTCATCCAAGAGGTTTGTATTCACCACGGACGCCTTTTTCCAGTTGAGAGACTCGAGTGATTTCGTCCACCTGCTTAAGCAATATCATTGCTTTGTCCGTTAGGATTGTCGACAACTGGACCTCCACGTCGATAGAGTTCAGTCTTGCCGTCATGACGTCGAGTTTTTGTATCGCGTCGTGAGTAACGTCAAACAGTGTGGTGTTTATTTTTATCTGTGGGTTACTGTTCTCCACTGCTGCTTTCGAACTGGAGGATGGTATTCCAGTCTGAGGCATCCGGGGATCGGTCTACCCATTTCCATGCCGACTCTAGCCAGTTTATGGCCCTAGGCGTACGGAGGGCCGACTGCATTCTCTTCGGTGGTCTTGTCGATATCTTATGCATTTGCCCCAGGTCGATTACACAGGCGACCTTAAAAACCCCGTTTACACGCCTCACCACGCCTTTTTGCAGTGGAACGATGGGCGTATCGTATCTGAAGATGCGCAAAGCAGTTCCGACTTGGATAGTGAGACATATACTTGGGAGAGAGACCCGATTTTGCTAATTTAGTATTTATTCTTAGGGTAGTGTTTTATATTTTTTGTTAATTGTTATTACTTAATCAATTATATTTAATTTTATGATTTGTTTAAATATATAGTCTAAGTATAGGGGTTTCTCTTAAAGGATTTGTAAAACGTTTTCAGCTAAATGGATTTTTAACTTTTATGTGAGACCTATTGAAGATTTTATCTTATTTAATTTTGCCCGGGACTACCATTACCTCTACCTCCTCTGGTTTGAATCGATGTTTATCTTTCCTCTTGATCTGTTTATTGGAAACATATACGGTGCCCCCTTGGTTATACGGTATCGGCCTCTTTCTGTTTCTATTGAGCCTGTCGGTTGACATTTCCTGCCTATGCAGGAGTAGCCCCCTTATGTGTTCCTGCGTCTGTTCTTTAAAATTGGTAAGTCCCTGATATTTTATTCTGATGTTCTGTTGAGGAAGATTTCGACTGGCTTGCGGTTCGTCACCGAGTGGATAGAGTTTTTATATCGGTCCACGGTAATGAAAACCAACTCAGATACCTTCAGGTTACGGTTATCGTTTTTTAGACACCGTTATATTTCAAGGAAGGTCGAGTGGAACCTTTCAACCTGGCCGTTCACCTCACTCTTCTGAGATGGTGTGTAATAGACGGTTATTCCGAAGCATTGTAAATAGTTGAGCACTGTGGGGCAGAGTAGGCCCTTTCGTTGTCTGAGGCTATCGTTTCTGGTGCTGGAAAATAATGCAGGACTTCAGTCAGCTTCTCGCGGAGATGGACAGCTGACTTTGATTCTATCGGGAAAAGTATGGCAAATTTTGAGAATATATCGATGCAAATCAGGAATTTGAGAATCTCGATCGTAAAAAGGTCAATGTGCAGGATTTCGCATAGGTAACTAGGAATAGGGGTTGGTTGAGGTTCCGGTCTGGCCGGGTGTCTAGCGTATTTAAACATTTAAAAGGCCTGGCAAGAAAAGACCAACGACCTAATGCGGCTAACCATTCTGGGAAAATAAAATTTTTCCAAGATCTGTAACTTCATCTCTTTTGGATTTCTGTGGGCTCTAGAATGCCGCTTATTTATTATTCTGTTCGACTCTTCTTCGCCCGCTACATCAGTTACCAGTCTTTGTGTAATGCAAAGTTTGTACCCCTGGAGATTCTCCCGGCAGCGGTCTTGCAGAGACTGCAAGTAGTTCTCAGGAATTTTTATGCCATTAATAATTAATGGCTTCAAGTATTTTATTAAACAGGGTAGCAAATCTTGTGCGCAATCAATGGGGATCCAGTGCCGCAACCTATCTGGGTCAAAAACAAGTTGATTCCTAAACACGTTAATAGGAGCTTCCACGTGAGGGATTAAGTCCAAGGCGTCTTGAAGCGCACTGTGGACGGTGCCAACGGATTCCGTTGTTGAAGTTGAGGCTTTATCGGCACTGAAGTGGTTTACATTCAAGATGATGCGGGAGAGAGCATCAGCAACCACATTGGATTTGCCCGGCTTGTAAATAAGCTCGCAGTTGTATTCTTCTATGCGCGCTTTCCAGCGTTTCAGCTTAGCATTATAGTTCCGATTACCTAACGAAAAGGTTAGGGGTTGGTGATTGGTATAAACTTTAATTGACGCGGCACCATAGAGGTAGGATCGTAAATTATCAAGGGCCCATACTATTGCCAGCATTTCTTTCTCGTTCACTGCGTACTTCTCCTCTGTTTTGTTCAAAAACCGAGAAATATAGGCGATTGGGCGGTCTGTGCCGCCGTCACTTTGAGAGAGAACGGCCCCTGTGGCGTAATTGGAAGCATCGGTGGTCAGATGGAAAGGCTTATTAAAGTCTGCATGCTATAACCTCTGAAGAGGCGAGGATGGTTTTCAAGTCGTCGAAGGCCCTCATTCCCTTTCATCAAGCGAAATTGAAATATTCTTGGATTGAGAAGCCTTGATTTGTGCGTGGTCTCCCCTTGTGACGTTCGTCAGAGGTTTCGCGACTTTAGCGTAATCGCAGATGAATTTCCTATAATAAGAGGTCATTCCTAGGAAACCTTTAAGTTCTTTCAAATTCGTGGGTGGAGGCATTTCTTTAATGGCTCTTACCTTCTTTTCATCTGCGCGGATCCCATTCGCCACGTAATCCAAAAATTCAACCTGGGTGCGCAAAAGCTGTGTCTTTTCCAAATTCACTTGTAACTTGGCCTGCCTCAATTTCTCAAATATGGCGCAAAAGTTACTCCAGAGAGACTCATATTCTTTACTAAAGACGATAATATCGTCGATGTAGAAGTACAAAATTTTACCTATGTGGTACACGTCGTCGATCATCCTTTGAAAAACTATCCCAAGCCACTGCCGAAAAGACCAGAAATCTGCCCGACCGACTGCCCCGGACCTCTCTACTCTGCAACATGTAATTACGCATGCATGAAGCCGAAGACCAGTGTGAAGACCGACAACGGCCCCGCTTAAGACAATAGGCCCCGGACATTAGCAGCAGATCAACAAGCGAGAGGGGCTGCCACTTTCGCCTGCTAACGAGCGTCAGTGCAGCCAACCGGCGAGGACCAGCTGACGCAGAGGATGAGGATCATCAATATATATTAAAACCATTTCCGCTCGTTTAGAAGTGTAGCCCGTAAAGCTATGCGAAACTATAGGTAAGAAAGGCCCTAATAGAATAGATGAGGAGAAATTCGATAATTAAATTCAGAGAAGGAATACATGATAATAACAATTATAATTTAAACAAAACAATAATGGCAATAGTAGACGATAAGTCAGTGGATTCCACTGCTAACGTAATAACCAAATAAAATTGATTTGGAATTCGTACATATAATGCTAGTAATAATTGTTGTCGATTGATTTTATAAATTGTACAAGCTTTATAATAAATGTTTGAAAAAAGATATATGAGCAGAGCGAGTGACTTGGACAAAATTTAAAAAAAGAGAACAAAACGCCCATATAATAAATATTAATTATGAAAAAAAATATAATTACATTTTACTTATTAAGCAACAATAAGGAAATGAAGTAAAGTATAGTAAATCTAAAACAATATATATATATATGTATATTCAAGTATGAATACATAAAGAGCCATAAGCAAAATTTATATAAGGGACCCAGATTTCAGTAGAAAAGTTCAGCAATTAATATCTACAACCCGTGTTAGGGTATATGAGTTGGAAATTCTTTATATGTCAACATTTAACTGTCATGCCTCACCATTGTTTCAGTACACTGGAACCCAAAAATTTATAGCACTAACGACCATTTCGGGTGTGCATGTTAGATCAAGAATAGACGAGCATCCAATCTGAGGTAGAGCAATTGTTATGATGATATCTAAGAAATAATTCATATTCATAACATAATGGAATGGAATGAATTATCAAAAGAATTATCGAACATTAAAGCAGAATTTGACAAATCGCATAAGTCATTAATACAGAATAGACCAATACAGAAAATTGCAACCACTGTTTTTAAACACGTAGAAGTATTAGTAAAATGCTTTAATGAAGAGCGAATACTAATATATGAATATAGAGATAAGTTTAATAAAGATCATTGGTATCAAGTATCAAAGTTTTTATCAGACTAAGATCCGATTTGACAACTATTAGAGAAAAGTTCAAGCTCGATATATCAATACCTAATATTCTTAATACTTCACTAATAATTGAAACAGGTGAAGAAACAGAATCAAAAGAAGTTATTAACATTAATCAAAAGGATTTGGAAGAGGAAGAAATAAATAATCTCACTATCCTGATTTGGACAATTCTACAGATTCAGACACTAGCTCGAGTCAGTCAAATACTGATTTAATAAACACTGCATCAAAGCTTATACCAGTATTTAATGGTAAAGCAGAAAACTTAACAAGTTTTCTCGATGCATTGGAAATTATAGAATCAATAAAAGGCAAACACGAACGATTAGCTATTTCGATAATAAAAACAAAGCTAAAAGGTGGCGTCAGAAACCTAGGCGGAAATGAAAAAACTATATCAGAAGTCATTTCCGGACTAAAAAGCAATGTCAAAGGCGAAACTGTAGAAGTACTATTAGCCAAACTGATGAATCTACAGCAACGAAAAAAAACTGTTAACCAATACACGTCAGAGGTTGAGCAGATGACGAAAGCTCTAGAAAGTGTGTACATAACGGACGGCCTAACCCTTGAATTAGCCAGAAGTTATGCTACACAATCTGCAGTTAAGGCAATGACAAAGAATTGCGCAATTGATAAGGTAAAACTTATCATGCACGGAAGCAACTGGACAACCATATACTGTCCTTTATTATACAAATTATCCTCAGCGCGGTGGAATCAGCGAACGTGGAAACTTCAAAAGGAACTTTTATGGTCGTTATAATAACTATAACAACTACAACAGTTCCAATTAAAATAATAATGGAAGAGGTCAGTACAGAGGAAACAATCGAGGCCACAATAGCAACAACACCAATAACCATGTGAAAGTAGCGGAAAATACATCGGAAAACTCTCAAGACCCTTTAAGTACCCAACAGTAGTAATCTCAGCCAGATATATTTTTTACTTTTACTAACGTATCCAAGGAAAAGAACTGGTGATTTTAATAGACATTGTTGCAGACATTTCAATAATCAAAGAAAATTCTGATGTCTGCTATGATATAAACGCTATATATAATAGCTTTATATAATAGATATAAAAGGAATAAGCCAGTAGGTTACAAAATCAAAAACTTTAACCTCTATTGAAATACAGCTTGACATTGAACTAAATATATAATCCAACACGACTTTCATATCGTGGATTTACATTTTGCTATTCCATGCGATGGCATATTAGGAATCGCCTTTATAAAGAAACGCAACTGTCAATTAGACGTCAGGGCATCTGAAGATTGGCTTATAATCGGACCCGACAACCTTAAATTTCCAATTTATGTGCCAATAATAGAATCCCACACTTCGCTTACACATAAAGCTAGGTCACCAGTGGGCCAAGCATACGCCATACAACTGAATACTTCTGCCAGCAAGATCCCAAGTTATTTGAAAAATTCAATTAAATTCCCAAGAAGACAGTGTATTGATTCCAAACCAAGAAATTAAAAATGGTGTTTTCGTAGCTAGTACGATAGCAACAACAATAAATGCATTCATAAGATTACTTAATAATACAAATAAAGATCAAGTAGTCAGTACAAGTAGCTTGACATTGAATCACTTTCGAACTACGTAGTAGTCAAAACTAATAATTAATATAGAGAAATGTCTGTATTATCTCAATTATCAAAGAACTTTTCTTCATAATTTAAGTCACAGCTCTCAAGCTTGTGCACCAAATACAGTGATATATTTTGATTTGAAACAGAACCAATCAGTACAAATAATTTCTACAAACAGAAACTGAGATTAAAGGACTATGAACCAGTATACGTCAAAAATTATAGAAGCCCACATAGTCAGGTGAACGAGATACAGAGGCAAGTCGGAAAATTGATCTCCGACGGAATAGTCGATCCTTTTGTATCTGAATATAATAGCCCATTATTACTTGTCCCTAAAAAACCATTTCCCTCTTCAGATTCAAAGAAATGGTTATTAAGATAATGGATTAGTGATAGTGATTGACTATCGCCAAATAAACAAAAAATTATTGTCCGATAATTTTCCACTCCCTAGAATTGATGACATTTTAGATCAACTAGGGCGAGCAAAATATAAAATTGAACTCGAAAAAAGTTCAGGAGGTATAACGTCATATTCAATGAGCAATGGCTCGTATCATTTCACGCGATTACCTTTCGGTTTAAAAATAGCGCCTAATTGATTTCAAAGGATGATGACTATTGCATTCTCTGGATTAGAAGCTTCACAAGCATTCCTTTATATGGATGACTTAATAGTTATAGGTTGTTCAGAGAAACATATGCTTAAAAACTTAACAGATGTTTTTGAAAAATGCAGGGAATACAACCTAAAGTTACATCCAGAAAAATGTTCGTTTTTTATGCATGAGGTGACTTTTCTTGGTCATAAATGCACAGATAAAGGAATACTTCAATATGACAAGAAATATGAAGTCATCATGAATTATCCAGTGCCGCACAATGTGGAGAGTGCTAGAATAAATAAATATTGAAATAAATATAAATATATATATATATTAAATATTGAGCGGCAACACTTTGTTAGCCGAGGTCACAACACTTTCTTGTTATGTCACTCAGCGACAGCGTGCCAAGTGCCCACAGCCATTTCAAGTGCAAACGTAATATGATCTGCACTCTTAGCATACCGCGCTTAGAGCCGAGTCGGCATGGTTCCCATACTGACCGCTTATATGTATATGTGCATGCAAGTTAGGTCCTTCTCCATGGCTTGACTTGGTCCTGGAGAATGACCTGTTCAATGCCTAGTCATGACGGAGTTAAATCCTCGGTAGTCCAGAGAGTTAGGTCCCAAGCTTTCCGTCAATTCCAAGTAATTCGCTGTCAAATCCAGAGTGTCGGTACATTCTCTCTTCTGTTACCATCAGCCCTCGGTGGTTTGGCGTCGACGTCGGCGTCAGCGTCAGCTTTTGCCGATCTTGCATTTCCCACCGTACTCCACTTGCACGGTGAGCAGTCAGCAGGCTGGCGGATGTTGCTGTGCTGACTTGGCATGGGGGCGGGGCAAGTAGGTTGGTTTGAATCGATGTTTATCTTTCCTCTTGATCTGTTTATTGGAAACATACACGGTGCCCCCTTGGTTATACGGTATCGGCCTCTTTCTGTATCTATTGAGCCTGTCGGTTGACATTTCCTGCCTATGCAGGAGTAGCCCCTTATGTGTTCCTGCGTCTGTTCTTTAAAATTGGTAAGTCCCTGATATTTTATTCTGATGTTCTGTTGAGGAAGATTTCGACTGGCTTGCGGTTCGTCACCGAGTGGATAGAGTTTTTATATCGGTCCACGGTAATGAAAACCAACTCAGTTACCTTCAGGTTACGGTTATCGTTTTTTAGACACCGTTATATTTCAAGGAAGGTCGAGTGGAACCTTTCAACCTGGCCGTTCACCTCACTCTTCTGAGATGGTGTGTAATAGACGGTTATTCCGAAGCATTGTAAATAGTTGAGCACTGTGGGGCAGAGTAGGCCCTTTCGTTGTCTGAGGCTATCGTTTCTGGTGCTGGAAAATAATGCAGGACTTCAGTCAGCTTCTCGCAGAGATGGACAGCTGACTTTGATTCTATCGGGAAGAGTATGGCAAATTTTGAGAATATATCGATGCAAATCAGGAATTTGAGAATCTCGATCGTAAAAAGGTCAATGTGCAGGATTTCGCATGGGTAACTAGGAATAGGGGTTAGTTGAGGTTCCGGTCTGGCCGGGTGTCTAGCGTATTTAAACATTTAAAAGGCCTGGCAAGAAAAGACCAACGACCTAATGCGGCTAACCATTCTGGGAAAATAAAATTTTTCCAAGATCTGTAACTTCATCTCTTTTGGATTTCTGTGGGCTCTAGAATGCCGCTTATTTATTATTCTGTTCGACTCTTCTTCGCCCGCTACAACAGTTACCAGTCTTTGTGTAATGCGAAGTTTGTACCCCGGGAGATTCTCCCGGCAGCGCTCTTGCAGAGACTGCAAGTAGTTCTCAGGAATTTGTATGCCATTAATAATTAATGGCTTCAAGTATTTTATTAAACAGGGTAGCAAATCTTGTGTGCAATCAATGGGGATCCAGTGCCGCACGTATCCCGTATGTGGGATTAAGTCCAATAATATTCCAACCTATCTGGGTCAAAAACAAGTTGATTCCTAAACACGTTAATAGGGGCTTCCACGTGAGGGATTAAGTCCAAGGCGTCTTGAAGCGCACTGTGGACGGTGCCAACGGATTCCGTTGTTGAAGTTGAGGCTTTATCGGCACTGAAGTGGTTTACATTCAAGATGATGCGGGAGAGAGCATCAGCAACCACATTGGATTTGCCCGGCTTGTAAATAAGCTCGCAGTTGTATTCTTCTATGCGCGCTTTCCAGCGTTTCAGCTTAGCATTATAGTTCCGATTACCTAAAGAAAAGGTTAGGGGTTGGTGATTGGTATAAACTTTAATTGACGCGGCACCATAGAGGTAGGATTATTTAAATTATCAAGGGCCCATACTATTGCCAGCATTTCTTTCTCGTTCACTGCGTACTTCTCCTCTGTTTTGTTCAAAGACCGAGAAATATAGGCGATTGGGCGGTCTGTGCCGCCGTTACTTTGAGAGAGAACGGCCCCTGTGGCGTAATTGGAAGCATCGGTGGTCAGATGGAAAGGTTTATTAAAGTCTGCATGCTATAACCTCTGAAGAGGCGAGGATGGTTTTCAAGTCGTCGAAGGCCCTCATTCCCTTTCATCAAGCGAAATTGAAATATTCTTGGATTGAGAAGCCTTGATTTGTGCGTGGTCTCCCCTTGTGACGTTCGTCAGAGGTTTCGCGACTTTAGCGTTATCGCAGATGAATTTCCTATAATAAGAGGTCATTCCTAGGAAACCTTTCAAGTTCGTGGGTGGAGGCATTTCTTTAATGGCTCTTACCTTCTTTTCAATTGCGCGGATCCCATTCGCCACGTAATCCAAAAATTCAACCTGGGTGCGCAAAAGCTGTGTCTTTTCCAAATTCACTTGTAACTTGGCCTGCCTCAATTTCTCAAATATGGCGCAAAAGTTACTCCAGAGAGACACATATTCTTTACTAAAGACGATAATATCGTCGATGTAGAAGTACAAAATTTTACCTATGTGGTACACGTCGTCGATCATCCTTTGAAAAACTATCCCAAGCCACTGCCGAAAAGACCAGAAATCTGCCCGACCGACTGCCCCGGACCTCTCTACTCTGCAACATGTAATTACGCATGCATGAAGCCGAAGACCAGTGTGAAGACCGACAACGGCCCCGCTTAAGACAATAGGCCCCGGACATTAGCAGCAGATCAACAAGCGAGAGGGGCTGCCACTTTCGCCTGCTAACGAGCGTCAGTGCAGCCAACCGGCGAGGACCAGCTGACGCAGAGGATGAGGATCATCAATATATATTAAAACCATTTCCGCTCGTTTAGAAGTGTAGCCCGTAAAGCTATGCGAAACTATAGGTAAGAAAGGCCCTAATAGAATAGATGAGGAGAAATTCGATAATTAAATTCAGAGAAGGAATACATGATAATAACAATTATAATTTAAACAAAACAATAATGGCAATAGTAGACGATAAGTCAGTGGATTCCACTGCTAACGTAATAACCAAATAAAATTGATTTGGAATTCGTACATATAATGCTAGTAATAATTGTTGTCGATTGATTTTATAAATTGTACAAGCTTTATAATAAATGTTTGAAAAAAGATATATGAGCAGAGCGAGTGACTTGGACAAAATTTAAAAAAAGAGAACAAAACGCACATACAATAAATATTAATTATGAAAAAAATATAATTACATTTTACTTATTAAGCAACAATAAGGAAATGAAGTAAAGTATAGTAAATCTAAAACAATATATATATATATATGTATATTCAAGTATGAATACATAAAGAGCCATAAGCAAAATTTATATAAGGGACCCAGATTTCAGTAGAAAAGTTCAGCAATTAATATCTACAACCCGTGTTAGGGTATATGAGTTGGAAATTCTTTATATGTCAACATTTAACTGTCATGCTTCACCATTGTTTCAGTACACTGGAACCCAAAAATGAATAGCACTAACGACCATTTCGGGTGTGCATGTTAGATCAAGAATAGACGAGCATCCAATCTGAGGTAGAGCAATTGTTATGATGATATCTAAGAAATAATTCATATTCATAACATAATGGAATGGAATGAATTATCAAAAGAATTATCGAACATTAAAGCAGAATTTGACAAATCGCATAAGTCATTAATACAGAATAGACCAATACAGAAAATTGCAACCACTGTTTTAAAACACGTAGAAGTATTAGTAAAATGCTTTAATGAAGAGCGAATACTAATATATGAATATAGAGATAAGTTTAATAAAGATCATTGGTATCAAGTATCAAAGTTTTTATCAGACTAAGATCCGATTTGACAACTATTAGAGAAAAGTTCAAGCTCGATATATCAATACCTAATATTCTTAATACTTCACTAATAATTGAAACAGGTGAAGAAACAGAATCAAAAGAAGTTATTAACATTAATCAAAAGGATTTGGAAGAGGAAGAAATAAATAATCTCACTATCCTGATTTGGACAATTCTACAGATTCAGACACTAGCTCGAGTCAGTCAAATACTGATTTTATAAACACCGCATCAAAGCTTATACCAGTATTTAATGGTAAAGCAGAAAACTTAACAAGTTTTCTCGATGCATTGGAAATTATAGAATCAATAAAAGGCAAACACGAACGATTAGCTATTTCGATAATAAAAACAAAGCTAAAAGGTGGCGTCAGAAACCTAGGCGGAAATGAAAAAAGTATATCAGAAGTCATTTCCGGACTAAAAAGCAATGTCAAAGGCGAAACTGTAGAAGTACTATTAGCCAAACTGATGAATCTACAGCAACGAAAAAAAACTGTTAACCAATACACGTCAGAGGTTGAGCAGATGACGAAAGCTCTAGAAAGTGTGTACATAACGGACGGCCTAACCCTTGAATTAGCCAGAAGTTATTCTACACAATCTGCAGTTAAGGCAATGACAAAGAATTGCGCAATTGATAAGGTAAAACTTATCATGCACGGAAGCAACTGGACAACCATATACTGTCCTTTATTATACAAATTATCCTCAGCGCGGTGGAATCAGCGAACGTGGAAACTTCAGAGGTAACTTTTATGGTCGTTATAATAACTATAACAACTACAACAGTTCCAATATAATGGAAGAGGTCAGTACAGAGGAAACAATCGAGGCCACAATAGCAACAACACCAATAACCATGTGAAAGTAGCGGAAAATACATCGGAAAACTCTCAAGACCCTTTAAGTACCCAACAGTAGTAATCTCAGCCAGATATATTTTTTACTTTTACTAACGTATCCAAGGAAAAGAACTGGTGATTTTAATAGACATTGTTGCAGACATTTCAATAATCAAAGAAAATTCTGATGTCTGCTATGATATAAACGCTATATATAATAGCTTTATATAATAGATATAAAAGGAATAAGCCAGTAGGTTACAAAATCAAAAACTTTAACCTCTATTGAAATACAGCTTGACATTGAACTAAATATATAATCCAACACGACTTTCATATCGTGGATTTACATTTTGCTATTCCATGCGATGGCATATTAGGAATCGCCTTTATAAAGAAACGCAACTGTCAATTAGACTTCAGGGCATCTGAAGATTGGCTTATAATCGGACCCGACAACCTTAAATTTCCAATTTATGTGCCAATAATAGAATCCCACACTTCGCTTACACATAAAGCTAGGTCACCAGTGGGCCAAGCATACGCCATACAACTGAATACTTCTGCCAGCAAGATCCCAAGTTATTTGAAAAATTCAATTAAATTCCCAAGAAGACAGTGTATTGATTCCAAACCAAGAAATTAAAAATGGTGTTTTCGTAGCTAGTACGATAGCAACAACAAAAAATGCATTCATAAGATTACTTAATAATACAAATAAAGATCAAGTAGTCAGTACAAGTAGCTTGACATTGAATCACTTTCGAACTACGTAGTAGTCAAAACTAATAATTAATATAGAGAAATGTCTGTATTATCTCAATTATCAAAGAACTTTTCTTCATAATTTAAGTCACAGCTCTCAAGCTTATGCACCAAATACAGTGATATATTTTGATTTGAAACAGAACCAATCAGTACAAATAATTTCTACAAACAGAAACTGAGATTAAAGGACTATGAACCAGTATACGTCAAAAATTATAGAAGCCCACATAGTCAGGTGAACGAGATACAGAGGCAAGTCGGAAAATTGATCTCCGACGGAATAGTCGATCCTTTTGTATCTGAATATAATAGCCCATTATTACTTGTCCCTAAAAAACCATTTCCCTCTTCAGATTCAAAGAAATGGTTATTAAGATAATGGATTAGTGATAGTGATTGACTATCGCCAAATAAACAAAAAATTATTGTCCGATAATTTTCCACTCCCTAGAATTGATGACATTTTAGATCAACTAGGGCGAGCAAAATATAAAATTGAACTCGAAAAAAGTTCAGGAGGTATAACGTCATATTCAACGAGCAATGGCTCGTATCATTTCACGCGATTACCTTTCGGTTTAAAAATAGCGCCTAATTGATTTCAAAGGATGATGACTATTGCATTCTCTGGATTAGAAGCTTCACAAGCATTCCTTTATATGGATGACTTAATAGTTATAGGTTGTTCAGAGAAACATATGCTTAAAAACTTAACAGATGTTTTTGAAAAATGCAGGGAATACAACCTAAAGTTACATCCAGAAAAATGTTCGTTTTTTATGCATGAGGTGACTTTTCTTGGTCATAAATGCACAGATAAAGGAATACTTCAATATGACAAGAAATATGAAGTCATCATGAATTATCCAGTGCCGCACAATGTGGAGAGTGCTAGAATAAATAAATATTGAAATAAATATAAATATATATATATATTAAATATTGAGCGGCAACACTTTGTTAGCCGAGGTCACAACACTTTCTTGTTATGTCACTCAGCGACAGCGTGCCAAGTGCCCACAGCCATTTCAAGTGCAAACGTAATATGATCTGCACTCTTAGCATACCGCGCTTAGAGCCGAATCGGCATGGTTCCCATACTGACCGCTTATATGTATATGTGCATGCAAGTTAGGTCCTTCTCCATGGCTTGACTTGGTCCTGGAGAATGACCTGTTCAATGCCTAGTCATGACGGAGTTAAATCCTCGGTAGTCCAGAGAGTTAGGTCCCAAGCTTTCCGTCAATTCCAAGTAATTCGCTGTCAAATCCAGAGTGTCGGTACATTCTCTCTTCTGTTACCATCAGCCCTCGGTGGTTTGGCGTCGACGTCGGCGTCAGCGTCAGCTTTTGCCGATCTTGCATTTCCCACCGTACTCCACTTGCACGGTGAGCAGTCAGCAGGCTGGCGGATGTTGCTGTGCTGACTTGGCATGGGGGCGGGGCAAGTAGGTTGGTTTGAATCGATGTTTATCTTTCCTCTTGATCTGTTTATTGGAAACATACACGGTGCCCCCTTGGTTATACGGTATCGGCCTCTTTCTGTATCTATTGAGCCTGTCGGTTGACATTTCCTGCCTATGCAGGAGTAGCCCCCTTATGTGTTCCTGCGTCTGTTCTTTAAAATTGGTAAGTCCCTGATATTTTATTCTGATGTTCTGTTGAGGAAGATTTCGACTGGCTTGCGGTTCGTCACCGAGTGGATAGAGTTTTTATATCGGTCCACGGTAATGAAAACCAACTCAGTTACCTTCAGGTTACGGTTATCGTTTTTTAGACACCGTTATATTTCAAGGAAGGTCGAGTGGAACCTTTCAACCTGGCCGTTCACCTCACTCTTCTGAGATGGTGTGTAATAGACGGTTATTCCGAAGCATTGTAAATAGTTGAGCACTGTGGGGCAGAGTAGGCCCTTTCGTTGTCTGAGGCTATCGTTTCTGGTGCTGGAAAATAATGCAGGACTTCAGTCAGCTTCTCGCAGAGATGGACAGCTGACTTTGATTCTATCGGGAAGAGTATGGCAAATTTTGAGAATATATCGATGCAAATCAGGAATTTGAGAATCTCGATCGTAAAAAGGTCAATGTGCAGGATTTCGCATGGGTAACTAGGAATAGGGGTTAGTTGAGGTTCCGGTCTGGCCGGGTGTCTAGCGTATTTAAACATTTAAAAGGCCTGGCAAGAAAAGACCAACGACCTAATGCGGCTAACCATTCTGAGAAAATAAAATTTTTCCAAGATCTGTAACTTCATCTCTTTTGGATTTCTGTGGGCTCTAGAATGCCGCTTATTTATTATTCTGTTCGACTCTTCTTCGCCCGCTACAACAGTTACCAGTCTTTGTGTAATGCGAAGTTTGTACCCCGGGAGATTCTCCCGGCAGCGCTCTTGCAGAGACTGCAAGTAGTTCTCAGGAATTTGTATGCCATTAATAATTAATGGCTTCAAGTATTTTATTAAACAGGGTAGCAAATCTTGTGCGCAATCAATGGGGATCCAGTGCCGCACGTATCCCGTATGTGGGGTTACACAATAATATTCCAACCTATCTGGGTCAAAAACAAGTTGATTCCTAAACACGTTAATAGGGGCTTCCACGTGAGGGATTAAGTCCAAGGCGTCTTGAAGCGCACTGTGGACGGTGCCAACGGATTCCGTTGTTGAAGTTGAGGCTTTATCGGCACTGAAGTGGTTTACATTCAAGATGATGCGGGAGAGAGCATCAGCAACCACATTGGATTTGCCCGGCTTGTAAATAAGCTCGCAGTTGTATTCTTCTATGCGCGCTTTCCAGCGTTTCAGCTTAGCATTATAGTTCCGATTACCTAACGAAAAGGTTAGGGGTTGGTGATTGGTATAAACTTTAATTGTCGCGGCACCATAGAGGTAGGATCGTAAATTATCAAGGGCCCATACTATTGCCAGCATTTCTTTCTCGTTCACTGCGTACTTCTCCTCAGTTTTGTTCAAAGACCGAGAAATATAGGCGATTGGGCGGTCTGTGCCGCCGTCACTTTGAGAGAGAACGGCCCCTGTGGCGTAATTGGAAGCATCGGTGGTCAGATGGAAAGGCTTATTAAAGTCTGCATGCTATAACCTCTGAAGAGGCGAGGATGGTTTTCAAGTCGTCGAAGGCCCTCATTCCCTTTCATCAAGCGAAATTGAAATATTCTTGGATTGAGAAGCCTTGATTTGTGCGTGGTCTCCCTTGTGACGTTCGTCAGAGGTTTCGCGACTTTAGCGTAATCGCAGATGAATTTCCAATAATAAGAGGTCATTCCTAGGAAACTTTTAAGTTCTTTCAAATTCGTGGGTGGCGGCATTTTTTTAATGGCTCTTACCTTTTTTTCATCTGCGCGGATCCCATTCGCCGTTACCCCGTGACCCAAAAATTCAACCTGGGTGCGCAAAAGCTGTGTCTTTTCCAAATTCACTTGTAACTTGGCCTGCCTCAATTTCTCAAATATGGCGCGAAGGTTACTCCAGTGAGACTCATATTCCTTACTAAAGACGATAATATCGTCGATGTAGACGTACAAAAATTTTACCTATGTGGTACACGTCGTCGATCATCCTTTGAAAAACTATCCCAAGCCACTGCCGAAAAGACCAGAAATCTGCGCGACCGACTGCCCCGGACCTCTCTTCTCTGCAACATGTAATTACGCATGCATGAAGCCGAAGACCAGTGTGAAGACCGCCAACGGCCCCGCTTAAGACAATAGGCCCCGGACAACCCAAAAATTAATAGCACTAACGACCATTCCGGGTGTGCAAGTTATCTCAAGAATAAACGAGCATCCAATCTTAGGTAGAGCAATTGTTATGATGATATCTAAGAAATAATTCATATCCATAACATAATAGAATGGAATGAATTATCAAAAGAATTATCGAACATTAAAGCAGAATTTGACAAATCGCATAAGTCATTAATCCAGAATAGTGTAACGAACTGATTTCTTCGGTTTCTGCTCGCTACGGTATTTGTGCGGCTAGCTCAGTAGATTGTGTGTGTTTGTCCCACCAAATTTATATAAACGTGACCGCCCAGTAGTTCAGTGAAAAAGCACAGAATTCTCGGGTTCGGAGTGGGTTTATTGCGGGTATAACTGCAGTCGGCTTTATAACTTGCTCGTCTCGCTGTTTTCGACGGTGTGAGTCGTCTTGACCCTTGACCGCTGATTGCTCCTGACGTGGCTGGTTGTCTTGTCGCTCCTCGAAGATCCTTGACCGCTGATTGCTCCTGACGTGGCTGGCTCGGTGACTGCTCGGCCACGATGCAGACTCGCTATGGGGTCAGCCGTGCGGGCTTAGGGAAGCGTCACCGTTCTCAGACTAGGGTGAACAGACTGACGAGCTCTCTAGGATCACTCCTCTCAATACCCGACGCCTGTCCCTTGCTCTGTCCCGGATGGTCCCACGGGCTTCCGCTCAGATCGTGCGGACAGTCAAGGCAGAACGCCAGGAAGCTGCCGCGCTTTTCACTTCGCTTCTGTGCCTCGTGTAAACGAACGTTCCCCCCTAGCCTCACCCTTCCGCGTACTGTCCGTGCCGTTCCTGCGGGCTCGATCCTCCTTGCGTGGCCGTTGCGGTGTGGTGTCCTGCTTGCTGGTGGCGATGTCCTGCGAACTTCTCCTGACAGGTGGCTGTAGGTCTTGACTTCTGTGCTGGGTTCGAGGGGTATACGCCGATCCGGGACTTCTCTCCCTTCTGGCTCGTGATTCTCAGGGTTCTGTTGCGCCGCTCCGGGACTCGTGGGTGGCGGCATTTCTTTAATGGCTCTTACCTTCTTTTCATCTGCGCGGATCCCATTCGCCGTTACCCCGTGACCCAAAAATTCAACCTGGGTGCGCAAAAGCTGTGTCTTTTCCAAATTCACTTGTAACTTGGCCTGCCTCAATTTCTCAAATATGGCGCGAAGGTTACTCCAGTGAGACTCATATTCCTTACTAAAGACGATAATATCGTCGATGTAGACGTACAAAAATTTTACCTATGTGGTACACGTCGTCGATCATCCTTTGAAAAACTATCCCAAGCCACTGCCGAAAAGACCAGAAATCTGCGCGACCGACTGCCCCGGACCTCTCTTCTCTGCAACATGTAATTACGCATGCATGAAGCCGAAGACCAGTGTGAAGACCGCCAACGGCCCCGCTTAAGACAATAGGCCCCGGACAACCCAAAAATTAATAGCACTAACGACCATTCCGGGTGTGCAAGTTATCTCAAGAATAAACGAGCATCCAATCTTAGGTAGAGCAATTGTTATGATGATATCTAAGAAATAATTCATATCCATAACATAATAGAATGGAATGAATTATCAAAAGAATTATCGAACATTAAAGCAGAATTTGACAAATCGCATAAGTCATTAATCCAGAATAGTGTAACGAACTGATTTCTTCGGTTTCTGCTCGCTACGGTATTTGTGCGGCTAGCTCAGTAGATTGTGTGTGTTTGTCCCACCAAATTTATATAAACGTGACCGCCCAGTAGTTCAGTGAAAAAGCACAGAATTCTCGGGTTCGGAGTGGGTTTATTGCGGGTATAACTGCAGTCGGCTTTATAACTTGCTCGTCTCGCTGTTTTCGACGGTGTGAGTCGTCTTGACCCTTGACCGCTGATTGCTCCTGACGTGGCTGGTTGTCTTGTCGCTCCTCGAAGATCCTTGACCGCTGATTGCTCCTGACGTGGCTGGCTCGGTGACTGCTCGGCCACGATGCAGACTCGCTATGGGGTCAGCCGTGCGGGCTTAGGGAAGCGTCACCGTTCTCAGACTAGGGTGAACAGACTGACGAGCTCTCTAGGATCACTCCTCTCAATACCCGACGCCTGTCCCTTGCTCTGTCCCGGATGGTCCCACGGGCTTCCGCTCAGATCGT
Source organism: Drosophila biarmipes (assembly GCF_025231255.1). Taxonomy (NCBI): domain Eukaryota; kingdom Metazoa; phylum Arthropoda; class Insecta; order Diptera; family Drosophilidae; genus Drosophila; species Drosophila biarmipes. The sequence continues at coordinate 3,377,364 of NW_026114529.1, read as the reverse complement.
GCGGACAGTCAAGGCAGAACGCCAGGAAGCTGCCGCGCTTTTCACTTCGCTTCTGTGCCTCGTGTAAACGAACGTTCCCCCCTAGCCTCACCCTTCCGCGTACTGTCCGTGCCGTTCCTGCGGGCTCGATCCTCCTTGCGTGGCCGTTGCGGTGTGGTGTCCTGCTTGCTGGTGGCGATGTCCTGCGAACTACTCCTGACAGGTGGCTGTAGGTCTTGACTTCTGTGCTGGGTTCGAGGGGTATACGCCGATCCGGGACTTCTCTCCCTTCTGGCTCGTGATTCTCAGGGTTCTGTTGCGTCGCTCCGGGACTTCTCTCCCTTCTGGCTCGCTACTCTGGGGGTCTGTTGCGCCGTTCCGGGACTTCTCTCCCTTCTGGCCCGCTACTCTAGGGGTTCCGTTGCGCCGCTCCGGGACTTCTCTGCTTCTGGCTCGCTACTCTAGGGGTTCTGTTACGCCACTCCGGAACTTCTCTCCCTTCCGGCTTGCTACTCTCGATTTCAAATCTCAGTCTAGTAGACCCTCCAGGCGTACCGCCAGGACTTCGTCGGCAGGACAGAACAGAACTTGGCCGTGTGGCGCCTCCTTAGACCTCAGCCACCTGTGTCTCAGTTCGGAGATTCCTAGTAATCCCAATCCCGAACGTCTCGACGTGACGATCTTGCTCCTCGTAGGCTCCCACGGCGCTGCCTCCGACGACTGCTTGCTCTCGACTGACTGCTCGCTCTTGACTGTATGCTCTCCACTGGATGACTGATGCTGAATGACTGATCTTGACTGACTCTTCTCAATGACTGATCTTGACTGACTGATCTCACTGACTGATCTCGCTGCCAGCGCCCTGCGGGTTTATATAGGGCCTCAGGGATCCGTTATTTCCCTTTTGCACACGGCCCGTCAAAACTCTCCACACCGGGTCCAAAGTCCATGGTTTCTGTTTGACCCTCTTGTCCTTGACGCACTGCCTCCCGCCGCCGTCCAGCCTGATGCCGCCGTCCCGCTGATCCCGGAGACGCATGCGACATGTTTGTGTGCCGCACCGCTGCTGAGATGTGGCACCTTCTTTCCAAAGTCCAAAGTCCGGCGGCGTCCCGCTACTCCTTTTTGCACACGGCACTCTCGCTCCGCCCGCCAAGTCTCCGCTCTCTCCGTCTCCATTGTTGGTCTCGACACTCTCTTGGTCTCCGAACCCTCTTGCTCTCCAAACTCTCTCGCTCTCCAAACTCTTGTCTCCAACCTCTCTTCCTCTCCAAACTCTCTCGCTGTCCAAACTCTTGTCTCCAAACTCTCTTCCTCTCCAAACTCTCACGTTCTCCAAACTCTCACGTTCTCCAAACTCTCTCGTTCTCCGTCCTCGATCTCCAAACTCTCTCGTTCTACGTCCTCGCTCTTCGCCGCGCCGCCACTACGCGAATTCGCCGCGTACCTGGTGAGCGGCCGGCCATCTGCTGCTGGGATTTGTGGGGAGTTATTCAACTCCTCACATTCCCCCCTTACTTCGGGAAAGATTAAGAAAACTCAGCGCTCCCACTCTCCGGCGTTCCCTTGTATATCCTAGCCATTGAGTCAGGGCGCATCTCGTTCCGGTTCCCTCGGTGCTCCCTCGTTGCTCCCTCGACGTTCCCTCGACGCTTTCCATCTTGTTTCCTTTCCACAGCGCCGGTCGTCCTCCTTATAGCAATTTCGAATCTCCCGCGCCGATCCTCCATCTGTTCCCACTGGGCACCGATATTAATCAGCTATCGATACCCAGAGGGCCTGCTCACGATATCGATATCGCAGGCGCGGCGTTGCCACTTGCGAGCCGCGATGTTCATCATCACCGATATTTCCATTTTCTTGTGCCCATGGTGATTTTGCAAATTGTTTATGCCCGTGCACCGGTCGGCAGAAGTTTAGTTTATTTTCTACCCCTCAGCCCGGCGTTTCCACTTGTCCTTGCCACTACGTAAGTATTCTGATCCCACACCCAACTCCTTGTATGTGCTCATCAGCTTCCTTTCTTTTGGCAGGTTGCCTTTGTTGACCACGGGTGCCCTTTCAGACTCCAGCAGCTGTGCTTCCTGGTTTGGACCCCGATCCGGCCCGCGATCCCGTCTCCTCGTCTGGGCATGATGCCCTTCTCCGTGATGCTTGGCCACTTTCGGTACAGCTCTCTCAGCTGTGCCGACTTCCCCCTTCCTTCGACAGACTGCTGCTGCCAGTCCTAATCAGATCCTTGTACACCTTCTCCTCGCGTCCTTGGAGCTATCCTTGGACCCCTTTCCTCGCGTCCTTTGGGTATCCTTGGAGCTATCCTTGGACCCCTTTCCTCGTGTCTTTCGGGTATTCTTGGAGATATCCTTGGACCCCTTTCCTCGTGTCCTTCGGGTATCCTTGGAGGTATTCTTGGACCCCTTTCCTCGTGTCCTTCGAGTATCCTTGGAGGTATCCTTGGACCCCTTTCCTCGTGTCCTTCGGGTATCCTTGGAGGTATTCTTGGACCCTTTTTCTCGTGTCCTTCGGGTATCCTTGGAGCTATCCTTGCCTTTTGTCTACCATATCTGTTTGTAGCTGCTCGATGGTGTTCTGTGTTTGTTGTTATTTCAGCTCGCTCACGTGGATGGTCCTTTCTTTTTTTTGTGTTCACGTGCCGTATTTTGCAGATTACTGGTGACGCAAAATCCGTGACCTGGTAAGGTCCGTCGTATCTTGGGGCCAACTTTGCTGCGAACCCCTCAGCCGCCTTCGATAAATGATGTTCCTTGGCCCACACGACGTCTCCCACCGCTGGTGTCCATTGACTCCTCCTCAGGTTGTAATGCCTAGCCTGATCATGGGAGGCTCTCTCCAGATTCCGCCTTACAATCTCGAAGATTTCCACGAGTTGGTTTGTTTTCTCCCCTGGGGTCTCAGTGGGTCGTCCTGTTCCCAAGAAATAATTCATATCCATAACATAAAGGAATGGAATGAATTATCAAAAGAATTATCGAACATAAAAGCAGAATTTGACAAATCGCATAAGTCATTAATTCAGAATAGACCAATACAGAAAATTGCAACCACTGTTTTAAAACACGTAGAAGTATTATTAAAATGCTTTAATGAAGAACGAATACTAATATATGAACATAGAGATAAGTTTAATAAAGATCATTGGTATCAAGTATCAAAGTTTTTATCAGACTAAGATCCAATTTGACAACTATTAGAGAAAAGTTCAAGCTCGATATATCAATACCTAATATTCTTAATACTTCACTAATAATTGAAACTGGTGAAGAAAGAGAATCAAAAGAAGTTATTAACATTAACCAAAAGGATTTGGAAGAGGAAGAAATAAATAATCTCACTATCCTGATTTGGACAATTCTACAGATTCAGACACCAGCTCGAGTCAGTCAAATACTGATTTTATAAACACTGCATCAAAGCTTATACCAGTATTTAATGGTAAAGCAGAAAACTTAACAAGTTTTCTCGATGCATTGGAAATTATAGAATCAATAAAAGGCAAACACGAACGATTAGCTATTTCGATAATAAAAACAAAGCTAAAAGGTGGCGTCAGAAACCTAGGCGGAAATGAAAAAACTATATCAGAAGTCATTTCCGGACTAAAAAGCAATGTCAAAGGCGAAACTATAGAAGTACTATTAGCCAAACTGATGAATCTACAGCAACGAAAAAAAACTGCTAACCAATACACGTCAGAGGTTGAGCAGATGACGAAAGCTCTAGAAAGTGTGTACATAACGGACGGCCTAACCCTTGAATTAGCCAGAAGTTATTCTAAAACTTATCATGCAGGCTGGCACCTTAAACACTATGAGTGATGCCATATCCAAGTTCGTAAATAGTTGCACGGAAGCAACTGGACAACCAAATACTTTCCTTTATTACAAAAATTATCCTCAGCGTTGTGGAAACCGCGGACGTGGAAACTTCAGAGGTAACTTTTATGGTCGTTATAATAATTATAACAACTACAACAGTTCCAATTATAATAATAATGGAAGAGGTCAATACAAAGGAAACAATCGAGGCCACAATAGCAGTAACACCAAAACACCAAACACCAAAATTCATCGGAAAACTCTCAAGACCAAGAACAGTAGAAAATGTAATGGTTCATGCAATTAATCTCTATACTTTTTACTTTTACTAACGCATCCACAGAAAAATTCCCAAGAAGACAGTGTATTGATTTTAAACCAAGAAATTAAAAATGGTATTTACGTAGCTAGTACAATAGCAACAACAAAAAATGCATTCATAAGATTACTTAATAATACAAATTAAGATCAAGTAGTCAGTACAAGTAGCTTGACATTGAATCACTTTCGAGCTACGAAATGACCTGTTTAATACCTAGTCATGACGGAGTTAAATCCTCGGTAGTCCACGGAGTTAGGTCCCAAGCTTTCCGTCAATTCCAAGTAATTCGCTGTCAAATCCAGAGTGTCGGTACATTCTCTCTTCTGTTACCATCAGCCCTCGGTGGTTTGGCGTCGACGTCGGCGTCAGCGTCAGCTTTTGCCGATTTTGCATTTCCCACCGTACTCCACTTGCACGGTGAGCAGTCAGCAGGCTGGCGGATGTTGCTGTGCTGACTTGGCATGGGGGCGGGGCAAGTAGGTTGGTTTGAATCGATGTTTATCTTTCCTCTTGATCTGTTTATTGGAAACATACACGGTGCCCCCTTGGTTATACGATATCGGCCTCTTTTTGTTTCTATTGAGCCTGTCGGTTGACATTTCCTGCCTATGCAGGAGTGCCCCCTTATGTGTTCCTGCGTCTGTTCTTTAAAATTGGTAAGTCCCTGATATTTTATTCTGATGTTCTGTTGAGGAAGATTTCGACTGGCTTGCGGTTCGTCACCGATTGGATAGAGTTTTTATATCGGTCCACGGTAATGAAAACCAACTCAGTTACCTTCAGGTTACGGTTATCGTTTTTTAGACACCGTTATATTTCAAGGAAGGTCGAGTGGAACCTTTCAACCTGGCCGTTCACCTCACTCTTCTGAGATGGTGTGTAATAGACGGTTATTCCGAAGCATTGTAAATAGTTGAGCACTGTGGGGCAGAGTAGGCCCTTTCGTTGTCTGAGGCTATCGTTTCTGGTGCTGGAAAATAATGCAGGACTTCAGTCAGCTTCTCGCAGAGATGGACAGCTGACTTTGATTCTATCGGGAAGAGTATGGCAAATTTTGAGAATATATCGATGCAAATCAGGAATTTGAGAATCTCGATCGTAAAAAGGTCAATGTGCAGGATTTCGCATGGGTAACTAGGAATAGGGGTTAGTTGAGGTTCCGGTCTGGCCGGGTGTCTAGCGTATTTAAACATTTAAAAGGCCTGGCAAGAAAAGACCAACGACCTAATGCGGCTAACCATTCTGGGAAAATAAAATTTTTCCAAGATCTGTAACTTCATCTCTTTTGGATTTCTGTGGGCTCTAGAATGCCGCTTATTTATTATTCTGTTCGACTCTTCTTCGCCCGCTACATCAGTTACCAGTCTTTGTGTAATGCAAAGTTTGTACCCCTGGAGATTCTCCCGGCAGCGGTCTTGCAGAGACTGCAAGTAGTTCTCAGGAATTTTTATGCCATTAATAATTAATGGCTTCAAGTATTTTATTAAACAGGGTAGCAAATCTTGTGCGCAATCAATGGGGATCCAGTGCCGCAACCTATCTGGGTCAAAAACAAGTTGATTCCTAAACACGTTAATAGGAGCTTCCACGTGAGGGATTAAGTCCAAGGCGTCTTGAAGCGCACTGTGGACGGTGCCAACGGATTCCGTTGTTGAAGTTGAGGCTTTATCGGCACTGAAGTGGTTTACATTCAAGATGATGCGGGAGAGAGCATCAGCAACCACATTGGATTTGCCCGGCTTGTAAATAAGCTCGCAGTTGTATTCTTCTATGCGCGCTTTCCAGCGTTTCAGCTTAGCATTATAGTTCCGATTACCTAACGAAAAGGTTAGGGGTTGGTGATTGGTATAAACTTTAATTGACGCGGCACCATAGAGGTAGGATTATTTAAATTATCAAGGGCCCATACTATTGCCAGCATTTCTTTCTCGTTCACTGCGTACTTCTCCTCTGTTTTGTTCAAAGACCGAGAAATATAGGCGATTGGGCGGTCTGTGCCGCCGTTACTTTGAGAGAGAACGGCCCCTGTGGCGTAATTGGAAGCATCGGTGGTCAGATGGAAAGGTTTATTAAAGTCTGCATGCTATAACCTCTGAAGAGGCGAGGATGGTTTTCAAGTCGTCGAAGGCCCTCATTCCCTTTCATCAAGCGAAATTGAAATATTCTTGGATTGAGAAGCCTTGATTTGTGCGTGGTCTCCCCTTGTGACGTTCGTCAGAGGTTTCGCGACTTTAGCGTTATCGCAGATGAATTTCCTATAATAAGAGGTCATTCCTAGGAAACCTTTCAAGTTCGTGGGTGGAGGCATTTCTTTAATGGCTCTTACCTTCTTTTCAATTGCGCGGATCCCATTCGCCACGTAATCCAAAAATTCAACCTGGGTGCGCAAAAGCTGTGTCTTTTCCAAATTCACTTGTAACTTGGCCTGCCTCAATTTCTCAAATATGGCGCAAAAGTTACTCCAGAGAGACACATATTCTTTACTAAAGACGATAATATCGTCGATGTAGAAGTACAAAATTTTACCTATGTGGTAGACGTAGTCGATCATCCTTTGAAAAACTATCCCAAGCCACTGCCGAAAAGACCAGAAATCTGCCCGACCGACTGCCCCGGACCTCTCTACTCTGCAACATGTAATTACGCATGCATGAAGCCGAAGACCAGTGTGAAGACCGGCACCGGCCCCGCTTAAGACAATAGGCCCCGGAAATCAGCAGTAGATCAACAAGCGAGAGGGGCAACCCGCCACTTTCGCCTGCGAAGGAGCGTCAGTGCAGCCAACCGGCGAGGACCAGCTGACGCAGAAGATGAGGATCATCAATATATATTAAAACCATTTCCGCTCTTTTAGAAGTGTAGCCCGTAAAGCTTTGCGAAAATATAGGTAAGAAAGGGCCTTATAGAATAGATGAGGAGAAATTCGATAATTAAATTCAGAGTAGAATTACATGATAATTATAATTTAAACAAAACAATAATGGCAATAGTAGACGATAAGTCAGTGGATTCCACTGCTAACGTAATAACCAAATAAAATTGATTTGGAATTCGTACATATAATGCTAGTAATAATTGTTGTCAATTGCTTTTATAAATTGTACAAGCTTTATAATAAATGTTTGAAAAAAGATATATGAGCAGAGCGAGTGACTTGGACAAAATTTAAAAAAAAGAGAACAAAGCGCACATACAATAAATATTAATTATGAAAAAAATATAATTACATTTTACTTATTAAGCAAAAATAAGAAAATGAAGTAAAGTAAAGTAAATCTAAAACAATATATATATATATGTATATTCAAGTATGAATACATAAAGAGCCATAAGCAAAATTTATATAAGGGACCCAGATTTCAGTAGAAAAGTTCAGCAATTAATATATACAACCCGTGTTAGGGTATATGAGTTGGAAATTCTTTATATGTACACATTTAACTGTCATGCCTAACCTTTGTTTCACTGCACTGCAACCCAAAAATGAATAGCACTAACGACCATTCCGGGTGTGCATGTTAGATCAAGAATAGACGAGCATCCAATCTTAGGTAGAGCAATTGTTATGATGATATCTAAGAAATAATTCATATCCATACCATAATGGAATGGAATGAATTATCAAAAGAATTATCGAACATTAAAGCAGAATTTGACAAATCGCATAAGTCATTAATACAGAATAGACCAATACAGAAAATTGCAACCACTGTTTTAAAACACGTAGAAGTATTAGTAAAATGCTTTAATGAAGAACGAATACTAATATATGAACATAGAGATAAGTTTAATAAAGATCATTGGTATCAAGTATCAAAGTTTTTATAAAACTAAGATCCAATTTGACAACTATTAGAGAAAAGTTCAAGCTCGATATATCAATACCTAATATTCTTAATACTTAACTAATAATTGAAACTGGTGAAGAAAGAGAATCAAAAGAAGTTATTAACATTAACCAAAAGGATTTGGAAGAGGAAGAAATAAATAATCTCACTATCCTGATTTGGACAATTCTACAGATTCAGACACTAGCTCGAGTCAGTCAAATACTGATTTTATAAACACTGCATCAAAGCTTATACCAGTATTTAATGGTAAAGCAGAAAACTTAACAAGTTTTCTCTATGCATTGGAAATTATAGAATCAATAAAAGGCAAACACGAACGATTAGCTATTTCGATAATAAAAAAAAAAGCTAAAAGGTGGCGTCAGAAACCTAGGCGTAAATGAAAAAACTATATCAGAAGTCATTTCCGGACTAAAAAGCAATGTCAAAGGCGAAACTGTAGAAGTACTATTAGCCAAACTGATGAATCTACAGCAACGAAAAAAAACTGCTAACCAATACACGTCAGAAGTTGAGCAGATGGCGAAAGCTCTAGAAAGTGTGTACATAACGGACGGCCTAACCCTTGAATTAGCCAGAAGTTATTCTACGCAATCTGCAGTTAAGGCAATGACATAGAATTGAGTAATTGATAAGGTAAAACTTATCATGCAGGCTGGCACCTTCAACACTATGAGTGATGCCATATCCAAGTTCGTAAATAGTTGCACGGAAGCAACTGGACAACCAAATACTTTCCTTTATTACAAAAATTATCCTCAGCGTTGTAAAAACCGCGGACGTGGAAACTTCAGAGGTAACTTTTATGGTCGTTATAATAATTATAACAACTACTACAGTTCCAATTATAATAATAATGGAAGAGGTCAATACAAAGGAAACAATCGAGGCCACAATAGCAGTAACACCAATAACCATGTGAAAGTAGCCCAAAATACATCGGAAAACTCTCAAGACCCTTTATGTACCCAACAGTAGAAAATGTAATGGTTCATGCAATTAATCTCTATACTTTTTACTTTTACTAACGCATCCACAGGAAAAGAACTGGTGATTTTAATAGACATTGGTGCAGACATTTCAATAATCAAAGAAAATTCTGATGTCTATCATGACATAAACGTTAACTATATAATAGATATAAAAGGAATAAGTCAGTAGGTTACAAAATCAAAAACTTTAACCTCTATTGAGATACAGACAACTATATATATAATCCAACACGACTTTCATATTGTGGATTTACATTTGGCTATTCCATGCGATGGCATTTTAGGAATCGCCTTCATAAAGCAACTGTCAATTAGACTTCAGGCCATCTGAAGATTGGCTTATAATCAGACCCGATTACCTTAAATTTCCAATTTATGTGCCAATAATTGAATCACACTTCGCTTACACATAAAGCTAGGTCACCGGTGGGTCAAGCATACGCCATACAACTCAATACTTCTGCCAGCAAGATCCCAAGTTATGTGAAAAATTCAATTAAATTCCCAAGAAGACAGTGAAGAAGGTATTTACGTAGCTAGTACAATAGCAACAACAAAAAATGCATTCATAAGATTACTTAATAATACAAATTAAGATCAAGTAGTCAGTACAAGTAGCTTGACATTGAATCACTTTCGAGCTACGAAAGAGACCTGGTCCTGTAGAATGACCTGTTTAATACCTAGTCATGACGGAGTTAAATCCTCGGTAGTCCACGGAGTTAGGTCCCAAGCTTTCCGTCAATTCCAAGTAATTCGCTGTCAAATCCAGAGCGTCGGGACATTCTCTCTTCTGTTACCATCAGCCCTCGGTGGATTGGTGTCGACGTCTGCGTCAGCGTCAGCTTTTGCCGATCTTGCATTTCCCACCGTACTCCACTTGCACGGTGAGCAGTCAGCAGGATGGCGGATGTTGCTGTGCTGACTTGGCATGGGGGCGGGGCAAGTAGGTTGGGCCCGGGCCTGTGGGTCGGTGCCCGGTCGGCGCATGGTGGCCGGCGGATATTGTTGCGCCGAGTCAGCACGGGCGCGGAGGCTGGTAGTCGGTGTTGTTAATTGTTAACTCAGGTAGTCGGTGCTGTTATTTGTTAACTCTTCCCCTTCGAAAATATGCGTACCGCAGATCAGCATCTCTTCATGGGGGCCGCACTGATGGTGTGCGCCCCCAGTTCGACGGTGCCTCAATGCGTTGGAATGCCCTTGTTGGAGGTTATTTTTCTTCATGCGATGTATAGTAACAAGGCGAAAACGAGGATCGTCGCTGCTTCTTAGGATCGAGTATAAAAAGTTGTTAGATATTGTCGATAGTTTTCTTAAGTTCTGCAGGATAAAATCGTTACTTGTTCAGTACGGCCGGCATGGCAATCAGGAACAGAGTGCTGCTTCTTAGGATCGAGTATAAAAAGTTGTTAGATATTGTCGATAGTTTTCTTAAGTTCTGCAGGATAAAATTGTTACTTGTTTAGTACGGCCGGCGTGACAATCACATGTGTGTCGAGTAGCTGCTGTAAGACACGGTCCCGATGTGGACGGTCTCATTATCGTACTGGATTATATACGATCGCAGTAGGTGACGCTTTCCGTTCCGTTGAAGTTCGTCAGGAACAGAGTGCCGTCGTCGACCAACTCCACTATTTCTTTGTCGTTTCTCAGGTGATCGCAGAGAGCGTGTCCTCCTTTTAAGAGCCTGGGAATGCAGCTGGCCTCGTCTAGTTTTCATTAGTTTTTTTCCTGGCAAACGGTCGTATTTCCGATGGAAAGGCAGTTTCCCAATACCGCATAGGTTTTTTGGGTGTCCATCGCCATCCTGTGGTAGTCCAGCACCACCTGTTTACTCTCAGTGATCGTCGGATAGAGGAGCATCAGCCTGTATCGAATGTCCACAACTTTGGTTCCGTTGGTCAAAAATGAGGGTTCTGCGAATTCCACAGCTTCCACCACATTTTGGTATGGCAGACTGCGAGTTTCCGCTGGAATGGTTTCTATCTCTTTTTGATTCGAGAGGTTTGTATTCACCACGGACGCCTTCGCCAGTTGACAGGCTCGAGTGATTTCGTCCACCTGCTTAAGCAATATCTTTGCTTTGTGCATTAGGATTGTCGACAAGTGAACCTCCCCGTCGATAGAGTTCACTCTTGCCGTCATGACGTCGAGTTTTTGTATCGCGTCGTGAGTAACGTCAAACAGTGTGGTGTTTATTTTTATCTGTTGGTTACTGTTCTCCACTGCTGCTTTCGGACTGGAGGATGGTATTCCAGTCTGAGGCATCCGGGGATCGGTCTACCCATTTCCATGCCGACTCTAGCCAGTTTATGGCCCTAGGCGTACGGAGGGCCGACTGCATTCTCTTCGGTGGTCTTGTCGATATCTTATGCATTTGCCCCAGGTCGATTACACAGGCGACCTTAAACACCCCGTTTACACGCCACACCACGCCTTTTTGCAGTGGAACGATGGGCGTATCGTATCTGAAGATGCGCAAAGCAGTTCCGACTTGGATAGTGAGACATGTACTTGGGAGAGAGACCCGATTTTGCTAATTTAGTATTTATTCTTAGGGTAGTGTTTTATATTTTTTGTTAATTGTTATTACTTAATCAATTATATTTAATTTTATGATTTGTTTAAATATATAGTCTAAGTATAGGGGTTTCTCTTAATGGATTTGTAAAACGATTTCAGCTTAATGGATTTTTAACTTTTATGTGAGACCTATTGAAGATTTTATCTTACCATTACCTCTACCTCCTCTGGTTTGAATCGATGTTTATCTTTGCTCTTGATCTGTTTATTGGAAACATACACGGTGCCCCCTTGGTTATACGGTATCGGCCTCTTTGTGTTTCTTGTTAACATTTGATTGTTGACATTTCCTTCCTATGCAGGAGTAGCCCCCTTATGTGTTCCTGCGTCTGTTCTTTAAAAGTCCCTGATATTTTATTCTGATGTTCTGTTGAGGAAGATGTCGACTGGCTTGCGGTTCGTCACCGAGTGGATAGAGTTTTTATATCGGTCCACGGTAATGAAAACCAACTCAGTTACCTTCAGGTTACGGTTATCGTTTTTTAGACACCATTATATTTCAAGGAAGGTCGAGTGGAACCTTTCAACCTGGCCGTTCACCTCACTCTTCTGAGATGGTGTGTAATAGACGGTTATTCCGAAGCATTGTAAATAGTTGAGCACTGTGGGGCAGAGTAGGCCCTTTCGTTGTCTGAGGCTATCGTTTCTGGTGCTGGAAAATAATGCAGGACTTCAGTCAGCTTCTCGCGGAGATGGACAGCTGACTTTGATTCTATCGGGAAAAGTATGGCAAATTTTGAGAATATATCGATGCAAATCAGGAATTTGAGAATCTCGATCGTAAAAAGGTCAATGTGCAGGATTTCGCATGGGTAACTAGGAATAGGGGTTAGTTGAGGTTCCGGTCTGGCCGGGTGTCTAGCGTATTTAAACATTTAACAGGCCTGGCAAGAAAAGACCAACGACCTAATGCGGCTAACCATTCTGGGAAAATAAAATTTTTCCAAGATCTGTAACTTCATCTCTTTTGGATTTCTGTGGGCTCTAGAATGCCGCTTATTTATTATTCTGTTCGACTCTTCTTCGCCCGCTACATCAGTTACCAGTCTTTGTGTAATGCGAAGTTTGTACCCCGGGAGATTCTCCCGGCAGCGCTCTTGCAGAGACTGCAAGTAGTTCTCAGGAATTTGTATGCCATTAATAATTAATGGCTTCAAGTATTTTATTAAACAGGGTAGCAAATCTTGTGCGCAATCAATGGGGATCCAGTGCCGCACGTATCCCGTATGTGGGGTTTCACAATAATATTCCAACCTATCTGGGTCAAAAACAAGTTGATTCCTAAACACGTTAATAGGGGCTTCCACGTGAGGGATTAAGTCCAAGGCGTCTTGAAGCGCACTGTGGACGGTGCCAACGGATTCCGTTGTTGAAGTTGAGGCTTTATCGGCACTGAAGAGGTTTACATTCAAGATGATGCGGGAGAGAGCATCAGCAACCACATTGGATTTGCCCGGCTTGTAAATAAGCTCGCAGTTGTATTCTTCTATGCGCGCTTTCCAGCGTTTCAGCTTAGCATTATAGTTCCGATTACCTAACGAAAAGGTTAGGGGTTGGTGATTGGTATAAACTTTAATTGAAGCGGAACCATAGAGGTAGGGTCATAAATTATCAAGGGCCCATACTATTGCCAGCATTTCTTTCCCGTTCACTGCGTACTTCTCCTCTGTTTTGTTCAAAGACCGAGAAATATAGGCGATTGGGCGGTCTGTGCCGCCGTCACTTTAAGAGAGAACGGCCCCTGTGGTGTAATTGGAAGCATCGGTGGTCAGATGGAAAGGCTTATTAAAGTCTGCATGCTATAACCTCTGAAGAGGCGAGGATGGTTTTCGTCGTCGAAGGCCCTCATTCCCTTTCATCAAGCGAAATTGAAATATTCTTGGATTGAGAAGCCTTGATTTGTGCGTGGTCTCCCCTTGTGACGTTCGTCAAAGGTTTCGCGACTTAAGCGCAATCGCAGATGAATTTCCTATAATAAGAGGTCATTCCTAGGAAACTTTTAAGTTCTTTCAAATTCGTGGGTGGCGGCATTTCTTTAATGGCTCTTACCTTCTTTTCATCTGCGCGGATCCCATTCGCCGTTACCCCGTGACCCAAAAATTCAACCTGGGTGCGCAAAAGCTGTGTATTTTCCAAATTCACTTGTAACTTGGCCTGCCTCAATTTCTCAAATATGGCGCGAAGGTTACAACAGTGAGACTCATATTCCTTACTAAAGACGATAATATCGTCGATGTAGACGTACAAAAATTTTACCTATGTGGTACACGTCGTCGATCATCCTTTGAAAAACTATCCCAAACCACTGCCGAAAAGACCAGAAATCTGCGCGACCGACTGCCCCGGACCTCTCTTCTCTGCAACATGTAATTATGCATGCATGCAGCCGAAGACCAGTGTGAAGACCGCCAACGGCCCCGCTTAAGACAATAGGCCCCGGACAACCCAAAAATTAATAGCACTAACGACCATTCCGGGTGTGCAAGTTATCTCAAGAATAAACGAGCATCCAATCTTAGGTAGAGCAATTGTTATGATGATATCTAAGAAATAATTCATATCCATAACATAATAGAATGGAATGAATTATCAAAAGAATTATCGAACATTAAAGCAGAATTTGACAAATCGCATAAGTCATTAATCCAGAATAGTGTAACGAACTGATTTCTTCGGTTTCTGCTCGCTACGGTATTTGTGCTGCTAGCTCAGTAGATTGTGTGTGTTCGTCCCACCAAATTTATATAAACGTGACCGCCCAGTAGTTCAGTGAAAAAGCACAGAATTCTCGAGTTCGGAGTGGGTTTATTGCGGGTATAACTGCAGTCGGCTTTATAACTTGCTCGTCTCGCTGTCTCCGGCGGTGTGGGTCGTCTTGTCGCTCCTCGAAGATCCTTGACCGCTGATTGCTCCTGACGTGGCTGGCTCGGTGACTGCTCGGCCACGATGCAGACTCGCTATGGGGTCAGCCGTGCGGGCTTAGGGAAGCGTCACCGTTCTCAGACTAGGGTGAACAGACTGACGAGCTCTCTAGGATCACTCCTCTCAATACCCGACGCCTGTCCCTTGCTCTGTCCCGGATGGTCCCACGGGCTTCCGCTCAGATCGTGCGGACAGTCAAGGCAGAACGCCAGGAAGCTGCCGCGCTTTTCACTTCGCTTCTGTGCCTCGTGTAAACGAACGTTCCCCCCTAGCCTCACCCTTCCGCGTACTGTCCGTGCCGTTCCTGCGGGCTCGATCCTCCTTGCGTGGCCGTTGCGGTGTGGTGTCCTGCTTGCTGGTGGCGATGTCCTGCGAACTACTCCTGACAGGTGGCTGTAGGTCTTGACTTCTGTGCTGGGTTCGAGGGGTATACGCCGATCCGGGACTTCTCTCCCTTCTGGCTCGTGATTCTCAGGGTTCTGTTGCGCCGCTCCGGGACTTCTCTCCCTTCTGGCTCGCTACTCTGGGGGTCTGTTGCGCCGTTCCGGGACTTCTCTCCCTTCTGGCCCGCTACTCTAGGGGTTCCGTTGCGCCGCTCCGGGACTTCTCTGCTTCTGGCTCGCTACTCTAGGGGTTCTGTTACGCCGCTCCGGAACTTCTCTCCCTTCCGGCTTGCTACTCTCGATTTCAAATCTCAGTCTAGTAGACCCTCCAGGCGTACCGCCAGGACTTCGTCGGCAGGACAGAACAGAACTTGGCCGTGTGGCGCCTCCTTAGACCTCAGCCACCTGTGTCTCAGTTCGGAGATTCCTAGTAATCCCAATCCCGAACGTCTCGACGTGACGATCTTGCTCCTCGTAGGCTCCCACGGCGCTGCCTCCGACGACTGCTTGCTCTCGACTGACTGCTCGCTCTTGACTGTATGCTCTCCACTGGATGACTGATGCTGAATGACTGATCTTGACTGACTCTTCTCAATGACTGATCTTGACTGACTGATCTCACTGACTGATCTCGCTGCCAGCGCCCTGCGGGTTTATATAGGGCCTCAGGGATCCGTTATTTCCCTTTTGCACACGGCCCGTCAAAACTCTCCACACCGGGTCCAAAGTCCATGGTTTCTGTTTGACCCTCTTGTCCTTGACGCACTGTCTCCCGCCGCCGTCCAGCCTGATGCCGCCGTCCCGCTGATCCCGGAGACGCATGCGACATGTTTGTGTGCCGCACCGCTGCTGAGATGTGGCACCTTCTTTCCAAAGTCCAAAGTCCGGCGGCGTCCCGCTACTCCTTTTTGCACACGGCACTCTCGCTCCGCCCGCCAAGTCTCCGCTCTCTCCGTCTCCATTGTTGGTCTCGACACTCTCTTGGTCTCCGAACCCTCTTGCTCTCCAAACTCTCTCGCTCTCCAAACTCTTGTCTCCAACCTCTCTTCCTCTCCAAACTCTCTCGCTGTCCAAACTCTTGTCTCCAAACTCTCTTCCTCTCCAAACTCTCACGTTCTCCAAACTCTCACGTTCTCCAAACTCTCTCGTTCTCCGTCCTCGATCTCCAAACTCTCTCGTTCTACGTCCTCGCTCTTCGCCGCGCCGCCACTACGCGAATTCGCCGCGTACCTGGTGAGCGGCCGGCCATCTGCTGCTGGGATTTGTGGGGAGTTATTCAACTCCTCACATTCCCCCCTTACTTCGGGAAAGATTAAGAAAACTCAGCGCTCCCACTCTCCGGCGTTCCCTTGTATATCCTAGCCATTGAGTCAGGGCGCATCTCGTTCCGGTTCCCTCGGTGCTCCCTCGTTGCTCCCTCGACGTTCCCTCGACGCTTTCCATCTTGTTTCCTTTCCACAGCGCCGGTCGTCCTCCTTATAGCAATTTCGAATCTCCCGCGCCGATCCTCCATCTGTTCCCACTGGGCACCGATATTAATCAGCTATCGATACCCAGAGGGCCTGCTCACGATATCGATATCGCAGGCGCGGCGTTGCCACTTGCGAGCCGCGATGTTCATCATCACCGATATTTCCATTTTCTTGTGCCCATCGATCGCACTATCGTCCAGTGCCAATCGACCGCCTATCGAGGCGCCCCCTTCCCTGTTGAATGGTGATTTTGCAAATTGTTTATGCCCGTGCACCGGTCGGCAGAAGTTTAGTTTATTTTCTACCCCTCAGCCCGACGTTTCCACTTGTCCTTGCCACTACGTAAGTATTCTGATCCCACACCCGACTCCTTGTATGTGCTCATCAGCTTCCTTTCTTTTGGCAGGTTGCCTTTGTTGACCACGGGTGCCCTTTCAGACTCCAGCAGCTGTGCTTCCTGGTTTGGACCCCGATCCGGCCCGTCTCCTCGTCTGGGCATGATGCCCTTCTCCGTGATGCTTGGCCACTTTCGGTACAGCTCTCTCAGCTGTGCCGACTTCCCCCTTCCTTCGGCAGACTGCTGCTGCCAGTCCTAATCAGATCCTTGTAGACCTTCTCCTCGCGTCCTTGGAGCTATCCTTGGACCCCTTTCCTGGCGTCCTTTGGGTATCCTTGGAGCTATCCTTGGACCCCTTTCCTCGCGTCCTTTGGGTATCCTTGGAGCTATCCTTGGACCCCTTTCCTCGCGTCCTTTGGGTATCCTTGGAGCTATCCTTGGACCCCTTTCCTCGTGTCTTTCGGGTATTCTTGGAGATATCCTTGGACCCCTTTCCTCGTGTCCTTCGGGTATCCTTGGAGGTATCCTTGGACCCCTTTCCTCGTGTCCTTTGGGTATCCTTGGAGCTCTCCTTGGACCCCTTTCCTCGTGTCCTTTGGGTATCCTTGGAGCTCTCCTTGGACCCTTTTTCTCGTGTCCTTCGGGTATCCTTGGAGCTATCCTTGCCTTTTGTCTACCGTATCTGTTTGTAGCTGCTCGATGGTGTTCTGTGTTTGTTGTTGTTTCAGCTCGCTCACGTGGATGGTCCTCTCTTTTTTTGTGTTCACGTGCCGTATTTTGCAGATTACTGGTGACGCAAAATCCGTGACCTGGTAAGGTCCGTCGTATCTTGGGGCCAACTTTGCTGCGAACCCCTCGGCCGCCTTCGATAAATGATGTTCCTTGGCCCACACGTCGTCTCCCACCGCTGGTGTCCATTGTCTCCTCCTCAGGTTGTAATGCCTAGCCTGATCATGGGAGGCTCTCTCCAGATTCCGCCTTACAATCTCGAAGACTTCCACGAGTTTGTTTGCCTTCTCCCCTGGGGTCTCAGTGGGTCGTCCTGTTCCCAAGGTCTATCTGTCGTATAGGGCTCTCGGCAGTCTCGGTTCTCTGTCTTGAGTAACAAACGCTGGCGTGTATCCTGTGGATTCCGAAACACTCGTATTTACTGCCAGCATGATCTCAGGCCATTTCTCGTCCCAGTTTCTCTGATCCTGCCCTGTGAACTGCGCTATCATCGTTTTCACGGTCCTGTTTGCTCTTTCTGTCGGGTTCTCTTGCGGGGTATATGGAGCCGTGAACTTTTGCTTGGCTCCCATCTCGGCCAGGAAACTCTTGAAGATTTTGCTGTTAAACTGCACTCCGTTGTCCGTTATGACTACCTTAGGGACCCCAAACCTTGCGATGATGCGCTCCCTGAACGCTTTCTTTAGGGACTCGGCTGTCGCGCTCCGCAGCGGCACCAATTCAGTCCACTTGGAGAACCTGTCTATCAGCACCAGCAGCATTTGGTTGCCGTGTTTTGAACGCGGCAGAGGTCCGACGAAGTCTGCGCACACTGTAGCCCACGGTTCCTCTGGCACCTGCGTTAGCATTTTCCCAGCTGCCTGCATCTGATTTGGCTTGAATCTGATACATGTCTCGCATCCTCTTACGTGGGCTCGAGCGTCTCGGTGCATGCCTGGCCAGTAGTACCGGGCTGCCAGACGTGCTATTGTCCTTCTGCTTCCTACATGGCCAGCTGCCGGTGAGTCGTGGTTCTCTTTCAGCACCGCTTCTCGCAGAGCTTTCGGGACGCACATCTTCCATGTCGCGACATCCTCACTGCCTGCTCTGTGTGGAATGTTCCTGTACAAAGTGTCTCCCTCCATTACGTAGTCCGGGTACTTTTGTGGCTGCGTCCTTATCTTTTCGCGCATGTCCTGAATCCAGCTGCATGCTGCGGAGGCTTCCGTCGCCGATGTCTCCTTGATCCCTCGCAGTGTTACTGGTAGTGGCTGCCTTGATAATGCGTCTGCCACCACATTGAGTTGTCCCTTCCTGTACGCTATTTCGAAGTCATACTGCTGCAACTCCCGGGCCCATCTGGCGGTCCTTCCTGAAGGGCTCTCGATGCTGTTGAGCCACTTCAGCGCCATGTAGTCGGTTACCACCTTGAAGTGGTACCCTTCCAAATACGGCTTCAGTTTCCGGATCGCCCAGACTATTGCCAAACACTCCTTCTCAGTCGTGGAGTAGTTTTTCTCAGCCCCGTTAAGCGTTCGGCTTGAGTAAGAGATCACCTTTTCGCCACGTTCGGTTTCCTGGGTCAAAATAGCCCCAATACCGTAATCACTTGCGTCCGTCTGCAGGACAAATGGTTTTTCAAAATCCGGGCAAGCCAGTACAGGGTCTGCCACCAGCCTTGCCTTTTCCTCTTCGAATGCCGACTGATGTTCCTGTGTCCACACCTACTTGTTGCCCTTCCGCAGCAGATCATTGAGTGGTTTGACTATTTTTGCGAAGTCAGGTACAAATCGCCGATACCATGAAGCTACTCCCAGGTACTGTCGGAGCTCTCTTACTGTTGACGGCGGCTCTAATTCGGCAATGGCTGCTACCCTTTCCGGATCCGTGCCTATCCCGTCGCTAGTCACTCTATGACCCAAATACAGCAGCTCCTTCTTGAAAAACTGGCATTTTTCCGGGTTTAATCTCAGATTAGCCTCTTTCAGTCGCCGGAATACCTCTTTCAAGTTGCCTTGTGTTCTTCTAGTGTGCGTCCCATCACTATGATATCATCCTGGTACGCAAATGCGTGCGGCGACATCTCGGGACCAATTACCCGATCCAACACCCGCTGGAAGGTCGCAGATGCCGAATGGTGTCCGAACGGCATTACTCTCCATTGGAATAAGCCCTTTCCCGGCACTGTAAATGCAGTGTACTGCCTGCTGCTTTCTTTCAGCGGGATTTGCCTGTAGCCATCCTTCAGGTCCAAGCTGCTTATGTACCGTGCCTCTCTCAGCTGGTCGAGGATATAATTTATTCGAGGCATCGGGTAGGCATCCTTTATCGATTTGGCGTTGATCTGCCTGAAGTCGACGCACAGTCTCCACTTGCCCGTCTTCTTCCTAACCATCACGATGGGAGAACTGTATGGGCTGGTTGAGTGCTCTATGCATCCCATTTGGAGTAGCTCGTCCACCTTCGCATTGATCTCCCCTTGAACTTTCGGATTCTTCGGGTAGTATCGCTGTTTTATTGGCTTGTCGTCCTTCATCGTTATTTGGTGCTCTGCCATGTTCGACCTTCCTGTCATGGTTTTAAAACTGGCTAGCTCTGCCTCCGGGAACTTCGCTGTGTCGTCATACTCTGCTTCCTGCTGTACGACTGCTACCGATAGCCTCTCCTCAAACCACCCATTGTGTCGGTTCCTGGCCGGTATAATCACCTCGTGTCCAGTGCACCTTATCTCGGTTCCGACTTGGGTTAGAAAGTCCCATCCTAACACCAATGAATCCACTACCCCTGGTAGTATCAACAGGTTCATGGTTAGTCGCTTGTTCCCGAATGCGATCTCCACCTCCAGCTGTTCATCGATTCCGCCGCACCTTCCGTCTGCCAACCTAACTTGCCGCCGTGTCCTCTTAATCCTCCCGAGGGCAGCCAGGTTGTCCGCCAGTTCCTTGCTTATAAAGCTCGCTGTTGCCCCGGTGTCGATCGTGGCCATGTACGTGCCTCCCCCAATCGTCACCGCTGCGGACAACTGCTGCTCCTCCTCGATTAGCTTGCCCGTTAGTTTGAAGAGGTAGCATCTGGTGACCCCCGATCGCCTCTCTGCGGCTGAGGTCGCTGGGCATTTCCCGCCTGCTGGCAGCACTCGACGCCCTTCCTTTCAGCAACTCCGGCATTGGTCGGGGGATCATGTCTAGGTCTAAATCGTAGGTGTTGGCGGACCATTCGACTTGTTCCAGGAACTCGAACGGTTTCTCCGCCCCGTCGAACCTGAATGACCACTCGCGGACTTGTTTTGCGACCCTTGCATAATCCTCCTGGCTGTGTCTAGAGGTCAGCACCGCTGTCTTCCTGTCCTGGCTTAACTCTCTCCTTTGGGCCTCCCTTTGCATGTTGTCGACGCTCAGGCTTGCTACTAGGTTATCCCCTTCAGCGTTAGTTAGCGTGATACTCGGGCCGGTTCTGTCGTAATACATGGCTTCCAGCTCAGCCCAGATGTCGGCAAGTTGTGGGTCGTTCTCTGTTTCGGAGTAATACTCCGACAATGTCCTCCTCATGTCCTCTAATCTGCCGTCCAGGACGACATTAAGCCTTTGTGCGACATGGACGAAGTCCTCCTTCTTAAGGCGGTAAATCCACTTCTTTCCCATTCTGTTTATTTTGCTTTCCCCGCTGGGACAATCACGTTTTGGGCGCCAGATGTAACGAACTGATTTATTTGCTTTCTGCTCGCTACGGTATTTGTGCGGCTAGCTTAGTAAATTGTGTGTGTTCGTCGCACCAAATTTATATAAACGTGACCGCCCAGTAGTTCAGTGAAAAAGCACAGAATTCTCGGGTTCGGAGTGGGTTTATTGCGGGTATAACTGCAGTCGGCTTTATAACTTGCTCGTCTCGCTGTCTTCGGCGGTGTGGGTTGTCTTGTCGCTCCTCGAAGATCCTTGACCGCTGATTGCTCCTGACGTGGCTGGTTGTCTTGACGCTCCTCGAAGATCCTTGACCGCTGATTGCTCCTGACGTGGCTGGATCGGTGACTGCTCGGCCACGATGCAGACTCGCAATGGGGTCAGCCGTGCGGGCTTAGGGAAGCGTCACCGTTCTCAGACTAGGGTGAACAGACTGACGAGCTCTCTAGGATCACTCCTCTCAATACCCGACGCCTGTCCCTTGTTCTGTCCCGGATGGTCCCACGGGCTTCCGCTCAGATCGTGCGGACAGTCAAGGCAGAACGCCAGGAAGCTGCCTCGCTTTTCACTTCGCTTCTGTGCCTCGTGTAAACGAACGTTCCCCCCTAGCCTCACCCTTCCGCGTACTGTCCGTGCCGTTCCTGCGGGCTCGATCTTCCTTGCGTGGCCGTTGCGGTGTGGTGTCCTGCTTGCTGGTGGCGATGTCCTGCGAACTACTCCTGACAGGTGGCTGTAGGTCTTGACTTCTGTGCTGGGTTCGAGGGGTATACGCCGATCCGGGACTTCTCTCCCTTCTGGCTCGTGATTCTCAGGGTTCTGTTGCGCCGCTCCGGGACTTCTCTCCCTTCTGGCTCGCTACTCTAGGGGTTCTGTTGCGCCGTTCCGGGACTTCTCTCCCTTCTGGCCCGCTACTCTAGGGGTTCCGTTGCGCCGCTCCGGGACTTCTCTCCCTTCTGGCTCGCTACTCTAGGGGTTCTGTTACGCCGCTCCGGGACTTCTCTCCCTTCTGGCTTGCTACTCTCGATTTCAAATCAAAGCAGTCTAGTAGACCCTCCAGGCGTACCGCCAGGACTTCGTCGGCAGGACAGAACAGAACTTGGCCGTGTGGCGCCTCCTTAGACCTCAGCCACCTGTGTCTCAGTTCGGAGATTCCTAGTAATCCCAATCCCGAACGTCTCGACGTGACGATCTTGCTCCTCGTAGGCTCCCACGGCGCTGCTGTATGCTCTCCACTGGATGACTGATGCTGAATGACTGATCTTGACAGACTCTTCTCAATGACTAATCTTGACTGACTGATCTCACTGACTGATCTCGCTGCCAGCGCCCTGCGGGTTTATATAGGGCCTCAGGGATCCGTTATTTCCCTTTTGCACACGGCCCGTCAAAACTCTCCACACCGGGTCCAAAGTCCATGGTTTCTGTTGGACCCTCTTGTCCTTGACGCACTGTCTCCCGCCGCCGTCCAGCCTGATGCCGCCGTCCCGCTGATCCCGGAGACGCATGCGACATGTTTGTGTGCCGCACCGCTGCTGAGATGTGGCACCTTCTTTCCAAAGTCCAAAGTCCGGCGGCGTCCCGCTACTCCTTTTTGCACACGGCACTCTCGCTCCGCCCGCCAAGTCTCCGCTATCTCCATCTCCATTGTTGGTCTCGACACTCTCTTGGTCTCCGAACCCTCTTGCTCTCCAAACTCTCTTCCTCTCCAAACTCTTGTCTCCAACCTCTCTTCCTCTCCAAACTCTCTCGCTGTCCAAACTCTTGTCTCCAAACTCTCTTCCTCTCCAAAATCTCACGTTCTCCAAACTCTCACGTTCTCCGTCCTCGATCTCCAAACTCTCTCGTTCTCCGTCCTCGATCTCCAAACTCTCTCGTTCTACGTCCTCGCTATTCGCCGCGCCGCCACTACGCGAATTCGCCGCGTACCTGGTGAGCGGCCGGCCATCTGCTGCTGGGATTTGTGGGGAGTTATTCAACTCCTCACATTCCCCCCTTACTTCGGGAAAGATTAAGAAAACTCAGCGCTCCCACTCTCCGGCGTTCCCTTGTATATCCTAGCCATTGAGTCAGGGCGCATCTCGTTCCGGTTCCCTCGGTGCTCCCTCGTTGCTCCCTCGACGTTCCCTCGACGCTTTCCATCTTGTTTCCTTTCCACAGCGCCGGTCGTCCTCCTTATAGCAATTTCGAATCTCCCGCGCCGATCCTCCATCTGTTCCCACTGGGCACCGATATTAATCAGCTATCGATACCCAGAGGGCCTGCTCACGATATCGATATCGCAGGCGCGGCGTTGCCACTTGCGAGCCGCGATGTTCATCATCACCGATATTTCCATTTTCTTGTGCCCATCGATCGCACTATCGTCCAGTGCCAATCGACCGCCTATCGAGGCGCCCCCTTCTCTGTTGAATGGTGATTTTGCAAATTGTTTATGCCCGTGCACCGGTCGGCAGAAATTTAGTTTATTTTCTACCCGACGTTTCCACTTGTCCTTGCCACTACGTAAGTATTCTGATCCCACACCCGACTCCTTGTATGTGCTCATCAGCTTCCTTTCTTTTGGCAGGTTGCCTTTGTTGACCACGGGTGCCCTTTCAGACTCCAGCAGCTGTGCTTCCTGGTTTGGACCCCGATCCGGCCCGTCTCCTCGTCTGGGCATGATGCCCTTCTCCGTGATGCTTGGCCACTTTCGGTACAGCTCTCTCAGCTGTGCCGACTTCCCCCTTCCTTCGGCAGACTGCTGCTGCCAGTCCTAATCAGATCCTTGTAGACCTTCTCCTCGCGTCCTTGGAGCTATCCTTGGACCCCTTTCCTCGCGTCCTTTGGGTATCCTTGGAGCTATCCTTGGACCCCTTTCCTCGTGTCCTTTGGGTATCCTTGGAGCTATCCTTGGACCCCTTTCCTCGCGTCCTTGGAGCTATCCTTGGACCCCTTTCCTCGCGTCCTTTGGGTATCCTTGGAGCTATCCTTGGACCCCTTTCCTCGTGTCCTTTGGGTATCCTTGGACCCCTTTCCTCGTGTCCTTTGGGTATACTTGGACCCCTTTCCTCGTGTCCTTCGGGTATCCTTGTAGCTCTCCTTGGACCCCTTTCCTCGTGTCCTTCGGGTATCCTTGGAGCTATCCTTGCCTTTTGTCTACCGTATCTGTTTGTAGCTGCTCAATGGTGTTCTGTGTTTGTTGTTGTTTCAGCTCGCTCACGTGGATGGTCCTCTCTTTTTTTGTGTTCACGTGCCGTATTTTGCAGATTACTGGTGACGCAAAATCCGTGACCTGGTAAGGTCCGTCGTATCTTGGGGCCAACTTTGCTGCGAACCCCTCGGCCGCCTTCGATAAATGATGTTCTTTGGCCCACACGACGTCTCCCACCGCTGGTGTCCATTGTCTCCTCCTCAGGTTGTAATGCCTAGCCTGATCCTGGGAGGCTCTCTCCAGATTCCGCCTTACAATCTCGAAGATTTCCACGAGTTTGTTTGTTTTCTCCCCTGGGGTCTCAGTGGGTCGTCCTGTTCCCAAGAAATAATTCATATCCATAACATAAAGGAATGGAATGAATTATCAAAAGAATTATCGAACATAAAAGCAGAATTTGACAAATCGCATAAGTTATTAATCCAGAATAGACCAATACAGAAAATTGCAACCACTGTCTTAAAACACGTAGAAGTATTATTAAAATGCTTTAATGAAGAACAAATACTAATATATGAACATAGAGATAAGTTTAATAAAGATCATTGGTATCAAGTATCAAAGTTTTTATCAGACTAAGATCCAATTTGACAACTATTAGAGAAAAGTTCAAGCTCGATATATCAATACCTAATATTCTTAATACTTCACTAATAATTGAAACTGGTGAAGAAAGAGAATCAAAAGAAGTTATTAACATTAACCAAAAGGATTTGGAAGAGGAAGAAATAAATAATCTCACTATGCTGATTTGGACAATTCTACAGATTCAGACACTAGCTCGAGTCAGTCAAATACTGATTTTATAAACACTGCATCAAAGCTTATACCAGTATTTAATGGTAAAGCAGAAAACTTAACAAGTTTTCTCGATGCATTGGAAATTATAGAATCAATAAAAGGCAAACACGAACGATTAGCTATTTCGATAATAAAAACAAAGCTAAATGGTGGCGTCAGAAACCTAGGCGGAAATGAAAAAACTATATCAGAAGTCATTTCCGGACTAAAAAGCAATGTCAAAGGCGAAACTGTAGAAGTACTATTAGCCAAACTGATGAATCTACACCAACGAAAAAAAAACTGCTAACCAATACACGTCAGAGGTTGAGCAGATGGCGAAAGCTCTAGAAAGTGTGTACATAACGGACGGCCTAACCCTTGAATTAGCCAGAAGTTATTCTACGCAATCTGCAGTTAAGGCAATGACATAGAATTGAGTAATTGATAAGGTAAAACTTATCATGCAGGCTGGCACCTTCAACACTATGAGTGATGCCATATCCAAGTTCGTAAATAGTTGCACGGAAGCAACTGGACAACCAAATACTTTCCTTTATTACAAAAATTATCCTCAGCGTTGTGGAAACCGCGGACGTGGAAACTTCAGTGGTAACTTTTATGGTCGTTATAATAATTATAACAACTACAACAGTTCCAATTATAATAATAATGGAAGAGGTCAATACAAAGGAAACAATCGAGGCCACAATAGCAGTAACACCAATAACCATGTGAAAGTAGCCCAAAATACATCGGAAAACTCTCAAGACCCTTTATGTACCCAACAGTAGAAAATGTAATGGTTCATGCAATTAATCTCAGTCAGATATACTTTTTACTTTTACTAACGTATCCACAGGAAAAGAACTGGTGATTTTAATAGACATTGGTGCAGACATTTCAATAATCAAAGAAAATTCTGATGTCTATCATGACATAAACGTTAACTATATAATAGATATAAAAGGAATAAGTCAGTAGGTTACAAAATCAAAAACTTTAACCTCTATTGAGATACAGACAACTATATATATAATCCAACACGAGTTTCATATTGTGGATTTACATTTTGCTATTCCATGCGATGGCATTTTAGGAATCGCCCTCATAAAGAAATGCAACTGTCAATTAGACTTCAGGCCATCTGAACATTGGCTTATAATCAGACCCGATTACCTTAAATTTCCAATTTATGTGCCAATAATAGAATCCCACACTTCGCTTACACATAAAGCTAGGTCACCGGTGGGTCAAGCATACGCCATACAACTCAATACTTCTGCCAGCAAGATAAGATTC
This sequence comes from Drosophila biarmipes, assembly GCF_025231255.1. Classification (NCBI taxonomy): domain Eukaryota; kingdom Metazoa; phylum Arthropoda; class Insecta; order Diptera; family Drosophilidae; genus Drosophila; species Drosophila biarmipes. Next base: position 3,351,030 of record NW_026114529.1, on the reverse strand, counting down.
ATAAGATTACTTAATAATACAAATTAAGATCAAGTAGTCAGTACAAGTAGCTTGACATTGAATCACTTTCGAGCTACGAAAGAGACCTGGTCCTGTAGAATGACCTGTTTAATACCTAGTCATGACGGAGTTAAATCCTCGGTAGTCCACGGAGTTAGGTCCCAAGCTTTCCGTCAATTCCAAGTAATTCGCTGTCAAATCCAGAGTGTCGGTACATTCTCTCTTCTGTTACCATCAGCCCTCGGTGGAATGGCGTCGACGTCGGCGTCAGCGTCAGCTTTTGCCGATCTTGCATTTCCCACCGTACTCCACTTGCACGGCGAGCAGTCAGCAGGCTGGCGGATGTTGCTGTGCTGACTTGGCATGGGGGCGGGGCAAGTAGGTTGGTTTGAATCGATGTTTATCTTTCCTCTTGATCTGTTTATTGGAAACATACACGGTGCCCCCTTGGTTATACGGTATCGGCCTCTTTCTGTTTCTATTGAGCCTGTCGGTTGACATTTCCTGCCTATGCAGGAGTGCCCCCTTATGTGTTCCTGCGTCAGTCTTTGTGTAATGCGAAGTTTGTACCCCGGGAGATTCTCCCGGCAGCGCTCTTGCAGAGACTGCAAGTAGTTCTCAGGAATTTGTATGCCATTAATAATTAATGGCTTCAAGTATTTTATTAAACAGAGTAGCAAATCTTGTGCGCAATCAATGGGGATCCAGTGCCGCACGTATCCCGTATGTGGGGTTACACAATAATATTCCATCTTATCTGGGTCAAAAACAAGTTGATTCCTAAACACGTTAATAGGGGCTTCCACGTGAGGGATTAAGTCCAAGGCGTCTTGAAGCGCACTGTGGACGGTGCCAACGGATTCCCTTGTTGAAGTTGAGGCTTTATCGGCACTGAAGTGGTTTACATTCAAGATGATGCGGGAGAGAGCATCAGCAACCACATTGGATTTGCCCGGCTTGTAAATAAGCTCGCAGTTGTATTCTTCTATGCGCGCTTTCCAGCGTTTCAGCTTAGCATTATAGTTCCGATTACCTAACGAAAAGGTAAGGGGTTGGTGATTGGTATAAACTTTAATTGACGCGGCACCATAGAGGTAGGATCGTAAATTATCAAGGGCCCATACTATTGCCAGCATTTCTTTTTCGTTCACTGCGTACTTCTCCTCTGTTTTGTTCAAAGACCGAGAAATATAGGCGATTGGGCGGTCTGTGCCGCCGTCACTTTAAGAGAGAACGGCCCCTGTGGCGTAATTGGAAGCATCGGTGGTCAGATGGAAAGGCTTATTAAAGTCTGCATGCTATAACCTCTGAAGAGGCGAGGATGGTTTTCAAGTCGTCGAAGGCCCTCATTCCCTTTCATCAAGCGAAATTGAAATATTCTTGGATTGAGAAGCCTTGATTTGTGCGTGGTCTCCCTTGTGACGTTCGTCAGAGGTTTCGCGACTTTAGCGGTATCGCAGATGAATTTCCTATAATAAGAGGTCATTCCTAGGAAACTTTTAAGTTCTTTCAAATTCGTGGGTGGCGGCATTCCTTTAATGGCTCTTACCTTCTTTTCATCTGCGCGGATCCCATTCGCCGTTACCCCGTGACCCAAAAATTCAACCTGGGTGCGCAAAAGCTGTGTCTTTTCCAAATTCACTTGTAACTTGGCCTGCCTCAATTTCTCAAATATGGCGCGAAGGTTACTCCAGAGAGACTCATATTCTTTACTAAAGACGATAATATCGTCGATGTAGACGTAACAAATTTTACCTATGTGGTACACGTTGTCGCTCATCCTTTGAAAAACTATCCCAAGACACCGCCGAAAAGACCAGAAATCTGCCCGACCGTCTGCCCCGGACCTTTCTACACTGCAACAAATAATTACGCATGCATGAAGCCGAACACCAGTGTGAAGACCGGCACCGGCCCCGCTTAAGACAATAGTCCCCGGAAATCAGCAGTAGATCAACAAGCGAGAGGGGCAACCCGCCACTTTCGCCTGCGAAGGAGCGTCAGTGCAGCCAACCGGCGAGGACCAGCTGACGCAGAGGATGGGGATCATCAATATATATTAAAACCAATTCCGCTCGTTTAGAAGTGTAGCCCGTAAAGCTATGGGAAACTATAGGTAAGAAAGGCCCTAATAGAAGAGATGAGGAGAAATTCGACAATTAAATTCAGAGAAGGAATACATGATAATAACAATTATAATTTAAACAAAACAATAATGGCAATAGTAGACGATAAGTCAGTGGATTCCACTGCTAACGTAATAACCAAATAAAATTGATTTGGAATTCGTAAATATAATGCTAGTAATAATTGTTGTCAATTGCTTTTATAAATTGTACAAGCTTTATAATAAATGTTTGAAAAAAGATATATGAGCAGAGCGAGTGACTTGGACAAATTTTAAAAAAAAAAGAGAACAAAGCGCACATACAATAAATATTAATTATGAAACAAATATAATTACATTTTACTTATTAAGCAACAATAAGGAAATGAAGTAAAGTAAAGTAAATCTAAAACAATATATATATATGTATATTCAAGTATGAATACATAAAGAGCCATAAGCAAAATTTATATAAGGGACCCAGATTTCAGTAGAAAAGTTCAGCAATTAATATCTACAACCCGTGTTAGGGTATATGAGTTGGAAATTCTTTATATGTACACATTTAACTGTCATGCCTCACCATTGTTTCAGTACACTGCAACCCAAAAATGAATAGCACTAACGACCATTCCGGGTGTGCAAGTTATCTCAAGAATAAACGAGCATCCAATCTTAGGTAGAGCAATTGTTATGATGATATCTAAGAAATAATTCATATCCATAACATAATGGAATGGAATGAATTATCAAAAGAATTATCGAACATTAAAGCAGAATTTGACAAATCGCATAAGTTATTAATCCAGAATAGACCAATACAGAAAATTGCAACCACTGTCTTAAAACACGTAGAAGTATTAGTAAAATGCTTTAATGAAGAACGAATACTAATATATGAACATAGAGATAAGTTTAATAAAGATCATTGGTATCAAGTATCAAAGTTTTTATCAGACTAAGATCCAATTTGACAACTATTAGAGAAAAGTTCAAGCTCGATATATCAATACCTAATATTCTTAATACTTCACTAATAATTGAAACTGGTGAAGAAACAGAATCAAATGAAGTTATTAACATTAACCAAAAGGATTTGGAAGAGGAAGAACTAAATAATTTCACTATCCTGATTTGGACAATTCTACAGATTCAGACACTAGCTCGAGTCAGTCAAATACTGATTTTATAAACACTGCATCAAAGCTTATACCAGTATTTAATGGTAAAGCAGAAAATTTAACAAGTTTTCTCGATGCATTGGAAATTATAGAATCAATAAAAGGCAAACACGAACGATTAGCTATTTCGATAATAAAAACAAAGCTAAATGGTGGCGTCAGAAACCTAGGCGGAAATGAAAAAACTATATCAGAAGTTATTTCCGGACTAAAAAGCAATGTCAAAGGCGAAACTGTAGAAGTACTATTAGCCAAACTGATGAATCTACACCAACGAAAAAAAACTGCTAACCAATACACGTCAGAGGTTGAGCAGATGGCGAAAGCTCTAGAAAGTGTGTACATAACGGACGGCCTAACCCTTGAATTAGCCAGAAGTTATTCTACGCAATCTGCAGTTAAGGCAATGACATAGAATTGAGTAATTGATAAGGTAAAACTTATCATGCAGGCTGGCACCTTCAACACTATGAGTGATGCCATATCCAAGTTCGTAAATAGTTGCACGGAAGCAACTGGACAACCAAATACTTTCCTTTATTACAAAAATTATCCTCAGCGTTGTGGAAACCGCGGACGTGGAAACTTCAGTGGTAACTTTTATGGTCGTTATAATAATTATAACAACTACAACAGTTCCAATTATAATAATAATGGAAGAGGTCAATACAAAGGAAACAATCGAGGCCACAATAGCAGTAACACCAATAACCATGTGAAAGTAGCCCAAAATACATCGGAAAACTCTCAAGACCCTTTATGTACCCAACAGTAGAAAATGTAATGGTTCATGCAATTAATCTCAGTCAGATATACTTTTTACTTTTACTAACGTATCCACAGGAAAAGAACTGGTGATTTTAATAGACATTGGTGCAGACATTTCAATAATCAAAGAAAATTCTGATGTCTATCATGACATAAACGTTAACTATATAATAGATATAAAAGGAATAAGTCAGTAGGTTACAAAATCAAAAACTTTAACCTCTATTGAGATACAGACAACTATATATATAATCCAACACGAGTTTCATATTGTGGATTTACATTTTGCTATTCCATGCGATGGCATTTTAGGAATCGCCTTCATAAAGAAATGCAACTGTCAATTAGACTTCAGGCCATCTGAACATTGGCTTATAATCAGACCCGATTACCTTAAATTTCCAATTTATGTGCCAATAATAGAATCCCACACTTCGCTTACACATAAAGCTAGGTCACCGGTGGGTCAAGCATACGCCATACAACTCAATACTTCTGCCAGCAAGATAAGATTCATAAGATTACTTAATAATACAAATTAAGATCAAGTAGTCAGTACAAGTAGCTTGACATTGAATCACTTTCGAGCTACGAAAGAGACCTGGTCCTGTAGAATGACCTGTTTAATACCTAGTCATGACGGAGTTAAATCCTCGGTAGTCCACGGAGTTAGGTCCCAAGCTTTCCGTCAATTCCAAGTAATTCGCTGTCAAATCCAGAGTGTCGGTACATTCTCTCTTCTGTTACCATCAGCCCTCGGTGGTTTGGCGTCGACGTCGGCGTCAGCGTCAGCTTTTGCCGATCTTGCATTTCCCACCGTACTCCACTTGCACGGCGAGCAGTCAGCAGGCTGGCGGATGTTGCTGTGCTGACTTGGCATGGGGGCGGGGCAAGTAGGTTGGTTTGAATCGATGTTTATCTTTCCTCTTGATCTGTTTATTGGAAACATACACGGTGCCCCCTTGGTTATACGGTATCGGCCTCTTTCTGTTTCTATTGAGCCTGTCGGTTGACATTTCCTGCCTATGCAGGAGTGCCCCCTTATGTGTTCCTGCGTCAGTCTTTGTGTAATGCGAAGTTTGTACCCCGGGAGATTCTCCCGGCAGCGCTCTTGCAGAGACTGCAAGTAGTTCTCAGGAATTTGTATGCCATTAATAATTAATGGCTTCAAGTATTTTATTAAACAGAGTAGCAAATCTTGTGCGCAATCAATGGGGATCCAGTGCCGCACGTATCCCGTATGTGGGGTTACACAATAATATTCCATCCTATCTGGGTCAAAAACAAGTTGATTCCTAAACACGTTAATAGGGGCTTCCACGTGAGGGATTAAGTCCAAGGCGTCTTGAAGCGCACTGTGGACGGTGCCAACGGATTCCGTTGTTGAAGTTGAGGCTTTATCGGCACTGAAGTGGTTTACATTCAAGATGATGCGGGAGAGAGCATCAGCAACCACATTGGATTTGCCCGGCTTGTAAATAAGCTCGCAGTTGTATTCTTCTATGCGCACTTTCCAGCGATTCAGCTTAGCATTATAGTTCCGATTACCTAACGAAAAGGTTAGGGGTTGGTGATTGGTATAAACTTTAATTGACGCGGCACCATAGAGGTAGGATCGTAAATTATCAAGGGCCCATACTATTGCCAGCATTTCTTTTTCGTTCACTGCGTACTTTTCCTCTGTTTTGTTCAAAAACCGAGAAATATAGGCGATTGGGCGGTCTGTGCCGCCGTCACTTTAAGAGAGAACGGCCCCTGTGGCGTAATTGGAAGCATCGGTAGTCAGATGGAAAGGCTTATTAAAGTCTGCATGCTATAACCTCTGAAGAGGCGAGGATGGTTTTCAAGTCGTCGAAGGCCCTCATTCCCTTTCATGAAGCGAAATTGAAATATTCTTGGATTGAGAAGCCTTGATTTGTGCGTGGTCTCCCTTGTGACGTTCGTCAGAGGTTTCCGACCCCGCTTAAGACAATAGTCCCCGGAAATCAGCAGTAGATCAACAAGCGAGAGGGGCAACCCGCCACTTTCGCCTGCGAAGGAGCGTCAGTGCAGCCAACCGGCGAGGACCAGCTGACGCAGAGGATGAGGATCATCAATATATATTAAAACCAATTCCGCTCGTTTAGAAGTGTAGCCCGTAAAGCTATGCGAAACTATAGGTAAGAAAGGCCCTAATAGAATAGATGAGGAGAAATTCGACAATTAAATTCAGAGAAGGAATACATGATAATAACAATTATAATTTAAACAAAACAATAATGGCAATAGTAGACGATAAGTCAGTGGATTCCACTGCTAACGTAATAACCAAATAAAATTGATTTGGAATTCGTAAATATAATGCTAGTAATAATTGTTGTCAATTGCTTTTATAAATTGTACAAGCTTTATAATAAATGTTTGAAAAAAGATATATGAGCAGAGCGAGTGACTTGGACAAATTAAAAAAAAAAGAGAACAAAGCGCACATACAATAAATATTAATTATGAAGAAAATATAATTACATTTTACTTATTCAGCAACAATAAGGAAATGAAGTAAAGTAAAGTAAATCTAAAACAATATATATATATGTATATTCAAGTATGAATACATAAAGAGCCATAAGCAAAATTTATATAAGGGACCCAGATTTCAGTAGAAAAGTTCAGCAATTAATATCTACAACCCGTGTTAGGGTATATGAGTTGGAAATTCTTTATATGTACACATTTAACTGTCATGCCTCACCATTGTTTCAGTACACTGCAACCCAAAAATGAATAGCACTAACGACCATTCCGGGTGTGCAAGTTATCTCAAGAATAAACGAGCATCCAATCTTAGGTAGAGCAATTGTTATGATGATATCTAAGAAATAATTCATATCCATAACATAATGGAATGGAATGAATTATCAAAAGAATTATCGAACATTAAAGCAGAATTTGACAAATCGCATAAGTTATTAATCCAGAATAGACCAATACAGAAAATTGCAACCACTGTCTTAAAACACGTAGAAGTATTAGTAAAATGCTTTAATGAAGAACGAATACTAATATATGAACATAGAGATAAGTTTAATAAAGATCATTGGTATCAAGTATCAAAGTTTTTATCAGACTAAGATCCAATTTGACAACTATTAGAGAAAAGTTCAAGCTCGATATATCAATACCTAATATTCTTAATACTTCACTAATAATTGAAACTGGTGAAGAAACAGAATCAAATGAAGTTATTAACATTAACCAAAAGGATTTGGAAGAGGAAGAACTAAATAATTTCACTATCCTGATTTGGACAATTCTACAGATTCAGACACTAGCTCGAGTCAGTCAAATACTGATTTTATAAACACTGCATCAAAGCTTATACCAGTATTTAATGGTAAAGCAGAAAACTTAACAAGTTTTCTCGATGCATTGGAAATTATAGAATCAATAAAAGGCAAACACGAACGATTAGCTATTTCGATAATAAAAACAAAGCTAAAAGGTGGCGTCAGAAACCTAGGCGGAAATGAAAAATCTATATCAGAAGTCATTTCCGGACTAAAAAGCAATGTCAAAGGCGAAACTGTAGAAGTACTATTGGCCAAACTGATGAATCTACAGCAACGAAAAAAAAACTGCTAACCAATACACGTCAGAAGTTGAGCAGATGACGAAAGCTCTAGAAAGTGTGTACATAACGGACGGCCTAACCCTTGAATTAGCTAGAAGTTATTCTACGCAATCTGCAGTTAAGGCAATGACATAGAATTGAGTAATTGATAAGGTAAAACTTATCATGCAGGCTGGCACCTTCAACACTATGAGTGATGCCATATCCAAGTTCGTAAATAGTTCCACGGAAGCAACTGGACAACCAAATACTTTCCTTTATTACAAAAATTATCCTCAGCGTGGTGGAAACCGCGGACGTGGAAACTTCAGTGGTTACTTTTATGGTCGTTATAATAATTATAACAACTACAACAGTTCCAATTATAATAATAATGGAAGAGGTCAATACAGAGGAAACAATCAAGCCCACAATTGCAGTAACACCAATAACCATGTGAAAGTAGCCCAAAATACATCGGAAAACTCTCAAGACCCTTTATGTACCCAACAGTAGAAAATGTAATGGTTCATGCAATTAATCTCTATACTTTTTACTTTTACTAACGCATCCACAGGAAAAGAACTGGTAATTTTAATAGACATTGGTGCAGACATTTCAATAATCAAAGAAAATTCTGATGTCTATCATGACATAAACGTTAACTATATAATAGATATAAAAGGAATAAGTCAGTAGGTTACAAAATCAAAAACTTTAACCTTTATTGAGATACAGACAACTATATATTTAATCCAACACGACTTTCATATTGTGGATTTACATTTTGCTATTCCATGCAATGGCATTTTAGGAATCGCCTTCATAAAGAAATGCAACTGTCAATTAGACTTCAGGCCATCTGAACATTGGCTTATAATCAGACCCGATTACCTTAAATTTCCAATTTATGTGCCAATAATAGAATCCCACACTTCGCTTACACATAAAGCTAGGTCACCGGTGGGTCAAGCATACGCCATACAACTCAATACTTCTGCCAGCAAGATCCCAAGTTATGTGAAAAATTCAATTAAATTCCCAAGAAGACAGTGTATTGATTCTAAACCAAGAAATTAAAAATGGTATTTACGTAGCTAGTACAATAGCAACAACAAAAAATGCATTCATAAGATTACTTAATAATACAAATTAATATCAAGTAGTCAGTACAAGTAGCTTGATATTGAATCACTTTCGAGCTACGAAAGAGACCTGGTCCTGTAGAATGACCTGTTTAATACCTGGTCATGACGGAGTTAAATCCTCGGTAGTCCACGGAGTTAGGTTCCAAGCTTTCCGTCAATTCCAAGTAATTCGCTGTCAAATCCAGAGTGTCGGTACATTCTCTCTTCTGTTACCATCAGCCCTCGGTGGTTTGGCGTCGACGTCGGCGTCAGCGTCAGCTTTTGCCGATCTTGCATTTCCCACCGTACTCCACTTGCACGGTGAGCAGTCAGCAGGCTTGCGGATGTTGCTGTGCTGACTTGGCATGGGGGCGGGGCAAGTAGGTTGGTTTGAATCGATGTTTATCTTTCCTCTTGATCTGTTTATTGGAAACATACATACATACCCCCTTGGTTATACGGTATCGGCCTCTTTCTGTTTCTATTGAGCATGTCGGTTGACATTTCCTGCCTATGCAGGAGTAGCGCCCTTATGTGTTCCTGCGTCTGTTCTTTAAAATTGGTAAGTCCCTGATATTTTATTCTGATGTTCTGTTGAGGAAGATTTCGACTGGCTTGCGGTTCGTCACCGAGTGGATAGAGTTTTTATATCGGTCCACGGTAATGAAAACCAACTCAGTTACCTTCAGGTTACGGTTATCGTTTTTTAGACACCGTTATATTTCAAGGAAGGTCGAGTGGAACCTTTCAACCTGGCCGTTCACCTCACTCTTCTGAGATGGTGTGTAATAGACGATTATTCCGAAGCATTGTAAATAGTTGAGCACTGTGGGGCAGAGGCCCTTTCGTTGTCTGAGGCTATCGTTTCTGGTGCTGGAAAATAATGCAGGACTTCAGTCAGCTTCTCGCGGAGATGGAAAGCTGACTTTGATTCTATCGGGAAAAGTATGGCAAATTTTGAGAATATATCGATGCAAATCAGGAATTTGAGAATCTCGATCGTAAAAAGGTCAATGTGCAGGATTTCGCATGGGTAACTAGGAATAGGGGTTAGTTGAGGTTCCGGTATGGCCGGGTGTCTAGCGTATTTAAACATTTAACAGGCCTGGCAAGAAGAGACCAACGACCTAATGCGGCTAACCATTCTGGGAAAATAAAATTTTTCCAAGATCTGTAACTTCATCTCTTTTGGATTTCTGTGGGCTCTAGAATGCCGCTTATTTATTATTCTGTTCGACTCTTCTTCGCCCGCTACATCAGTTACCAGTCTTTGTGTAATGCGAAGTTTGTACCCCGGGAGATTCTCCCGGCAGCGCTCTTGCAGAGACTGCAAGTAGTTCTCAGGAATTTGTATGCCATTAATAATTAATGACTTCAGGGTAGCAAATCTTGTGCGCAATCAATGGGGATCCAGTGCCGCATGTATCCCGTATGTGGGGTTTCACAATAATATTCCAACCTATCTGGGTCAAAAACAAGTTGATTCCTAAACACGTTAATAGGGGCTTCCACGTGAGGGATTAAGTCCAAGGCGTCTTGAAGCGCACTGTGGACGGTGCCAACGGATTCCGTTGTTGAAGTTGAGGCTTTATCGGCACTGAAGTGGTTTACATTCAAGATGATGCGGGAGAGAGCATCAGCAACCACATTGGATTTGCCCGGCTTGTAAATAAGCTCGCAGTTGTATTCTTTTATGCGCACTTTCCAGCGTTTCAGCTTAGCATTATAGTTCCGATTACCTAACGAAAAGGTTAGGGGTTGGTGATTGGTATAAACTTTAATTGACGCGGCACCATAGAGGTAGGATCGTAAATTATCAAGGGCCCATACTATTGCCAGCATTTCTTTCTCGTTCACTGCGCACTTCTCCTCTGTTTTGTTCAAAGACCGAGAAAGGCTTATTAAAGTCTGCATGCTATAACCTCTGAAGAGGCGAGGATGGTTTTCAAGTCGTCGAAGGCCCTCATTCCCTTTCATGAAGCGAAATTGAAATATTCTTGGATTGAGAAGCCTTGATTTGTGCGTGGTCTCCCCTTGTGACGTTCGTCAGAGGTTTCGCGACTTTAGCGCAATCGCATATGAATTTTCTATAATAAGAGGTCATTCCTAGGAAACTTTTAAGTTCTTTCAAATTCGTGGGTGGCGGCATTTCTTTAATGGCTCTTACCTTCTTTTCATCTGCGCGGATCCCATTCGCCGTTACCACATAACCCAAAAATTCAACCTGGGTGCGCAAAAGCTGTGTCTTTTCCAAATTCACTTGTAACTTGGCCTGCCTCAATTTCTCAAATATGGCGCGAAGGTTACAACAGTGAGACTCATATTCCTTACTAAAGACGATAATATCGTCGATGTAGACGTACAAAAATTTTACCTATGTGGTACACGTCGTCGATCATCCTTTGAAAAACTATCCCAAGCCACTGCCGAAAAGACCAGAAATCTGCGCGACCGACTGCCCCGGACCTCTCTTCTCGGCAACATGTAATTAAGCATGCATGCAGCCGAAGACCAGTGTGAAGACCGCCAACGGCCCCGCTTAAGACAATAGGCCCCGGACAACCCAAAAATTAATAGCACTAACGACCATTCCGGGTGTGCAAGTTATCTCAAGAATAAACGAGCATCCAATCTTAGGTAGAGCAATTGTTATGATGATATCTAAGAAATAATTCATATCCATAACATAATAGAATGGAATGAATTATCAAAAGAATTATCGAACATTAAAGCAGAATTTGACAAATCGCATAAGTCATTAATCCAGAATAGTGTAACGAACTGATTTCTTCGGTTTCTGCTCGCTACGGTATTTGTGCTGCTAGCTCAGTAGATTGTGTGTGTTCGTCCCACCAAATTTATATAAACGTGACCGCCCAGTAGTTCAGTGAAAAAGCACAGAATTCTCGAGTTCGGAGTGGGTTTATTGCGGGTATAACTGCAGTCGGCTTTATAACTTGCTCGTCTCGCTGTCTCCGACGGTGTGGGTCGTCTTGTCGCTCCTCGAAGATCCTTGACCGCTGATTGCTCCTGACGTGGCTGGTTGTCTTGTCGCTCCTCGAAGATCCTTGACCGCTGATTGCTCCTGACGTGGCTGGCTCGGTGACTGCTCGGCCACGATGCAGACTCGCTATGGGGTCAGCCGTGCGGGCTTAGGGAAGCGTCACCGTTCTCAGACTAGGGTGAACAGACTGACGAGCTCTCTAGGATCACTCCTCTCAATACCCGACGCCTGTCCCTTGCTCTGTCCCGGATGGTCCCACGGGCTTCCGCTCAGATCGTGCGGACAGTCAAGGCAGAACGCCAGGAAGCTGCCTCGCTTTTCACTTCGCTTCTGTGCCTCGTGTAAACGAACGTTCCCCCCTAGCCTCACCCTTCCGCGTACTGTCCGTGCCGTTCCTGCGGGCTCGATCCTCCTTGCGTGGCCGTTGCGGTGTGGTGTCCTGCTTGCTGGTGGCGATGTCCTGCGAACTACTCCTGACAGGTGGCTGTAGGTCTTGACTTCTGTGCTGGGTTCGAGGGGTATACGCCGATCCGGGACTTCTCTCCCTTCTGGCTCGTGATTCTCAGGGTTCTGTTGCGCCGCTCCGGGACTTCTCTCCCTTCTGGCTCGCTACTCTAGGGGTTCTGTTGCGCCGTTCCGGGACTTCTCTCCCTTCTGGCCCGCTACTCTAGGGGTTCCGTTGCGCCGCTCCGGGACTTCTCTCCTTTCTGGCTTGCTACTCTCGATTTCAAATCTCAGTCTAGTAGACCCTCCAGGCGTACCGCCAGGACTTCGTCGGCAGGACAGAACAGAACTTGGCCTTGTGGCGCCTCCTTAGACCTCAGCCACCTGTGTCTCAGTTCGGAGATTCCTAGTAATCCCAATCCCGAACGTCTCGACGTGACGATCTTGCTCCTCGTAGGCTCCCACGGCGCTGCCTCCGACGACTGCTTGCTCTCGACTGACTGCTCGCTCTTGGCTGTATGCTCTCCACTGGATGACTGATGCTGAATGACTGATCTTGACAGACTCTTCTCAATGACTGATCTTGACTGACTGATCTCACTGACTGATCTCGCTGCCAGCGCCCTGCGGGTTTATATAGGGCCTCAGGGATCCGTTATTTCCCTTTTGCACACGGCCCGTTAAAAACTCTCCACACCGGGTCCGAAGTCCATGGTTTCTGTTTGACCCTCTTGTCCTTGACGCACTGCCTCCTGCCGCCGTCCAGCCTGATGCCGCCGTCCCGCTGATCCCGGAGACGCATGCGACATGTTTGTGTGCCGCACCGCTGCTGAGATGTGGCACCTTCTTTCCAAAGTCCAAAGTCCGGCGGCGTCCCGCTACTCCTTTTTGCACACGGCACTCTCGCTCCGCCCGCCAAGTCTCCGCTCTCTCCATCTCCATTGTTGGTCTCGACACTCTCTTGGTCTCCGAACCCTCTTGCTCTCCAAACTCTCTTCCTCTCCAAACTCTTGTCTCCAACCTCTCTTCCTCTCCAAACTCTCTCGCTGTCCAAACTCTTGTCTCCAAACTCTCTTCCTCTCCAAAATCTCACGTTCTCCAAACTCTCACGTTCTCCGTCCTCGATCTCCAAACTCTCTCGTTCTCCGTCCTCGATCTCCAAACTCTCTCGTTCTACGTCCTCGCTATTCGCCGCGCCGCCACTACGCGAATTCGCCGCGTACCTGGTGAGCGGCCGGCCATCTGCTGCTGGGATTTGTGGGGAGTTATTCAACTCCTCACATTCCCCCCTTACTTCGGGAAAGATTAAGAAAACTCAGCGCTCCCACTCTCCGGCGTTCCCTTGTATATCCTAGCCATTGAGTCAGGGCGCATCTCGTTCCGGTTCCCTCGGTGCTCCCTCGTTGCTCCCTCGACGTTCCCTCGACGCTTTCCATCTTGTTTCCTTTCCACAGCGCCGGTCGTCCTCCTTATAGCAATTTCGAATCTCCCGCGCCGATCCTCCATCTGTTCCCACTGGGCACCGATATTAATCAGCTATCGATACCCAGAGGGCCTGCTCACGATATCGATATCGCAGGCGCGGCGTTGCCACTTGCGAGCCGCGATGTTCATCATCACCGATATTTCCATTTTCTTGTGCCCATCGATCGCACTATCGTCCAGTGCCAATCGACCGCCTATCGAGGCGCCCCCTTCTCTGTTGAATGGTGATTTTGCAAATTGTTTATGCCCGTGCACCGGTCGGCAGAAGTTTAGTTTATTTTCTACCCGACGTTTCCACTTGTCCTTGCCACTACGTAAGTATTCTGATCCCACACCCGACTCCTTGTAGCTTCCTTTCTTTTGGCAGGTTGCCTTTGTTGACCACGGGTGCCCTTTCAGACTCCAGCAGCTGTGCTTCCTGGTTTGGACCCCGATCCGGCCCGCGATCCCGTCTCCTCGTCTGGGCATGATGCCCTTCTCCGTGATGCTTGGCCACTTTCGGTACAGCTCTCTCAGCTGTGCCGACTTCCCCCTTCCTTCGACAGACTGCTGCTGCCAGTCCTAATCAGATCCTTGTAGACCTTCTCCTCGCGTCCTTGGAGCTATCCTTGGACCCCTTTCCTCGCGTCCTTTGGGTATCCTTGGAGCTATCCTTGGACCCCTTTCCTCGCGTCCTTTGGGTATCCTTGGAGCTATCCTTGGACCCCTTTCCTCGTGTCTTTCGGGTATTCTTGGAGATATCCTTGGACCCCTTTCCTCGTGTCCTTCGGGTATCCTTGGAGGTATTCTTGGACCCCTTTCCTCGTGTCCTTCGAGTATCCTTGGAGGTATCCTTGGACCCCTTTCCTCGTGTCCTTCGGGTATCCTTGGAGGTATTCTTGGACCCTTTTTCTCGTGTCCTTCGGGTATCCTTGGAGCTATCCTTGCCTTTTGTCTACCGTATCTGTTTGTAGCTGCTCGATGGTGTTCTGTGTTTGTTGTTGTTTCAGCTCGCTCACGTGGATGGTCCTCTCTTTTTTTGTGTTCGGTGCCGTATTTTGCAGATTACTGGTGACGCAAAATCCGTGACCTGGTAAGGTCCGTCGTATCTTGGGGCCAACTTTTCTGCGAACCCCTCGGCCGCCTTCGATAAATGATGTTCCTTGGCCCACACGACGTCTCCCACCGCTGGTGTCCATTGTCTCCTCCTCAGGTTGTAATGCCTAGCCTGATCATGGGAGGCTCTCTCCAGATTCCGCCTTACAATCTCGAAGACTTCCACGAGTTTGTTTGCCTTCTCCCCTGGGGTCTCAGTGGGTCGTCCTGTTCCCAAGGTCTATCTGTCGTATAGGGCTCTCGGCAGTCTCGGTTCTCTGTCTTGAGTAACAAACGCTGGCGTGTATCCTGTGGATTCCGAAACACTCGTATTTACTGCCAGCATGATCTCAGGCCATTTCTCGTCCCAGTTTCTCTGATCCTGCCCTGTGAACTGCGCTATCATCGTTTTCACGGTCCTGTTTGCTCTTTCTGTCGGGTTCTCTTGCGGGGTATATGGAGCCGTGAACTTTTGCTTGGCTCCCATCTCGGCCAGGAAACTCTTGAAGATTTTGCTGTTAAACTGCACTCCGTTGTCCGTTATGACTACCTTAGGGACCCCAAACCTTGCGATGATGCGCTCCCTGAACGCTTTCTTTAGGGACTCGGCTGTCGCGCTCCGCAGCGGCACCAATTCAGTCCACTTGGAGAACCGCTGTCTGAACGCGGCAGAGGTCCGACGAAGTCTGCGCACACTGTAGCCCACGGTTCCTCTGGCACCTGCGTTAGCATTTTCCCAGCTGCCTGCATCTGATTTGGCTTGAATCTGATACATGTTTCGCATCCTCTTACGTGGGCTCGAGCGTCTCGGTGCATGTCTGGCCAGTAGTACCGGGCTGCCAGACGTGCTATTGTCCTTCTGCTTCCTACATGGCCAGCTGCCGGTGAGTCGTGGTTCTCTTTCAGCACCGCTTCTCGCAGAGCTTTCGGGACGCACATCTTCCATGTCGCGACATCCTCACTGCCTGCTCTGTGTGGAATGTTCCTGTACAAAGTGTCTCCCTCCATTACGTAGTCCGGGTACTTTTGTGGCTGCGTCCTTATCCCCTCGCGCATGTCCTGAATCCAGCTGCATGCTGCGGAGGCTTCCGTCGCCGATGTCTCCTTGATCCCTCGCAGTGTTACTGGTAGTGGCTGCCTTGATAATGCGTCTGCCACCACATTGAGTTGTCCCTTCCTGTACGCTATTTCGAAGTCATACTGCTGCAACTCCCGGGCCCATCTGGCGATCCTTCCTGAAGGGCTCTCGATGCTGTTGAGCCACTTCAGCGCCATGTGGTCGGTTACCACCTTGAAGTGGTACCCTTCCAAATACGGCTTCAGTTTCCGGATCGCCCAGACTATTGCCAAACACTCCTTCTCAGTCGTGGAGTAGTTTTTCTCAGCCCCGTTAAGCGTTCGGCTTGAGTAAGAGATCACCTTTTCGCCACGTTCGGTTTCCTGGGTCAAAATAGCCCCAATACCGTAATCACTTGCGTCCGTCTGCAGGACAAATGGTTTTTCAAAATCCGGGCAAGCCAGTACAGGGTCTGCCACCAGCCTTGCCTTTTCCTCTTCGAATGCCGACTGATGTTCCTGTGTCCACACCCACTTGTTGCCCTTGCGCAGCAGATCGTTGAGTGGTTTGACTATTTTTGCGAAGTCAGGTACAAGTCGCCGATACCATGAAGCTACTCCCAGGTACTGTCGGAGCTCTCTTACTGTTGACGGCGGCTCTAATTCGGCAATAGCTGCTACCCTTTCCGGATCCGTGCCTATCCCGTCGCTAGTCACTCTATGACCCAAATACAGCAGCTCCTTCTTGAAAAACTGGCATTTTTCCGGGTTTAATCTCAGATTAGCCTCTTTCAGTCGCCGGAATACCTCTTTCAAGTTGCCTTGTGTTCTTCTAGTGTGCGTCCGATCACTATGATATCATCCTGGTACGCAAATGCGTGCGGTGACATCTCGGGACCAATTACCCGATCCAACACCCGCTGGAAGGTCGCAGATGCCGAATGGTGTCCGAACGGCATTACTCTCCATTGGAATAAGCCCTTTCCCGGCACTGTAAATGCAGTGTACTGCCTGCTGCTTTCTTTCAGCGGGATTTGCCTGTAGCCATCCTTCAGGTCCAAGCTGCTTATGTACCGTGCCTCTCTCAGCTGGTCGAGGATATAAATTATTCGAGGCATCGGGTAGGCATCCTTTATCGATTTGGCGTTGATCTGCCTGAAGTCGACGCACAGTCTCCACTTGCCCGTCTTCTTCCTAACCATCACGATGGGAGAACTGTATGGGCTGGTTGAGTGCTCTATGCATCCCATTTGGAGTAGCTCGTCCACCTTCGCATTGATTCCCCTTGAACTTTCGGGTTCTTTGGGTAGTATCGCTGTTTTATTGGTTTGTCGTCTTTCATCGTTATTTGATGCTCTGCCATGTTCGACATTCCTGTCATGGTTTTGAAACTGGATAGCTCTGCCACCAGGAAGTTCGCTGAGTCGTCATATTCGGTTTCCTGTTGTACGACTGCTACCGATAGCCTCTCCTCAAACCACCCATTGTGTCGGTTCCTGGCCGGTATAATCACCTCGTGTCCAGTGCACCTTATCTCGGTTCCGACTTGGGTTAGAAAGTCCCATCCTAACACCAATGAATCCACTACCCCTGGTAGTATCAACAGGTTCATGGTTAGTCGCTTGTTCCCGAATGCGATCTCCACCTCCAGCTGTTCATCGATTCCGCCGCACCTTCCGTCTGCCAACCTAACTTGCCGCCGTGTCCTCTTAATCCTCCCGAGGGCAGCCAGGTTGTCCGCCAGTTCCTTGCTTATAAAGCTCGCTGTTGCCCAGGTGTCGATCGTGGCCATGTACGTGCCTCCCCCAATCGTCACCGCTGCGGACAACTGCTGCTCCTCCTCGATTAGCTTGCCCGTTAGTTTGGAGAGGTAGCATCTTGCGACCCCCGCTCGCCTCTCTGCGGCTGAGGTCGCTGGGCATTTCCCGCCTGCTGGCAGCACTCGATGCTCCTGACAACTACTCACGCACACCCAGCAGAACAGCAGGCGTTGGAGTCGACATCCTCGTGCCCAGTGTCCGTGGCCGCCGCACCTTCGGCAGGCCTCATGGGGATCTGTAATGTGTGTCGTGCCCCGCGGCCTCTGTGTTGTGTTTGGCGGTCTCCACACCGTGTTCGCTGGTTGTATCTGTTGCTGCTGTGGTGGCGTCCATTGGCCTCCTCGTGGTGCTCCTGTTGCCTGCTGTCGTGGGAATCGTTGCGGCGGTGAAAACTGGTCATCTCTCCGTGTCTCCTGGCTATCTGTCTCCTCGCATCTTCTGCACGTGACCTGTGTTGGTGGTGACGACTTTGCCTTTGAGAACTTGTTTTCTTGGGCGAACGCTTCCCGCTCCTTTTCCAGTTCTTCGTATTCATCGGCTAATAGCATCAACGTGGCCAGGTCCGGCACTTTGTACGCCCTTAAGAAGATCCTTAGGCTTGGGGTGCAGTGTTCCTTTATGATCTTTAAGGTGTCTTTCGCAGAATAGTTTAGTGGCCTCGAAATCGTTTGCATGTCGATCATGTAGTCTTTAAATGACTCACTGAAACCCTGCTTCCGTTGCCTGACCTGATCCGACAGCCTTGTAAAGAAATCTCTTGGCAGAAAATAGAGATGGAAGCTCTCAATGAACTCGGCCCAGGTTTTCCATTGTTTATTGTTGGCGATAAACCACTTCAACGCCCTTCCTTTCAGCAACTCCGGCATTGGTCGGGGGATCATGTTTAGGTCTAAACCGTAGGTGTTGGCGGACCATTCGACTTGTTCCAGGAACTCGAACGGTTTCTCCGCCCCGTCGAACCTGAATGACCACTCGCGGACTTGTTTTGCGACCCTTGCATAATCCTCCTGGCTGTGTCTAGAGGTCAGCACCGCTGTCATCCTGTCCTGGCTTAACTCTCTCCTTTGGGCCTCCCTTTGCATGTTGTCGACGCTCAGGCTTGCTACTAGGTTATCCCCTTCAGCGTTAGTTAGCGTGATACTCGGGCCGGTTCTGTCGTAATACATGGCTTCCAGCTCAGCCCAGATGTCGGCAAGTTGTGGGTCGTTCTCTGTTTCGGAGTAATACTCCGACAATGTCCTCCTCATGTCCTCTACTCTGCCGTCCAGGACGACATTAAGCCTTTGTGCGACATGGACGAAGTCCTCCTTCTTAAGGCGGTAAATCCACTTCTTTCCCATTCTGTTTATTTTGCTTTCACCGCTGGGACAATCACGTTTTGGGCGCCAGATGTAACGAACTGATTTATTTGCTTTCTGCTTGCTACGGTATTTGTGCGGCTAGCTCAGTAGATTGTGTGTGTTCGTCGCACCAAATTTATATAAACGTGACCGCCCAGTAGTTCAGTGAAAAAGCACAGAATTCTCGGGTTCGGAGTGGGTTTACTGCGGGTATAACTGCAGTCGGCTTTATAACTTGCTCGTCTCGCTGTCTTCGACGATGTGGGTCGTCTTGTCGCTCCTCGAAGATCCTTGACCGCTGATTGCTCCTGACGTGGCTGGTTGTCTTGTCGCTCCTCGAAGATCCTTGACCGCTGATTGCTCCTGACGTGGCTGGCTCAGTGACTGCTCGGCCACGATGCAGACTCGCTATGGGGTCAGCCGTGCGGGCTTATGGAAGCGTCACCGTTCTCAGACTAGGGTGAACAGACTGACGAGCTCTCCAGGATCACTCCTCTCGACACCCGACCGCCTGTCCCTTGCTCTGTCCCGGATGGTCCCACGGGCTTCCGCTCAGATCGTGCGGACAGTCAAGGCAGAACGCCAGGAAGCTGCCTCGCTTTTCACTTCGCTTCTGTGCCTCGTGTAAACGAACGTTCCACCCTAGCCTCACCCTTCCGCGTACTGTCCGTGCCGTTCCTGCGGGCTCGATCCTCCTTGCGTGGCCGTTGCGATGTGGTGTCCTGCTTGCTGGTGGAGATGTCCTGCGAACTACTCCTGACAGGTGGCTGTAGGTCTTGACTTCTGTGCTGGGTTCGAGGCTATACGCCGATCCGGGACTTCTCTCCCTTCTGGCTCGCTACTCTAGGGGTTCTGTTGCGCCGTTCCGGGACTTCTCTCCCTTCTGGCCCGCTACTCTAGGGGTTCCGTTGCGCCGCTCCGGGACTTCTCTCCCTTCTGGCTCGCTACTCTAGGGGTTCTGTTACGCCGCTCCGGGACTTCTCTCCCTTCTGGCTTGCTACTCTCGATTTCAAATCTCAGTCTAGTAGACCCTCCAGGCGTACCGCCAGGACTTCGTCGGCAGGACAGAACAGAACTTTGCCTTGTGGCGCCTCCTTAGACCTCAGCCACCTGTGTCTCAGTTCGGAGATTCCTAGTAATCCCAATCCCGAACGTCTCGACGTGACGATCTTGCTCCTCGTAGGCTCCCACGGCGCTGCCTCCGACGACTGCTTGCTCTCGACTGACTGCTCGCTCTTGGCTGTATGCTCTCCACTGGATGACTGATGCTGAATGACTGATCTTGACTGACTCTTCTCAATCTTGACTGACTGATCTCACTGACTGATCTCGCTGCCAGCGCCCTGCGGGTTTATATAGGGCCTCAGGGATCCGTTATTTCCCTTTTGCACACGGCCCGTCAAAACTCTCCACACCGGGTCCAAAGTCCATGGTTTCTGTTTGACCCTCTTGTCCTTGACGCACTGCCTCCAGCCGCCGTCCAGCCTGATGCCGCCGTCCCGCTGATCCCGGAGACGCATGCGACATGTTTGTGTGCCGCACCGCTGCTGAGATGTGGCACCTTCTTTCCAAAGTCCAAAGTCCGGCGGCGTCCCGCTACTCCTTTTTGCACACGGCACTCTCGCTCCGCCCGCCAAGTCTCCGCTCTCTCCGTCTCCATTGTTGGTCTCGACACTCTCTTGGTCTCCGAACCCTCTTGCTCTCCAAACTCTCTCGCTCTCCAAACTCTTGTCTCCAACCTCTCTTCCTCTCCAAACTCTCTCGCTGTCCAAACTCTTGTCTCCAAACTCTCTTCCTCTCCAAACTCTCACGTTCTCCAAACTCTCACGTTCTCCGTCCTCGATCTCCAAACTCTCTCGTTCTACGTCCTCGCTCTTCGCCGCGCCGCCACTACGCGAATTCGCCGCGTACCTGGTGAGCGGCCGGCCATCTGCTGCTGGGATTTGTGGGGAGTTATTCAACTCCTCACATTCCCCCCTTACTTCGGGAAAGATTAAGAAAACTCAGCGCTCCCACTCTCCGGCGTTCCCTTGTATATCCTAGCCATTGAGTCAGGGCGCATCTCGTTCCGGTTCCCTCGGTGCTCCCTCGTTGCTCCCTCGACGTTCCCTCGACGCTTTCCATCTTGTTTCCTTTCCACAGCGCCGGTCGTCCTCCTTATAGCAATTTCGAATCTCCCGCGCCGATCCTCCATCTGTTCCCACTGGGCACCGATATTAATCAGCTATCGATACCCAGAGGGCCTGCTCACGATATCGATATCGCAGGCGCGGCGTTGCCACTTGCGAGCCGCGATGTTCATCATCACCGATATTTCCATTTTCTTGTGCCCATGGTGATTTTGCAAATTGTTTATGCCCGTGCACCGGTCGGCAGAAGTTTAGTTTATTTTCTACCCCTCAGCCCGGCGTTTCCACTTGTCCTTGCCACTACGTAAGTATTCTGATCCCACACCCGACTCCTTGTATGTGCTCATCAGCTTCCTTTCTTTTGGCAGGTTGCCTTTGTTGACCACGGGTGCCCTTTCAGACTCCAGCAGCTGTGCTTCCTGGTTTGGACCCCGATCCGGCCCGCGATCCCGTCTCCTCGTCTGGGCATGATGCCCTTCTCCGTGATGCTTGGCCACTTTCGGTACAGCTCTCTCAGCTGTGCCGACTTCCCCCTTCCTTCGACAGACTGCTGCTGCCAGTCCTAATCAGATCCTTGTACACCTTCTCCTCGCGTCCTTGGAGCTATCCTTGGACCCCTTTCCTCGCGTCCTTTGGGTATCCTTGGAGCTATCCTTGGACCCCTTTCCTCGTGTCTTTCGGGTATTCTTGGAGATATCCTTGGACCCCTTTCCTCGTGTCCTTCGGGTATCCTTGGAGGTATTCTTGGACCCCTTTCCTCGTGTCCTTCGAGTATCCTTGGAGGTATCCTTGGACCCCTTTCCTCGTGTCCTTCGGGTATCCTTGGAGGTATTCTTGGACCCTTTTTCTCGTGTCCTTCGGGTATCCTTGGAGCTATCCTTGCCTTTTGTCTACCGTATCTGTTTGTAGCTGCTCGATGGTGTTCTGTGTTTGTTGTTGTTTCAGCTCGCTCACGTGGATGGTCCTCCCTTTTTTTGTGTTCGGTGCCGTATTTTGCAGATTACTGGTGACGCAAAATCCGTGACCTGGTAAGGTCCGTCGTATCTTGGGGCCAACTTTTCTGCGAACCCCTCGGCCGCCTTCGATAAATGATGTTCCTTGGCCCACACGACGTCTCCCACCGCTGGTGTCCATTGTCTCCTCCTCAGGTTGTAATGCCTAGCCTGATCATGGGAGGCTCTCTCCAGATTCCGCCTTACAATCTCGAAGACTTCCACGAGTTTGTTTGCCTTCTCCCCTGGGGTCTCAGTGGGTCGTCCTGTTCCCAAGGTCTATCTGTCGTATAGGGCTCTCGGCAGTCTCGGTTCTCTGTCTTGAGTAACAAACGCTGGCGTGTATCCTGTGGATTCCGAAACACTCGTATTTACTGCCAGCATGATCTCAGGCCATTTCTCGTCCCAGTTTCTCTGATCCTGCCCTGTGAACTGCGCTATCATCGTTTTCACGGTCCTGTTTGCTCTTTCTGTCGGGTTCTCTTGCGGGGTATATGGAGCCGTGAACTTTTGCTTGGCTCCCATCTCGGCCAGGAAACTCTTGAAGATTTTGCTGTTAAACTGCACTCCGTTGTCCGTTATGACTACCTTAGGGACCCCAAACCTTGCGATGATGCGCTCCCTGAACGCTTTCTTTAGGGACTCGGCTGTCGCGCTCCGCAGCGGCACCAATTCAGTCCACTTGGAGAACCGCTGTCTGAACGCGGCAGAGGTCCGACGAAGTCTGCGCACACTGTAGCCCACGGTTCCTCTGGCACCTGCGTTAGCATTTTCCCAGCTGCCTGCATCTGATTTGGCTTGAATCTGATACATGTTTCGCATCCTCTTACGTGGGCTCGAGCGTCTCGGTGCATGTCTGGCCAGTAGTACCGGGCTGCCAGACGTGCTATTGTCCTTCTGCTTCCTACATGGCCAGCTGCCGGTGAGTCGTGGTTCTCTTTCAGCACCGCTTCTCGCAGAGCTTTCGGGACGCACATCTTCCATGTCGCGACATCCTCACTGCCTGCTCTGTGTGGAATGTTCCTGTACAAAGTGTCTCCCTCCATTACGTAGTCCGGGTACTTTTGTGGCTGCGTCCTTATCCCCTCGCGCATGTCCTGAATCCAGCTGCATGCTGCGGAGGCTTCCGTCGCCGATGTCTCCTTGATCCCTCGCAGTGTTACTGGTAGTGGCTGCCTTGATAATGCGTCTGCCACCACATTGAGTTGTCCCTTCCTGTACGCTATTTCGAAGTCATACTGCTGCAACTCCCGGGCCCATCTGGCGATCCTTCCTGAAGGGCTCTCGATGCTGTTGAGCCACTTCAGCGCCATGTGGTCGGTTACCACCTTGAAGTGGTACCCTTCCAAATACGGCTTCAGTTTCCGGATCGCCCAGACTATTGCCAAACACTCCTTCTCAGTCGTGGAGTAGTTTTTCTCAGCCCCGTTAAGCGTTCGGCTTGAGTAAGAGATCACCTTTTCGCCACGTTCGGTTTCCTGGGTCAAAATAGCCCCAATACCGTAATCACTTGCGTCCGTCTGCAGGACAAATGGTTTTTCAAAATCCGGGCAAGCCAGTACAGGGTCTGCCACCAGCCTTGCCTTTTCCTCTTCGAATGCCGACTGATGTTCCTGTGTCCACACCCACTTGTTGCCCTTGCGCAGCAGATCGTTGAGTGGTTTGACTATTTTTGCGAAGTCAGGTACAAGTCGCCGATACCATGAAGCTACTCCCAGGTACTGTCGGAGCTCTCTTACTGTTGACGGCGGCTCTAATTCGGCAATAGCTGCTAGCCTTTCCGGATCCGTGCCTATCCCGTCGCTAGTCACTCTATGACCCAAATACAGCAGCTCCTTCTTGAAAAACTGGCATTTTTCCGGGTTTAATCTCAGATTAGCCTCTTTCAGTCGCCGGAATACCTCTTTCAAGTTGCCTTGTGTTCTTCTAGTGTGCGTCCCATCACTATGATATCATCCTGGTACGCAAATGCGTGCGGCGACATCTCGGGACCAATTACCCGATCCAACACCCGCTGGAAGGTCGCAGATGCCGAATGGTGTCCGAACGGCATTACTCTCCATTGGAATAAGCCCTTTCCCGGCACTGTAAATGCAGTGTACTGCCTGCTGCTTTCTTTCAGCGGGATTTGCCTGTAGCCATCCTTCAGGTCCAAGCTGCTTATGTACCGTGCCTCTCTCAGCTGGTCGAGGATATAATTTATTCGAGGCATCGGGTAGGCATCCTTTATCGATTTGGCGTTGATCTGCCTGAAGTCGACGCACAGTCTCCACTTGCCCGTCTTCTTCCTAACCATCACGATGGGAGAACTGTATGGGCTGGTTGAGTGCTCTATGCATCCCATTTGGAGTAGCTCGTCCACCTTCGCATTGATTCCCCTTGAACTTTCGGGTTCTTTGGGTAGTATCGCTGTTTTATTGGTTTGTCGTCTTTCATCGTTATTTGATGCTCTGCCATGTTCGACATTCCTGTCATGGTTTTGAAACTGGATTGCTCTGCCACCAGGAAGTTCGCTGAGTCGTCATATTCGGTTTCCTGTTGTACGACTGCTACCGATAGCCTCTCCTCGAGCCACCCATTGTGTAGTTCCTGGCCGGTATTATCACCTCGTGTCCATCACACCTTATCTTAGTTCCGACTTGAGTTAGAAAGTTCCATCCTAATACCAATGAATCCACTACCCCTGGCAGTATCAGCAGGCTCATGGTCAGTCACTTGTTCCCGAATGCGATCTCCACCTCCAGCTGTTCATCGATCCCGCCGCACCTTCCGTCTGCCAACCTATCTTGCCGCCGTGTCATCGTAATCCTCCCGAGGGCAGCCAGGACGTCCGCCAGTTCCTTGCTTATAAAGCTCGCAGTTGCCCCGGTGTCGATCGTGGCCTTGTACGTGACTCCCCCAACCGTCACCGCTGCGGACAACTGCTGCTCCTCCTCGATTAGCTTGCCCGTTAGTTTGAAGAGGTAGCATCTTGTGACCCCCGATCGCCTCTCTGCGGCTGAGGTCGCTGGGCATTTCCCGCCTGCTGGCAGCACTCGACGCCCTTCCTTTCAGCAACTCCGGCATTGGTCGGGGGATCATGTCTAGGTCTAAACCGTAGGTGTTGGCGGACCATTCGACTTGTTCCAGGAACTCGAACGGTTTCTCCGCCCCGTCGAACCTGAATGACCACTCGCGGACTTGTTTTGCGACCCTTGCATAATCCTCCTGGCTGTGTCTAGAGGTCAGCACCGCTGTCTTCCTGTCCTGGCTTAACTCTCTCCTTTGGGCCTCCCTTTGCATGTTGTCGACGCTCAGGCTTGCTACTAGGTTATCCCCTTCAGCGTTAGTTAGCGTGATACTCGGGCCGGTTCTGTCGTAATACATGGCTTCCAGCTCAGCCCAGATGTCGGCAAGTTGTGGGTCGTTCTCTGTTTCGGAGTAATACTCCGACAATGTCCTCCTCATGTCCTCTAATCTGCCGTCCAGGACGACATTAAGCCTTTGTGCGACATGGACGAAGTCCTCCTTCTTAAGGCGGTAAATCCACTTCTTTCCCATTCTGTTTATTTTGCTTTCACCGCTGGGACAATCACGTTTTGGGCGCCAGATGTAACGAACTGATTTATTTGCTTTCTGCTCGCTACGGTATTTGTGCGGCTAGCTCAGTAGATTGTGTGTGTTCGTCGCACCAAATTTATATAAACGTGACCGCCCAGTAGTTCAGTGAAAAAGCACAGAATTCTCGGGTTCGGAGTGGGTTTATTGCGGGTATAACTGCAGTCGGCTTTATAACTTGCTCGTCTCGCTGTCTTCGACGGTGTGGGTCGTCTTGTCGCTCCTCGAAGATCCTTGACCGCTGATTGCTCCTGACGTGGCTGGCTCGGTGACTGCTCGGCCACGATGCAGACTCGCTATGGGGTCAGCCGTGCGGGCTTATGGAAGCGTCACCGTTCTCAGACTAGGGTGAACAGACTGACGAGCTCTCCAGGATCACTCCTCTCGACACTCGACCGCCTGTCCCTTGCTCTGTCCCGGATGGTCCCACGGGCTTCCGCTCAGATCGTGCGGACAGTCAAGGCAGAACGCCAGGAAGCTGCCTCGCTTTTCACTTCGCTTCTGTGCCTCGTGTAAACGAACGTTCCACCCTAGCCTCACCCTTCCGCGTACTGTCCGTGCCGTTCCTGCGGGCTCGATCCTCCTTGCGTGGCCGTTGCGGTGTGGTGTCCTGCTTGCTGGTGGAGATGTCCTGCGAACTACTCCTGACAGGTGGCTGTAGGTCTTGACTTCTGTGCTGGGTTCGAGGGGTATACGCCGATCCGGGACTTCTCTCCCTTCTGGCTCGTGATTCTCAGGGTTCTGTTGCGCCGCTCCGGGACTTCTCTCCCTTCTGGCTCGCTACTCTAGGGGTTCTGTTGCGCCGTTCCGGGACTTCTCTCCCTTCTGGCCCGCTACTCTAGGGGTTCCGTTGCGCCGCTCCGGGACTTCTCTCCTTTCTGGCTTGCTACTCTCGATTTCAAATCTCAGTCTAGTAGACCCTCCAGGCGTACCGCCAGGACTTCGTCGGCAGGACAGAACAGAACTTGGCCTTGTGGCGCCTCCTTAGACCTCAGCCACCTGTGTCTCAGTTCGGAGATTCCTAGTAATCCCAATCCCGAACGTCTCGACGTGACGATCTTGCTCCTCGTAGGCTCCCACGGCGCTGCCTCCGACGACTGCTTGCTCTCGACTGACTGCTCGCTCTTGGCTGTATGCTCTCCACTGGATGACTGATGCTGAATGACTGATCTTGACAGACTCTTCTCAATGACTGATCTTGACTGACTGATCTCACTGACTGATCTCGCTGCCAGCGCCCTGCGGGTTTATATAGGGCCTCAGGGATCCGTTATTTCCCTTTTGCACACGGCCCGTCAAAACTCTCCACACCGGGTCCAAAGTCCATGGTTTCTGTTTGACCCTCTTGTCCTTGACGCACTGCCTCCCGCCGCCGTCCAGCCTGATGCCGCCGTCCCGCTGATCCCGGAGACGCATGCGACATGTTTGTGTGCCGCACCGCTGCTGAGATGTGGCACCTTCTTTCCAAAGTCCAAAGTCCGGCGGCGTCCCGCTACTCCTTTTTGCACACGGCACTCTCGCTCCGCCCGCCAAGTCTCCGCTCTCTCCGTCTCCATTGTTGGTCTCCACACTCTCTTGGTCTCCGAACCCTCTTGCTCTCCAAACTCTCTCGCTCTCCAAACTCTTGTCTCCAACCTCTCTTCCTCTCCAAACTCTCTCGCTGTCCAAACTCTTGTCTCCAAACTCTCTTCCTCTCCAAACTCTCACGTTCTCCAAACTCTCACGTTCTCCGTCCTCGATCTCCAAACTCTCTCGTTCTCCGTCTTCGATCTCCAAACTCTCTCGTTCTACGTCCTCGCTCTTCGCCGCGCCGCCACTACGCGAATTCGCCGCGTACCTGGTGAGCGGCCTGCCATCTGCTGCTGGGATTTGTGAGGAGTTATTCCACTCCTCACAATAGACCAATACAGAAAACTGCAACCACTGTTTTAAAACACGTAGAAATATTAGTAAAATGCTTTAATGAAGAACGAATACTAATATATGAACATAGAGATAAGTTTAATAAAGATCATTGGTATCAAGTATCAACGTTTTTGATCAGACTAAGATGCAATTTGACAACTATTAGAGAAAAGTTCAAGCTCGATATATCAATACCTAATATTCTTAATACTTCACTAATAATTGAAACTGGTGAAGAAACAGAATCAAAAGAAGTTATTAACATTAATCAAACGGATTTGGAAGAGGAAGAAATAAATAATCTCACTATCCTAGCTCGAGCACAGTTGAATCAGTCAAATACTGAATTTATAAACACTGCATCAAAGCTTATACCAGTATTTAATGGTAAAGCAGAAAACTTAACAAGTTTTCTCGATGCATTGGAAATTATAGAATCAATAAAAGGCAAACACGAACGATTAGCTATTTCGATAATAAAAACAAAGCTAAAAGGTGGCGTCAGAAACCTAGGCGGAAATGAAAAAACTATATCAGAAGTCATTTCCGGACTAAAAAGCAATGTCAAAGGCGAAACTGTAGAAGTACTATTAGCCAAACTGATGAATCTACAGCAACGAAAAAAAACTGCTAACCAATACACGTCAGAGGTTGAGCAGATGACGAAAGCTCTAGAAAGTGAGTACATAACGGACGGCCTAACCCTTGAATTAGCCAGAAGTTATTCTACACAATCTGTAGTTAAGGCAATGACATAGAATTGAGTAATTGATATGTTAAAACTTATCATGCAGGCTGGCACCTTCAACACCATGAATGATGCCATATCCAAGTTCGTAAATAGTTGCACGGAAGCAACTGGACAACCAAATACTTTCCTTCATTACAAAAATTATCCTCAGCGTGGTGGAAACCGCGGACGTGGAAACTTCAGAGGTAACTTTTATGATCGTTATAATAATTATAGCAACTACAACAGTTCCAATTATAATAATAATGGATGAGGTCAATACTGAGGAAACAATCGAGGCCACAATAGCAGTAACACCAATAACCATGTGAAAGTAGCCCAAAATACATCGGAAAACGATCAAGACCCTTTAAGTACCCAACAGTAGAAAATGTAATGGTTCATGCAATTAATCTCAGTCAGATATACTTTTTACTTTTACTAACGTATCCACAGGAAAAGAACTGGTGATTTTAATAGACATTGGTGCAGACATTTCAATTATCAAAGAAAATTCTGATGTCTATCATGACATAAATGTTAACTATATAATAGATATAAAAGGAATAAGTCAGTAGGTTACAAAATCAAAAACTTTAACCTCTATTGAGATACAGACAACTATATATATAATCCAACACGACTTTCATATTGTGGATTTACATTTTTCTATTCCATGCGATGGCATTTTAAGAATCGCCTTCATAAAGAAATGCAACTGTCAATTAGACTTCAGGCCATCTGAAGATTGGCTTATAATCAGACCCGATTACCTTAAATTTCCAATTTATGTGCCAATAATAGAATCCCACACTTCGCTTACACATAAAGCTAGGTCACCAGAGGGTCAAGCATACGCCATACAACTCAATACTTCTGCCAGCAAGATCCCAAGTTATTTGAAAAACTCAATTAAATTCCCAAGAAGACAGTGTATTGATTCTTAACCAAGAAATTAAAAATGGTATTTACGTAGCTAGTACAATAGCAACACCAAAAAATGCATTCATAAGATTACTTAATAATACTACGAAAGAGACCTGGTCCTGTTTAATACCTAGTCATGACGGAGCTAAATCCTCGGTAGTCAGGGAGTTAGGTCCCAAGCTTTCCGTCAATTCCAAGTAATTCGCTGTCAAATCCAGAGTGTCGGTACATTCTCTCTTCTGTTACCATCAGTCCTCGGTGGTTTGGCGTCGACGTCGGCGTCAGCGTCAGCTTTTGCCGATCTTGCATTTCCCACTGTACTCCACTTGCACGGTGAGCAGTCAGCAGGCTGGTGGATGTTGCTGTGCTGACTTGGCATGGGGGCGGGTCAAGTAGGTTGGGCCCGGGCCTGTGGGTCGGTGCCCGGTCGGTGCCCGGTCGGCGCATGGTGGCCGGCGGCTATTGTTATGCCGAGGCAGCTCGGGCGCGGAGGCTGGTAGTCGGTGTTGTTAACTGTTAACTCAGGTAGTCGGTGCTGTTATTTGTTAACTCTTCCCCTTCGATAATATGCGTACCGCAGATCAGCATCTCTTCATGGGGGCCGCACTGATGGTGTGCGCCCCCAGTTCGACGGTGCCTCGATGCGTTGGAATGCCCTTGGTGGGCATTCTCCATGCGATGTATAGTAACAAGGCGAAAACGAGGATCGTCGCTGCTTCTTAGGATCGAGTATAAAAAGTTGTTAGATATTGTCGATAGTTTTCTTAAGTTCTGCAGGATAAAATCGTGAACTGGTATCCAGTGCCGGTTACTTGTTCAGTACGGCCGGCATGGCAATCACATGTGCGTCGAGTAGCTGCTGTAAGACACGGTCCCGATGTGGACGGTCTCGTTATCGTACTGGATTATATACGCAGTAGGTGACGCTTCCCGTTCCGTTGAAGTTCGTCAGGAACAGAGTGCCGTCGTCGACCAACTCCACTATTTCTTTGTCGTTTCTCAGGTGATCGCAGAGAGCGTGTCCTCCTTTTAAAAGCCTGGGAATGCAGCTGGCCTCGTCTAGTTTTCATAAGTTTTTTTCCTGGCAAACGGTCGTATTTCCGATGGAGAGGCAGTTTCCCAATACCGCATAGGTTTTTTGGGTGTCCATCGCCATCCTGTGGTAGTCCAGCACCACCTGTTTACTCTCAGTGATCGTCGGATAGAGGAGCATCAGCCTGTATCGAATGTCCACAACTTTTGGTAACGCCAGCACGTATAGCAGGCGGGTTCCGTTGGTCAAAAATGAGGGTTCTGCGAATTCCACAGCTTCCACCACATTTTGGTATGGCAGACTGCGAGTTTCCGCTAGAATGGTTTCTATCTCTTTTTGATCCAAGAGGTTTGTATTCACCACGGACGCCTTCGCCAGTTGACAGGCTCGAGTGATTTTGTCCACCTGCTTAAGAAATATCATTGCTTTGTGCATTAGGATTGTCGACAAGTGAACCTCCCCGTCGATAGAGTTCACTCTTGCCGTCATGACGTCGAGTTTTTGTATCGGTTCGTGAGTAACGTCAAACAGTGTGGTGTTTATTTTTATCTGTTGGTTACTGTTCTCCACTGCTGCTTTCGGACTGGAGGATGGTATTCCAGTCTGAGGCATCCGGGGATCCGGCGACCCATTTCCATGCCGACCCTAGCCAGTTTATGGCCCTAGGCGTACGGAGGGCCGACTTCATTCTCTTCGGTGGTCTTGTCGATATCTTATGCATTTGCCCCAGGTCGATTACATAGGCGACCTTAAACACCCCGTTTACACGCCACACCACGCCTTTTTGCAGTGGAACGATGGGCGTATCGTATCTGAAGATGCGCAAAGCAGTTCCGACTTGGATAGTGAGACATATACTTGGGAGAGAGACCCGATTTTGCTAATTTAGTATTTATTCTTAGGGTAGTGTTTTATATTTTTTGTTAATTGTTATTACTTAATCAATTATATTTAATTTTATGATTTGTTTAAATATATAGTCTAAGTATAGGGGTTTCTGTTAAAGGATTTGTAAAACGTTTTCAGCTAAATGGATTTTTAACTTTTATGTGAGACCTATTGAAGATTTTATCTTATTTAGTTTTGACCGGGACTACCATTACCTCTGAATTGAATCGATGTTTATCTTTCCTCTTGATCTGTTTATTGGAAACATATACGGTGCCCCCCTTTCTGTTTTTATTGAGCCTGTCGGTTGACATTTCCTGCCTATGCAGGAGTAGCCCCCTTATGTGTTCCTGCGTCTGTTCTTTAAGTCCCTGATATTTTATTCTGATGTTCTGTTGAGGAAGATTTTGACTGGCTTGCGGTTCGTCACCGAGTGGATAGAGTTTTTATATCGGTCCACGGTAATGAAAACCAACTCAGTTACCTTCAGGTTACGGTTATCGTTTTTTAGACACCGTTATATTTCAAGGAAGGTCGAGTGGAACCTTTCAACCTGGCCGTTCACCTCACTCTTCTGAGATGGTGTGTAATAGACGGTTATTCCGAAGCATTGTAAATAGTTGAGCACTGTGGGGCAGAGTAGGCCCTTTCGTTGTCTGAGGCTATCGTTTCTGGTGCTGGAAAATAATGCAGGACTTCAGTCAGCTTCTCGCGGAGATGGACAGCTGACTTTGATTCTATCGGGAAAAGTATGGCAAATTTTGAGAATATATCGATGCAAATCAAGAATTTGAGAATCTCGATCGTAAAAAGGTCAATGTGCAGGATTTCGCATGGGTAACTAGGAATAGGGGTTAGTTGAGGTTCCGGTCTGGCCGGGTGTCTAGCGTATTTAAACATTTTTTTTTTGGATTTCTGTGGGCTCTAGAATGCCGCTTATTTATTATTCTGTTCGACTCTTCTTCGCCCGCTACATCAGTTACCAGTCTTTGTGTAATGCGAAGTTTGTACCCCGGGAGATTCTCCCGGCAGCGCTCTTGCAGAGACTGCAAGTAGTTCTCAGGAATTTGTATGCCATTAATAATTAATGGCTTCAAGTATTTTATTAAACAGGGTAGCAAATCTTGTGCGCAATCAATGGGGATCCAGTGCCGTAACCTATCTGGGTCAAAAACAAGTTGATTCCTAAACACGTTAATAGGGGCTTCCACGTGAGGGATTAAGTCCAAGGTGTCTTGAAGCGCACTGCGGACGGTGCCAACGGATTCCGTTGTTGAAGTTGAGGCTGTATCGGCACTGAAGTGGTTTACATTCAAGATGATGCGGGAGAGAGCATCAGCAACCACATTGGATTTGCCCGGCTTGTAAATAAGCTCGCAGTTGTATTCTTCTATGCGCGCTTTCCAGCGTTTCAGCTTAGCATTATAGTTCCGATTACCTAACGAAAAGGTTAGGGGTTGGTGATTGGTATAAACTTTAATTGACGCGGCACCATAGAGGTAGGATCGTAAATTATCAAGGGCCCATACTATTGCCAGCATTTCTTTCTCGTTCACTGCGTACTTCTCCTCTGTTTTGTTCAAAGACCGAGAAATATAGGTGATTGGGCGGACTTTGCCGCCGTCACTTTGAGAGAGAACGGCCCCTATGCCGTAATTGGAAGCATCGGTGGTCAGATGGATTGAGAAGCCTTGATTTGTGCGTGGTCTCCCCTTGTGACGTTCGTCTGAGGTTTCGCGACTTTAGCGTAATCGCAGATAAATTTCCTATAATAAGAGGTCATTCCTAGAAAACTTTTGAGGTCTTTCAAATTCGTGGGTGGAGGCATTTCTTTAATGGCTCTTACCTTCTTTTCATCTGCGCGGATCCCATTCGCCGTTACCACGTAACCCAAAAATTCAACCTGGGTGCGCAAAAGCTGTGTCTTTTCCAAATTCACTTATAACTTGGCCTGCCTCAATTTTTCAAATATGGCGCGAAGGTTACTCCAGTGAGACCCGTATTCTTTACTGAAGACAATAATATCGTCGATGTAGACGTAACAAATTTTACCTATGTGGTACACGTCGTCGCTCATCCTTTGAAAAACTATCCCAAGCCACTGCCGAAAAGACCAGAAATCTGCGCGACCGACTGCCCCGGACCTCTCTACTCTGCAACATGTAATTACGCATGCATGAAGCCGAAGACCAGTGTGAAGACCGGCACCGGCCCCGCTTAAGACAATAGGCCCCGGAAATCAGCAGCAGATCAACAAGCGAGAGGGGCCGCCATTTCCGCTCGTTTAGAAGTGTAGCCCCTAAAGCTATGCGAAACTATAGGTAAGAAAGGCCCTAATAGAATAGATGAGGAGAAATTCGATAATTAAATTCAGAGGAGGAATACATGATAATAACAATTATAACTTAAACAAAACAATAATGGCAATAGTAGACGATAAGTCAGTGGATTCCACTGCTAACGTAATAACCAAATAAAATTGATTTGGAATTCGTACATATAATGCTAGTAATAATTGTTGTCGATTGCTTTTATAAATTGTACAAGCTTTATAATAAATGTTTGAAAAAAGATAAATGAGCAGAGCGAGTGACTTGGACAAAATTTAAAAAAAGAGAACAAAGCGCACATACAATAAATATTAATTATGAAAAAAATATAATTACATTTTACTTATTGAGCAACAATAAGGAAATGTATATATATATATATATATATATTCAAGTATGAATACATAAAGAGCCATAAGCAAAATTTATATAAGGGACCCAGATTTCAGTAGAAAAGTTCAGCAATTAATATCTACAACCCGTGTTAGGGTATATGAGTTGGAAATTCTTTATATGTACACATTTAACTGTCATGCCTCACCATTGTTTCAGTACACTGCAACCCAAAAATGAATAGCACTAACGACCATTCCGGGTGTGCATGTTAGATCAAGAATAGACGAGCATCCAATCTTAGGTAGAGCAATTGTTATGATGATATCTAAGAAATAATTCATATCCATAACATAATGGAATGGAATGAATTATCAAAAGAATTATCGAACATTGAAGCAGAATTTGACAAATCGCATAAGTCATTAACCCAGAATAGACCAATACAGAAAATTGCAACCACGTTTTTAAAACACGTAGAAATATTAGTAAAATGCTTTAATGAAGAACGAATACTAATATATGAATATAGAGATAAGTTTTATAGAGATCATTGGTATCAAGTATCAAAGTTTTTATCAGACTAAGATCCAATTTGACAACCATTAGAGAAAAGTTCAAGCTCGATATATCAATACCTAATATTCTTAATACTTCACTAATAATTGAAACTGGTGAAGAAACAGAATCAAAAGAAGTTATTAACATTAATCAAAAGGATTTGGAAGAGGAAGAAATAAATAATCTCACTATCCTGATTTGGACAATTCTACAGATTCAGACACTAGCTCGAGTCAGTCAAATACTGATTTTATAAACACTGCATCAAAGCTTATACCAGTATTTAATGGTAAAGCAGAAAACTTAACAAGTTTTCTCGATGCATTGGAAATTATAGAATCAATAAAAGGCAAACACGAACGATTAGCTATTTCGATAATAAAAACAAAGCTAAAAGGTGGCGTCAGAAACCTAGGCGGAAATGAAAAAACTATATCAGAAGTCATTTCCGGACTAAAAAGCAATGTCAAAGGCGAAACTGTAGAAGTACAATTAGCCAAACTGATGAATCTACAGCAACGAAAAAAAACTGCTAACCAATACACGTCAGAGGTTGAGCAGATGACGAAAGCTCTAGAAAGTGAGTACATAACGGACGGTCTAACCCTTGAATTAGCCAGAAGTTATTCTACGCAATCTGCAGTTAAGGCAATGACATAGAATTGAGTAATTGATAAGGTAAAACTTATCATGCAGGCTGGCACCTTCAACACCATGAATGATGCCATATCCAAGTTCGTAAATAGTTGCACGGAAGCAACTGGAAACCCAAATACTTTCCTTTATTACAAAAATTATCCTCTGCGTGGTGGAAACCGCGGACGTGGAAACTTCAGAGGTAACTTTTATGGTCGTTATAATAATTATAACAACTACAACAGTTCCAATTATAATAATAATGGAAGAGGTCAATACAGAGGAAACAATCGAGGCCACAATAGCAGTAACACCAATAACCATGTGAAAGTAGCCCAAAATACATCGGAAAACTCTCAAGACCCTTTATGTACCCAACAGTAGAAAATATAATGGTTCATGCAATTAATCTCTATACTTTTTACTTTTACTAACGTATCCACAGAAGAAAGAACTGGTGATTTTAATAGGCATTGGTGCAGACATTATCAAAGAAAATTCTGATGTCTATCATGACATAAACGTTAACTATATAATAGATATAAAAGGAATAAGTCAGTAGGTTACAAAATCAAAAACTTTAACCTCTATTGAGATGCAGACAACTAGATATATAATCCATCACGACTTTCATATTGTGGATTTACATTTTGCTATTCCATGCGATGGCATATTAGGAATCGCCTCCATAAAGAAATGCAACTGTCAATTAGACTTCAGGCCATCTGAAGATTGGCTTTTAATCAGACCCGATAACCTTAAATTTCCAATTTATGTGCCAATAATAGAATCCCACACTTCGCTTACACATAAAGCTAGGTCAGGTAGGTATTGATTCTAAACCAAGAAAATAAAAATGGTATTTACGTAGCTAGTACAATAGCAACAAAAAATACATTCATAAGATTACTTAATAATACAAATAAAGATCAAGTAGCCAGTAAAAGTAGCTTGGCATTGAATCACTTTCGAGCTACGAAAAAGAACTGGTCCTGGAGAAAGACCTGTTCAATACCTAGTCATGACGGAGTTAAATCCTCGGTAGTCCAGAGAGTTAGCTGTCAAATCCAGAGTGTCGGGACATTCTCTCTTCTGTTATCATCAGCCCTCGGTGGATTGGTGTCGACGTCTGCGTCAGCGTCAGCTTTTGCCGATCTTGCATTTCCCACCGTACTCCACTTGCACGGTGAGCAGTCAGCAGGATGGCGGATGTTGCTGTGCTGACTTGGCATGGGGGCGGGGCAAGTAGGTTGGTTTGAATCGATGTTTATCTTTCCTCTTGATCTGTTTATTGGAAACATACATACATACCCCCTTGGTTATACGGTATCGGCCTCTTTCTGTTTCTATTGAGCATGTCGGTTGACATTTCCTGCCTATGCAGGAGTAGCCCCCTTATGTGTTCCTGCGTCTGTTCTTTAAAATTGGTAAGTCCCTGATATTTTATTCTGATGTTCTGTTGAGGAAGATTTCGACTGGCTTGCGGTTCGTCACCGATTGGATAGAGTTTTTATATCGGTCCACGGTAATGAAAACCAACTCAGTTACCTTCAGGTTACGGTTATCGTTTTTTAGACACCGTTATATTTCAAGGAAGGTCGAGTGGAACCTTTCAACCTGGCCGTTCACCTCACTCTTCTGAGATGGTGTGTAATAGACGGTTATTCCGAAGCATTGTAAATAGTTGAGCACTGTGGGGCAGAGTAGGCCCTTTCGTTGTCTGAGGCTATCGTTTCTGGTGCTGGAAAATAATGCAGGACTTCAGTCAGCTTCTCGCGGAGATGGACAGCTGACTTTGATTCTATCGGGAAAAGTATGGCAAATTTTGAGAATATATCGATGCAAATCAGGAATTTGAGAATCTTGATCGTAAAAAGGTCAATGTGCAGGATTTCGCATGGGTAACTAGGAATAGGGGTTAGTTGAGGTTCCGGTCTGGCCGGGTGTCTAGCGTATTTAAACATTTAACAGGCCTGGCAAGAAAAGACCAACGACCTAATGCGGCTAACCATTCTGGGAATATAAAATTTTTCCAAGATCTGTAACTTCATCTCTTTTGGATTTCTGTGGGCTCTAGAATTCCGCTTTTTTATTATTCTGTTCGACTCTTCTTCGCCCGCTACATCAGTTACCAGTCTTTGTGTAAGGCTAAGTTTGTACCCCGGGAGATTCTCCCGGCAGCGCTCTTGCAGAGACTGCAAGTAGTTCTCAGGAATTTATATGCCATTATCAATTAATGGCTTCAAGTATTTTATTAAACAGGGTAGCAAATCTTGTGCGCAATCAATGGGGATCCAGTGCCGCATGTATCCCGTATGTGGGGTTTCACAATAATATTCCAACCTATCTGGGTCAAAAACAAGTTGATTCCTAAACACGTTAATAGGGGCTTCCACGTGAGGGATTAAGTCCAAGGCGTCTTGAAGCGCACTGTGGACGGTGGCAACGGAGTCCGCAGGAGAGAGCATCAGCATCCACATTGGATTTGCACGGCTTGTAAATAAGTTCGCAGTTGTATTCTTCTATGCGCGCTTTCCAGTGTTTCAGCTTAGCATTATAGTTCCGATTACCTAACGAAAAGGTTAGGGGTTGGTGATCGGTATAAACTTTAATTGACGCGGCACCATAGCGGTAGGATCGTAAATTATCAAGGGCCCATACTATTGCCAGCATTTCTTTCTCGATGCGTACTTCTCCTCTGTTTTGTTCAAAGACCGAGAAATATAGGTGATTGGGCGGTCTTTGCCGCCGTCACTTTGAGAGAGAACGGCCCCTATGCCGTAATTGGAAGCATCGGTGGTCAGATGGATTGAGAAGCCTTGATTTGTGCGTGGTCTCCCCTTGTGACGTTCGTCTGAGGTTTCGCGACTTTAGCGTAATCGCAGATAAATTTTCTACAATAAGAGGTCATTCCTAGGAAACTTTTAAGTTCTTTCAAATTCGTGAGTGGAGGCATTTCTTTAATGGCTCTTACCTTCTTTTCATCTGCGCGGATCCCATTCGCCGTTACCACGTAACCCAAAAATTCAACCTGGGTGCGCAAAAGCTGTGTCTTTTCCAAATTCACTTGTAACTTGGCCTGCCTCAATTTCTCAAATATGGCGCAAAGGTTACTCCAGAGAGACTCATATTCTTTACTAAAGACGATAATATCGTCGATGTAGAAGTACAAAATTTTACCTATGTGGTACACGTCGTCGATCATCCTTTGAAAAACTATCCCAAGACACCGTCGAAAAGACCAGAAATCTGCCCGACCGACTGCCCCGGACCTCTCTACTCTGCAACATGTATTTACGCATGCATGAAGCCGATAACCAGTGTGAATACCGGCACCGGACCCGCCTAAGCCAATTGGCCCCAGGCATCAGCCAATAGGCCCCCGCCACTTTCGCCTGCGAAGGAGCGTCACTGCAGCCAAACGGCGAGGACCAGCTGACGCAGAAGATGAGGATCATCAATATATATTAAAACCATTTCCGCTCTTTTGAAAGTGTAGCCCGTAAAGCTTTGCGAAAATATAGGTAAGAAAGGCCCTTATAGAATAGATGAGGAGAAATTCGATAATTAAATTCAGAGAAGAATTACATGATAATTATAATTTAAACAAAACAATAATGGCAATAGTAGACGATAAGTCAGTGGATTCCACTGCTAACGTAATAACCAAATAAAATTGATTTGGAATTCGTACATATAATGCTAGTAATAATTGTTGTCAATTGCTTTTATAAATTGTACAAGCTTTATAATAAATGTTTGAAAAAAGATATATGAGCAGAGCGAGTGACTTGGAAAAAATTATAATTATAAATAAAATATAATTACATTTTACTTATTGAGCAACAATAAGGAAATGAAGTAAAGTAAAGTAAATCTAAAACAATATATATATATGTATATTCAAGTATGAATACATAAAGAGCTATAAGCAAAATTTATATAAGGGACCCAGATTTCAGTAGAAAAGTTCAGCAATTAATATCTACAACCCGTGTTAGTGTATATGAGTTGGAAACTCTTTATATGTACAAATTTAACTGTCATGCCTCACCAATGTTTCAGTACACTGCAACCCAAAAATGAATAGCACTAACGACCATTCCGGGTGTGCATGTTAGATCAAGAATAGACGAGCATCCAATCTTAAGTAGAGCAATTGTTATGATGATATCTAAGAAATAATTCATATGCATAACATAATGGAATGGAATGAATTATCAAAAAAACTATCGAACATTAAGCAGAATTTGACAAATCGCAAAAGTCATTAATCCAGAATAGACCAATACAGAAAATTGCAACCACGTTTTTAAAACACGTAGAAATATTAGTAAAATGCTTTAATGAAGAACGAATACTAATATATGAATATAGAGATAAGTTTTATAGAGATCATTGGTATCAAGTATCAAAGTTTTTATCAGACTAAGATCCAATTTGACAACTATTAGAGAAAAGTTCAAGCTCGATATATTAATACCTAATATTCTTAATACTTCACTAATAATTGAAACTGGTGAAGAAACAGAATCAAAAGAAGTTATTAACATTAATCAAAAGGATTTGGAAGAGGAAGAAATAAATAATCTCACTATCCTGATTTGGACAATTCTACAGATTCAGACACAAGCTCAAGCACAGTTGAAGAAAAATTTATTACAATAGCACAGTCAAATACTGATTTTATTAACACTGCATCGAAGCTTATACCAGTATTTAATGGTAAAGCAGAAAACTTAACAAGTTTTCTCGATGCATTGGAAATTATAGAATCAATAAAAGGCAAACACGAACGATTAGCTATTTCGATAATAAAAACATAGCTAAAAGGTGGCGTCAGAAACCTAGGCGGAAATGAAAAAACTATATAAGAAGTCATTTCCGGACTAAAAAGCAATGTCAAAGGCGAAACTGTAGAAGTACAATTAGCCAAACTAATGAATCTACAGCAACGGAAAAAAACTGCTAACCAATACACGTCAGAGGTTGAGCAGATGACGAAAGCTCTAGAAAGTGAGTACATAACGGACGGCCTAACCCTTGAATTAGCCAGAAGTTATTCTACGCAATCTGCAGTTAAGGCAATGACATAGAATTGAGTAATTGATAAGGTAAAACTTATCATGCAGGCTGGCACCTTCAACACCATGAATGATGCCATATCCAAGTTCGTAAATAGTTGCACGGAAGCAACTGGAAACCCAAATACTTTCCTTTATTACAAAAATTATCCTCTGCGTGGTGGAAACCGCGGACGTGGAAACTTCAGAGGTAACTTTTATGGTCGTTATAATAATTATAACAACTACAACAGTTCCAATTATAATAATAATGGAAGAGGTCAATACAGAGGAAACAATCGAGGCCACAATAGCAGTAACACCAATAACCATGTGAAAGTAGCCCAAAATACATCGGAAAACTCTCAAGACCCTTTATGTACCCAACAGTAGAAAATGTAATGGTTCATGCAATTAATCTCTATACTTTTTACTTTTACTAACGTATCCACAGAAGAAAGAACTGGTGATTTTAATAGGCATTGGTGCAGACATTATCAAAGAAAATTCTGATGTCTAT
Source organism: Drosophila biarmipes (assembly GCF_025231255.1). Taxonomy (NCBI): domain Eukaryota; kingdom Metazoa; phylum Arthropoda; class Insecta; order Diptera; family Drosophilidae; genus Drosophila; species Drosophila biarmipes. The sequence goes on along the minus strand of NW_026114529.1, from coordinate 3,310,391 downwards.
CATGACATAAACGTTAACTATATAATAGATATAAAAGGAATAAGTCAGTAGGTTACAAAATCAAAAACTTTAACCTCTATTGAGATGCAGACAACTAGATATATAATCCAACACGACTTTCATATTGTGGATTTACATTTTGCTATTCCATGCGATGGCATATTAGGAATCGCCTCCATAAAGAAATGCAACTGTCAATTAGACTTCAGGCCATCTGAAGATTGGCTTATAATCAGACCTGATAACCTTAAATTTCCAATTTATGTGCCAATAATAGAATCCCACACTTCGCTTACACATAAAGCTAGGTCAGGTAGGTATTGATTCTAAACCAAGAAATTAAAAATGGTATTTACGTAGCTAGTACAATAGCAACAACAAAAAATGCATTCATAAGATTACTTAATAATACAAATAAAGATCAAGTAGTCAGTAAAAGTAGCTTGGCATTGAATCACTTTCGAGCTACGAAAAAGAACTGGTCCTGGAGAAAGACCTGTTCAATACCTAGTCATGACGGAGTTAAATCCTCGGTAGTCCAGAGAGTTAGCTGTCAAATCCAGAGTGTCGGGACATTCTCTCTTCTGTTATCATCAGCCCTCGGTGGATTGGTGTCGACGTCTGCGTCAGCGTCAGCTTTTGCCGATCTTGCATTTCCCACCGTACTCCACTTGCACGGTGAGCAGTCAGCAGGATGGCGGATGTTGCTGTGCTGACTTGGCATGGGGGCGGGGCAAGTAGGTTGGTTTGAATCGATGTTTATCTTTCCTCTTGATCTGTTTATTGGAAACATACATACATACCCCCTTGGTTATACGGTATCGGCCTCTTTCTGTTTCTATTGAGCATGTCGGTTGACATTTCCTGCCTATGCAGGAGTAGCGCCCTTATGTGTTCCTGCGTCTGTTCTTTAAAATTGGTAAGTCCCTGATATTTTATTCTGATGTTCTGTTGAGGAAGATTTCGACTGGCTTGCGGTTCGTCACCGAGTGGATAGAGTTTTTATATCGGTCCACGGTAATGAAAACCAACTCAGTTACCTTCAGGTTACGGTTATCGTTTTTTAGACACCGTTATATTTCAAGGAAGGTCGAGTTGAACCTTTCAACCTGGCCGTTCACCTCACTCTTCTGAGATGGTGTGTAATAGACGGTTATTCCGAAGCATTGTAAATAGTTGAGCACTGTGGGGCAGAGCGGGCCCTTTCGTTGTCTGAGGCTATCGTTTCTGGTGCTGGAAAATAATGCAGGACTTCAGTCAGCGTCTCGCGGAGATGGACAGCTGACTTTGATTCTATCGGGAAAAGTATGGCAAATTTTGAGAATATATCGATGCAAATCAGGAATTTGAGAATCTCGATCGTAAAAAGGTCAATGTGCATGATTTCGCATGGGTAACTAGGAATAGGGGTTAGTTGAGGTTCCGGTCTGGCCGGGTGTCTAGCGTATTTAAACATTTAACAGGCCTGGCAAGAAAAGACCAACGACCTAATGCGGCTAACCATTCTGGGAATATAAAATTTTTCCAAGATCTGTAACTTCATCTCTTTTGGATTTCTGTGGGCTCTAGAATTCCGCTTATTTATTATTCTGTTCGACTCTTCTTCGCCCGCTACATCAGTTACCAGTCTTTGTGTAATGCGAAGTTTGTACCCCGGGAGATTCTCCCGGCAGCGCTCTTGCAGAGACTGCAAGTAGTTCTCAGGAATTTATATGCCATTATCAATTAATGGCTTCAAGTATTTTATTAAACAGGGTAGCAAATCTTGTGCGCAATCAATGGGGATCCAGTGCCGCATGTATCCCGTATGTGGGGTTTCACAACAATATTCCAACCTATCTGGGTCAAAAACAAGTTGATTCCTAAACACGTTAATAGGGGCTTCCACGTGAGGGATTAAGTCCAAGGCGTCTTGAAGCGCACTGTGGACGGTGGCAACGGAGTCCGCAGGAGAGAGCATCAGCATCCACATTGGATTTGCACGGCTTGTAAATAAGTTCGCAGTTGTATTCTTCTATGCGCGCTTTCCAGTGTTTCAGCTTAGCATTATAGTTCCGATTACCTAACGAAAAGGTTAGGGGTTGGTGATCGGTATAAACTTTAATTGACGCGGCACCATAGCGGTAGGATCGTAAATTATCAAGGGCCCATACTATTGCCAGCATTTCTTTCTCGATGCGTACTTCTCCTCTGTTTTGTTCAAAGACCGAGAAATATAGGTGATTGGGCGGTCTTTGCCGCCGTCACTTTGAGAGAGAACGGCCCCTATGCCGTAATTGGAAGCATCGGTGGTCAGATGGATTGAGAAGCCTTGATTTGTGCGTGGTCTCCTCTTGTAACGTTCGTCTGAGGTTTCGCGACTTTAGCGTAATCGCAGATAAATTTTCTACAATAAGAGGTCATTCCTAGGAAACTTTTAAGTTCTTTCAAATTCGTGAGTGGAGGCATTTCTTTAATGGCTCTTACCTTCTTTTCATCTGCGCGGATCCCATTCGCCGTTACCACGTAACCCAAAAATTCAACCTGGGTGCGCAAAAGCTGTGTCTTTTCCAAATTCACTTGTAACTTGGCCTGCCTCAATTTGTCAAATATGGCGCAAAGGTTACTCCAGAGAGAATCATATTCTTTACTAAAGACGATAATATCGTCGATGTAGAAGTACAAAATTTTACCTATGTGGTACACGTCGTCGATCATCCTTTGAAAAACTATCCCAAGACACCGTCGAAAAGACCAGAAATCTGCCCGACCGACTGCCCCGGACCTCTCTACTCTGCAACATGTATTTACGCATGCATGAAGCCGATAACCAGTGTGAATACCGGCACCGGACCCGCCTAAGCCAATAGGCCCCAGGCATCAGCCAATAGGCCCCCGCCACTTTCGCCTGCGAAGGAGCGTCACTGCAGCCAAACGGCGAGGACCAGCTGACGCAGAAGATGAGGATCATCAATATATATTAAAACCATTTCCGCTCGTTTGAAAGTGTAGCCCGTAAAGCTTTGCGAAAATATAGGTAAGAAAGGGCCTTATAGAATAGATGAGGAGAAATTCGATAATTAAATTCAGAGTAGAATTACATGATAATTATAATTTAAACAAAACAATAATGGCAATAGTAGACGATAAGTCAGTGGATTCCACTGCTAACGTAATAGCCAAATAAAATTGATTTGGAATTCGTACATATAATGCTAGTAATAATTGTTGTCAATTGCTTTTATAAATTGTACAAGCTTTATAATAAATGTTTGAAAAAAGATATATGAGCAGAGCGAGTGACTTGGAAAAAATTTAAAAAAAGAGAACAAAGCGCACATACAATAAATATTAATTATGAAAAAAATATAATTACATTTTACTTATTGAGCAACAATAAGGAAATGAAGTAAAGTAAAGTAAATCTAAAACAATATATATATATGTATATTCAAGTATGAATACATAAAGAGCCATAAGCAAAATTTATATAAGGGACCCAGATTTCAGTAGAAAAGTTCAGCAATTAATATCTACAACCCGTGTTAGTGTATATGAGTTGGAAACTCTTTATATGTACAAATTTAACTGTCATGCCTCACCAATGTTTCAGTACACTGCAACCCAAAAATGAATAGCACTAACGACCATTCCGGGTGTGCATGTTAGATCAAGAATAGACGAGCATCCAATCTTAAGTAGAGCAATTGTTATGATGATATCTAAGAAATAATTCATATGCATAACATAATGGAATGGAATGAATTATCAAAAGAACTATCGAACATTAAGCAGAATTTGACAAATCGCAAAAGTCATTAATCCAGAATAGACCAATACAGAAAATTGCAACCACGTTTTTAAAACACGTAGAAATATTAGTAAAATGCTTTAATGAAGAACGAATACTAATATATGAATATAGAGATAAGTTTTATAGAGATCATTGGTATCAAGTATCAAAGTTTTTATCAGACTAAGATCCAATTTGACAACTATTAGAGAAAAGTTCAAGCTCGATATATCAATACCTAATATTCTTAATACTTCACTAATAATTGAAACTGGTGAAGAAACAGAATCAAAAGAAGTTATTAACATTAATCAAAAGGATTTGGAAGAGGAAGAAATAAATAATCTCACTATCCTGATTTGGACAATTCTACAGATTCAGACACAAGCTCAAGCACAGTTGAAGAAAAATTTATTACAATGGCACAGTCAAATACTGATTTTATTAACACTGCATCGAAGCTTATACCAGTATTTAATGGTAAAGCAGAAAACTTAACAAGTTTTCTCGATGCATTGGAAATTATAGAATAATAAAAGGCAAACACGAACGATTAGCTATTTCGATAATAAAAACATAGCTAAAAGGTGGCGTCAGAAACCTAGGCGGAAATGAAAAAACTATATAAGAAGTCATTTCCGGACTAAAAAGCAATGTCAAAGGCGAAACTGTAGAAGTACAATTAGCCAAACTGATGAATCTACAGCAACGGAAAAAAACTGCTAACCAATACACGTCAGAGGTTGAGCAGATGACGAAAGCTCTAGAAAGTGAGTACATAACGGACGGCCTAACCCTTGAATTAGCCAGAAGTTATTCTACGCAATCTGCAGTTAAGGCAATGACATAGAATTGAGTAATTGATAAGGTAAAACTTATCATGCAGGCTGGCACCTTCAACACCATGAATGATGCCATATCCAAGTTCGTAAATAGTTGCACGGAAGCAACTGGAAACCCAAATACTTTCCTTTATTACAAAAATTATCCTCTGCGTGGTGGAAACCGCGGACGTGGAAACTTCAGAGGTAACTTTTATGGTCGTTATAATAATTATAACAACTACAACAGTTCCAATTATAATAATAATGGAAGAGGTCAATACAGAGGAAACAATCGAGGCCACAATAGCAGTAACACCAATAACCATGTGAAAGTAGCCCAAAATACATCGGAAAACTCTCAAGACCCTTTATGTACCCAACAGTAGAAAATGTAATGGTTCATGCAATTAATCTCTATACTTTTTACTTTTACTAACGTATCCACAGAAGAAAGAACTGGTGATTTTAATAGGCATTGGTGCAGACTATAACAGACTTAACTATATAATAGATATAAAAGGAATAAGTCAGTAGGTTACAAAATCAAAAACTTTAACCTCTATTGAGATGCAGACAACTAGATATATAATCCAACACGACTTTCATATTGTGGATTTACATTTTGCTATTCCATGCGATGGCATATAAGGAATCGCCTCCATAAAGAAATGCAACTGTCAATTAGACTTCAGGCCATCTGAAGATTGGCTTATAATCAGACCCGATAACCTTAAATTTCCAATTTATGTGCCAATAATAGAATCCCACACTTCGCTTACACATAAAGCTAGGTCAGGTAGGTATTGATTCTAAACCAAGAAATTAAAAATGGTATTTACGTAGCTAGTACAATAGCAACAACAAAAAATGCATTCATAAGATTACTTAATAATACAAATAAAGATCAAGTAGTCAGTAAAAGTAGCTTGGCATTGAATCACTTTCGAGCTACGAAAAAGAACTGGTCCTGGAGAAAGACCTGTTCAATACCTAGTCATGACGGAGTTAAATCCTCTTTAGTCCAGAGAGTTAGCTGTCAAATCCAGAGTGTCGGGACATTCTCTCTTCTGTTACCATCAGCCCTCGGTGGATTGGTGTCGACGTCTGCGTCAGCGTCAGCTTTTGCCGATCTTGCATTTCCCACCGTACTCCACTTGCACGGTGAGCAGTCAGCAGGATGGCGGATGTTGCTGTGCTGACTTGGCATGGGGGCGGGGCAAGTAGGTTGGTTTGAATCGATGTTTATCTTTCCTCTTGATCTGTTTATTGGAAACATACATACATACCCCCTTGGTTATACGGTATCGGCCTCTTTCTGTTTCTATTGAGCATGTCGGTTGACATTTCCTGCCTATGCAGGAGTAGCCCCCTTATGTGTTCCTGCGTCTGTTCTTTAAAATTGGTAAGTCCCTGATATTTTATTCTGATGTTCTGTTGAGGAAGATTTCGACTGGCTTGCGGTTCGTCACCGATTGGATAGAGTTTTTATATCGGTCCACGGTAATGAAAACCAACTCAGTTACCTTCAGGTTACGGTTATCGTTTTTTAGACACCGTTATATTTCAAGGAAGGTCGAGTGGAACCTTTCAACCTGGCCGTTCACCTCGCTCTTCTGAGATGGTGTGTAATAGACGGTTATTCCGAAGCATTGTAAATAGTTGAGCACTGTGGGGCAGAGTAGGCCCTTTCGTTGTCTGAGGCTATCGTTTCTGGTGCTGGAAAATAATGCAGGACTTCAGTCAGCTTCTCGCGGAGATGGACAGCTGACTTTGATTCTATCGGGAAAAGTATGGCAAATTTTGAGAATATATCGATGCAAATCAGGAATTTGAGAATCTTGATCGTAAAAAGGTCAATGTGCAGGATTTCGCATGGGTAACTAGGAATAGGGGTTAGTTGAGGTTCCGGTCTGGCCGGGTGTCTGGCGTATTTAAACATTTAACAGGCCTGGCAAGAAAAGACCAACGACCTAATGCGGCTAACCATTCTGGGAATATAAAATTTTTCCAAGATCTGTAACTTCATCTCTTTTGGATTTCTGTGGGCTCTAGAATTCCGCTTATTTATTATTCTGTTCGACTCTTCTTCGCCCGCTACATCAGTTACCAGTCTTTGTGTAATGCGAAGTTTGTACCCCGGGAGATTCTCCCGGCAGCACTCTTGCAGAGACTGCAAGTAGTTCTCAGGAATTTATATGCCATTATCAATTAATGGCTTCAAGTATTTTATTAAACAGGGTAGCAAATCTTGTGCGCAATCAATGGGGATCCAGTGCCGCATGTATCCCGTATGTGGGGTTTCACAACAATATTCCAACCTATCTGGGTCAAAAACAAGTTGATTCCTAAACACGTTAATAGGGGCTTCCACGTGACGGATTAAGTCCAAGGCGTCTTGAAGCGCACTGTGGACGGTGGCAACGGTGTCCGCAGGAGAGAGCATCAGCATCCACATTGGATTTGCACGGCTTGTAAATAAGTTCGCAGTTGTATTCTTCTATGCGCGCTTTCCAGTGTTTCAGCTTAGCATTATAGTTCCGATTACCTAACGAAAAGGTTAGGGGTTGGTGATCGGTATAAACTTTAATTGACGCGGCACCATAGCGGTAGGATCGTAAATTATCAAGGGCCCATACTATTGCCAGCATTTCTTTCTCGATGCGTACTTCTCCTCTGTTTTGTTCAAAGACCGAGAAATATAGGTGATTGGGCGGTCTTTGCCGCCGTCACTTTGAGAGAGAACGGCCCCTATGCCGTAATTGGAAGCATCGGTGGTCAGATGGATTGAGAAGCCTTGATTTGTGCGTGGTCTCCCCTTGTGACGTTCGTCTGAGGTTTCGCGACTTTAGCGTAATCGCAGATACATTTTCTACAATAAGACGTCATTCCTAGGAAACTTTTAAGTTCTTTCAAATTCGTGGGTGGAGGCATTTCTTTAATGGCTCTTACCTTCTTTTCATCTGCGCGGATCCCATTCGCCGTTACCACGTAACCCAAAAATTCAACCTGGGTGCGCAAAAGCTGTGTATTTTCCAAATTCACTTGTAACTTGGCCTGCCTCAATTTCTCAAATATGGCGCAAAGGTTACTCCAGAGAGACTCATATTCTTTACTAAAGACGATAATATCGTCGATGTAGAAGTACAAAATTTTACCTATGTGGTACACGTCGTCGATCATCCTTTAAAAAACTATCCCAAGACACCGTCGAAAAGACCAGAAATCTGCCCGACCGACTGCCCCGGACCTCTCTACTCTGCAACATGTATTTACGCATGCATGAAGCCGATAACCAGTGTGAATACCGGCACCGGACCCGCCTAAGCCAATAGGCCCCAGGCATCAGCCAATAGGCCCCCGCCACTTTCGCCTGCGAAGGAGCGTCACTGCAGCCAAACGGCGAGGACCAGCTGACGCAGAAGATGAGGATCATCAATATATATTAAAACCATTTCCGCTCGTTTGAAAGTGTAGCCCGTAAAGCTTTGCGAAAATATAGGTAAGAAAGGCCCTTATAGAATAGATGAGGAGAAATTCGATAATTAAATTCAGAGAAGAATTACATGATAATTATAATTTAAACAAAACAATAATGGCAATAGTAGACGATAAGTCAGTGGATTCCACTGCTAACGTAATAACCAAATAAAATTGATTTGGAATTCGTACATATTATGCTAGTAATAATTGTTGTCAATTGCTTTTATAAATTGTACAAGCTTTATAATAAATGTTTGAAAAAAGATATATGAGCAGAGCGAGTGACTTGGAAAAAATTATAATTATAAATAAAATATAATTACATTTTACTTATTGAGCAACAATAAGGAAATGAAGTAAAGTAAAGTAAATCTAAAACAATATATATATATGTATATTCAAGTATGAATACATAAAGAGCTATAAGCAAAATTTATATAAGGGACCCAGATTTCAGTAGAAAAGTTCAGCAATTAATATCTACAACCCGTGTTAGTGTATATGAGTTGGAAACTCTTTATATGTACAAATTTAACTGACATGCCTCACCAAAGTTTCAGTACACTGCAACCCAAAAATGAATAGCACTAACGACCATTCCGGGTGTGCATGTTAGATCAAGAATAGGCGAGCATCCAATCTTAAGTAGAGCAATTGTTATGATGATATCTAAGAAATAATTCATATGCATAACATAATGAAATGGAATGAATTATCAAAAGAACTATCGAACATTAAGCAGAATTTGACAAATCGCAAAAGTCATTAATCCAGAATAGACCAATACAGAAAATTGCAACCACGTTTTTAAAACACGTAGAAATATTAGTAAAATGCTTTAATGAAGAACGAATACTAATATATGAATATAGAGATAAGTTTTATAGAGATCATTGGTATCAAGTATCAAAGTTTTTATCAGACTAAGATCCAATTTGACAACTATTAGAGAAAAGTTCAAGCTCGATATATCAATACCTAATATTCTTAATACTTCACTAATAATTGAAACTGGTGAAGAAACAGAATCAAAAGAAGTTATTAACATTAATCAAAAGGATTTGGAAGAGGAAGAAATAAATAATCTCACTATCCTGATTTGGACAATTCTACAGATTCAGACACAAGCTCAAGCACAGTTGAAGAAAAATTTATTACAATGGCACAGTCAAATACTGATTTTATTAACACTGCATCGAAGCTTATACCAGTATTTAATGGTAAAGCAGAAAACTTAACAAGTTTTCTCGATGCATTGGAAATTATAGAATAATAAAAGGCAAACACGAACGATTAGCTATTTCGATAATAAAAACATAGCTAAAAGGTGGCGTCAGAAACCTAGGCGGAAATGAAAAAACTATATAAGAAGTCATTTCCGGACTAAAAAGCAATGTCAAAGGCGAAACTGTAGAAGTACAATTAGCCAAACTGATGAATCTACAGCAACGGAAAAAAACTGCTAACCAATACACGTCAGAGGTTGAGCAGATGACGAAAGCTCTAGAAAGTGAGTACATAACGGACGGCCTAACCCTTGAATTAGCCAGAAGTTATTCTACGCAATCTGCAGTTAAGGCAATGACATAGAATTGAGTAATTGATAAGGTAAAACTTATCATGCAGGCTGGCACCTTCAACACCATGAATGATGCCATATCCAAGTTCGTAAATAGTTGCACGGAAGCAACTGGAAACCCAAATACTTTCTTTTATTACAAAAATTATCCTCTGCGTGGTGGAAACCGCGGACGTGGAAACTTCAGAGGTAACTTTTATGGTCGTTATAATAATTATAACAACTACAACAGTTCCAATTATAATAATAATGGAAGAGGTCAATACAGAGGAAACAATCGAGGCCACAATAGCAGTAACACCAATAACCATGTGAAAGTAGCCCAAAATACATCGGAAAACTCTCAAGACCCTTTATGTACCCAACAGTAGAAAATGTAATGGTTCATGCAATTAATCTCTATACTTTTTACTTTTACTAACGTATCCACAGAAGAAAGAACTGGTGATTTTAATAGGCATTGGTGCAGACTATAACAGACTTAACTATATAATAGATATAAAAGGAATAAGTCAGTAGGTTACAAAATCAAAAACTTTAACCTCTATTGATATGCAGACAACTAGATATATAATCCAACACGACTTTCATATTGTGGATTTACATTTTGCTATTCCATGCGATGGCATATTAGGAATCGCCTCCATAAAGAAATGCAACTGTCAATTAGACTTCAGGCCATCTGAAGATTGGCTTATAATCAGACCCGATAACCTTAAATTTCCAATTTATGTGCCAATAATAGAATCCCACACTTCGCTTACACATAAAGCTAGGTCAGGTAGGTATTGATTCTAAACCAAGAAATTAAAAATGGTATTTACGTAGCTAGTACAATAGCAACAACAAAAAATGCATTCATAAGATTACTTAATAATACAAATAAAGATCAAGTAGTCAGTAAAAGTAGCTTGGCATTGAATCACTTTCGAGCTACGAAAAAGAACTGGTCCTGGAGAAAGACGTGTTCAATACCTAGTCATGACGGAGTTAAATCCTCGGTAGTCCAGAGAGTTAGCTGTCAAATCCAGAGTGTCGGGACATTCTCTCTTCTGTTACCATCAGCCCTCGGTGGATTGGTGTCGACGTCTGCGTCAGCGTCAGCTTTTGCCGATCTTGCATTTCCCACCGTACTCCACTTGCACGGTGAGCAGTCAGCAGGATGGCGGATGTTGCTGTGCTGACTTGGCATGGGGGCGGGGCAAGTAGGTTGGTTTGAATCGATGTTTATCTTTCCTCTTGATCTGTTTATTGGAAACATACATACATACCCCCTTGGTTATACGGTATCGGCCTCTTTCTGTTTCTATTGAGCATGTCGGTTGACATTTCCTGCCTATGCAGGAGTAGCCCCCTTATGTGTTCCTGCGTCTGTTCTTTAAAATTGGTAAGTCCCTGATATTTTATTCTGATGTTCTGTTGAGGAAGATTTCGACTGGCTTGCGGTTCGTCACCGATTGGATAGAGTTTTTATATCGGTCCACGGTAATGAAAACCAACTCAGTTACCTTCAGGTTACGGTTATCGTTTTTTAGACACCGTTATATTTCAAGGAAGGTCGAGTGGAACCTTTCAACCTGGCCGTTCACCTCACTCTTCTGAGATGGTGTGTAATAGACGGTTATTCCGAAGCATTGTAAATAGTTGAGCACTGTGGGGCAGAGTAGGCCCTTTCGTTGTCTGAGGCTATCGTTTCTGGTGCTGGAAAATAATGCAGGACTTCAGTCAGCTTCTCGCGGAGATGGACAGCTGACTTTGATTCTATCGGGAAAAGTATGGCAAATTTTGAGAATATATCGATGCAAATCAGGAATTTGAGAATCTTGATCGTAAAAAGGTCAATGTGCAGGATTTCGCATGGGTAACTAGGAATAGGGGTTAGTTGAGGTTCCGGTCTGGCCGGGTGTCTAGCGTATTTAAACATTTAACAGGCCTGGCAAGAAAAGACCAACGACCTAATGCGGCTAACCATTCTGGGAATATAAAATTTTTCCAAGATCTGTAACTTCATCTCTTTTGGATTTCTGTGGGCTCTAGAATTCCGCTTATTTATTATTCTGTTCGACTCTTCTTCGCCCGCTACATCAGTTACCAGTCTTTGTGTAATGCGAAGTTTGTACCCCGGGAGATTCTCCCGGCAGCGCTCTTGCAGAGACTGCAAGTAGTTCTCAGGAATTTATATGCCATTATCAATTAATGGCTTCAAGTATTTTATTAAACAGGGTAGCAAATCTTGTGCGCAATCAATGGGGATCCAGTGCCGCATGTATCCCGTATGTGGGGTTTCACAACAATATTCCAACCTATCTGGGTCAAAAACAAGTTGATTCCTAAACACGTTAATAGGGGCTTCCACGTGACGGATTAAGTCCAAGGCGTCTTGAAGCGCACTGTGGACGGTGGCAACGGTGTCCGCAGGAGAGAGCATCAGCATCCACATTGGATTTGCACGGCTTGTAAATAAGTTCGCAGTTGTATTCTTCTATGCGCGCTTTCCAGTGTTTCAGCTTAGCATTATAGTTCCGATTACCTAACGAAAAGGTTAGGGGTTGGTGATCGGTATAAACTTTAATTGACGCGGCACCATAGCGGTAGGATCGTAAATTATCAAGGGCCCATACTATTGCCAGCATTTCCTTCTCGATGCGTACTTCTCCTCTGTTTTGTTCAAAGACCGAGAAATATAGGTGATTGGGCGGTCTTTGCCGCCGTCACTTTGAGAGAGAACGGCCCCTATGCCGTAATTGGAAGCATCGGTGGTCAGATGGATTGAGAAGCCTTGATTTGTGCGTGGTCTCCCCTTGTGACGTTCGTCTGAGGTTTCGCGACTTTAGCGTAATCGCAGATACATTTTCTACAATAAGACGTCATTCCTAGGAAACTTTTAAGTTCTTTCAAATTCGTGGGTGGAGGCATTTCTTTAATGGCTCTTACCTTCTTTTCATCTGCGCGGATCCCATTCGCCGTTACCACGTAACCCAAAAATTCAACCTGGGTGCGCAAAAGCTGTGTATTTTCCAAATTCACTTGTAACTTGGCCTGCCTCAATTTCTCAAATATGGCGCAAAGGTTACTCCAGAGAGACTCATATTCTTTACTAAAGACGATAATATCGTCGATGTAGAAGTACAAAATTTTACCTATGTGGTACACGTCGTCGATCATCCTTTAAAAAACTATCCCAAGACACCGTCGAAAAGACCAGAAATCTGCCCGACCGACTGCCCCGGACCTCTCTACTCTGCAACATGTATTTACGCATGCATGAAGCCGATAACCAGTGTGAATACCGGCACCGGACCCGCCTAAGCCAATAGGCCCCAGGCATCAGCCAATAGGCCCCCGCCACTTTCGCCTGCGAAGGAGCGTCACTGCAGCCAAACGGCGAGGACCAGCTGACGCAGAAGATGAGGATCATCAATATATATTAAAACCATTTCCGCTCGTTTGAAAGTGTAGCCCGTAAAGCTTTGCGAAAATATAGGTAAGAAAGGCCCTTATAGAATAGATGAGGAGAAATTCGATAATTAAATTCAGAGAAGAATTACATGATAATTATAATTTAAACAAAACAATAATGGCAATAGTAGACGATAAGTCTACTAAGTGCTAATGTAATAACCAAATAAAATTGATTTGGAATTCGTACATATTATGCTAGTAATAATTGTTGTCAATTGCTTTTATAAATTGTACAAGCTTTATAATAAATGTTTGAAAAAAGATATATGAGCAGAGCGAGTGACTTGGAAAAAATTATAATTATAAATAAAATATAATTACATTTTACTTATTGAGCAACAATAAGGAAATGAAGTAAAGTAAAGTAAATCTAAAACAATATATATATATGTATATTCAAGTATGAATACATAAAGAGCTATAAGCAAAATTTATATAAGGGACCCAGATTTCAGTAGAAAAGTTCAGCAATTAATATCTACAACCCGTGTTAGTGTATATGCGTTGGAAACTCTTTATATGTACAAATTTAACTGTCATGCCTCACCAATGTTTCAGTACACTGCAACCCAAAAATGAATAGCACTAACGACCATTCCGGGTGTGCATGTTAGATCAAGAATAGGCGAGCATCCAATCTTAAGTAGAGCAATTGTTATGATGATATCTAAGAAATAATTCATATGCATAACATAATGAAATGGAATGAATTATCAAAAGAACTATCGAACATTAAGCAGAATTTGACAAATCGCAAAAGTCATTAATCCAGAATAGACCAATACAGAAAATTGCAACCACGTTTTTAAAACACGTAGAAATATTAGTAAAATGCTTTAGTGAAGAACGAATACTAATATATGAATATAGAGATAAGTTTTATAGAGATCATTGGTATCAAGTAACAAAGTTTTTATCAGACTAAGATCCAATTTTACAACTATTAGAGAAAAGTTCAAGCTCGATATATCAATACCTAATATTCTTAATACTTCACTAATAATTGAAACTGGTGAAGAAACAGAATCAAAAGAAGTTATTAACATTAATCAAAAGGATTTGGAAGAGGAAGAAATAAATAATCTCACTATCCTGATTTGGACAATTCTACAGATCCGACACTAGCTCGAGTACAGTTGAAGAAAAATTTATTACAATGGCACAGTCAAATACTGATTTTATTAACACTGCATCGAAGCTTATACCAGTATTTAATGGTAAAGCAGAAAACTTAACAAGTTTTCTCGATGCATTGGAAATTATAGAATAATAAAAGGCAAACACGAACGATTAGCTATTTCGATAATAAAAACATAGCTAAAAGGTGGCGTCAGAAACCTAGGCGGAAATGAAAAAACTATATCAGAAGTCATTTCCGGACTAAAAAGCAATGTCAAAGGCGAAACTGTAGAAGTACAATTAGCCAAACTGATGAATCTACAGCAACGGAAAAAAACTGCTAACCAATACACGTCAGAGGTTGAGCAGATGACGAAAGCTCTAGAAAGTAAGTACATAACGGACGGCCTAACCCTTGAATTAGCCAGAAGTTATTCTACGCAATCTGCAGTTAAGGCAATGACATAGAATTGAGTAATTGATAAGGTAAAACTTATCATGCAGGCTGGCACCTTCAACACCATGAATGATGCCATATCCAAGTTCGTAAATAGTTGCACGGAAGCAACTGGAAACCCAAATACTTTCCTTTATTACAAAAATTATCCTCTGCGTGGTGGAAACCGCGGACGTGGAAACTTCAGAGGTAACTTTTATGGTCGTTATAATAATTATAGCAACTACAACAGTTCCAATTATAATAATAATGGAAGAGGTCAATACAGAGGAAACAATCGAGGCCACAATAGCAGTAACACCAATAACCATGTGAAAGTAGCCCAAAATACATCGGAAAACTCTCAAGACCCTTTATGTACCCAACAGTAGAAAATGTAATGGTTCATGCAATTAATCTCTATACTTTTTACTTTTACTAACGTATCCACAGAAGAAAGAACTGGTGATTTTAATAGGCATTGGTGCAGACATTATCAAAGAAAATTCTGATGTCTATCATGACATAAACGTTAACTATATAATAGATATAAAAGGAATAAGTCAGTAGGTTACAAAATCAAAAACTTTAACCTCTATTGATATGCAGACAACTAGATATATAATCCAACACGACTTTCATATTGTGGATTTACATTTTGCTATTCCATGCGATGGCATATTAGGAATCGCCTCCATAAAGAAATGCAACTGTCAATTAGACTTCAGGCCATCTGAAGATTGGCTTATAATCAGACCCGATAACCTTAAATTTCCAATTTATGTGCCAATAATAGAATCCCACACTTCGTTTACACATAAAGCTAGGTCAGGTAGGTATTGATTCTAAACCAAGAAATTAAAAATGGTATTTACGTAGCTAGTACAATAGCAACAACAAAAAATGCATTCATAAGATTACTTAATAATACAAATAAAGATCAAGTAGTCAGTAAAAGTAGCTTGGCATTGAATCACTTTCGAGCTACGAAAAAGACCTGGTCCTGGAGAAAGACCTGTTCAATACCTAGTCATGACGGAGTTAAATCCTCGGTAGTCCAGAGAGTTAGCTGTCAAATCCAGAGTGTCGGGACATTCTCTCTTCTGTTACCATTGGATTGGTGTCGACGTCTGCGTCAGCGTCAGCTTTTGCCGATCTTGCATTTCCCACCGTACTCCACTTGCACGGTGAGCAGTCAGCAGGATGGCGGATGTTGCTGTGCTGACTTGGCATGGGGGCGGGGCAAGCAGGTTGGTTTGAATCGATGTTTATCTTTCCTCTTGATCTGTTTATTGGAAACATACATACATACCCCCTTGGTTATACGGTATCGGCCTCTTTCTGTTTCTATTGAGCATGTCGGTTGACATTTCCTGCCTATGCAGGAGTAGCCCCCTTATGTGTTCCTGCGTCTGTTCTTTAAAATTGGTAAGTCCCTGATATTTTATTCTGATGTTCTGTTGAGGAAGATTTCGACTGGCTTGCGGTTCGTCACCGAGTGGATAGAGTTTTTATATCGGTCCACGGTAATGAAAACCAACTCAGTTACCTTCAGGTTACGGTTATCGTTTTTTAGACACCGTTATATTTCAAGGAAGGTCGAGTTGAACCTTTCAACCTGGCCGTTCACCTCACTCTTCTGAGATGGTGTGTAATAGACGGTTATTCCGAAGCATTGTAAATAGTTGAGCACTGTGGGGCAGAGCGGGCCCTTTCGTTGTCTGAGGCTATCGTTTCTGGTGCTGGAAAATAATGCAGGACTTCAGTCAGCTTCTCGCGGAGATGGACAGCTGACTTTGATTCTATCGGGAAAAGTATGGCAAATTTTGAGAATATATCAATGCAAATCAGGAATTTGAGAATCTCGATCGTAAAAACGTCAATGTGCATGATTTCGCATGGGTAACTAGGAATAGGGGTTAGTTGAGGTTCCGGTCTGGCCGGGTTTCTAGCGTATTTAAACATTTAACAGGCCTGGCAAGAAAAGACCAACGACCTAATGCGGCTAACCATTCTGGGAATATAAAATTTTTCCAAGATCTGTAACTTCATCTCTTTTGGATTTCTGTGGGCTCTAGAATTCCGCTTATTTATTATTCTGTTCGACTCTTCTTCGCCCGCTACATCAGTTACCAGTCTTTGTGTAATGCGAAGTTTGTACCCCGGGAGATTCTCCCGGCAGCGCTCTTGCAGAGACTGCAAGTAGTTCTCAGTAATTTATATGCCATTATCAATTAATGGCTTCAAGTATTTTATTAAACAGGGTAGCAAATCTTGTGCGCAATCAATGGGGATCCAGTGCCGCATGTATCCCGTATGTGGGGTTTCACAACAATATTCCAACCTATCTGGGTCAAAAACAAGTTGATTCCTAAACACGTTAATAGGGGCTTCCACGTGAGGGATTAAGTCCAAGGCGTCTTGAAGCGCACTGTGGACGGTGGCAACGGTGTCCGCAGGAGAGAGCATCAGCATCCACATTGGATTTGCCCGGCTTGTAAATAAGTTCGCAGTTGTATTCTTCTATGCGCGCTTTCCAGTGTTTCAGCTTAGCATTATAGTTCCGATTACCTAACGAAAAGGTTAGGGGTTGGTGATCGGTATAAACTTTAATTGACGCGGCACCATAGCGGTAGGATCGTAAATTATCAAGGGCCCATACTATTGCCAGCATTTCTTTCTCGATGCGTACTTCTCCTCTGTTTTGTTCAAAGACCGAGAAATATAGGTGATTGGGCGGTCTTTGCCGCCGTCACTTTGAGAGAGAACGGCCCCTATGCCGTAATTGGAAGCATCGGTGGTCAGATGGATTGAGAAGCCTTGATTTGTGCGTGGTCTCCCCTTGTGACGTTCGTCTGAGGTTTCGCGACTTTAGCGTAATCGCAGATACATTTTCTACAATAAGAGGTCATTCCTAGGAAACTTTTAAGTTCTTTCAAATTCGTGGGTGGAGGCATTTCTTTAATGGCTCTTACCTTCTTTTCATCTGCGCGGATCCCATTCGCCGTTACCACGTAACCCAAAAATTCAACCTGGGTGCGCAAAAGCTGTGTATTTTCCAAATTCACTTGTAACTTGGCCTGCCTCAATTTCTCAAATATGGCGCAAAGGTTACTCCAGAGAGACTCATATTCTTTACTAAAGACGATAATATCGTCGATGTAGAAGTACAAAATTTTACCTATGTGGTACACGTCGTCGATCATCCTTTGAAAAACTATCCCAAGACACCGTCGAAAAGACCAGAAATCTGCCCGACCGACTGCCCCGGACCTCTCTACTCTGCAACATGTATTTACGCATGCATGAAGCCGATAACCAGTGTGAATACCGGCACCGGACCCGCCTAAGCCAATAGGCCCCAGACATCAGCCAATAGGCCCCCGCCACTTTCGCCTGCGAAGGAGCGTCACTGCAGCCAAACGGCGAGGACCAGCTGACGCAGAAGATGAGGATCATCAATATATATTAAAACCATTTCCGCTCGTTTGAAAGTGTAGCCCGTAAAGCTTTGCGAAAATATAGGTAAGAAAGGGCCTTATAGAATAGATGAGGAGAAATTCGATAATTAAATTCAGAGTAGAATTACATGATAATTATAATTTAAACAAAACAATAATGGCAATAGTAGACGATAAGTCAGTGGATTCCACTGCTAACGTAATAACCAAATAAAATTGATTTGGAATTCGTACATATAATGCTAGTAATAATTGTTGTCAATTGCTTTTATAAATTGTACAAGCTTTATAATAAATGTTTGAAAAAAGATATATGAGCAGGGCGAGTGACTTGGAAAAAATTTAAAAAAGAGAACAAAGCGCACATACAAAAAATATTAATTTTGAAAAAAATATAATTACATTTTACTTATTAAGCAACAATAAGGAAATGAAGTAAAGTAAAGTAAATCTAAAACAATATATATATATGTATATTCAAGTATGAATACATAAAGAGCCATAAGCAAAATTTATATAAGGGACCCAGATTTCAATAGAAAAGTTCAGCAATTAATATCTACAACCCGTGTTAGGGTATATGAGTTGGAAATTCTTTATATGTACACATTTAACTGTCATGCCTCACCATTGTTTCAGTACACTGCAACCCAAAAATGAATAGCACTAACGACCATTCCGGGTGTGCATGTTAGATCAAGAATAGACGAGCATCCAATCTTAAGTAGAGCAATTGTTATGATGATATCTAAGAAATAATTCATATGCATAACATAATGGAATGGAATGAATTATCAAAAGAACTATCGAACATTAAGCAGAATTTGACAAATCGCAAAAGTCATTAATCCAGAATAGACCAATACAGAAAATTGCAACCACGTTTTTAAAACACGTAGAAATATTAGTAAAATGCTTTAATGAAGAACGAATACTAATATATGAATATAGAGATAAGTTTTATAGAGATCATTGGTATCAAGTATCAAAGTTTTTATCAGACTAAGATCCAATTTTACAACTATTAGAGAAAAGTTCAAGCTCGATATATCAATACCTAATATTCTTAATACTTCACTAATAATTGAAACTGGTGAAGAAACAGAATCAAAAGAAGTTATTAACATTAATCAAAAGGATTTGGAAGAGGAAGAAATAAATAATCTCACTATCCTGATTTGGACAATTCTACAGATTCAGACACAAGCTCAAGCACAGTTGAAGAAAAATTTATTACAATGGCACAGTCAAATACTGATTTTATTAACACTGCATCGAAGCTTATACCAGTATTTAATGGTAAAGCAGAAAACTTAACAAGTTTTCTCGATGCATTGGAAATTATAGAATCAATAAAAGGCAAACACGAACGATTAGCTATTTCGATAATAAAAACAAAGCTAAAAGGTGGCGTCAGAAACCAAGGCGGAAATGAAAAAACTATATCAGAAGTCATTTCCGGACTAAAAAGCAATGTCAAAGGCGAAACTGTAGAAGTACAATTAGCCAAACTGATGAATCTACAGCAACGGAAAAAAACTGCTAACCAATACACGTCAGAGGTTGAGCAGATGACGAAAGCTCTAGAAAGTGAGTACATAACGGACGGCCTAACCCTTGAATTAGCCAGAAGTTATTCTACGCAATCTGCAGTTAAGGTAATGACATAGAATTGAGTAATTGATAAGGTAAAACTTATCATGCAGGCTGGCACCTTCAACAGCATGAATGATGCCATATCCAAGTTCGTAAATAGTTGCACGGAAGCAACTGGACAACCAAATACTTTCCTTTATTACAAAAATTATCCTCAGCGTGGTGGAAACCGCGGACGTGGAAACTTCAGAGGTAACTTTTATGGTCGTTATAATAATTATAGCAACTTCAACAGTTCCAATTATAATAATAATGGAAAAGGTCAATACAGAGGAAACAATCGAGGCCACAATAGCAGTAACACCAATAACCATGTGAAAGTAGCCCAAAATACATCGGAAAACTCTCAAGACCCTTTATGTACCCAACAGTAGAAAATGTAATGGTTCATGCAATTAATCTCTATACTTTTTACTTTTACTAACGTATCCACAGAAGAAAGAACTGGTGATTTTAATAGGCATTGGTGCAGACTATAACAGACTTAACTATATAATAGATATAAAAGAAATAAGTCAGTAGGTTACAAAATCAAAAACTTTAACCTCTATTGAGATGCAGACAACTAGATATATAATCCAACACGACTTTCATATTGTGGATTTACATTTTGCTATTCCATGCGATGGCATATTAGGAATCGCCTCCATAAAGAAATGCAACTGTCAATTAGACTTCAGGCCATCTGAAGATTGGCTTATAATCAGACCCGATAACCTTAAATTTCCAATTTATGTGCCAATAATAGAATCCCACACTTCGCTTACACATAAAGCTAGGTCAGGTAGGTATTGATTCTAAACCAAGAAATTAAAAATGGTATTTACGTAGCTAGTACAATAGCAACAACAAAAAATGCATTCATAAGATTACTTAATAATACAAATAAAGATCAAGTAGTCAGTAAAAGTAGCTTGGCATTGAATCACTTTCGAGCTACGAAAAAGAACTGGTCCTGGAGAAAGACGTGTTCAATACCTAGTCATGACGGAGTTAAATCCTCGGTAGTCCAGAGAGTTAGCTGTCAAATCCAGAGTGTCGGGACATTCTCTCTTCTGTTACCATCAGCCCTCGGTGGATTGGTGTCGACGTCTGCGTCAGCGTCAGCTTTTGCCGATCTTGCATTTCCCACCGTACTCCACTTGCACGGTGAGCAGTCAGCAGGATGGCGGATGTTGCTGTGCTGACTTGGCATGGGGGCGGGGCAAGTAGGTTGGTTTGAATCGATGTTTATCTTTCCGCTTGATCTGTTTATTGGAAACATACATACATACCCCCTTGGTTATACGGTATCGGCCTCTTTCTGTTTCTATTGAGCATGTCGGTTGACATTTCCTGCCTATGCAGGAGTAGCCCCCTTATGTGTTCCTGCGTCTGTTCTTTAAAATTGGTAAGTCCCTGATATTTTATTCTGATGTTCTGTTGAGGAAGATTTCGACTGGCTTGCGGTTCGTCACCGATTGGATAGAGTTTTTATATCGGTCCACGGTAATGAAAACCAACTCAGTTACCTTCAGGTTACGGTTATCGTTTTTTAGACACCGTTATATTTCAAGGAAGGTCGAGTGGAACCTTTCAACCTGGCCGTTCACCTCACTCTTCTGAGATGGTGTGTAATAGACGGTTATTCCGAAGCATTGTAAATAGTTGAGCACTGTGGGGCAGAGTAGGCCCTTTCGTTGTCTGAGGCTATCGTTTCTGGTGCTGGAAAATAATGCAGGACTTCAGTCAGCTTCTCGCGGAGATGGACAGCTGACTTTGATTCTATCGGGAAAAGTATGGCAAATTTTGAGAATATATCGATGCAAATCAGGAATTTGAGAATCTTGATCGTAAAAAGGTCAATGTGCAGGATTTCGCATGGGTAACTAGGAATAGGGGTTAGTTGAGGTTCCGGTCTGGCCGGGTGTCTGGCGTATTTAAACATTTAACAGGCCTGGCAAGAAAAGACCAACGACCTAATGCGGCTAACCATTCTGGGAATATAAAATTTTTCCAAGATCTGTAACTTCATCTCTTTTGGATTTCTGTGGGCTCTAGAATTCCGCTTATTTATTATTCTGTTCGACTCTTCTTCGCCCGCTACATCAGTTACCAGTCTTTGTGTAATGCGAAGTTTGTACCCCGGGAGATTCTCCCGGCAGCACTCTTGCAGAGACTGCAAGTAGTTCTCAGGAATTTATATGCCATTATCAATTAATGGCTTCAAGTATTTTATTAAACAGGGTAGCAAATCTTGTGCGCAATCAATGGGGATCCAGTGCCGCATGTATCCCGTATGTGGGGTTTCACAACAATATTCCAACCTATCTGTGTCAAAAACAAGTTGATTCCTAAACACGTTAATAGGGGCTTCCACGTGACGGATTAAGTCCAAGGCGTCTTGAAGCGCACTGTGGACGGTGGCAACGGTGTCCGCAGGAGAGAGCATCAGCATCCACATTGGATTTGCACGGCTTGTAAATAAGTTCGCAGTTGTATTCTTCTATGCGCGCTTTCCAGTGTTTCAGCTTAGCATTATAGTTCCGATTACCTAACGAAAAGGTTAGGGGTTGGTGATCGGTATAAACTTTAATTGACGCGGCACCATAGCGGTAGGATCGTAAATTATCAAGGGCCCATACTATTGCCAGCATTTCTTTCTCGATGCGTACTTCTCCTCTGTTTTGTTCAAAGACCGAGAAATATAGGTGATTGGGCGGTCTTTGCCGCCGTCACTTTGAGAGAGAACGGCCCCTATGCCGTAATTGGAAGCATCGGTGGTCAGATGGATTGAGAAGCCTTGATTTGTGCGTGGTCTCCCCTTGTGACGTTCGTCTGAGGTTTCGCGACTTTAGCGTAATCGCAGATACATTTTCTACAATAAGACGTCATTCCTAGGAAACTTTTAAGTTCTTTCAAATTCGTGGGTGGAGGCATTTCTTTAATGGCTCTTACCTTCTTTTCATCTGCGCGGATCCCATTCGCCGTTACCACGTAACCCAAAAATTCAACCTGGGTGCGCAAAAGCTGTGTATTTTCCAAATTCACTTGTAACTTGGCCTGCCTCAATTTCTCAAATATGGCGCAAAGGTTACTCCAGAGAGACTCATATTCTTTACTAAAGACGATAATATCGTCGATGTAGAAGTACAAAATTTTACCTATGTGGTACACGTCGTCGATCATCCTTTAAAAAACTATCCCAAGACACCGTCGAAAAGACCAGAAATCTGCCCGACCGACTGCCCCGGACCTCTCTACTCTGCAACATGTATTTACGCATGCATGAAGCCGATAACCAGTGTGAATACCGGCACCGGACCCGCCTAAGCCAATAGGCCCCAGGCATCAGCCAATAGGCCCCCGCCACTTTCGCCTGCGAAGGAGCGTCACTGCAGCCAAACGGCGAGGACCAGCTGACGCAGAAGATGAGGATCATCAATATATATTAAAACCATTTCCGCTCGTTTGAAAGTGTAGCCCGTAAAGCTTTGCGAAAATATAGGTAAGAAAGGCCCTTATAGAATAGATGAGGAGAAATTCGATAATTAAATTCAGAGAAGAATTACATGATAATTATAATTTAAACAAAACAATAATGGCAATAGTAGACGATAAGTCAGTGGATTCCACTGCTAACGTAATAACCAAATAAAATTGATTTGGAATTCGTACATATTATGCTAGTAATAATTGTTGTCAATTGCTTTTATAAATTGTACAAGCTTTATAATAAATGTTTGAAAAAAGATATATGAGCAGAGCGAGTGACTTGGAAAAAATTATAATTATAAATAAAATATAATTACATTTTACTTATTGAGCAACAATAAGGAAATGAAGTAAAGTAAAGTAAATCTAAAACAATATATATATATGTATATTCAAGTATGAATACATAAAGAGCCATAAGCAAAATTTATATAAGGGACCCAGATTTCAGTAGAAAAGTTCAGCAATTAATATCTACAACCCGTGTTAGTGTATATGAGTTGGAAACTCTTTATATGTACAAATTTAACTGTCATGCCTCACCAATGTTTCAGTACACTGCAACCCAAAAATGAATAGCACTAACGACCATTCCGGGTGTGCATGTTAGATCAAGAATAGGCGAGCATCCAATCTTAAGTAGAGCAATTGTTATGATGATATCTAAGAAATAATTCATATGCATAACATAATGAAATGGAATGAATTATCAAAAGAACTATCGAACATTAAGCAGAATTTGACAAATCGCAAAAGTCATTAATCCAGAATAGACCAATACAGAAAATTGCAACCACGTTTTTAAAACACGTAGAAATATTAGTAAAATGCTTTAATGAAGAACGAATACTAATATATGAATATAGAGATAAGTTTTATAGAGATCATTGGTATCAAGTATCAAAGTTTTTATCAGACTAAGATCCAATTTGACAACTATTAGAGAAAAGTTCAAGCTCGATATATCAATACCTAATATTCTTAATACTTCACTAATAATTGAAACTGGTGAAGAAACAGAATCAAAAGAAGTTATTAACATTAATCAAAAGGATTTGGAAGAGGAAGAAATAAATAATCTCACTATCCTGATTTGGACAATTCTACAGATTCAGACACAAGCTCAAGCACAGTTGAAGAAAAATTTATTACAATGGCACAGTCAAATACTGATTTTATTAACACTGCATCGAAGCTTATACCAGTATTTAATGGTAAAGCAGAAAACTTAACAAGTTTTCTCGATGCATTGGAAATTATAGAATAATAAAAGGCAAACACGAACGATTAGCTATTTCGATAATAAAAACATAGCTAAAAGGTGGCGTCAGAAACCTAGGCGGAAATGAAAAAACTATATAAGAAGTCATTTCCGGACTAAAAAGCAATGTCAAAGGCGAAACTGTAGAAGTACAATTAGCCAAACTGATGAATCTACAGCAACGGAAAAAAACTGCTAACCAATACACACAATAAGTGAGTACATAACGGACGGCCTAACCCTTGAATTAGCCAGAAGTTATTCTACGCAATCTGCAGTTAAGGCAATGACATAGAATTGAGTAATTGATAAGGTAAAACTTATCATGCAGGCTGGCACCTTCAACACCATGAATGATGCCATATCCAAGTTCGTAAATAGTTGCACGGAAGCAACTGGAAACCCAAATACTTTCCTTTATTACAAAAATTATCCTCTGCGTGGTGGAAACCGCGGACGTGGAAACTTCAGAGGTAACTTTTATGGTCGTTATAATAATTATAACAACTACAACAGTTCCAATTATAATAATAATGGAAGAGGTCAATACAGAGGAAACAATCGAGGCCACAATAGCAGTAACACCAATAACCATGTGAAAGTAGCCCAAAATACATCGGAAAACTCTCAAGACCCTTTATGTACCCAACAGTAGAAAATGTAATGGTTCATGCAATTAATCTCTATACTTTTTACTTTTACTAACGTATCCACAGAAGAAAGAAATGGTGATTTTAATAGGCATTGGTGCAGACTATAACAGACTTAACTATATAATAGATATAAAAGGAATAAGTCAGTAGGTTACAAAATCAAAAACTTTAACCTCTATTGAGATGCAGACAACTAGATATATAATCCAACACGACTTTCATATTGTGGATTTACATTTTGCTATTCCATGCGATGGCATATTAGGAATCGCCTCCATAAAGAAATGCAACTGTCAATTAGACTTCAGGCCATCTGAAGATTGGCTTATAATCAGACCCGATAACCTTAAATTTCCAATTTATGTGCCAATAATAGAATCCCACACTTCGCTTACACATAAAGCTAGGTCAGGTAGGTATTGATTCTAAACCAAGAAATTAAAAATGGTATTTACGTAGCTAGTACAATAGCAACAACAAAAAATGCATTCATAAGATTACTTAATAATACAAATAAAGATCAAGTAGTCAGTAAAAGTAGCTTGGCATTGAATCACTTTCGAGCTACGAAAAAGAACTGGTCCTGGAGAAAGACGTGTTCAATACCTAGTCATGACGGAGTTAAATCCTCGGTAGTCCAGAGAGTTAGCTGTCAAATCCAGAGTGTCGGGACATTCTCTCTTCTGTTACCATCAGCCCTCGGTGGATTGGTGTCGACGTCTGCGTCAGCGTCAGCTTTTGCCGATCTTGCATTTCCCACCGTACTCCACTTGCACGGTGAGCAGTCAGCAGGATGGCGGATGTTGCTGTGCTGACTTGGCATGGGGGCGGGGCAAGTAGGTTGGTTTGAATCGATGTTTATCTTTCCGCTTGATCTGTTTATTGGAAACATACATACATACCCCCTTGGTTATACGGTATCGGCCTCTTTCTGTTTCTATTGAGCATGTCGGTTGACATTTCCTGCCTATGCAGGAGTAGCCCCCTTATGTGTTCCTGCGTCTGTTCTTTAAAATTGGTAAGTCCCTGATATTTTATTCTGATGTTCTGTTGAGGAAGATTTCGACTGGCTTGCGGTTCGTCACCGATTGGATAGAGTTTTTATATCGGTCCACGGTAATGAAAACCAACTCAGTTACCTTCAGGTTACGGTTATCGTTTTTTAGACACCGTTATATTTCAAGGAAGGTCGAGTGGAACCTTTCAACCTAGCCGTTCACCTCACTCTTCTGAGATGGTGTGTAATAGACGGTTATTCCGAAGCATTGTAAATAGTTGAGCACTGTGGGGCAGAGTAGGCCCTTTCGTTGTCTGAGGCTATCGTTTCTGGTGCTGGAAAATAATGCAGGACTTCAGTCAGCTTCTCGCGGAGATGGACAGCTGACTTTGATTCTATCGGGAAAAGTATGGCAAATTTTGAGAATATATCGATGCAAATCAGGAATTTGAGAATCTTGATCGTAAAAAGGTCAATGTGCAGGATTTCGCATGGGTAACTAGGAATAGGGGTTAGTTGAGGTTCCGGTCTGGCCGGGTGTCTAGCGTATTTAAACATTTAACAGGCCTGGCAAGAAAAGACCAACGACCTAATGCGGCTAACCATTCTGGGAATATAAAATTTTTCCAAGATCTGTAACTTCATCTCTTTTGGATTTCTGTGGGCTCTAGAATTCCGCTTATTTATTATTCTGTTCGACTCTTCTTCGCCCGCTACATCAGTTACCAGTCTTTGTGTAATGCGAAGTTTGTACCCCGGGAGATTCTCCCGGCAGCGCTCTTGCAGAGACTGCAAGTAGTTCTCAGGAATTTATATGCCATTATCAATTAATGGCTTCAAGTATTTTATTAAACAGGGTAGCAAATCTTGTGCGCAATCAATGGGGATCCAGTGCCGCATGTATCCCGTATGTGGGGTTTCACAACAATATTCCAACCTATCTGGGTCAAAAACAAGTTGATTCCTAAACACGTTAATAGGGGCTTCCACGTGACGGATTAAGTCCAAGGCGTCTTGAAGCGCACTGTGGACGGTGGCAACGGTGTCCGCAGGAGAGAGCATCAGCATCCACATTGGATTTGCACGGCTTGTAAATAAGTTCGCAGTTGTATTCTTCTATGCGCGCTTTCCAGTGTTTCAGCTTAGCATTATAGTTCCGATTACCTAACGAAAAGGTTAGGGGTTGGTGATCGGTATAAACTTTAATTGACGCGGCACCATAGCGGTAGGATCGTAAATTATCAAGGGCCCATACTATTGCCAGCATTTCTTTCTCGATGCGTACTTCTCCTCTGTTTTGTTCAAAGACCGAGAAATATAGGTGATTGGGCGGTCTTTGCCGCCGTCACTTTGAGAGAGAACGGCCCCTATGCCGTAATTGGAAGCATCGGTGGTCAGATGGATTGAGAAGCCTTGATTTGTGCGTGGTCTCCCCTTGTGACGTTCGTCTGAGGTTTCGCGACTTTAGCGTAATCGCAGATACATTTTCTACAATAAGACGTCATTCCTAGGAAACTTTTAAGTTCTTTCAAATTCGTGGGTGGAGGCATTTCTTTAATGGCTCTTACCTTCTTTTCATCTGCGCGGATCCCATTCGCCGTTACCACGTAACCCAAAAATTCAACCTGGGTGCGCAAAAGCTGTGTATTTTCCAAATTCACTTGTAACTTGGCCTGCCTCAATTTCTCAAATATGGCGCAAAGGTTACTCCAGAGAGACTCATATTCTTTACTAAAGACGATAATATCGTCGATCATCCTTTAAAAAACTATCCCAAGACACCGTCGAAAAGACCAGAAATCTGCCCGACCGACTGCCCCGGACCTCTCTACTCTGCAACATGTATTTACGCATGCATGAAGCCGATAACCAGTGTGAATACCGGCACCGGACCCGCCTAAGCCAATAGGCCCCAGGCATCAGCCAATAGGCCCCCGCCACTTTCGCCTGCGAAGGAGCGTCACTGCAGCCAAACGGCGAGGACCAGCTGACGCAGAAGATGAGGATCATCAATATATATTAAAACCATTTCCGCTCGTTTGAAAGTGTAGCCCGTAAAGCTTTGCGAAAATATAGGTAAGAAAGGCCCTTATAGAATAGATGAGGAGAAATTCGATAATTAAATTCAGAGAAGAATTACATGATAATTATAATTTAAACAAAACAATAATGGCAATAGTAGACGATAAGTCAGTGGATTCCACTGCTAACGTAATAACCAAATAAAATTGATTTGGAATTCGTACATATTATGCTAGTAATAATTGTTGTCAATTGCTTTTATAAATTGTACAAGCTTTATAATAAATGTTTGAAAAAAGATATATAAGCAGAGCGAGTGACTTGGAAAAAATTATAATTATAAATAAAATATAATTACATTTTACTTATTGAGCAACAATAAGGAAATGAAGTAAAGTAAAGTAAATCTAAAACAATATATATATATGTATATTCAAGTATGAATACATAAAGAGCTATAAGCAAAATTTATATAAGGGACCCAGATTTCAGTAGAAAAGTTCAGCAATTAATATCTACAACCCGTGTTAGTGTATATGAGTTGGAAACTCTTTATATGTACAAATTTAACTGTCATGCCTCACCAATGTTTCAGTACACTGCAACCCAAAAATGAATAGCACTAACGACCATTCCGGGTGTGCATGTTAGATCAAGAATAGGCGAGCATCCAATCTTAAGTAGAGCAATTGTTATGATGATATCTAAGAAATAATTCATATGCATAACATAATGAAATGGAATGAATTATCAAAAGAACTATCGAACATTAAGCAGAATTTGACAAATCGCAAAAGTCATTAATCCAGAATAGACCAATACAGAAAATTGCAACCACGTTTTTAAAACACGTAGAAATATTAGTAAAATGCTTTAGTGAAGAACGAATACTAATATATGAATATAGAGATAAGTTTTATAGAGATCATTGGTATCAAGTAACAAAGTTTTTATCAGACTAAGATCCAATTTTACAACTATTAGAGAAAAGTTCAAGCTCGATATATCAATACCTAATATTCTTAATACTTCACTAATAATTGAAACTGGTGAAGAAACAGAATCAAAAGAAGTTAATAACATTAATCAAAAGGATTTGGAAGAGGAAGAAGTAAATAATCTCACTATCCTGATTTGGACAATTCTACAGATCCGACACTAGCTCGAGTACAGTTGAAGAAAAATTTATTACAATGGCACAGTCAAATACTGATTTTATTAACACTGCATCGAAGCTTATACCAGTATTTAATGGTAAAGCAGAAAACTTAACAGTTTTCTCGATGCATTGGAAATTATAGAATAATAAAAGGCAAACACGAACGATTAGCTATTTCGATAATAAAAACATAGCTAAAAGGTGGCGTCAGAAACCTAGGCGGAAATGAAAAAACTATATCAGAAGTCATTTCCGGACTAAAAAGCAATGTCAAAGGCGAAACTGTAGAAGTACAATTAGCCAAACTGATGAATCTACAGCAACGGAAAAAAACTGCTAACCAATACACGTCAGAGGTTGAGCAGATGACGAAAGCTCTAGAAAGTAAGTACATAACGGACGGCCTAACCCTTGAATTAGCCAGAAGTTATTCTACGCAATCTGCAGTTAAGGCAATGACATAGAATTGAGTAATTGATAAGGTAAAACTTATCATGCAGGCTGGCACCTTCAACACCATGAATGATGCCATATCCAAGTTCGTAAATAGTTGCACGGAAGCAACTGGAAACCCAAATACTTTCCTTTATTACAAAAATTATCCTCTGCGTGGTGGAAACCGCGGACGTGGAAACTTCAGAGGTAACTTTTATGGTCGTTATAATAATTATAGCAACTACAACAGTTCCAATTATAATAATAATGGAAGAGGTCAATACAGAGGAAACAATCGAGGCCACAATAGCAGTAACACCAATAACCATGTGAAAGTAGCCCAAAATACATCGGAAAACTCTCAAGACACTTTATGTACCCAACAGTAGAAAATGTAATGGTTCATGCAATTAATCTCTATACTTTTTACTTTTACTAACGTATCCACAGAAGAAAGAACTGGTGATTTTAATAGGCATTGGTGCAGACATTATCAAAGAAAATTCTGATGTCTATCATGACATAAACGTTAACTATATAATAGATATAAAAGGAATAAGTCAGTAGGTTACAAAATCAAAAACTTTAACCTCTATTGATATGCAGACAACTAGATATATAATCCAACACGACTTTCATATTGTGGATTTACATTTTGCTATTCCATGCGATGGCATATTAGGAATCGCCTCCATAAAGAAATGCAACTGTCAATTAGACTTCAGGCCATCTGAAGATTGGCTTATAATCAGACCCGATAACCTTAAATTTCCAATTTATGTGCCAATAATAGAATCCCACACTTCGTTTACACATAAAGCTAGGTCAGGTAGGTATTGATTCTAAACCAAGAAATTAAAAATGGTATTTACGTAGCTAGTACAATAGCAACAACAAAAAATGCATTCATAAGATTACTTAATAATACAAATAAAGATCAAGTAGTCAGTAAAAGTAGCTTGGCATTGAATCACTTTCGAGCTACGAAAAAGACCTGGTCCTGGAGAAAGACCTGTTCAATACCTAGTCATGACGGAGTTAAATCCTCGGTAGTCCAGAGAGTTAGCTGTCAAATCCAGAGTGTCGGGACATTCTCTCTTCTGTTACCATCAGCCCTCGGTGGATTGGTGTCGACGTCTGCGTCAGCGTCAGCTTTTGCCGATCTTGCATTTCCCACCGTACTCCACTTGCACGGTGAGCAGTCAGCAGGATGGCGGATGTTGCTGTGCTGACTTGGCATGGGGGCGGGGCAAGCAGGTTGGTTTGAATCGATGTTTATCTTTCCTCTTGATCTGTTTATTGGAAACATACATACATACCCCCTTGGTTATACGGTATCGGCCTCTTTCTGTTTCTATTGAGCATGTCGGTTGACATTTCCTGCCTATGCAGGAGTAGCCCCCTTATGTGTTCCTGCGTCTGTTCTTTAAAATTGGTAAGTCCCTGATATTTTATTCTGATGTTCTGTTGAGGAAGATTTCGACTGGCTTGCGGTTCGTCACCGAGTGGATAGAGTTTTTATATCGGTCCACGGTAATGAAAACCAACTCAGTTACCTTCAGGTTACGGTTATCGTTTTTTAGACACCGTTATATTTCAAGGAAGGTCGAGTTGAACCTTTCAACCTGGCCGTTCACCTCACTCTTCTGAGATGGTGTGTAATAGACGGTTATTCCGAAGCATTGTAAATAGTTGAGCACTGTGGGGCAGAGCGGGACCTTTCGTTGTCTGAGGCTATCGTTTCTGGTGCTGGAAAATAATGCAGGACTTCAGTCAGCTTCTCGCGGAGATGGACAGCTGACTTTGATTCTATCGGGAAAAGTATGGCAAATTTTGAGAATATATCAATGCAAATCAGGAATTTGAGAATCTCGATCGTAAAAACGTCAATGTGCATGATTTCGCATGGGTAACTAGGAATAGGGGTTAGTTGAGGTTCCGGTCTGGCCGGGTTTCTAGCGTATTTAAACATTTAACAGGCCTGGCAAGAAAAGACCAACGACCTAATGCGGCTAACCATTCTGGGAATATAAAATTTTTCCAAGATCTGTAACTTCATCTCTTTTGGATTTCTGTGGGCTCTAGAATTCCGCTTATTTATTATTCTGTTCGACTCTTCTTCGCCCGCTACATCAGTTACCAGTCTTTGTGTAATGCGAAGTTTGTACCCCGGGAGATTCTCCCGGCAGCGCTCTTGCAGAGACTGCAAGTAGTTCTCAGTAATTTATATGCCATTATCAATTAATGGCTTCAAGTATTTTATTAAACAGGGTAGCAAATCTTGTGCGCAATCAATGGGGATCCAGTGCCGCATGTATCCCGTATGTGGGGTTTCACAACAATATTCCAACCTATCTGGGTCAAAAACAAGTTGATTCCTAAACACGTTAATAGGGGCTTCCACGTGAGGGATTAAGTCCAAGGCGTCTTGAAGCGCACTGTGGACGGTGGCAACGGTGTCCGCAGGAGAGAGCATCAGCATCCACATTGGATTTGCCCGGCTTGTAAATAAGTTCGCAGTTGTATTCTTCTATGCGCGCTTTCCAGTGTTTCAGCTTAGCATTATAGTTCCGATTACCTAACGAAAAGGTTAGGGGTTGGTGATCGGTATAAACTTTAATTGACGCGGCACCATAGCGGTAGGATCGTAAATTATCAAGGGCCCATACTATTGCCAGCATTTCTTTCTCGATGCGTACTTCTCCTCTGTTTTGTTCAAAGACCGAGAAATATAGGTGATTGGGCGGTCTTTGCCGCCGTCACTTTGAGAGAGAACGGCCCCTATGCCGTAATTGGAAGCATCGGTGGTCAGATGGATTGAGAAGCCTTGATTTGTGCGTGGTCTCCCCTTGTGACGTTCGTCTGAGGTTTCGCGACTTTAGCGTAATCGCAGATACATTTTCTACAATAAGAGGTCATTCCTAGGAAACTTTTAAGTTCTTTCAAATTCGTGGGTGGAGGCATTTCTTTAATGGCTCTTACCTTCTTTTCATCTGCGCGGATCCCATTCGCCGTTACCACGTAACCCAAAAATTCAACCTGGGTGCGCAAAAGCTGTGTATTTTCCAAATTCACTTGTAACTTGGCCTGCCTCAATTTCTCAAATATGGCGCAAAGGTTACTCCAGAGAGACTCATATTCTTTACTAAAGACGATAATATCGTCGATGTAGAATTACAAAATTTTACCTATGTGGTACACGTCGTCGATCATCCTTTGAAAAACTATCCCAAGACACCGTCGAAAAGACCAGAAATCTGCCCGACCGACTGCCCCGGACCTCTCTACTCTGCAACATGTATTTACGCATGCATGAAGCCGATAACCAGTGTGAATACCGGCACCGGACCCGCCTAAGCCAATAGGCCCCAGACATCAGCCAATAGGCCCCCGCCACTTTCGCCTGCGAAGGAGCGTCACTGCAGCCAAACGGCGAGGACCAGCTGACGCAGAAGATGAGGATCATCAATATATATTAAAACCATTTCCGCTCGTTTGAAAGTGTAGCCCGTAAAGCTTTGCGAAAATATAGGTAAGAAAGGGCCTTATAGAATAGATGAGGAGAAATTCGATAATTAAATTCAGAGTAGAATTACATGATAATTATAATTTAAACAAAACAATAATGGCAATAGTAGACGATAAGTCAGTGGATTCCACTGCTAACGTAATAACCAAATAAAATTGATTTGGAATTCGTACATATAATGCTAGTAATAATTGTTGTCAATTGCTTTTATAAATTGTACAAGCTTTATAATAAATGTTTGAAAAAAGATATATGAGCAGGGCGAGTGACTTGGAAAAAATTTAAAAAAAGAGAACAAAGCGCACATACAAAAAATATTAATTTTGAAAAAAATATAATTACATTTTACTTATTAAGCAACAATAAGGAAATGAAGTAAAGTAAAGTAAATCTAAAACAATATATATATATGTATATTCAAGTATGAATACATAAAGAGCCATAAGCAAAATTTATATAAGGGACCCAGATTTCAATAGAAAAGTTCAGCAATTAATATCTACAACCCGTGTTAGGGTATATGAGTTGGAAATTCTTTATATGTACACATTTAACTGTCATGCCTCACCATTGTTTCAGTACACTGCAACCCAAAAATGAATAGCACTAACGACCATTCCGGGTGTGCATGTTAGATCAAGAATAGACGAGCATCCAATCTTAAGTAGAGCAATTGTTATGATGATATCTAAGAAATAATTCATATGCATAACATAATGGAATGGAATGAATTATCAAAAGAACTATCGAACATTAAGCAGAATTTGACAAATCGCAAAAGTCATTAATCCAGAATAGACCAATACAGAAAATTGCAACCACGTTTTTAAAACACGTAGAAATATTAGTAAAATGCTTTAATGAAGAACGAATACTAATATATGAATATAGAGATAAGTTTTATAGAGATCATTGGTATCAAGTATCAAAGTTTTTATCAGACTAAGATCCAATTTTACAACTATTAGAGAAAAGTTCAAGCTCGATATATCAATACCTAATATTCTTAATACTTCACTAATAATTGAAACTGGTGAAGAAACAGAATCAAAAGAAGTTATTAACATTAATCAAAAGGATTTGGAAGAGGAAGAAATAAATAATCTCACTATCCTGATTTGGACAATTCTACAGATTCAGACACAAGCTCAAGCACAGTTGAAGAAAAATTTATTACAATGGCACAGTCAAATACTGATTTTATTAACACTGCATCGAAGCTTATACCAGTATTTAATGGTAAAGCAGAAAACTTAACAAGTTTTCTCGATGCATTGGAAATTATAGAATCAATAAAAGGCAAACACGAACGATTAGCTATTTCGATAATAAAAACAAAGCTAAAAGGTGGCGTCAGAAACCTAGGCGGAAATGAAAAAACTATATCAGAAGTCATTTCCGGACTAAAAAGCAATGTCAAAGGCGAAACTGTAGAAGTACAATTAGCCAAACTGATGAATCTACAGCAACGGAAAAAAACTGCTAACCAATACACGTCAGAGGTTGAGCAGATGACGAAAGCTCTAGAAAGTGAGTACATAACGGACGGCCTAACCCTTGAATTAGCCAGAAGTTATT
The DNA here is from genome assembly GCF_025231255.1 of Drosophila biarmipes. Classification (NCBI taxonomy): domain Eukaryota; kingdom Metazoa; phylum Arthropoda; class Insecta; order Diptera; family Drosophilidae; genus Drosophila; species Drosophila biarmipes. Next base: position 3,275,494 of record NW_026114529.1, on the reverse strand, counting down.
CTACGCAATCTGCAGTTAAGGTAATGACATAGAATTGAGTAATTGATAAGGTAAAACTTATCATGCAGGCTGGCACCTTCAACAGCATGAATGATGCCATATCCAAGTTCGTAAATAGTTGCACGGAAGCAACTGGACAACCAAATACTTTCCTTTATTACAAAAATTATCCTCAGCGTGGTGGAAACCGCGGACGTGGAAACTTCAGAGGTAACTTTTATGGTCGTTATAATAATTATAGCAACTACAACAGTTCCAATTATAATAATAATGGAAAAGGTCAATACAGAGGAAACAATCGAGGCCACAATAGCAGTAACACCAATAACCATGTGAAAGTAGCCCAAAATACATCGGAAAACTCTCAAGACCCTATATGTACCCAACAGTAGAAAATGTAATGGTTCATGCAATTAATCTCAGTCAGATATACTTTTTACTTTTACTATTCCATGCGATGGCATATTAGGAATCGCCTTCATAAAGAAACGCAACTGTCAATTAGACTTCAGGCCATCTGACGATTGGCTTATAATCAGACCCGATAACCTTAAATTTCCAATTTATGTGCCAATAGTAGAATCCCACACTTCGCTTACACATAAAGCTAGGTCACCAGGGGGTCAAGCATACGCCATACAACTCAATACTTCTGCCAGCAAGATCCCAAGTTATTTGAAAAACTCAATTAAATTACCAAGAAGACAGTGTATTGATTCCAAACCAAGAAATTAATAATGCTATTTACGTAGCTAGTACAATAGCAACAACAAAAAATGCATTCATAAGATTATTTAATATAACAAATAAAGATCAAGTAGTCAGTAAAAGTAGCTTTGCATTGAATCACTTTCGAGCTACGAAAAAGACTTGGTCCTGGAGAAAGACCTGTTCAATACCTAGTCATGACGGAGTTCAATCCTCGGTGGTCCAGAGAGTTAGCTGTCAAATCCAGAGTGTCGGGACATTCTCTCTTCTGTTACCATCAGCCCTCGGTGGTTTGGTGTCGACGTCTGCGTTAGCGGCAGCTTTTGCCGATCTTGCATATCCCACCGTACTCCACTTGCACGGTGAGCAGTCAGCAGGCTGGCTGTGCTGACATGGCATGGGGGCGGGGCAAGTATGTTGGACCCGGGCCTGTGGGTCGGTGCCCGGTCGGCGCATGTTGGCCGGCGGATATTGTTGTGCCGAGTCAGCACGGGCGCGGAGGCTGGTAGTCGGTGTTGTTAACTGTTGTTAACTCCACCCCCTTCGAAAATATGCGTGCCGCAGATCATCATCTGCGATGTATAGTAACAATGCGAAACCGAGGATCGTCGCTGCTTCTGTTAGGATCGAGAATAAAAAGTTGTTAGATATTGTCGATAGTTTTCTTAAGTTCTGCAGGCTAAAATCGTGAACTGGTATCCAGTGGTGGTTAATTAGCTCAGTACGGCCGGCATGGCCATCATATTTGTGTCAAGTAGCTGCTGTAAGACATGGTCCCGATGTGGACGGTCTCGTTATCGTACTGGATTATATACGATCCCAGTAGGTAATGCTTCCCAGAGTCCGCTATTACCGTTCCGTTGAAGTTCGTCAGGAACAGAGTGCCGTCGTCGACCAACTCCACTATCTCTTGGTCGTTTTTCAGGTGATCGAAGAGAGCGTGTGCTCCCTTTAAGAGCCTGGGAATGCAGCTGGCCTCGTCTAGTTTCCATAAGTTTTTTTCCTGGCAAACGGTCGTATTTCCGATGAAGAGGCAGTTTCCCAATACCGCATAGGTTTTTTAGGTGTCCATCGCTGGATGTGCTTCTCTAGCCCATCTGTTTACCCTCAGTGATCATCGGATAGAGGAGCATCATGGGTTACTAGGGATAGGGGTTAGTTGAAGTTCCGGTCTGGCCGGGTGTCTAGCGTATTTAAACATTTAACAGGCCTGGCAAGAAAAGACCAACGACCTAATGCGGCTAACCATTCTGGGAATATAAAATTTTTCCAAGATCTGTAACTTCATCTCTTTTGGATTTCTGTGGGCTCTAGAATTCCGCTTATTTATTATTCTGTTCGACTCTTCTTCGCCCGCTACATCAGTTACCAGTCTTTGTGTAAGGCTAAGTTTGTACCCCGGGAGATTCTCCCGGCAGCACTCTTGCAGAGACTGCAAGTAATTCTTAGGAATTTTTATGCCATTACTAATTAATGGCTTCAAGTATTTTATTAAACAGGGTAGCAAATCTTGTGCGCAATCAATGGGGATCCAGTGCCGCATGTATCCCGTATGTGGGGTTTCACAATAATATTCCAACCTATCTGGGTCAAAAACAAGGTGATTCCTAAACACGTTAATAGGGGCTTCCACGTGAGGGATTAAGTCCAAGGCGTCTTGAAGCGCACTGTGGACGGTGGCAACGGAGTCCGCAGGAGAGAGCATCAGCAACCACATTGGATTTGCCCGGCTTGTAAATAAGCTCGCAGTTGTATTCTTCTATGCGCGCTTTCCAGAGTTTCAGCTTAGCATTATAGTTCCGATTACCTAACGAAAAGGTTAGGGGTTGGTGATCGGTATAAACTTTAATTGACGCGGCACCATAGAAGTATGGTATCGAAAATTATCATGGGCCCATACTATTGCCAGCATTTCTTTCTCGTTTACTGCGTACTTATCCTCAGTTTTGTTCAATGACCGAGAAATATAGGCGATTGGGCGGTCTGTGCCGCCGTCACTTTGAGAGAGAACGGCCCCTATGGCGTAATTGGAAGCATCGGTGGTCAGATGGAAAGGCTAATTAAAGTCTGCATGCTATAACCTTTGAAGAGGCGAGGATGGTTTTCAAGTCGTCAAAGGCCCTCATTCTCTTTCCATCAAGCGAAATTGAAATATTCTTGGATTGAGAAGCCTTGATTTGTGCGTTGTCTCCCCTTGTGACGTTCGTCAGAGGTTTCGCGACTTTAGCGTAATCGCAGATGAATTTCCTATAATAAGAGGTCATTCCTAGGAAACCTTTAAATTCTTTCAAATTCGTAGGTGGAGGCATTTCTTTGATGGCTCTTACCTTCAACCTGGGTGCGCAAAAGCAGTGTCTTTTCCAAATTAACTTGTAACTTGGCCTGCCTCAATTTCTCAAATATGGCGCGAAGGTTTTTCCAGTGAGACTCATATTCCTTACTAAAGACGATAATATCGTCGATGTAGACGTAAAAAAATTTTACCTATGTGGTACACGTCGTCGATCATCCTTTGAAAAACTATCCCAAGCCACTGCCGAAAAGACCAGGAATCTGCGCGACCGACTGCCCCGGACCTCTCTACTCTGCAACATGTAATTACGCATGCATGAAGCCGAAGACCTGTGTGAAGACCGCCAACGGCACCGCTTAAGGCAATAGGCCCCGGACATTAGCAGCAGATCAACAAGCGAGAGGGGCCGCCACTTTCGCCTGCTAACGAGCGTCAGTGGAGCCAACCGGCGAGGACCAGCTGACGCAGAGGATGAGGATCATCAATATATATTAAAACTAAATATAAAACAACATTTTTGTAAAATCGTGCGGAACCATTTCCGCTCTTTTAGAAGTGTAGCCCGTAAAGCTATGCGAAACTATAGGTAAGAAAGGCCCTTATAGAATAGATGAGGAGAAATTCGATAATTAAATTCAGAGAAGAAATACATGATAATAATAATAATAATTTAAACAAAACAATATTGGCAATAGTAGACGATAAGTCAGTGGATTCCACTGCTAACGTAATAACCAAATAAAATTGATTTGGAATTCGTACATATAATGCCAGTAATAATTGTTGTCAATTGCTTTTATAAATTGTACAAGCTTTATAATAAATGTTTGAAAAAAGATATATGAGCAGGGCGAGTGACTTGGAAAAAATTAAAAAAAAGAGAACAAAGCGCACATACTATATACTATAATAAATATTAATTATGAAAAAAATATAATTACATTTTACTTATTAAGCAACAATAAGGAAATGAAATAAAGTAAAGTAAATCTAAAACAATATATATATATGTATATTCAAGTATGAATACATAAAGAGCCATAAGCAAAATTTATATAAGGGAACCAGATTTCAGTAGAAGAGTTCATCAATTAATATCTACAACCTGTGTTAGTGTATATGAGTTGGAAATTCTTTATATATACACATTTAGATGTCATGCTTCACTTTTGTTTCACTACACTGCAACCCAAAAATTAATAGCACTAACGACCATTCCGGGTGTGCAAGTTATCTCAAGAATAAACGAGCATCCAATCTTAGGTAGAGCAATTGTTATGATGATATCTAAGAAATAATTCATATCCATAACATAATGGAATGGAATGAATTATCAAAAGAATTATCGAACATTGAAGCAGAATTTGACAAATCGTCATTAATCCAGAATAGACCAATACAGAAAACTCCAACCACTGTTTTAAAACACGTAGAAATATTAGTAAAATGCTTTAATGAAGAACGAATACTAATATATGAACATAGAGATAAGATTAATAAAGATCATTGGTATCAAGTATCAACGTTTTTGATCAGACTAAGATCCAATTTGACAACTATTAGAGAAAAGTTCAAGCTTGATATATCAATACCTAATATTCTTATACTTCACTAATAATTGAAACTTGTGAAGAAACAGAATCAAAAGAAGTTATTAACATTAATCAAAAGGATTTGGAAGAGGAAGAAATAAATAATCTCACTATCCTGATTTGGACAATTCTACAGATCCGACACTAGCTCGAGCACAGTTGAAGAAAAATTTATTACAATGGCACAGTCAAATACTGATTTTATTAACACTGCATCAAAGCTTATACCAGTATTTAATGGTAAATCAGAAAACTTAACAAGTTTTCTCGATGCATTGGAAATTATAGAATCAATAAAAGGCAAACACGAACGATTAGCTATTTCGATAATAACAACAAAGCTAAAAGGTGGCGTCAGAAACCTAGTCGGAAATGAAAAAACTATATCAGAAGTCATTTCCGGACTAAAAAGCAATGTCAAAGGCGAAACTGTAGAAGTACTATCAGCCAAACTGATGAATCTACAGAAACGAAAAAAAACTGCTAACCAATACACGTCAGAGGTTGAGCAGATGACGAAAGCTCTAGAAAGTGTGTACATAACGGACGGCCTAACCCTTGAATTAGCCAGAAGTTATTCTACGCAATCTGCAGTTAAGGCAATGACATAGAATTGAGTAATTGATAAGGTAAAACTTATCATGCAGGCTGGCACCTTCAACAGCATGAATGATGCCATATCCAAGTTCGTAAATAGTTGCACGGAAGCAACTGGACAACCAAATACTTTCCTTTATTACAAAAATTATCCTCAGTGTGGTGGAAACCGCGGACGTGGAAACTTCAGAGGTAACTTTTATGGTCGTTATAATAATTATAGCAACTACAACAGTTCCAATTATAATAATAATGGAAAAGGTCAATACAGAGGAAACAATCGAGGCCACAATAGCAGTAACACCAATAACCATGTGAAAGTAGCCCAAAATACATCGGAAAACTCTCAAGACCCTATATGTACCCAACAGTAGAAAATGTAATGGTTCATGCAATTAATCTCAGTCAGATATACTTTTTACTTTTACTATTCCATGCGATGGCATATTAGGAATCGCCTTCATAAAGAAACGCAACTGTCAATTAGACTTCAGGCCATCTGACGATTGGCTTATAATCAGACCCGATAACCTTAAATTTCCAATTTATGTGCCAATAGTAGAATCCCACACTTCGCTTACACATAAAGCTAGGTCACCAGGGGGTCAAGCATACGCCATACAACTCAATACTTCTGCCAGCAAGATCCCAAGTTATTTGAAAAACTCAATTAAATTACCAAGAAGACAGTGTATTGATTCCAAACCAAGAAATTAATAATGCTATTTACGTAGCTAGTACAATAGCAACAACAAAAAATGCAATCATAAGATTACTTAATAATACAAATAAAGATCAAGTAGTCAGTAAAAGTAGCTTGGCATTGAATCACTTTCGAGCTACGAAAAAGACCTGGTCCTGGAGAAAGACCTGTTCAATACCTAGTCATGACGGAGTTCAATCCTCGGTGGTCCAGAGAGTTAGCTGTCAAATCCAGAGTGTCGGGACATTCTCTCTTCTGTTACCATCAGCCCTCGGTGGTTTGGTGTCGACGTCTGCGTTAGCGGCAGCTTTTGCCGATCTTGCATATCCCACCGTACTCCACTTGCACGGTGAGCAGTCAGCAGGCTGGCTGTGCTGACATGGCATGGGGGCGGGTCAAGTATGTTGGACCCGGGCCTGTGGGTCGGTGCCCGGTCGGCGCATGTTGGCCGGCGGATATTGTTGTGCCGAGTCAGCACGGGCGCGGAGGCTGGTAGTCGGTGTTGTTAACTGTTGTTAACTCCACCCCCTTCGAAAATATGCGTGCCGCAGATCAGCATCTGCGATGTATAGTAACAAGGCGAAACCGAGGATCGTCGCTGCTTCTGTTAGGATCGAGAATAAAAAGTTGTTAGATATTGTCGATAGTTTTCTTAAGTTCTGCAGGCTAAAATCGTGAACTGGTATCCAGTGGTGGTTAATTAGCTCAGTACGGCCGGCATGGCCATCATATTTGTGTCAAGTAGCTGCTGTAAGACATGGTCCCGATGTGGACGGTCTCGTTATCGTACTGGATTATATACGATCCCAGTAGGTAATGCTTCCCAGAGTCCGCTATTACCGTTCCGTTGAAGTTCGTCAGGAACAGAGTGCCGTCGTCGACCAACTCCACTATCTCTTGGTCGTTTTTCAGGTGATCGAAGAGAGCGTGTGCTCCCTTTAAGAGCCTGGGAATGCAGCTGGCCTCGTCTAGTTTCCATAAGTTTTTTTCCTGGCAAACGGTCGTATTTCCGATGAAGAGGCAGTTTCCCAATACCGCATAGGTTTTTTAGGTGTCCATCGCTGGATGTGCTTCTCTAGCCCATCTGTTTACCCTCAGTGATCATCGGATAGAGGAGCATCATGGGTTACTAGGGATAGGGGTTAGTTGAAGTTCCGGTCTGGCCGGGTGTCTAGCGTATTTAAACATTTAACAGGCCTGGCAAGAAAAGACCAACGACCTAATGCGGCTAACCATTCTGGGAATATAAAATTTTTCCAAGATCTGTAACTTCATCTCTTTTGGATTTCTGTGGGCTCTAGAATTCCGCTTATTTATTATTCTGTTCGACTCTTCTTCGCCCGCTACATCAGTTACCAGTCTTTGTGTAAGGCTAAGTTTGTACCCCGGGAGATTCTCCCGGCAGCACTCTTGCAGAGACTGCAAGTAATTCTTAGGAATTTTTATGCCATTACTAATTAATGGCTTCAAGTATTTTATTAAACAGGGTAGCAAATCTTGTGCGCAATCAATGGGGATCCAGTGCCGCATGTATCCCGTATGTGGGGTTTCACAATAATATTCCAACCTATCTGGGTCAAAAACAAGGTGATTCCTAAACACGTTAATAGGGGCTTCCACGTGAGGGATTAAGTCCAAGGCGTCTTGAAGCGCACTGTGGACGGTGGCAACGGAGTCCGCAGGAGAGAGCATCAGCAACCACATTGGATTTGCCCGGCTTGTAAATAAGCTCGCAGTTGTATTCTTCTATGCGCGCTTTCCAGAGTTTCAGCTTAGCATTATAGTTCCGATTACCTAACGAAAAGGTTAGGGGTTGGTGATCGGTATAAACTTTAATTGACGCGGCACCATAGAGGTATGGTATCGAAAATTATCATGGGCCCATACTATTGCCAGCATTTCTTTCTCGTTTACTGCGTACTTATCCTCAGTTTTGTTCAATGACCGAGAAATATAGGCGATTGGGCGGTCAGTGCCGCCGTCACTTTGAGAGAGAACGGCCCCTATGGCGTAATTGGAAGCATCGGTGGTCAGATGGAAAGGCTTATTAAAGTCTGCATGCTATAACCTCTGAAGAGGCGAGGATGGTTTTCAAGTCGTCGAAGGCCCTCATTCCCTTTCATCAAGCGAAATTGAAATATTCTTGGATTGAGAAGTCTTGATTTGTGCGTGGTCTCCCCTTGTGACGTTCGTCAGAGGTTTTGCGACTTTAGCGTAATCGCAGATGAATTTCCTATAATAAGAGGTCATTCCTAGGAAACCTTTAAGTTCTTTCAAATTCGTAGGTGGAGGCATTTCTTTGATGGCTCTTACCTTCAACCTGGCTGCGCAAAAGCTGTGTCTTTTCCAAATTAACTTGTAACTTGGCCTGCCTCAATTTCTCAAATATGGCGCGAAGGTTTTTCCAGTGAGACTCATATTCCTTACTAAAGACGATAATATCGTCGATGTAGACGTAAAAAAATTTTACCTATGTGGTACACGTCGTCGATCATCCTTTGAAAAATTATCCCAAGCCACTGCCGAAAAGACCAGGAATCTGCGCGACCGACTGCCCCGGACCTCTCTACTCTGCAACATGTAATTACGCATGCATGAAGCCGAAGACCTGTGTGAAGACCGCCAACGGCACCGCTTAAGGCAATAGGCCCCGGACATTAGCAGCAGATCAACAAGCGAGAGGGGCCGCCACTTTCGCCTGCTAACGAGCGTCAGTGGAGCCAACCGGCGAGGACCAGCTGACGCAGAGGATGAGGATCATCAATATATATTAAAACTAAATATAAAACAACATTTTTGTAAAATCGTGCGGAACCATTTCCGCTCTTTTAGAAGTGTAGCCCGTAAAGCTATGCGAAACTATAGGTAAGAAAGGCCCTTATAGAATAGATGAGGAGAAATTCGATAATTAAATTCAGAGAAGAAATACATGATAATAATAATAATAATTTAAACAAAACAATATTGGCAATAGTAGACGATAAGTCAGTGGATTCCACTGCTAACGTAATAACCAAATAAAATTGATTTGGAATTCGTACATATAATGCTAGTAATAATTGTTGTCGATTGCTTTTATAAATTGTACAAGCTTTATAATAAATGTTTGAAAAAAGATATATGAGCAGAGCGAGTGACTTGGACAAAATTTAAAAAAAGAGAACAAAGCGCACATACAATAAATATTAATTATGAAAAAAATATAATTACATTTTACTTATTAAGCAACAATAAGGAAATGAAGTAAAGTAAAGTAAATCTAAAACAATATATATATATGTAAATTCAAGTATGAATACATAAAGAGCCATAAGCAAAATTTATATAAGGGACCCAGATTTCAGTAGAACATTTCAGCAATTAATATCTACAACCCGTGTTAGGGTATATGAGTTGGAAATTCTTTATATGTACACATTTAACTGTCATGCCTCACCATTGTTTCAGTACACTGGAACCCAAAAATGAATAGCACTAACGACCATTCCGGGTGTGCATGTTAGATCAAGAATAGACGAGCATCCGAACTTAGGTAGAGCAATTGTTATGATGATATCTAAGAAATAATTCATATCCATAAAATAATGGAATGGAATGAATTAGAATTTGACAAATCGCATAAGTCATTAATACAGAATAGACCAATACAGAAAATTGCAACCACTGTTTTAAAACACGTAGAAGTATTAGTAAAATGCTTTAATGAAGAACGAATACTAATATATGAATATAGAGATAAGTTTAATAAAGATCATTGGTATCAAGTATCAAAGTTTTTATCAGACTAAGATCCAATTTGACAACTATTAGAGAAAAGTTCAAGCTCGATATATCAATACCTAATATTCTTAATACTTAATAATAATTGAAAAAGGTGAAGAAACAGAATCAAAAGAAGTTATTAACATTAATCAAAAGGATTTGGAAGAGGAAGAAATAAATAATCTCACTATCCTGATTTGGACAATTCTACAGATTCAGACACTAGCTCGAGTCAGTCAAATACTGATTTTATAAACACTGCATCAAAGCTTATACCAGTATTTAATGGTAAAGCAGAAACTTAACAAGTTTTCTCGATGCATTGGAAATTATAGAATCAATAAAAGGCAAACACGAACGATTAGCTATTTCGATAATAACAACAAAGCTAAAAGGTGGCGTCAGAAACCTAGTCGGAAATGAAAAAACTATATCAGAAGTCATTTCCGGACTAAAAAGCAATGTCAAAGGCGAAACTGTAGAAGTACTATCAGCCAAACTTATGAATCTACAGAAACGAAAAAAAACTGCTAACCAATACACGTCAGAGGTTGAGCAGATGACGAAAGCTCTAGAAAGTGTGTACATAACGGACGGCCTACCCCTTGAATTAGCCAGAAGTTATTCTACGCAATCTGCAGTTAAGGCAATGACATAGAATTGAGTAATTGATAAGGTAAAACTTATCATGCAGGCTGGCACCTTCAACACTATGAGTGATGCCATATCCAAGTTCGTAAATAGTTGCACGGAAGCAACTGGACAACCAAATACTTTCCTTTATTACAAAAATTATCCTCAGCGTGGTGGAAACCGCGGACGTGGAAACTTCAGAGGTAACTTTTATGGTCGTTATAATAATTATAGCAACTACAACAGTTCCAATTATAATAATAATGGAAGAGGTCAATACAAAGGAAACAATCGAGGCCACAATAGCAGTAACACCAATAACCATGTGAAAGTAGCCCAAAATACATCGGAAAACTCTCAAGACCCTTTATGTACCCAACAGTAGAAAATGTAATGGTTCATGCAATTAATCTCAGTCAGATATACTTTTTACTTTTACTAACGTATCCACAGGAAAAGAACTGGTGATTTTAATAGACATTGTTGCAGACATTTCAATAATCAAAGAAAATTCTGATGTCTATCATGACATAAACGTTAACTATATAATAGATATAAAAGGAATAAGTCACTAGGTTACAAAATCAAAAACTTTAACCTCTATTGAGATACAGACAATTATATATATAATCCAACACTACTTACATATTGTGGATTTACATTTTGCTATTCCATGCGATGGCATATTAGGAATCGCCTTCATAAAGAAACGCAACTGTCAATTAGACTTCAGGCCATCTGAAGATTGGCTTATAATCAGACCCGATTACCTTAAATTTCCAATTTATGTGCCAATAATAGAATCCCACACTTCGCTTACACATAAAGCTAGGTCACCAGTGGGTCAAGCATACGCCATACAACACAATACTTCTGCCAGCAAGATCCCAAGTTATTTGAAAAACTCAATTAAATTCCCAAGAAGACAGTGTATTGATTTCAAACCAAGAAATTAAAAATGGTATTTACGTAGCTAGTACAATAGCAACAACAAAAAATGCATTCATAAGATTACTTAATAATACAAATAAAGATCAAGTAGTCAGTAAAAGTAGCTTGGTATTGAATCACTTTCGAGCTACGAAAGAGATCTGGTCCTGGAGAAAGACCTGTTCAATACCTAGTCATGACGGAGTTAAATCCTCGGTAGTCCAGGGAGCTAGGTCCCAAGCTTTCCGTCAATTCCAAGTAATTCGCTGTCAAACCCAGAGCGTCGGTACATTCTCTCTTCTGTTACCATCAGCCCTCGGTGGTTTGGCGTCGACGTCGGCGTCAGCGTCAGCTTTTGCCGATCTTGCATTTCCCACCGTACTCCACTTGCACGGTGAGCAGCCAGCAGGCTGGCGGATGTTGCTGTGCTGACTTGGCATGGGGGCGGGGCAAGTAGGTTGGGCCCGGGCCTGTGGGTCGGTGCCCGGTCGGCGCATGGTGGCCGGCGGATATTGTTGCGCCGAGTCAACACGGGCGCGGAGGCTGGTAGTCGGTGTTGTTAACTGGTAACTCAGGTAGTCGGTGCTGTTATTTGTTAACTCTTCCCCCTTCGAAAATATGCGTACCGCAGATCAGCATCTCTTCATGGGGCCGCCCTGATGGTGTGCGCCTCCAGTTCGACGGTGCCTCGATGCGTTGGAATGCCCTTGGTGGGCATTCTCCATGCGATGTATAGTAACAAGGCGAAAACGAGGATCGTCGCTGCTTCTTAGGATCGAGTATAAAAAGTTGTTAGATATTGTCGATAGTTTTCTTAAGTGCAGGATAAAATCGTGAACTGGTATCCAGTGCCGGTTACATGTTCAGTATGGCCGGCAATCACATGTGTGTCGAGTAGCTGCTGTAAGACACGGTCCCGATGTGGACGGTCTCGTTATCGTACTGGATTATATACGATCGCAGTAGGTGACGCTTCCCGTTCCGTTGAAGTTCGTCAGGAACAGAGTGCCGTCGTCGACCAACTCCACTATTTCTTTGTCGTTTCTCAGGTGATCGCAGAGAGCGTGTCCTCCTTTTAAGAGCCTGGGAATGCAGCTGGCCTCGTCTAGTTTTCATAAGTTTTTTTCCTGGCAAACGGTCGTATTTCCGATGGAGAGGCAGTTTCCCAATACCACATAGGTTTTTTGGGTGTCCATCGCCATCCTGTGGTAGTCCAGCACCACCTGTTTACTCTCAGTGATCGTCGGATAGAGGAGCATCAGCCTGTATCGAATGTCCACAACTTTGGGTAACGCCAGCACGTATAGCAGGCGGGTTCCGTTGGTCAAAAATGAGGGTTCTGCGAATTCCACAGCTTCCACCGCATTTTGGTATGGCAGACTGCGAGTTTCCGCTAGAATGGTTTCTATCTCTTTTTGATTCAAGAGGTTTGTATTCACCACCGACGCCTTCGCCAGTTGACAGGCTCGAGTGATTTCGTCCACCTGCTTAACCAATATCATTGCTTTGTGCATTAGGATTGTCGACAAGTGGACCTCCCCGTCGATAGAGTTCACTCTTGCCGTCATGACGTCGAGTTTTTGTATCGCGTCGTGAGTAACGTCAAACAGTGTGGTGTTTATTTTTATCTGTTGGTTACTGTTCTCCACTGCTGCTTTCGGACTGGAGGATGGTATTCCAGTCTGAGGCATCCGGGGATCCGGCGACCCATTTCCATGCCGACCCTAGCCAGTTTATGGCCCTAGGCGTACGGAGGGCCGACTTCATTCTCTTCGGTGGTCTTGTCGATATCTTTTGCATTTGCCCCAGGTCGATTACATAGGCGACCTTAAACACCCCGTTTACACGCCACACCACGCCTTTTTGCAGTGGAACGATGTCTGAAGATGCGCAAAGCAGTTCCGACTTGGATAGTGAGACATATACTTGGGAGAGAGACCCGATTTTGCTAATTTAGTATTTATTCTTAGGGTAGTGTTTTATACTTTTTGTTAATTGTTATTACTTAATCAATTATATTTAATTTTATGATTTTTTTTATATAAAGTCTAAGTATAGGGGTTTCTCTTAAAGGATTTGTGAAACGTTTTCAGCTTAATGGATTTTTAACTTTTATGTGAGACCTATTGAAGATTTTATCTTATTTAGTTTTGACCGGGACTACCATTACCTCTACCTCCTCTGGTTTGAATCGATGTTTATCTTTCCTCTTGATCTGTTTATTGGAAACATACATACATACCCCCTTGGTTATACGGTATCGGCCTCTTTCTGTTTCTATTGAGCCTGTTGGTTGACATTTCCTGCCTATGCAGGAGTAGCCCCCTTATGTGTTCCTGCGTCTGTTCCTTAAAATTGGTAAGTCCCTGCTATTTTATTCTGATGTTCTGTTGAGGAAGATTTCGACTGGCTTGCGGTTCGTCACCGAGTGGATAGATTTTATATCTGTCCACGGTAATGAAAACCAACTCAGTTACCTTCAGGTTACGGTTATCGTTTTTTAGACACCGTTATATTTCAAGGAAGGTCGAGTGGAACCTTTCAACCTGGCCGTTCACCTCACTCTTCTGAGATGGTGTGTAATAGGCGGTTATTCCGAAGCATTGTAAATAGTTGAGCACTTGAGTAGGACTTCAGTCAGCTTCTCGCGGAGATGGACAGCTGACTTTGATTCTATCGGGAAAAGTATGGCAAATTTTGCAAATCAGGAATTTGAGAATCTCGATCGTAAAAAGGTCAATGTGCAGGATTTCGTATGGGTAACTAGGAATAGGGGTTAGTTGAGGTTCCGGTCTGGCCGGGTGTCTAGCGTATTTAAACATTTAACAGGCCTGGCAAGAAGAGACCAACGACCTAATGCGGCTAACCATTCTGGGAAAATAAAATTTTTCCAAGATCTGTAACTTCATCTCTTTGCATTTCTGTGGGCTCTAGAATGCCGCTTATTTATTATTCTGTTCGACTCTTCTTCGCCCGCTACATCAGTTACCAGTCTTTGTGTAATGCGAAGTTTGTACCCCGGGAGATTCTCCCGGCAGCGCTCTTGCAGAGACTGCAAGTAGTTCTCAGGAATTTTTATGCCATTAATAATTAATGGCTTTAAGTATTTTATTAAACAGGGTAGCACATCTTGTGCACAATCAATGGGGTTCCAGTGACGCACGTATCCCGTATGTGGGGTTTCACAATAATATTCCAACCTATTTGGGTCAAAAACAAGTTGATTCCTAAACACGTTAATAGGGGATTCCACGTGAGGGATTAAGTCCAAGGCGTCTTGAAGCGCTCTATGGACGGTGGCAACGGATTCCGTTGTTGAAGTTGAGGCTGTATTGGCACTGAAGAGGTTTACATTCAAGATAATGCAGGAGAGAGCATCAGCAACCACATTGGATTTGCCCGGCTTGTAAATAAGTTCGCAGCTGTATTCTTCTATGCGCGCTTTCCAGAGTTTCAGCTTAGTATTATAGTTCCGATTACCTAACGAAAAGGTTAGGGGTTGGTGATCGGTATAAACTTTAATTGACGCGGCACCATAGAGGTATGGTATCGAAAATTATCATGGGCCCATACTATTGCCAGCATTTCTTTCTCGTTTACTGCGTACTTCTCCTCAGTTTTGTTCAATGACCGAGAAATATAGGCGATTGGGCGGTCTGTGCCGCCGTCACTTTGAGAGAGAACGGCCCCTATGGCGTAATTGGAAGCATCGGTGGTCAGATGGATTGAGAAGCCTTGATTTGTGCGTGGTCTCCCCTTGTGATGTTCGTCAGAGGTTTCGCTACTTTAGCGTAATCGCAGATGAATTTCCAATAAAAAGAGGTCATTCCGAGGAAACTTTTAAGTTCTTTCAAATTCGTAGGTGGAGGCATTTTTTTGATGGCTCTTACCTTCAACCTGGGTGCGCAAAAGTTGTATCTTTTCCACTTGGAACTTGGCCTGGCTCAATTTCTCAAATATGGCGCAAAGGTTACTCCAGTGAGACTCATATTCCTTACTAAAGACGATAATATCGTCGATGTAGACGTCGATCATCCTTTGAAAAACTATCCCAAGCCACTGCCGAAAAGACCAGAAATCTGCGCGACCGACTGCCCCGGGCCTCTCTACTCTGCAACATGTAATTACGCATGCATGAAGCCGAAGACCTGTGTGAAGACCGCCAACGGCCCCGCTTAAGACAATAGGCCCCGGACATTAGCAGCAGATCAACAAGCGAGAGGGGCCGCCACTTTCGCCTGCTAACGAGCGTCAGTGCAGCCAACCGGCGAGGACCAGCTGACGCAGAGGATGAGGATCATCAATATATATTAAAACTAAATATAAAACAACATTTTTGTAAAATCGTGCGGAACCATTTCCGCTCTTTTAGAAGTGTAGCCCGTAAAGCTATGCGAAACTATAGGTAAAGGCAAACACGAACGATTAGCTATTTCGATAATAACAACAAAGCTAAAAGGTGGCGTCAGAAACCTAGTCGGAAATGAAAAAACTATATCAGAAGTCATTTCCGGACTAAAAAGCAATGTCAAAGGCGAAACTGTAGAAATACTATCAGCCAAACTGATGAATCTACAGAAACGAAAAAAAACTGCTAACCAATACACGTCAGAGGTTGAGCAGATGACGAAAGCTCTAGAAAGTGTGTACATAACGGACGGCCTAACCCTTGAATTAGCCAGAAGTTCTTCTACGCAATCTGCAGTTAAGGCAATGACATAGAATTGAGTAATTGATAAGGTAAAACTTATCATGCAGGCTGGCACCTTCAACAGTATGAATGATGCCATATCCAAGTTCGTAAATAGTTGCACGGAAGCAACTGGACAACCAAATACTTTCCTTTATTACAAAAATTATCCTCAGCGTGGTGGAAACCGCGGACGTGGAAACTTCAGAGGTAACTTTTATGGTCGTTATAATAATTATAGCAACTACAACAGTTCCAATTATAATAATAATGGAAGAGGTCAATACAGAGGAAACAATCGAGGCCCCAATAGCAGTAACACCAATAACCATGTGAAAGTAGCCCAAAATACATCAGAAAACTCTCAAGACCCTTTATGTACCCAACAGTAGAAAATGTAATGGTTCATGCAATTAATCTCAGTCAGATATACTTTCCAAATTAACTTGTAACTTGGCCTGGCTCAATTTCTCAAATATGGCGCGAAGGTTACTCCAGTGAGACTCATATTCCTTACTAAAAACGATAATATCGTCGATGTAGACGTCGATCATCCTTTGAAAAACTATCCCAAGCCACTGCCGAAAAGACCAGAAATCTGCGCGACCGACTGCCCCGGACCTCTCTACTCTGCAACATGTAATTACGCATGCATGAAGCCGAAGACCTGTGTGAAGACCGCCAACGGCACCGCTTAAGACAATAGGCCCCGGACATTAGCAGCAGATCAACAAGCGAGAGGGGCCGCCACTTTCGCCTGCTAACGAGCGTCAGTGCAGCCAACCGGCGAGGACCAGCTGACGCAGAGGATGAGGATCATCAATATATATTAAAACTAAATATAAAACAACATTTTTGTAAAATCGTGCGGAACCATTTCCGCTCTTTTAGAAGTGTAGCCCGTAAAGCTATGCGAAACTATAGGTAAGAAAGGCCCTTATAGAATAGATGAGGAGAAATTCGATAATTAAATTCAGAGAAGAAATACATGATAATTACAATTATAATTTAAACAAAACAATAATGGCAATAGTAGACGATAAGTCAGTGGATTCCACTGCTAACGTAATAACCAAATAACATTGATTTGAAATTCGTAAATATAATGCTAGTAATAATTGTTGTCAATTGCTTTTATAAATTGTACAAGCTTTATAATAAATGTTTGAAAAAAGATATTTGAGCTGAGCGAGTGACTTGGACAAAATTAAAATAAAAGAGAACAAAGCGCACATACAATAAATATTAATGATGAAAAAAATATAATTACATTTTACTTATTAAGCAACAACAAGGAAATGAAATAAAATTAAGTAAATCTAAAAGAATATATATATATATGTATATTTAAGTGTGAATAAATAAGGAGCCATAAGCAAAATTTATATAAGGGAACCAGATTTCAGTAGAAGAGTTCATCAATTAATATCTACAACCTGTGTTAGTGTATATGAGTTGGAAATTCTTTATATATACACATTTAACTGTCATGCTTCACTTTTGTTTCACTACACTGCAACCCAAAAATTAATAGCACTAACGACCATTCCGGGTGTGCAAGTTATCTCAAGAATAAACGAGCATCCAATCTTAGGTAGAGCAATTGCTATGATGATATCTAAGAAATAATTCATATCCATAACATAATGGAATGGAATGAATTATCAAAAGAATTATCGAACATTAAAGCAGAATTTGACAAATCGCATAAGTCATTAATCCAGAATAGACCAATACAGAAAACTGCAACCACTGTTTTAAAACACGTAGAAATATTAGTAAAATGCTTTAATGAAGAACGAATACTAATATATGAACATAGAGATAAGTTTAATAAAGATCATTGGTATCAAGTATCAACGTTTTTGATCAGACTAAGATCCAATTTGACAACTATTAGAGAAAAGTTCAAGCTCGATATATCAATACCTAATATTCTTAATACTTCACTAATAATTGAAACTGGTGAAGAAACAGAATCAAAATAAGTTATTAACATTAATCAAAAGGATTTGGAAGAGGAAGAAATAAATAATCTCACTATCCTGATTTGGACAATTCTACAGATCCGACACTAGCTCGAGTACAGTTGAAGAAAAATGTATTACAATGGCACAGTCAAATACTGATTTTATTAACACTGCATCAAAGCTTATACCAGTATTTAATGGTAAAGCAGAAAACTTAACAAGTTTTCTCGATGCATTGGAAATTATAGAATCAATAAAAGGCAAACACGAACGATTAGCTATTTCGATAATAACAACAAAGCTAAAAGGTGGCGTCAGAAACCTAGTCGGAAATGAAAAAACTATATCAGAAGTCATTTCCGGACTAAAAAGCAATGTCAAAGGCGAAACTGTAGAAATACTATCAGCCAAACTGATGAATCTACAGAAACGAAAAAAAACTGCTAACCAATACACGTCAGAGGTTGAGCAGATGACGAAAGCTCTAGAAAGTGTGTACATAACGGACGGCCTAACCCTTGAATTAGCCAGAAGTTCTTCTACGCAATCTGCAGTTAAGGCAATGACATAGAATTGAGTAATTGATAAGGTAAAACTTATCATGCAGGCTGGCACCTTCAACAGTATGAATGATGCCATATCCAAGTTCGTAAATAGTTGCACGGAAGCAACTGGACAACCAAATACTTTCCTTTATTACAAAAATTATCCTCAGCGTGGTGGAAACCGCGGACGTGGAAACTTCAGAGGTAACTTTTATGGTCGTTATAATAATTATAGCAACTACAACAGTTCCAATTATAATAATAATGGAAGAGGTCAATACAGAGGAAACAATCGAGGCCCCAATAGCAGTAACACCAATAACCATGTGAAAGTAGCCCAAAATACATCAGAAAACTCTCAAGACCCTTTATGTACCCAACAGTAGAAAATGTAATGGTTCATGCAATTAATCTCAGTCAGATATACTTTCCAAATTAACTTGTAACTTGGCCTGGCTCAATTTCTCAAATATGGCGCGAAGGTTACTCCAGTGACACTCATATTCCTTACTAAAAACGATAATATCGTCGATGTAGACGTCGATCATCCTTTGAAAAACTATCCCAAGCCACTGCCGAAAAGACCAGAAATCTGCGCGACCGACTGCCCCGGACCTCTCTACTCTGCAACATGTAATTACGCATGTATGAAGCCGAAGACCTGTGTGAAGACCGCCAACGGCCCCGCTTAAGACAATAGGCCCCGGACATTAGCAGCAGATCAACAAGCGAGAGGGGCCGCCACTTTCGCCTGCTAACGAGCGTCAGTGCAGCCAACCGGCGAGGACCAGCTGACGCAGAGGATGAGGATCATCAATATATATTAAAACTAAATATAAAACAACATTTTTGTAAAATCGTGCGGAACCATTTCCGCTCTTTTAGAAGTGTAGCCCGTAAAGCTATGCGAAACTATAGGTAAAGGCAAACACGAACGATTAGCTATTTCGATAATAACAACAAAGCTAAAAGGTGGCGTCAGAAACCTAGTCGGAAATGAAAAAACTATATCAGAAGTCATTTCCGGACTAAAAAGCAATGACAAAGGCGAAACTGTAGAAGTACTATCAGCCAAACTAATGAATCTACAGAAACGAAAAAAAACTGCTAACCAATACACGTCAGAGGTTGAGCAGATGACGAAAGCTCTAGAAAGTGTGTACATAACGGACGGCCTAACCCTTGAATTAGCCAGAAGTTATTCTACGCAATCTGCAGTTAAGGCAATGACATAGAATTGAGTAATTGATAAGGTAAAACTTATCATGCAGGCTGGCACCTTCAACAGCATGAATGATGCCATATCCAAGTTCGTAAATAGTTGCACGGAAGCAACTGGACAACCAAATACTTTCCTTTATTACAAAAATTATCCTCAGCGTGGTGGAAACCGCGGACGTGGAATCTTCAGAGGTAACTTTTATGGTCGTTATAATAATTATAGCAACTACAACAGTTCCAATTATAATAATAATGGAAGAGGTCAATACATACTATACTTTTTACTTTTACTAACGTATCCACAGAAGAAAGAACTGGTGATTTTAATAGGCATTGGTGCAGACATTATCAAAGAAAATTCTGATGTCTATCATGACATAAACGTTAACTATATAATAGATATAAAAGGAATAAGTCAGTAGGTTACAACCTCTATTGAGATACAGACAACTATATATATAATCCAACACGACTTACATATTGTGGATTTACATTTTGCTATTCCATGCGATGGCATATTAGGAATCGCCTTCATAAAGAAATGCATCTGTCAATTAGACTTCAGGCCATCTGAAGATTGGCTTATAATCAGACCCGATTACCTTAAATTTCCAATTTATGTGCCCATAATAGAATCCCACACTTCGCTTACACATAAAGCTAGGTCACCAGTGGGTCAAGCATACGCCATACAACTCAATACTTCTGCCAGCAAGATCCCAAGTTATTTGAAAAACTCAATTAAATTCCCAAGAAGACAGTGTATTGATTCCAAACCAAGAAATTAAAAATGGTATTTACGTAGCTAGTACAATAGCAACAACAAAAAATGCATTCATAAGATTACTTAATAATACAAATAAAGATCAAGTAGTCAGTAAAAGTAGCTTGGCATTGAATCACTTTCGAGCTACGAAAAAGACCTGGTCCTGGAGAAAGACCTGTTCAATACCTAGTCATGACGGAGTTAAATCCTCGCTAGTCCAGAGAGTTAGCTGTTAAATCCAGAGTTCGGGACATTCTCTCTTCTGTTACCATCAGCCCTCGGTGGTTTGGCGTCGACGTCGGCGTCAGCGTCAGCTTTTGCCGATCTTGCATTTCCCACCGTACTCCACTTGCACGGTGAGCAGTCAGCAGGCTGGCGGATGTTGCTGTGCTGACATGGTATGGGGGCGGGGCAAGTAGGTTGGTGCCCGGGCCAGTGGGTCGGTGCCCGGTCGGCGCATGTTGGCCGGCGGATATTGTTGTGCCGAGTCAGCACGGGCGCGGAGGCTGGTAGTCGGTGCTGTTATTTGTTAACTCTTCCCCCTTCGAAAATATGCGTGCCGCAGATCAGCATCTCTTCATGGGGGCCGCACTGATGGTGTGCGCCCCCAGTTCGACCGTGCCTCAATGCGTTGGAATGCAATTGGTGGAGGTTATTTTTCTCCATGCGATGTATAGTAACAAGGCGAAACCGAGGATCGTCGCTGCTTCTGTTAGGATCGAGAATAAAAAGTTGTTAGATATTGTTTAGTTTTCTTAAGTTCAGCAGGCTAAAATCGTGAACTGGTATCCAGTGGCGGTTACTTAGCTCAGTATGGCCGGCATGGCCATCACATTTGTGTCAAGTAGCTGCTGTAAGACATGGTCCCGATGTGGACGGTCTCGTTATCGTACTGGATTATATACGATCCCAGTAGGTAACGCTTCCCAGAGTCCGCTATGACCGTTCCGTTGAAGTTCGTCAGGAACAGAGTGCCGTCGTCGACCAACTCCACTATTCTTTGTCGTTTCTCAGGTGATCGCAGAGAGCGTGTCCTCCTTTTAAGAGCCTGGGAATGCAGCTGGCCTCGTCTAGTTTTCATAGGTTTTTTTCCTGGCAAACGGTCGTATTTAAGATGGAGAGGCAGTTTCCCAATACCGCATAGGTTTTTTGGGTGTCCATCGCCATCCTGTGGTAGTCCAGCACCACCTGTTTACTCTCAGTGATCGTCGGATAGAGGAGCATCAGCCTGTATCGAATGTCCACAACTTTGGGTAACGCCAGCACGTATAGCAGGCGGGTTCCGTTGGTCAAAAATGAGGGTTCTGCGAATTCCACAGCTTCCACCACATTTTGGTATGGCAGACTGCGAGTTTCCGCTAGAATGGTTTCTATCTCTTTTTGATTCAAGAGGTTTGTATTCACCACCGACGCCTTCGCCAGTTGACAGGCTCGAGTGATTTCGTCCACCGGCTTAACCAATATCATTGCTTTGTGCATTAGGATTGTCGACAAGTGGACCGCCCCGTCGATAGAGTTCACTCTTGCCGTCATGACGTCGAGTTTTTGTATCGCGTCGTGAGTAACGTCAAACAGTGTGGTGTTTATTTATATCTGTTGGTTACTGTTCTCCACTGCTGCTTTCCTCCAGTCCGATGGTATTCCAGTCTGAGGCATCCGGGGATCCGGCGACCCATTTCCATGCCGACCCTAGCCAGTTTATGGCCCTAGGCGTACGGAGGGCCGACTTCATTCTCTTCGGTGGTCTTGTCGATATCTTTTGCATTTGCCCCAGGTCGATTACATAGGCGACCTTAAACACCCCGTTTACACGCCACACCACGCCTTTTTGCAGTGGAACGACGGGCGTATCGTATCTGAAGATGCGCAAAGCAGTTCCGACTTGGATAGTGAGACATATACTTGGGAGAGAGACCCGATTTTGCTAATTTAGTATTTATTCTTAGGGTAGTGTTTTATACCTTTTGTTAATTGTTATTACTTAATCAATTATATTTAATTTTATGATTTTTTTGAAAGATTTTATCTTATTTAGTTTTGACCGGGACTACCATTACCTCTACCTCCTCTGGTTTGAATCGATGTTTATCTTTGCTCTTGATCTGTTTATTGGAAACATACACGGTGCCCCCTTGGTTATACGGTATCGGCCTCTTTGTGTTTCTATTCAGCCTGTCGGTTGATATTTCCTTCCTATGCAGGAGTAGCCCCCTTATGTGTTCCTGCGTCTGTTCTTTAAAAGTCCCTGATATTTTATTCTGATGTTCTGTTGAGGAAGATTTCGACTGGCTTGCGGTTCGTCACCGAGTGGATAGAGTTTTTATATCGGTCCACGGTAATGAAAACCAACTCAGTTACCTTCAGGTTACGGTTATCGTTTTTTAGACACCGTTATATTTCAAGGAAGGTCGAGTGGAACCTTTCAACCTGGCCGTTCACCTCACTCTTCTGAGATGGTGTGTAATAGACGGTTATTCCGAAGCATTGTAAATAGTTGAGCACTGTGGGGCAGAGTAGGCCCTTTCGTTGTCTGAGACTATTGTTTCTGGTGCTGGAAAATAATGCAGGACTTCAGTCAGCTTCTCGCGGAGATGGACAGCTGACTTTGATTCTATCGGGAAAAGTATGGCAAATTTTGAGAATATATCGATGCAAATCATAAGAAAGGCCCTTATAGAATAGATGAGGAGAAATTCGATAATTAAATTCAGAGAAGAAATACATGATAATTACAATTATAATTTAAACAAAACAATAATGGCAATAGTAGACGATAAGTCAGTGGATTCCACTGCTAACGTAATAACCAAATAACATTGATTTGGAATTCGTAAATATAATGCTAGTAATAATTGTTGTCAATTGCTTTTATAAATTGTACAAGCTTTATAATAAATGTTTGAAAAAAGATATTTGAGCTGAGCGAGTGACTTGGACAAAATTAAAATAAAAGAGAACAAAGCGCACATACAATAAATATTAATGATGAAAAAAATATAATTACATTTTACTTATTAAGCAACAACAAGGAAATGAAATAAAATTAAGTAAATCAAAAAGAATATATATATATATGTATATTTAAGTGTGAATAAATAAAGAGCCATAAGCAAAATTTATATAAGGGAACCAGATTTCAGTAGAAGAGTTCATCAATTAATATCTACAACCTGTGTTAGTATATATGAGTTGGAAATTCTTTATATATACACATTTAACTGTCATGCTTCACTTTTG
This sequence comes from Drosophila biarmipes, assembly GCF_025231255.1. Taxonomy (NCBI): domain Eukaryota; kingdom Metazoa; phylum Arthropoda; class Insecta; order Diptera; family Drosophilidae; genus Drosophila; species Drosophila biarmipes. The sequence goes on along the minus strand of NW_026114529.1, from coordinate 3,251,847 downwards.
TTTCACTACACTGCAACCCAAAAATTAATAGCACTAACGACCATTCCGGGTGTGCAAGTTATCTCAAGAATAAACGAGCATCCAATCTTAGGTAGAGCAATTGTTATGATGATATCTAAAAAATAATTCATATCCATAACATAATGGAATGGAATGAATTATCAAAAGAATTATCGAACATTAAAGCAGAATTTGACAAATCGCATAAGTCATTTATCCAGAATAGACCAATACAGAAAACTGCAACCACTGTTTTAAAACACGTAGAAATATTAGTAAAATGCTTTAATGAAGAACGAATACTAATATATGAACATAGAGATAAGTTTAATAAAGATCATTGGTATCAAGTATCAACGTTTTTGATCAGACTAAGATCCAATTTGACAACTATTAGAGAAAAGTTCAAGCTCGATATATCAATACCTAATATTATTAATACTTCACTAATAATTGAAACTGGTGAAGAAACAGAATCAAAATAAGTTATTAACATTAATCAAAAGGATTTGGAAGAGGAAGAAATAAATAATCTCACTATCCTGATTTGGACAATTCTACAGATCCGACACTAGCTCGAGTACAGTTGAAGAAAAATGTATTACAATGGCACAGTCAAATACTGATTTTATTAACACTGCATCAAAGCTTATACCAGTATTTAATGGTAAAGCAGAAAACTTAACAAGTTTTCTCGATGCATTGGAAATTATAGAATCAATAAAAGGCAAACACGAACGATTAGCTATTTCGATAATAACAACAAAGCTAAAAGGTGGCGTCAGAAACCTAGTCGGAAATGAAAAAACTATATCAGAAGTCATTTCCGGACTAAAAAGCAATGTCAAAGGGGAAACTGTAGAAGTACTATCAGCCAAACTGATGAATCTACAGAAACGAAAAAAAACTGCTAACCAATACACGTCAGAGGTTGAGCAGATGACGAAAGCTCTAGAAAGTGTGTACATAACGGACGGCCTAACCCTTGAATTAGCCAGAAGTTATTCTACGCAATCTGCAGTTAAGGCAATGACATAGAATTGAGTAATTGATAAGGTAAAACTTATCATGCAGGCTGGCACCTTCAACAGCATGAATGATGCCATATCCAAGTTCGTAAATAGTTGCACAGAAGCAACTGGACAACCAAATACTTTCCTTTATTACAAAAATTATCCTCAGCGTGGTGGAAACCGCGGACGTGGAAACTTCAGAGGTAACTTTTATGGTCGTTATAATAATTATAGCAACTACAACAGTTCCAATTATAATAATAATGGAAGAGGTCAATACAGAGGAAACAATCGAGGCCCCAATAGCAGTAACACCAATAACCATGTGAAAGTAGCCCAAAATACATCGGAAAACTCTCAAGACCCTTTATGTACCCAACAGTAGAAAATGTAATGGTTCATGCAATTAATCTCATTTAGATATACTTTTTACTTTTACTAACTTATCCACAGGAAAAGAACTGGTGATTTTAATAGACATTGGTGCAGACATTTCAATAGTCAATGAAAATTCTGATGTCTATCATGACATAAACGTTAACTATATAATAGATATAAAAGGAATAAGTCAGTAGGTTACAAAATCAAAAACTTTAACCTCTATTGAGATACAGACAACTATATATATAATCCAACACGACTTACATATTGTGGATTTACATTTTGCTATTCCATGCGATGGCATATTAGGAATCGCCTTCATAAAGAAATGCAACTGTCAATTAGACTTCAGGCCATCTGAAGATTGGCTTATAATCAGACCTGATTACCTTAAATTTCCAATTTATGTGCCAATAATAGAATCCCACACTTCGCTTACACATAAAGCTAGGTCACCAGTGGGTCAAGCATACGCCATACAACTCAATACTTCTGCCAGCAAGATCCCAAGTTATTTGAAAAACTCAATTAAATTCCCAAGAAGACAGTGTATTGATTCCAAACCAAGAAATTAAAAATGGTATTTACGTAGCTAGTACAATAGCAACAACAAAAAATGCACTCATAAGATTACTTAATAATACAAATAAAGATCAAGTAGTCAGTAAAAGTAGCTTGGCATTGAATCACTTTCGAGCTACGAAAAAGACCTGGTCCTGGAGAAAGACCTGTTCAATACCTAGTCATGACGGAGTTAAATCCTCGGTAGTCCAGAGAGTTAGCTGTTAAATCCAGAGTGTCGGGACATTCTCTCTTCTGTTACCATCAGCCCTCGGTGGTTTGGCGTCGACGTCGGCGTCAGCGTCAGCTTTTGCTGATCTTGCATTTCCCACCGTACTCCACTTGCGCGGAGAGCAGTCAGCAGGCTGGCGGATGTTGCTGTGCTGACATGGCCCCGATGTGGACGGTCTCGTTATCGTACTGGATTATATACGATCCCAGTAGGTAACGCTTCCCAGAGTCCGCTATGACCGTTCCGTTGAAGTTCGTCAGGAACAGAGTGCCGTCGTCGACCAACTCCACTATTCTTTGTCGTTTCTCAGGTGATCGCAGAGAGCGTGTCCTCCTTTTAAGAGCCTGGGAATGCAGCTGGCCTCGTCTAGTTTTCATAAGTTTTTTTCCTGGCAAACGGTCGTATTTAAGATGGAGAGGCAGTTTCCCAATACCGCATAGGTTTTTTGGGTGTCCATCGCCATCCTGTGGTAGTCCAGCACCACCTGTTTACTCTCAGTGATCGTCGGATAGAGGAGCATCAGCCTGTATCGAATGTCCACAACTTTGGGTAACGCCAGCACGTATAGCAGGCGGGTTCCGTTGGTCAAAAATGAGGGTTCTGCGAATTCCACAGCTTCCACCACATTTTGGTATGGCAGATTGCGAGTTTCCGCTAGAATGGTTTCTATCTCTTTTTGATTCAAGAGGTTTGTATTCACCACCGACGCCTTCGCCAGTTGACAGGCTCGAGTGATTTCGTCCACCTGCTTAACCAATATCATTGCTTTGTGCATTAGGATTGTCGACAAGTGGACCTCCCCGTCGATAGAGTTCACTCTTGCCGTCATGACGTCGAGTTTTTGTATCGCGTCGTGAGTAACGTCAAACAGTGTGGTGTTTATTTATATCTGTTGGTTACTGTTCTCCACTGCTGCTTTCGGACTGGAGGATGGTATTCCAGTCTGAGGCATCCGGGGATCCGGCGACCCATTTCCATGCCGACCCTAGCCAGTTTATGGCCCTAGGCGTACGGAGGGCCGACTTCATTCTCTTCGGTGGTCTTGTCGATATCTTTTGCATTTGCCCCAGGTCGATTACATAGGCGACCTTAAACACCCCGTTTACACGCCACACCACGCCTTTTTGCAGTGGAACGACGGGCGTATCGTATCTGAAGATGCGCAAAGCAGTTCCGACTTGGATAGTGAGACATATACTTGGGAGAGAGACCCGATTTTGCTAATTTAGTATTTATTCTTAGGGTAGTGTTTTATACTTTTTGTTAATTGTTATTACTTAAACAATTATATTTAATTTTATGATTTTTTTTATATAAAGTCTAAGTATAGGGGTTTCTCTTAAAGGATTTGTGAAACGTTTTCAGCTTAATGGATTTTTAACTTTTATGTGAGACCTATTGAAGATTTTATCTTATTTAGTTTTGACCGGGACTACCATTACCTCTACCTCCTCTGGTTTGAATCGATGTTTATCTTTGCTCTTGATCTGTTTATTGGAAACATACACGGTGCCCCCTTGGTTATACGGTATCGGCCTCTTTGTGTTTCTATTCAGCCTGTCGGTTGATATTTCCTTCCTATGCAGGAGTAGCCCCCTTATGTGTTCCTGCGTCTGTTCTTTAAAAGTCCCTGATATTTTATTCTGATGTTCTGTTGAGGAAGATTTCGACTGGCTTGCGGTTCGTCACCGAGTGGATAGAGTTTTTATATCGGTCCACGGTAATGAAAACCAACTCAGTTACCTTCAGGTTACGGTTATCGTTTTTTAGACACCGTTATATTTCAAGGAAGGTCGAGTGGAACCTTTCAACCTGGCCGTTCACCTCACTCTTCTGAGATGGTGTGTAATAGACGGTTATTCCGAAGCATTGTAAATAGTTGAGCACTGTGGGGCAGAGTAGGCCCTTTCGTTGTCTGAGACTATTGTTTCTGGTGCTGGAAAATAATGCAGGACTTCAGTCAGCTTCTCGCGGAGATGGACAGCTGACTTTGATTCTATCGGGAAAAGTATGGCAAATTTTGAGAATATATCGATGCAAATCATAAGAAAGGCCCTTATAGAATAGATGAGGAGAAATTCGATAATTAAATTCAGAGAAGAAATACATGATAATTACAATTATAATTTAAACAAAACAATAATGGCAATAGTAGACAATAAGTCAGTGGATTCCACTGCTAACGTAATAACCAAATAACATTGATTTGGAATTCGTAAATATAATGCTAGTAATAATTGTTGTCAATTGCTTTTATAAATTGTACAAGCTTTATAATAAATGTTTGAAAAAAGATATTTGAGCTGAGCGAGTGACTTGGACAAAATTAAAATAAAAGAGAACAAAGCGCACATACAATAAATATTAATGATGAAAAAAATATAATTACATTTTACTTATTAAGCAACAACAAGGAAATGAAATAAAATTAAGTAAATCAAAAAGAATATATATATATATGTATATTTAAGTGTGAATAAATAAAGAGCCATAAGCAAAATTTATATAAGGGAACCAGATTTCAGTAGAAGAGTTCATCAATTAATATCTACAACCTGTGTTAGTGTATATGAGTTGGAAATTCTTTATATATACACATTTAACTGTCATGCTTCACTTTTGTTTCACTACACTGCAACCCAAAAATTAATAGCACTAACGACCATTCCGGGTGTGCAAGTTATCTCAAGAATAAACGAGCATCCAATCTTAGGTAGAGCAATTGTTATGATGATATCTAAAAAATAATTCATATCCATAACATAATGGAATGGAATGAATTATCAAAAGAATTATCGAACATTAAAGCAGAATTTGACAAATCGCATAAGTCATTTATCCAGAATAGACCAATACAGAAAACTGCAACCACTGTTTTAAAACACGTAGAAATATTAGTAAAATGCTTTAATGAAGAATGAATACTAATATATGAACATAGAGATAAGTTTAATAAAGATCATTGGTATCAAGTATCAACGTTTTTGATCAGACTAAGATCCAATTTGACAACTATTAGAGAAAAGTTCAAGCTCGATATATCAATACCTAATATTCTTAATACTTCACTAATAATTGAAACTGGTGAAGAAACAGAATCAAAATAAGTTATTAACATTAATCAAAAGGATTTGGAAGAGGAAGAAATAAATAATCTCACTATCCTGATTTGGACAATTCTACAGATCCGACACTAGCTCGAGTACAGTTGAAGAAAAATGTATTACAATGGCACAGTCAAATACTGATTTTATTAACACTGCATCAAAGCTTATACCAGTATTTAATGGTAAAGCAGAAAACTTAACAAGTTTTCTCGATGCATTGGAAATTATAGAATCAATAAAAGGCAAACACGAACGATTAGCTACTTCGATAATAAAAACAAAGCTAAAAGGTGGCGTCAGAAACCTAGTCGGAAATGAAAAAACTATATCAGAAGTCATTTCCGGACTAAAAAGCAATGTCAAAGGGGAAACTGTAGAAGTACTATCAGCCAAACTGATGAATCTACAGAAACGAAAAAAAACTGCTAACCAATACACGTCAGAGGTTGAGCAGATGACGAAAGCTCTAGAAAGTGTGTACATAACGGACGGCCTAACCCTTGAATTAGCCAGAAGTTATTCTACGCAATCTGCAGTTAAGGCAATGACATAGAATTGAGTAATTGATAAGGTAAAACTTATCATGCAGGCTGGCACCTTCAACAGCATGAATGATGCCATATCCAAGTTCGTAAATAGTTGCACAGAAGCAACTGGACAACCAAATACTTTCCTTTATTACAAAAATTATCCTCAGCGTGGTGGAAACCGCGGACGTGGAAACTTCAGAGGTAACTTTTATGGTCGTTATAATAATTATAGCAACTACAACAGTTCCAATTATAATAATAATGGAAGAGGTCAATACAGAGGAAACAATCGAGGCCCCAATAGCAGTAACACCAATAACCATGTGAAAGTAGCCCAAAATACATCGGAAAACTCTCAAGACCCTTTATGTACCCAACAGTAGAAAATGTAATGGTTCATGCAATTAATCTCATTTAGATATACTTTTTACTTTTACTAACTTATCCACAGGAAAAGAACTGGTGATTTTAATAGACATTGGTGCAGACATTTCAATAGTCAAAGAAAATTCTGATGTCTATCATGACATAAACGTTAACTATATAATAGATATAAATGGAACAAGTCAGTAGGTTACAAAATCAAAAACTTTAACCTCTATTGAGATACAGACAACTATATATATAATCCAACACGACTTACATATTGTGGATTTACATTTTGCTATTCCATGCGATGGCATATTAGGAATCGCCTTCATAAAGAAATGCAACTGTCAATTAGACTTCAGGCCATCTGAAGATTGGCTTATAATCAGACCTGATTACCTTAAATTTCCAATTTATGTGCCAATAATAGAATCCCACACTTCGCTTACACATAAAGCTAGGTCACCAGTGGGTCAAGCATACGCCATACAACTCAATACTTCTGCCAGCAAGATCCCAAGTTATTTGAAAAACTCAATTAAATTCCCAAGAAGACAGTGTATTGATTCCAAACCAAGAAATTAAAAATGGTATTTACGTAGCTAGTACAATAGCAACAACAAAAAATGCACTCATAAGATTACTTAATAATACAAATAAAGATCAAGTAGTCAGTAAAAGTAGCTTGGCATTGAATCACTTTCGAGCTACGAAAAAGACCTGGTCCTGGAGAAAGACCTGTTCAATACCTAGTCATGACGGAGTTAAATCCTCGGTAGTCCAGAGAGTTAGCTGTTAAATCCAGAGTGTCGGGACATTCTCTCTTCTGTTACCATCAGCCCTCGGTGGTTTGGCGTCGACGTCGGCGTCAGCGTCAGCTTTTGCTGATCTTGCATTTCCCACCGTACTCCACTTGCGCGGAGAGCAGTCAGCAGGCTGGCGGATGTTGCTGTGCTGACATGGCCCCGATGTGGACGGTCTCGTTATCGTACTGGATTATATACGATCCCAGTAGGTAACGCTTCCCAGAGTCCGCTATGACCGTTCCGTTGAAGTTCGTCAGGAACAGAGTGCCGTCGTCGACCAACTCCACTATTCTTTGTCGTTTCTCAGGTGATCGCAGAGAGCGTGTCCTCCTTTTAAGAGCCTGGGAATGCAGCTGGCCTCGTCTAGTTTTCATAAGTTTTTTTCCTGGCAAACGGTCGTATTTAAGATGGAGAGGCAGTTTCCCAATACCGCATAGGTTTTTTGGGTGTCCATCGCCATCCTGTGGTAGTCCAGCACCACCTGTTTACTCTCAGTGATCGTCGGATAGAGGAGCATCAGCCTGTATCGAATGTCCACAACTTTGGGTAACGCCAGCACGTATAGCAGGCGGGTTCCGTTGGTCAAAAATGAGGGTTCTGCGAATTCCACAGCTTCCACCACATTTTGGTATGGCAGACTGCGAGTTTCCGCTAGAATGGTTTCTATCTCTTTTTGATTCAAGAGGTTTGTATTCACCACCGACGCCTTCGCCAGTTGACAGGCTCGAGTGATTTCGTCCACCTGCTTAACCAATATCATTGCTTTGTGCATTAGGATTGTCGACAAGTGGACCTCCCCGTCGATAGAGTTCACTCTTGCCGTCATGACGTCGAGTTTTTGTATCGCGTCGTGAGTAACGTCAAACAGTGTGGTGTTTATTTATATCTGTTGGTTACTGTTCTCCACTGCTGCTTTCGGACTGGAGGATGGTATTCCAGTCTGAGGCATCCGGGGATCCGGCGACCCATTTCCATGCCGACCCTAGCCAGTTTATGGCCCTAGGCGTACGGAGGGCCGACTTCATTCTCTTCGGTGGTCTTGTCGATATCTTTTGCATTTGCCCCAGGTCGATTACATAGGCGACCTTAAACACCCCGTTTACACGCCACACCACGCCTTTTTGCAGTGGAACGACGGGCGTATCGTATCTGAAGATGCGCAAAGCAGTTCCGACTTGGATAGTGAGACATATACTTGGGAGAGAGACCCGATTTTGCTAATTTAGTATTTATTCTTAGGGTAGTGTTTTATACTTTTTGTTAATTGTTATTACTTAAACAATTATATTTAATTTTATGATTTTTTTTATATAAAGTCTAAGTATAGGGGTTTCTCTTAAAGGATTTGTGAAACGTTTTCAGCTTAATGGATTTTTAACTTTTATGTGAGACCTATTGAAGATTTTATCTTATTTAGTTTTGACCGGGACTACCATTACCTCTACCTCCTCTGGTTTGAATCGATGTTTATCTTTGCTCTTGATCTGTTTATTGGAAACATACACGGTGCCCCCTTGGTTATACGGTATCGGCCTCTTTGTGTTTCTATTCAGCCTGTCGGTTGATATTTCCTTCCTATGCAGGAGTAGCCCCCTTATGTGTTCCTGCGTCTGTTCTTTAAAATTGGTAAGTCCCTGATATTTTATTCTGATGTTCTGTTGAGGAAGATTTCGACTGGCTTGCGGTTCGTCACCGAGTGGATAGAGTTTTTATATCGGTCCACGGTAATGAAAACCAACTCAGTTACCTTCAGGTTACGGTTATCGTTTTTTAGACACCGTTATATTTCAAGGAAGGTCGAGTGGAACCTTTCAACCTGGCCGTTCACCTCACTCTTCTGAGATGGTGTGTAATAGACGGTTATTCCGAAGCATTGTAAATAGTTGAGCACTGTGGGGCAGAGTAGGCCCTTTCGTTGTCTGAGACTATTGTTTCTGGTGCTGGAAAATAATGCAGGACTTCAGTCAGCTTCTCGCGGAGATGGACAGCTGACTTTGATTCTATCGGGAAAAGTATGGCAAATTTTGAGAATATATCGATGCAAATCAGGAATTTGAGAATCTCGATCGTAAAAAGGTCAATGTGCAGGATTTCGTATGGGTAACTAGGAATAGGGGTTAGTTGAGGTTCCGGTCTGGCCGGGTGTCTAGCGTATTTAAACATTTAACAGGCCTGGCAAGAAGAGACCAACGACCTAATGCGGCTAACCATTCTGGGAAAATAAAATTTTTCCAAGATCTGTAACTTCATCTCTTTGGATTTCTGTGGGCTCTAGAATGACGCTTATTTATTATTCTGTTCGACTCTTTTTCGCCCGCTACATCAGTTACCAGTCTTTGTGTAATGCGAAGTTTGTACCCCGGGAGATTCTCCCGGCAGCGCTCTTGCAGAGACTGCAAGTAGTTCTCAGGAATTTTTATGCCATTAATAACTAATGGCTTCAAGTATTTTATTAAACAGGGTAGCAAATCTTGTGCGCAATCAATGGGGATCCAGTGCCGCAAGTATCCCGTATGTGGGGTTTCACAATAATATTCCAACCTATCTGGGTCAAAAACAAGTTGATTCCTAAGTTCGTTGTTGAAGTTGAGGCTGTATCGGCACTGAAGTGGCTTACATTCAAGATGATGCAGGAGAGAGCATCAGCAACCACATTGGATTTGCCCGGCTTGTAAATAAGTTCGCAGTTGTATTCTTCTATGCGCACTTTCCAGCGTTTCAGCTTAGCATTATAGTTCCGATTACCTAACGAAAAGGTTAGGGGTTGGTTGACGCGGCACCATAGCGGTAGGATCGTAAATTATCAAGGGCTCATACTATTGCCAGCATTTCTTTCTCGTTTACTGCGTACTTCTCCTCTGTTTTGTTCAAAGACCGAGAAATATAGGTGATTGGGCGGTCTTTGCCGCCGTCACTTTGAGAGAGAAATGGCGTAATTGGAAGCATCGGTGGTCATATGGATTGAGAAGCCTTGATTTGTGCGTGGTCTCCCCTTGTGACGTTCGTCGCGGTTTCGCGACTTAAGCATAATCGCAGATAAATTTTCTACAATAAGAGGTCATTCCTAGGAAACTTTTAAGTTCTTTCAAATTCGTAGGTAGAGGCATTTCTTTGATGGCTCTTAGCTTCAACCTGGGTGCGCAAAAGCTGTGTCTTTTCCAAATTCACTTGTAACTTGGCCTGCCTCAATTTCTCAAATATGGCGCGAAGGTTACTCCAGAGAGACTCATATTCTTTACAAAAGACGATAATATCGTTGATGCAGACGTAACAAATTTTACCTATGTGGTACACGTCGTCGCTCATCCTTTGAAAAACTATCCCAAGACACCGCCGAAAAGACCAGAAATCTGCCCGACCGACTGCCCCGGACCTCTCTACTCTGCAACATGTATTTACGCATGCATGAAGCCGATGACCAGTGTGAATACCGGCACCGGCCCCGCCTAAACCAATAGGCCCCGGATATCAGTCAATAGGCCCCCGCCACTTTCGCCTGCGAAGGAGCGTCACTGCAGCCAACCGGCGAGGACCAGCTGACGCAGAAGATGAGGATCATCAATATATATTAAAACCATTTCCGCTCGTTTGAAAGTGTAGCCCGTAAAGCTTTGCGAAAATATAGGTAAGAAAGGCCCTTATAGAATAGATGAGGAGAAATTCGATAATGAAATTCAGAGAAGAAATACATGATAATAATAATAATAATTTAAACAAAACAATATTGGCAATAGTAGACGATAAGTCAGTGGACTCCACTGCTAACGTAATAACCAAATAAAATTGATTTGGAATTCGTACATATAATGCTAGTAATAATTGTTGTCAATTGCTTTTATAAATTGTACAAGCTTTATAATAAATGTTTGAAAAAAGATATATGAGCAGAGCGAGTGACTTGGAAAAAATTAAAAAAAAAGAGAACAAAGCGCACATACAAGAAATATTAATTATGAAAAAAATATAATTACATTTTACCTCTTAAGCAACAATAAGGAAATGAAATAAAGTAAAGTAAATCTAAAACAATATATATATATATATATTCAAGTATGAATACATAAAGAGCCATAAGCAAAATTTATATAAGGGACCCAGATTTCAGTAGAAAAGTTCAGCAATTAATATCTACATCCCGTGTTAGTGTATATGAGTTGGAAATTCTTTATATGTACACATTTAACTGTCATGCCTCACCGTTATTTCAGTACACTACAACCCAAAAATGAATAGCACTAACGACCATTCCGGGTGTGCATGTTAGATCAAGAATAGACGAGCATCCAATCTTAGGTAGAGCAATTGTTATGATGATATCTAAGAAATAATTCATATTCATAACATAATGGAATGGAATGAATTATCAAAAGAATTATCGAACATTAAAGCAGAATTTGACAAATCGCATAAGTCATTAATCCAGAATAGACCAATACAGAAAACTGCAACCACTGTTTTAAAACACGTAGAAATATTAGTAAAATGCTTTAATGAAGAACGAATACTAATATATGAACATAGAGATAAGTTTAATAAAGTCATTGGTATCAAGTATCAAAGTTTTTATCAGACTAAGATCCAATTTGACAACTATTAGAGAAAAGTTCAAGCTCGATATATCAATACCTAATATTATTAATACTTCACTAATAATTGAAACTGGTGAAGAAACAGAATCAAAAGAAGTTATTAACATTAATCAAAAGGATTTGGAAGAGGAAGAAATAAATAATCTCCCTATCCTGATTTGGACAATTCTACAGATCCGACACTAGCTCGAGCACAGTTGAAGAAAAATTTATTACAATGGCACAGTCAAATACTGATTTTATTAACACTGCATCAAAGCTTATACCAGTATTTAATGGTAAAGCAGAAAACTTAACAAGTTTTCTCGATGCATTGGAAATTATAGAATCAATAAAAGGCAAACACGAACGATTAGCTATTTCGATAATAACAACAAAGCTAAAAGGTGGCGTCAGAAACCTAGTCGGAAATGAAAAAACTATATCAGAAGTCATTTCCGGACTAAAAAGCAATGTCAAAGGCGAAACTGTAGAAGTACTATCAGCCAAACTTATGAATCTACAGAAACGAAAAAAAACTGCTAACCAATACACGTCAAAGGTTGAGCAGATGACGAAAGCTCTAGAAAGTGTGTACATAACGGACGGCCTACCCCTTGAATTAGCCAGAAGTTATTCTACGCAATCTGCAGTTAAGGCAATGACATAGAATTGAGTAATTGATAAGGTAAAACTTATCATGCAGGCTGGCACCTTCAACACCATGAATGATGCCATATCCAAGTTCGTAAATAGTTGCACGGAAGCAACTGGACAACCAAAACTTTCCTTTATTACAAAAATTATCCTCAGCGTGGTGGAAACCGCGGACGTGGAAACTTCAGAGGTAACTTTTATGGTCGTTATAATAATTATAGCAACTACAACAGTTCCAATTATAATAATAATGGAAGAGGTCAATACAGAGGAAACAATCGAGGCCCCAATAGCAGTAACACCAATAACCATGTGAAAGTAGCCCAAAATACATCGGAAAACTCTCAAGACCCTTTATGTACCCAACAGTAGAAAATGTAATGGTTCATGCAATTAATCTCAGTCAGATATACTTTTTACTTTTACTATTCCATGCGATGGCATATTAGGAATCGCCATCATAAAGAAACGCAACTGTCAATTAGACTTCAGGCCATCTGACGATTGGCTTATAATCAGACCCGATAACCTTAAATTTCCAATTTATGTGCCAATAATAGAATCCTACACTTCGCTTACACATAAAGCTAGGTCACCAGTGGGTCAAGCATACGCCATACAACTCAATACTTCTGCCAGCAAGATCCCAAGTTATTTGAAAAACTCAATTAAATTCCCAAGAAGACAGTGTATTGATTCCAAACCAAGAAATTAAAAATGGTATTTACGTAGCTAGTACAATAGCAACAACAAAAAATGCATTCATAAGATTACTTAATAATACAAATAAAGATCAAGTAGTCAGTAAAAGTAGCTTGGCATTGAATCACTTTCGAGCTACGAAAAAGACCTGGTCCTGGAGAAAGACCTGTTCAATACCTAGTCATGACGGAGTTAAATCCTCGTGGTGGTTTGGCGTCGACGTCGGCGTCAGCGTCAGCTTTTGCCGATCTTGCATTTCCCACCGTACTCCACTTGCACGGTGAGCAGTCAGCAGGCTGGCGGATGTTGCTGTGCTGACATGGCATGGGGGCGGGGCAAGTAGGTTGGTGCCCGGGCCAGTGGGTCGGTGCCCGGTCGGCG